>NC_143014.1:275455518-276055518 GCF_055824585.1 Amblyomma mixtum | reverse complement strand
AGAATGAGCAAGTCTGCAGATAAGGGCAGTAACCGATAAACGCTGTCGCGTGATACTTTTGAGGCAGAGCTTAAGTGTCCCCTTCAATTAGATATTTATAATGTGTTCAGTATAAATGCTGAGAAATGATGCAAAGTAAATGCAGAAACAAGCGTAGTGGTGTCTGTGTGGAAGTTGTTTGTGTCCTGTCCTGACACTCAAGCTGGGTCTACATACATATGTTTACTGACCATTAGGAAATAGCTCTGGAATAAAATTACTAACAAATACTACTCGGTATGTGAGGTTTTATGTTCCTAAGCAACTCAGGCAATTAGGGACGCTGTAGTGAGGGGCTCTGAAATTTTCGACCACCCGGGGTTCCTTAATATCACGTGATCAAAATTTCAGGTGCTTTCTGATTCGTATTTGTTGTCAAACACGAAATGAGACATGCATGATCTAACTGTTACAAAATTATCTAGTACAGTGGAATCCCTTTAAATTAAACTTGATGGGGACAAGGAACTATGTTTCATTTATTGGTAGTTTTGTTTAAGGGTTGTGACCCCCAAAGATGCTGTGCAAAGTGGTTTGCTTCAGGCTGGTGTGCCGCTTCTTTACCAAGTACGCATCCATCCTGCTTAGGCCACACGTGTGCTCTAAGCATCCTTCTCTTTGAAAGAATTGCTGAAGCACCTCTACTGCCTGGCTTGCCTCGTTCACTGACGCTGGGCAGTCCTGGCTGTCGTCGTGACCGAGCTCTTCCTCACTTTCATCACCAGATGCTTCTTCAACTTCTTTCACGATGTCGGATAAAGTGTCCTCACGGCAGGTAATTATGTCATCATCAATTGCCTCATATTCCTGGACAGATAGCATGCCAGTGCTGCACGCAGGAGCCAGAAGACTGAAAGCGGCTTCCACTTCGGCAACATCAGTGGTTTCTTCATCCATGGCCACTGCTTCCGTGAAGAAGCCCGCATGATTGAAGCATCGCTGGATGGTTGTTGCAGTAACTTTGCCCCATGCATGAGCCAAAATGTGAATGGCAGAAAGAAGGTCTATGCTGTAGACCTTCTCTCTGTCCATACACAGAACTATCCTTCTCAGGACATGGAGACGAAATAACACTTTCAGGTTGTGAATGGCAGCCTGATTCCTGGGCTGGAGTATGGCTGTCGTGTTGACAGGGAGGAACTCTACCTGAATAGCATTTAGGTCTTTCAATTCCCCATGCGCCGGGCATTTGTCCACAACAAACACTACCTTCCTGCCTTTCCTTGCGAACTCGGCATCTCTCTGCCTCAACCAGGTCTCGAAAATGGCCTGAGTCATCCATGCCTTGGTATTGGCATGGTAAAGCACGGGCAGTTCTTTCACACCCTTAAAAGCACGGGGTCTATTCGCCTTCCCGATAACCAAAAGCTTCAGTTTTTCGGAGCCGTCCATGTTGGCTCCAACCAGCACAGTGACAAGATCTTTGCTGTGTTTTCCCCCACTTCTCACCTTTGAAGCTCAGAGACTTGTTGGGAAGGAGCTTATAAGAAAGCGCCGTTTCATCCACGTTGAAAATGTCTTTGGGATCATAATTTGCGAGGACGTCTTGGAGCTTCTGCTTTTGCCAGTCTGTGCATACATCCTTGTCTACCGCATCACTCTCACCTGCTACAGTACGAAAAACAAGGCTTTGGCGCTCCTTGAAACGGCTTAGCCAGCCGTCATTGAACCTGAAATCTTCAATTCCCATTTGGAGTGCGATCTTTCTCGCCTTCTCCTCCAAAATAGGCCCGCTTAGCGGAATGTTCGAGCTTTGGCCCACTTAAACCAAAGGAAAAGTACCTTCTCGAGCTGCCCGTGGTCGGCCTGGCGCATTCTTTTTCTGTTGGGGGCGAATGCGCCGCTGTTAAATGCTGTCTCAATCTTCACCCGATCCTTGAGAATCCTCGAAACTGTGCATTTTGGAATCCCGTGCCGTTTTGTGATGGAAGTTTTCGATTCTTTGCCACACTTCAAGTCTTGGAGAACCTTCATTTTAGTGTCTAAAGTCAACGCATTATGGGGACACTTTTTCGTAGTCGACTCCATAACCACGCACGTAAAAAGCAAATAATAACGTTGAGCAACGAACTGAGTAACGTGCACAAAGTACAAAATGACGTCAGAGGAAAAAAAATGAGTGCGGGAATGGATTGGATTGGATTCTGTGTATCCACAACAACAGAGACTGGCGATGTCGATGCGGCACATCTTCAGTTTCCGTTTCAATTATCAGTGTTGCACGAAGAATGGAGTTTCGATTGTCGAGCGTGACTTAGTACAGATATTAAAGGAAATCAAATAAGTGTTTTGAAATTGCTTAATTTAAGAGGCACTTTCGTTTATGCGAGATTCATTTAGCGCGCATCCACTGTACAACAATCCAAATATGTGCAGAACATATGAACTTTCTTCGTTGTTTACTCCAGAAGTAGCTACTGTCCATTGGCAAAACACCCATCTAGTTGGCTGAAGCCTGTGTGGCAACACCATGTCCTCCCAGCCCCACTCCACACATCACCCCCCTAACTAGGTAGCTGCCCATCTATGCACTGCCACCCTCGGTCAACCTCCTCATCCCCGCCCACTGCCACCCTTCAGAGGCACCATTCAGCAATGAACTCTACTTTCTGGATGCACCACGCACCACCAGACCTCCTTCCTCTCCTTCCAGAAGGCATCTGCCCACCAGAAACCCCTGCTGCAGCCGAACCAATCTTCGACGGTGGAATCGAATTTAAACAAGTAGTGAGTAAAGCAGCTGCCCTCCAGAAACGCCACCCACCAGGCACCTCCCCTTTTCTAGGGGATTTCTCCCCACCCACCACCAACCCTCACCCACCTGCACTTTCCACAAAACCACCCACCACTATCAACTCATCTCCACCTTTATTTTCTCTCCAGAAAAACTATTGCGTCCGAGGCTTCAACCAAAAGCATTCATTAAAGTGAAAACATCAAAGTGATAATTTAGGGTAAACCTATCTGCTTTCACAGAATTGTCGCATCAATTGTGTTATCGTACCATGATCTTTTTTTTTCCTTTTCAAACTGTGAGCCAAATGTACAGTAGAGAAAACTTGTCACCAGACCCAACAAGAAAACTGGGCACCCGAAATACACCCAACAGAACCACAGGTGAAACCTAGCATTCAAAAAAGTAGCATTAGATTAGAAGGGCCAGAAAAAAACACAGAAAAAGAAAACACTTCTAAAAGTGGCACAAAGACAACGCCGGTGAGGGCTCCAGTTTTTAGTTTTTTCACTTCGATTATTTTTAAACATTTTTATGAATAGTATTTCGTGTTTCACTGTTGTTTTTTTTCTTCACTGAGTTAAGCTTGATGTAGTTTCTGGCACAGGCTAGGGGACATAACTTCGTGCATTTTCTTTCAATATTCTGCCCAAATTCCGTACCGTCGTGTTGTTGGACTTTCCGAGACTGCCTCGAATGAATCCTTTCAGAGTTTCGACCGTGGCCATTTTCACTTTTTTCTGTAACGTCACTTTGATAGTTGCATTGAGAATTAGTGTGCGAAAAGCACATTCTGTTTGGGGACCCAGAAGGAGGTACTGATGACTTAAATGTTACCAGCTTCTTGTCACAGCCAGCTGGGGGCAGTGAGAAGTTGCAATCCTCTTCGCACGGCCGGCACGGCCTCTGGAAACTGAGCTCGAATGCCCTGTGTATGCACGCTTTGAGCTGCCAGAGGGCACCTACAGACAACACTCACAGGCCGTTCTTTTCTTCCTGCGGGAAATCAAATTCACTTGTGTTAGATTGCATCTTGTGTTTCTTCATGGCCCACTATGAAACAAACCGAAAGTCAAAGTAGAGTAAAAGAAAGCTGTGGAATAATCAGAAGAAAGTTGGGAATAACTAATCACCGGTCATTGGTATTTTCAATATGATCTATACTTAAGAACCATGAGGCTTAAAGAAATTTCAAGAAAGGCCCATTGCTGGGATTCCTTTCTTCCCTTCCACCTCTTGGTCACTTTATGTGTTGCTTACAATAACGTGCTTCACGTTGTTTCCCTTAACGGTGCACTGAAGAGGAATCTGAACTCGTCTTTTTGCCATGGGAACTCGATCTACATGTTCCGAGCATTCTTAGAAACTGCGACGTTTTGCTCTATATGGTTGATTTCCCTAATTAAATTGAATTAACGTTCGGCTCCCGCCTTTATTTTTTGAATTCTCCCCGTACGGGTGAAGTCGACCAACGTGTGGAGTGCCTTTCTACCAGCTGCGTAGAGGCTTTGCTTTCGATTTGTTCTTTAGGTTTCCGTGAATAAATCGTTTCATTCGCAGATAATATAGCCACAAAATGAGTCCGCAGAAATAAAAATACGCGCAGACTATTTGCTTCTATGGACTACTTTGTATTACTTCGCTGATGGCAGAGCGGCAAGCTGCCATGGAAGTGGGTGAAAGGCACTCCACGCGTTGGTCGACTCCGCCCACCATACAGGGGAGTTAAAAAAAAGCGGGAGCGAGACGTTAATTCTATTTAATTAGGGAAATCGGCCACACAGGGCAATAAATTGTGGTTTCTAAGAATGCTTGGAACGTGTAGATTGAGTTCCCGCGGCAAAAAGACGAGTTCAGATTCCTCTTCACTGCACCTTTAAGAAAATAAACAAAGCACCCTATCCAAACCACACCAGAAAAAAGGAAAATAAAATATTTAATAGCCTCGCCTCCTTGCATTACAAGTCGTAGCAGTCCTTTGCTCACCAATGCAAGAAATGCTGTTCATGCCGTGCTAATAAGTATGCCTTCTTCCACTTTGTGCACCCATCGGGCATGTTTCGCCATTTAGTTTTTGAAGATAATTATTAGTAACTCCGTCTGGTGAGTAGAAACACAGGCAGATGGCAGTGAACATTAACAGTTGTTTTCACCCTTAACTACCTCATTTGTGCACAAGCATTTATTATCTCTAGTACTGAGCAGAAGGAGGATAAGGAGAATGCTAAAGAATGGGAGCACTGCAGTCTGCTGCGTTGCAGGAATGAGCATTTGAACGTCAGCAGCTTCTTTTGCAAATCATCAGTGTCACATTGCACTTATCCTGTGACCCTTGGAACATGTTGGCAACTTTTCAATCTCAATCCTTCTATCTCATTTTGCAGAGTGTGTGACGTCTCAGATATGTTAGAGAGAAGCTTGGATATTTATATCAGTAATCAAAAGAGTTTACTAAGCTTGCTCTAAAGTAATATTTGATTTTTCTTTGTAACGTTGCTTGAGAATTGTTTCCACAACACTGTAGAAGTATGTGAATATTTGCGCCTTTCGTGTATTCAATCGAATTTTGCATTTGCATATACATTCAAGGCCCTGATCACTATTTGGCAACTGAACAGCTTAGCATATTATTTTGAAGTGCTGAAAAATACTCCTTTGGTCACAATGAAAAAAAAATAATAAAATAAAAAGAACATTTGTCTTTAAATCTATTACACATATTTACTGCTCTCAACATCAATCAAAACAACTCTCGTTTGTCTACACTCACACTGAACAGGTTGAGCTGGTACTTGGGCACCACGACCACCAGGTCCACTCGGGCGACCAGTGTGACGGCTTCCTGAAGCCGCAGCTTCTTGCTGCTGAGGAAGAGCAGGAGCGCAAGCGTGCAGCTCAGCCAAGCTGCAGCGTCAAGATACCCTCACGCAGACATCCATTATGCCGCTTCAAGGTAGCCATCTTTGAAGCTGCATTCAGGTATACTGTAAGAAAATGTTACGTAGTGAATCAGTTTTGTAGAAGTAGGAGCCATGTGTTCTGCATCCACAGCATCATTTATCACCCACTAGCAATTCTGTAGTAGCACTCAGTGCTGCTGGGGAAAAAAATTACAAGATTGCACTTGAGTCTGCTTACGAGCTGAAGTTTAAACGATTGATTCACAAATACCAGGGAACAGCCATGCACCTAATAGAGGAACTGAAGAGCAGGTACCTTAACACAGACAAATGGGGTTCATCTCCAGCTTACCAAGGAGCAGAAAACACACAGCTAGATGCGGACATCTCGATAGCGGAGGTATGGAGAGCAATGAGTCAACTAAAAACCACGTCGGCAGCGGGGGCAGTTGGGGTAACCAACAAAATGCTAAGGAACCTAGATCTAGTCTCGGTCACGGCAGTCACAGATTACCTAAATGAGATATGGAAACGAGGTAGTCTACCTTCACAATGGAAACATGCCAAAGTAGTCTTTATTCCAAAACCCGGGAAGAAACTTGAAGTGGGCAACCTCAGGCCGGTATCGCTAACGTCCTGCCTGGGGAAGCTGATGGAACATGTCATATTAAACAGACTCCAGGAATACGCAGAGGAAAGGGAGGTATTTCCTGAAACAATGCTAGGCTTCAGGAGCAAGTTGTCCACGCAGGACGTCATGCTCCAGCTCAAAGCAGACATCATAGACCCGCCCAGCAAAGGGGGCGCCAAAACTATACTGGGCCTAGACCTACATAAAGCCTTCGATAACGTCAAACACTAGGTCATACTAACTAATCTGGCGGAGATTGCCCCTGGAAAGTGGATCTACGATTACGTAAGGGACTTTCTAACTGGCAGAACCGCAGAAATAAATCTAGGAGACATCCAGTCAGAAACTATTAAGCTGGGAGACAAGGGAACTCCGCAGGGCTCAGTGCTCTCTCCTTTCTTATTCAACCTGGCGTTGAAGAACCTACCGCCGCTATTGAAGACTGTCGAAGGTATAAACCATACGCTATATGCGGATGACATAACAATATGGACGCATACAGGGAAGGATGGGGAAATAGAACAAAATCTCCAACACGCGATCGATATTGTCCAGGAATACGCGGAATGGGCAGGACTAAAATGCTCGCCAAGCAAATCCGAACTTCTGGTGATCCGGGGGGCTAGCAAACGCGATACCAACGCAGGAGACATTCACGTACTGGTAAATGAGACTCCGGTAGCCAGAGTTGACAAAATCAGGGTCCTAGGACTTATAATACAGGACAATAGAAAGAACATAGAGACAATAAACTGGCTTAAGTCCACAATTAACATGACAACGAGGCTCATAAGGCGAATAGCTAACAAAAGACGGGGAGTCAAAGAGAAAGATCTCTGCCGAATGGTTCAGGCTTTCGTGATAAGCAGAATAGTTTACGCCGTTCCCTACCTCAAGCTAGGGCTGGCGGAACAGAACAAAATAGATGGGATCATAAGGCAGGCATATAAAGCACCATTGGGGCTGCCCCACTGCACTCCTACGGAAAGACTTCTTAAACTGGGGATCTACAACACCACCACGGAACTATGCGAGGCACATATATTTGCGCAATTAGCGAGGCTTGCGACCTCACCCCCGGGGAGAAGATCCTGAGCAACCTAGGATTACATGATAGAATTCCGGAAAGAAACGCGCAGGCAAAATGACAGACCAAAGTTAGAAAATTACTCACTATTAAACCACTTCCAAAAAACATGCACCCTGCTTTTCACGAAGGCAGGAGGAGAGCCAGAGCAAAGGCCCTTGAAGCCAAGCTCGAAGGCTCGGAATACACAACCTATGTAGATGCGGCGGAATACGAAGGAGGCGACTCCTTTGTGGTCGTGGCCGTGAACGACTCAGGTGAAACATTAACGGCCGGTTCGGTCAAAACAAAAAACTCAGGGACAGCGGAGGAGGCGGCTATCGCCATGGCAATGGCCAGCACCAAAGCAGTCACCATAATTAGCGACTCCAAGGTGGCTATCAACAATTTTGCGCGGGGTATGATCTCCCAGGAGGCAGAACGAATATTAAGACATAAAGACTGGGATCAAAGAGAGGTGGAACTAATATGGGTGCCGGCACACTCAGGGAACAGGGGAAACAAGTTGGCTCACAGTATAGCTCGAGGTTATGTCAGCCGAGCAGTGAGCTGGGTTGAGTCCCCAAATTTTACGAGAGATGCATTCATATCATTTCACGAATACACCAATCAGTTTAAACTGGAAAGGACGATCTATCCGCCACCAGACAAAAAGCTCGACAAAAGCCAGGAGGTAACGTTGCGTCGGCTCCAGACGCGAGCCTTCTTTAGCCCGTCGAGACTAGCACACATGTATCCAACACAATACAACGCTACTGGCAAACAATGCGGCGAGATAGCCGGATATGACCACATTTTATGGAGCTGCAAAAAAGGCGCCGCCACCGGCGGACTTACTGCCAGTCCCTTCTCCAGAGCGGTGGGAGGCTATACTGGCCAGCTCAGACACGTTGACACAAGTCCGGGCCACTGAGTGGGCTCACAAGGTCACCAAGAGCCATGGGCTCGAAGCCACCTAGTATAATGCCCACTAGGGCTCAGTGCTGACAATAAACGTTTTCCAATCCAATCCCTTTCTTCCATTTCTCGCTCAATTTTTCTTTTTAATTTTTTTGTTTTGTTTTTTCTTATTTTTTATGTTCATTTCTTTTTCATTGTTTCTGTATTTTTTTTTCATTTGTCAACTTTTTTCTCACTCCCTTTTTATATTCTATTTTTCTACATCAGGTTCCTTCATTACTATCATCGCTAACGCTATCATCATCGCTTTCATCACTATCACTGTCTGTAGCACTATATCACTAACTCTAGCACTATTACTGTCAGTAGATACCATTGTCAATATTACTATTTTTTATTATTTACCATCCCTACTCTCATTACAAACATGTTGCTTGTCAACTTTTACATTTTATTTTGATTACCATGGAACTAATGATTGATGATTTGTGCGGACACCTGCAGACAACTTCCATCCATTCCACTTGTGAACCAACAAAGGTTTACGCCTTAAATATTGCAGATCGTGTAGTATGGTTTAGAATGGCTCAGCATGGAGTGCCGTGAAATAGAGCTAGTTATGATGGGCACTTAAGGTCCTCACAGCCCTTTAACATAAAGGCCTTTTGCCTAAGAGACTTTTACCTGAGGTCTTTACCAGGAAGACCTTCACCACAAGGCCTTTACCATCATCCTTTACTCTGAAGAAATTTACCTTGAAGGTCTTCATCCAGGTGAACGCTGAGGCTCACCGTAAGGGCAGGCTCTTATGGTGTACCTCGGTGGCTAATTCGCTTTGGCATTTAGATACTGGGTACGGAGTTGCAGGTTCAATTTTGGACACGGCGGTAAAAGTTTGATTGAAACAGACAAACAGTCTTGTTCAATGACCTAAATCAAAATCCTAGGCATTGTTGCGAAGCCACGAATCACATAGTGCCTCCTCATCAGTGAATTACTAGCACCCCATAATTAAATAGAATTACTACACGCAACGCACTACCATTAGACGCTATTGTTTGTACGACATTCATTCGGCAGATTTTGCTGGCTGAAGAGACATTAAGGAGGAGAAAACATTTATCGCGACACTGTACTGAATTGGGAAAGGGAGGTGTGGATGGTCATTGACCTGAGTGGCAGTCCCTGTTCTGGGACACCATTGGCCGCCGCCAGTGCCCATGCTCTTTGGACCAGGGACCGCTGGGCCTCCAGTTCTGAGCTGGACAGGGCCACCTCCCAGGCCTTCCTGGAAATTGGCTGATTTATAACTGCTATATTTGTATTTAACTGGCAGGCCCACACCATGTGGTATAGGTCAGCATACTGCCCGCAGAATTTGCACCTGCTATGAATGTCGGGTCCACGTGTTTTAGTTTCAGGATCAGAGCTAGGCAGCTAGGCCTAGCCAGTTACAGAAAATACCAATGTCTTCCAGGGCCGGCCGGTGTGGTCGAGGCAACCAATATTGTGCTTTAGTTTTGATGGTAATTGTGATAAAATAGACATGCATTGGTCACCTCCAGTCTGTCCAGCGAGGTAGTTGAAAGCCGTTCCTCCGCAGCGCGCAGAACGTTCGCTTGCAGTACGGGGCTCACCACCTCAAGATCTCTGCCATTCCAAGAGCGACGTGCACCTAAGTCATGGTGGCTGGCAGCGGCGCATCACAGTGCGTGGCTGCCCACCAGCACATACCATCTATAGGCATTACATCAGTTACTCAAATAAAAAACAACTCAGTGTATGGATGATGATCATGATTAAAACTTTATTTCCATTGATGTAGGAGGCCCCCTACTCTCCACCCCTGGCATGCGGGCCTAGGGAACGAGTCCTGAACATCCGTGACTAAAGACTGCCGAAAATACACTGGTTCTTCGTTGCTTCAGCTGTCAGGCAAACAGCCCATTACTGGTCGATGGAGAGCTCGCTCCGTAGCAGGGCCTCCCAGGCTTCTCCGCTCAATATTTCCCCAGCACCCGGGGATCTGGCGTCGTCCCAAATTTTGTGAACGAGGGTCGCCCTCACTCTGCAAGTTTTATACATTTATCACCTTTCTTATTGTCTACATGGGTGCAAAACAACCAAAAGAGGTTTCCAAAACTTTCGGCGTTTAATCGTCTCCAGGCGACAGCCTCTTTATTGTTTAAGCCTCAATCTGGTGGTGGCATCAGACATCTTCCTAAAAATAGTTCCTGACGATTTCCACGTATGTTGGCAAACTTTCGTCCATGAAAGAACAAAATGTTTTTTCCCTCCATGCGTTCGTCCATCCCCTGACATCGAGCGGCTGGGTAGCCGGAAGAAGAGATCTCGGGCTAACACGTGGACTGCCTCGTTTCCGGGTACAAATGTGTGTGCTTGGGCCCAAATTGTGGAGAGCTTGCGATCGATTTTGGCTGCGGACAGGATGCGAGCCATTTCCAACGCGACCCAGCCCTTTCGGATCTTCTAGATTGCAGTTTTCTTGTCGCTAAGAATCAAAATAGCCCTGGTTTCGGAGCAAGTAGGCGGTATCGCGACCACCTCAGCCGTATCTGTGTTTCTACTACTAACGGAGGTGACAGCGGCTGGTGCACCTCGGCTTTTGGCTACCGAGGTGACCGCCGCCCCCGACCTGCGACTCACTGCGTCCACGTAGGCTACCTCTCCTGCCTTAAATTTCCTGGCCCTTTTAGCTACTACCTCCGCCCTCTTCTCCCGCCTTTCCCTATGGTGTTCTGCGTGGATGTTGCAGGGGAGGGGGGAACTATGATATTCTCGCGATATTTTGGCGGTACGGCAATCCTGTCACATATTCTCTGATTGATTTTTCAGCCCACCCACTCCCAAATGCTTCGGCCCGTACTCATTGTACTCAGTCTTTCTAGCTGGGCAATTCGCACTGCCTCGGCTTTTATATACCCGCATTGCGAACTGGTGGTCAGTAGCGGTGGAGATAGGCCTTTGCTAGGCCTTTACTATGAAGACCGTTACTCAGAAGGAATTTACCTTGTAGGTCTTCATCCAGGTGAACGCTGAGGCACACCGTAAGGGCAGGCTCTTACGCTGTGCCTCGGTGGCTAATTCGCTATGGCGTTTAGATACCGGTTATGGGGTTGCAGGTTCAATTTTGATTGAAAAGCAAGAGAGAAAATATTGCGTTCAATGACCTAAATCAAAACCCTAGGCATTGTTGCGAAGCCACGGATCACATGGTGCCTCCACATGAGTGATTTACTAGCCTGCCATAATTAAATAGAATACTGTTAGACACCATTGCTCATATGATGCTTATTCGGCAGATTTTGCTTGATGAAGCAACATTAAGGAAGAAAATTTTTCGAGATTAGAGCTAGATGGCGAGGCCTAGCCAGTTCCATAATATACCAATGTCTTCCAGGGCTGGCTCGTGTATTCGAGGAATCATACATTGTGCTTTAGTTTAGATGGTAATTGCGATAAAATAGACATACATTGGTTACCTCCAGTCTGTCCAGCGAGGTATTTGAAAGCCGTTCCTCCACATCACGCGGAACGCGAACGTCCGCTTGAAGTACGTGGCTCACCACCTCAAGATCTCTGCCGTTCCGAGCGCGATGTGCACCTCAATCATGGCGGGTGGCGACGGCACACCACAGTTTCCGTGGCTGTGCGCCAGTGCATATCGCCTATAGGCAATAAATCAGTTACTCAAATAAGAAACAACTCAGTGTACGGATGATGGTCATGATTAAACTTTATTTCGAACGATGTAGGAGGCCCCCAACTCCCCGCCCCTGGCATGCAGGCCTAGGAAACGGGGGCTGGGACATCTGTGACCAAAGACTGCCAAAAATAGTGGTTCTTCATGGCTTCAGCCATCAGGCAACAGCTCGTTACTGGTTGGTGGGGACCTCGCTCCATTACAGGGCCTCCCAGGCTTCTTCACATTCAATATTTTCCTCAGCGTCCAGGGATCCTGGCTCGTGCCAGATTGTGTGATTGAGGGTTGCCCTCGCTCTCCAGGTTTTTCATTTATTGTCTTTCCTATTGTCTACCTGGATGCAAAACAACCAGAACAGGTTTTCAATCTTTCGGCCTTTAATCGTCGCCAGGTGATGGCCTCTTTACTGTTTAATCCTCGATCCGGTGGTGGCATCAGACGTCTTCCTAACAATAGTTCTTGACAATTTCCACGTATGTTTACAAAAGTTCGTCCACGAAAAAAGAAAATTTTTTTTTGTCCATCCCCTGGCAGTCGATCTGCTTTTTACCTAGAAGCAGAGATCTTGGGCTAACATGTGGGCCGCCAAGTTACCAGGAAAAATGTGTGATCTTGAGCCCAAATTATGGAGATCTTGCGATAGATTTTGGCTGCAGACAGGATGCGAGCCATTTCCAATGAGCTCCTGCCCTTTCTGATCTTCTAGATTGCAGTTTTGCTGTCGCTAAGAATCAGACTAGCCTTGGTTCCGGAGCAAGTCAGCGGCATAGCGACCTCCTCAGCCGTATTTACGTTTCTACCCCTAACGGAGGTGGCAGCAGCTGGTGCACCTCGGCCGTTGGTCCCCGGCCTGCCACTCGCTGCTTCCACATAGGCTACCTCTCCTGCCGTAAATTTCCTGGCCCTTTTTTCTAGTGCCTCCTGTTTCTTCTCCCGTCTTTCCCTATGGTGTTCTAGGTGCGTGTGTCCGAGGAGGGGGGCAACTATGATATTCTCGCGACATTGTAGCAGTAGGGTGAACTTGTCACATATTCCCTGATCGATATTTCAGCCTGCACACTCCACAATGCTCCGGCCTGTACTCGTTGCATTCAGTCTTTTGAGCTGGGCAATTCGCACCGCCTCGGGTAGTTAAGTCCAACTTTTATGTACCCCCATTTCAAGAGGTGGTCTGTAGAGGTAGAGATAGGTAGGCCCAGTGCCCTCTTGATACAACGAATAATAAGTGCGTCAATACTATCTTTCCTGTCCACTCTCATATCGAGGAATGCTGTGGCGTAGTAAATTCTGCTAATGATACACGCCTGCGTGAATTTCAGGAGGCTATGCGACCCTCCTTAAAGCACCTGTTACTTGCACAGCGTAGTTGCTGAGTTTCTTGAGAAATGCGTTGTTATAATCCTCCTCTTGGTTCGAGAGTCTGAGGATCCTGCTTTTATCAACTTTCGGCACGGTTTTGCCCTCATCATTAACTTCGAAATTCCAGTCGCACTTCCTCTATCCAGAGTGATGCAGTGCGTTATCGCTACTCGCTGTAATAGTGATGCTGTCACAAAGCTGCTGGCCTTTGCCTTTGCTAGACTATCAGAAACTTCATTGACTGTCACATTGCTGTAACCTGGTACCCATATCTTGTGTAAAAGGCTGAAATTCGGAAGGAGTAATAAGAAGGATGTGTTGCAAGTGCTTAGCATTCATTAGGAACATGCCATCATATACAATTTTCATGGAAGACCCATTGTTTTATGTTGGAGATATATTAGACAAGATTACATTTATAGGTTGAATTTTTGTACGGTACTACCTATGGCGTATGAAATCTAGGCCAGTGGATTCCAAAGAGGAGGTCGGTTGCAAAACAAAAATAGACAGGGAGCGATGGAAACTTGATTCATATATCCTGAGGTACGTCTGAAGAGTGAGAAATTTAGATATCAATAATGAAGGTGTAATTCTTACAAATCTGGGGAGGCCAAGGCACAACCGTAGAACCATCCGCTCCAGAAGAACCAGTGAGGCAATTTTCTAAATAGCTGTACCAGAAAACAGCACAGATAATTCAAAAATTGGTCAGACGTACATAAAACAAATCAATAAAAGTGCATTTCTCCGCATTCCAGACTGAGGATTACTTAATCTACGCAACATGCCCACAGCGAGAGCCCCTTTTACTGCAACATGGTCAGTGTGAGATCGCCATGGGAGGTTGTCGGGATAGATGACACCATGATATTTTAAAGACTGAACTTGAGGAATATTTTGTTGCTCATGAGTTAGAGACAGATGAACGGTATCTTTGATTAAAAAAACAAGGATAGCGCAATTGTTAACATATGTGAGTCGCAAGGCACACAACCAACTCTGAAGCAAATTCAGGTACGCTTGCAGACGCGCATAAAGAGATTGAATGTCAGAAGAAGCCAAGAAAAATGCAATGTCATCTGCATAAACGTACGTTCAAATTTGGTGATGGCTGGGAGTAGAGCTCAGCAGAATATTGAAGAGCACGGGTGAAAGGACTGCCCCCCGAGGAACAACTCTAGTTTGGTTTTATCTTCCAGAGTTGACACCTTTGAGCATACAAAAAAACTCCCATTTTTTAGGAACGCAGATATTAGGAATGCAGATATATAGGAACGCAATTAGGTAGCATGGAAGCTGCAGAGTGTGCAGTCTTTGCTAGAATATGTTGTGTCCCACACAGTCATAAGCTTTGGCTACATCTAATGTTACCAAAGGGAGAACGCATTTTTTATCGCCGCGCAACGAGAACTCGACTCTCGAGGTCGGCATGTGCGTTCCATATGGAACATTTTGGACAGAAACAAATTTGAAAGTGGCTGATGATATTTAACCACGTTGGATGTCAATAAAATAGGTCTCATAGTGTGAAGAGAATAGCTGCCACCATTTTTTTAGGTAAAGGGATCACATTGTGGCGAGTTTCTAATCAGGAGGAATCCAACCATATTGAATGCTTGGATCAATGCTGTAATAAAGGGTTTGGAGACTCCTCAAAGAGAATCTTTATCATGTTAAGCATTACCCCAGGTTCACGGTGCAGCTAGAGGTAACCTCATCACCGATCGGGAAATGTTCTTAAAGGGTAATCTGGGAGATATTCTTAATCTGATTCACTGATGCTACAAACACGGATCATGAAAGGAAGTACAGATGAGAAACGCCTCTAATCCTTTGGCAATAGTTTCAATAGTTTCAATTGATTCTTGCAGAGTCAATACACATGAGGGTGGGTAAATTTCCTGAAGCTGGTGTCTTTTCCAGCCTTTTAAAAATCCGAAAAGTTCACGTCAGTTTCCCGATTTCATTAGGAAATCGAAATGCTCATGTTCATAATGGTTGTTCACTCGTAAAATTTGTGCGTTTAAAAGTAGCTGCAATCAACTTGCACTCGTGCCAATTTTTCGAGCTGAAATTGCAGAGGAGCTTCTTCCATTCCACCTTTCTGTGTCTGTAGTTCCGTGAGCAATCTGCAGTCCACCATCTAGTTGAATTGCTCCCTTTTGATGTATGTATCAGAAATTCGAACATTTTACCAGTATTCTTCAGTAGACGAGCATTCTTTTGAATTATGTTCTTCAGCAGAATTACCCGCTGACGTGAGAGTAGAGTAGTGAGAGCGCAAAGTAAACAAACTGGTTATAAAGAACATATCACCTCATCTTTGAAGACGCTGAAGGTAAGCGACATTTAACATCAACAATGATACGTGTGTGATCACTAGATGTACCACAATCAACTGTCAACCGATTCAGGACAGGAACACAAGGACTGAGAAAGTTAAATCTAACACACATGATACGGATTAGGCATAGAGAATCTGGCCAAAACTGAATGGATACATGCAATGTTGTTATTTGTAACCTAATCCCAAAAGCGTTTGCTGCAGAGATCCTTCTTATATCCCCACAACACATGATTAGAACTGAAGTCTTTGGCCAAGAGAACGGACTTCTAACAATTAACGAGTAAGAGATCTAGCGGCCTGGTGTTCTGCACACCACAAGGGACATAAACATCCACTATGAAGAGGGATAGCACTCTGGAATTACAAAGCCAACAACTCACAGTTTAGAGTAGAGGACTGAAAAACAACCTTCCGGGCGGCAGCAACTGCCTGCCCCAAAGTATTTTCCTTTGGCTTAGAGCCCAGGTGTTTGTTGATTTTGGCACAGGATGTAGACATGACTGGTCAGACAGACAAGCCACTGCATTTGATGATTGGCGTATCTAAATCCACCATGTCTGAATCATTAGTTATTGGGACATCATTTGAAATACCGGACCTATGAATAGGAGAAGGAGCCTTAATTTGTTCCTGGGGTGGAGATATTAGACAAGGAGGGTTGAGCCAGTAATGAAGGCATGGCTGTCATGGTATAGGTCATTGCAGTTTAATCTGCTTTGCCAAGCATCAGATATGCACTCGGACAGTGGATATAATCCTGTCAACAATTTTAGCCGCAGAGGCTTCCACAGGATTAACTATGGCCTGAGAAATAGAAGCATCTTGGGACACTCCTGAACGGGCTGACACACCTGCATAGCAGTGTGCCCTCTTTAATTTTGGTTATTGCTTCTTTGAGATCGATTATTTCAATATTGGGGATTCGTGAGCCCGAAAAGGGGCAATCCAAAAAATTGGATGCGTGAGTACCCCCACAAAAGCAACACTTGTCATTCTGTTCTGTGCATGAAGTTGATGTATGGTCATTATCAATTTTTCAATCATTTTTTTTGTTCTTCCCATGCTAGCCGCCTTCTGGCTTCACCTCTTCTACCCTACAAGTGGAGAGGGAATCTCTCCCTCCCCTTCCCACCACCTGACAGCCGTGGCAGGTGGATGGTAGTGGCACGTGGCTCCACCTGCCATGTCGAGAGACTGAAATGTACACAACAGTCCACCGCCGGAGGGCTGACTGGAAGGCCTGGGGTGTCTAATTTCACATTGTACAACCATGGACAAAAGTTCGGGTATGCGGATTTTCTAAAAAAAAATTCCACACAGCCTCGCCAGTATATCAGCTGGTATTATTCCAGTGGATGCAGCACGTGTCTCCCCTCGTGATTCAATGCTGTTCAATGGCGTGTTTTGGCATAGTGGTCTGAAATATTTTGCATCGTAACCACATACCGCAAGCTTTTGTGCATGGCTATGTAATAATCACACGCAGAACACAAATTTTTGGCACGCAATTATTGTTGCGTTAAATAAACTGCGAAAAAGCACATAATGTGCCATGACTTGTAAACATAATGTGCATGGCAGCACAATACGCAATACTGATGTATCAATACTGGGCCAAAATTCAGTCACTTGGCTCCTAAGTCTTGGAAAAACATGGAAGGGCCGCCTCTGTGGTCCCAAGTGTGTGGCTCCACTGGTGTCTCTCCAAGGCAGCCACACAACAGTTGTTATCCACCATGGGCCAGTCCTGTGCAGCACTGTTCGAACACATAGCGACACAAATTCACAAACTAGCGTTATTTCTCATGTGGACTACAAGAACATTTGCTTTGGTCCAAGTGTTAATGTGCAGAGCAACACTTGTTTACCAGCACACAGCTCAATGCGCCACGGAACATCTGGGAATCTAAGACAAGCATTCGACATTGGAACACGCAGCGCAAACTCTTACTCAGCAACATCGCTGGGTTCGGCGCGCTACTTGTGGTACTACAAGGCCGTCACTGAGGCATGTCCTACATATCCAGAACATCCTGATTGTGTATTTATTTTTTGTGCCGCCTCTTCCACAGGAAATGCACAATGGCCAGCTCACCTTCACTAACCTCAGCTAAAGAAGCCATTGAATAGAAATGCAGCTAGCAAGTCCTGAACTGTGGGGGCGAGGCTGAGAGCGAGAGGTTGCAATGTGTCGTGGACCATGATATGAAAACCTATCAGTTGGAGTACGACCTTCCATTACATAACCTCCTGACACCCTAGTCACACAAAACCTCGCCACCCCCCCTGCCACAAGAAAACAGGCTGTATTAGGACCGTACCTGAGGTTGAGGCTCGGCTAATCCCTACAGAAATTTTCAAAAATATACAGCCCACTTGGTTTGTTTCTGGCGGCCTATGACTGAGGCTTGTTTAGACTCGCGGGTATTACGAATCTTTCGAAGGTGACACAGGTCTTGGCCTGAGCAGTCCTAAGCACATATCCTCAAGCGTTTAAAAAAGAGCCGCACTACACGGCTGGAAAGGAGAAGCTTTCAGCTGTCTGTTAAAATGATAAGGTTAAGGCTTCCATTCTGCAGAAAACCCTGCGGCAGTAGCGTAGTGAGTGAAAGATCCCCGGAGAAGGAGTCTAAATGAGCCACCTAGGTCAAGTGGCCTAGTGGCATCATCACAATCTGTCCACCGGATTGTGAGCAAACTGACCACTGTGGCAGGTGGCAGCTCAGTTAATGATTTGTTGCAAGAGGTTGCTCGCGAAGAGTGAGCTGGGTCTCAAGCCCCACCGGTGGCACCACCGGGCAGTGGTGCATAGGTTATTCGCTGCACCACTCTGCCAGGGGTCGTATGAGAGCTCCCAGGGATCTATGCATGTGAAGTTGAGAATGACCAATTCCGCATGTAAGGGCAACAATCGATTAACGGTTTGGATTGGTTTAGGGGGTTTAAGGTCCCAAAGCGACTCAAGTTATGAGAGACGCCGTAGTGAAGGGCTCCGGAAATTTCGACCACCTGGGGTTCTTTCACATGCACTGTCATCGCACAGTACACGGACCTCCAGAATTTCGCCTCCATAGAAATTCAACCGCCACGGCTGGGATCGAACCCGTGTCTTTCGAGTCAGCAGCCGAGCACCATAACCACTGAGCCTCCACGGTGGCTTAGCCCATTAATGCTACCTCTCTTTATCGTTATTAACAAATTCACACTTATCGTGATTAACGCTAAGGTCATGCTTAAGTCTCGACTCCATGTTTTTTATTGACAAAGATTGTACATTACAGTAATGAGTTCAGTATAACTGCTGAGACATGACACCAAGTAAATGCGGACACATGTGCATTGGTGTCTGTGTCCCAACTCATTTGTGCCCTCTCCTTACAGTTACGCTGGTTCTGCATACATATGTATACTGAACATTAGGAAACAGCATTGGAACAAAATGAGCAACAAATACTAATTGGTTTATGTGGTTTAACGTTCCAAAGTGACTCAGGCTATGAGGGGCGCCGTAGTGAAGTGCTACAGAAATTTCGACCACCTGGGATTCTCTGACTCCAGGTGGTCATAACTTCCAGAGCCCTTGGCAGGAGCCTATGCGGGGACAGCACCTCTCACCAACTACCTAAAAACACCTCACCCCCCTTAACTAAAATGCTGCCTATATACGCACCGCCACCCTCTGTCAACCTCCTCATCCCCGCCCACTACCACCTTCCAGAAACACCAATTAGCAACGAACTCTACTTTGCAGATGCACTACACACCACCAGCCTTCCTACCTCTCCTTCCACAAATTCCTCCACCCACTAGAAACCCCCGCAGGAGCTCAACCAACAATGCAACAGCGAAACCTAATTTAACGAAGCAGTGAGTAAATCAGCTGTCGTCCAGAAGCGCCACCCACCAGGTAGCTCCTCGTATCTTGGGGACTGCCCCACAGCCACCGCCAAACTTCAACCACCTGCCCTTCCCACCTGCACCTTCCACAGAACCAACCACCTCGACCCACTCATATCTGTACCTATTCACCCCCCCCCCAGGAAATCTCTAATTGCTTTTTCAGAATTGTCGCGTCATTGTCTGATCATCCTGTAAATTTTTTTTATTCAAACTGTGAGCCAACCGTACGGAGGAGAAACTTTTCACCAGACCCAACGAGAAGTCTGTGTACCCAAAATACGCCCAAGAAAACCACAGGTGAACTCTAGCATTCAAAATAGTATCATTAGGTTAGAAGGGCCAGAAAAAACACAAAAATAGAAAACACTTCGAAAAGTGGCACAGAGATAACGCCGTTGAGTGCTCCATTTTCGTTTGTTCTCTTAAAATACTTCAAAACATTTTTGTGGCAATTTCGTGCATCACTCTTTTTTCCTACTGAGCCAAGCTTGACATAGTTCCTGGCGCAAGTTAGGGGCCATAAATTTGTGCATTTCCTTTCAAGATTCCGCCCAATATTCCACGACATCGTATTGTTGAGCTTTCAGAGACTGCCTCAAACAGATGTTTTCCTAGATTTGAGCTTGGCCATTTTCACGTTCGTCTCTAATGCCACTACGATACTGGTATTGAGAATTAGTGCG
This sequence comes from Amblyomma mixtum, assembly GCF_055824585.1. NCBI lineage: Eukaryota > Metazoa > Arthropoda > Arachnida > Ixodida > Ixodidae > Amblyomma > Amblyomma mixtum. Next base: position 276,035,211 of record NC_143014.1, on the reverse strand, counting down.
CGAAAAGCATATTTTGTCTGGTGACCCTGAAGGAGCTGTTGATGACTTAAACATTACCACCATCTTCTTTTCACAGCCAGCTGGGGGCAGTGAGAAGTTGCAGGCCTTTTCCCACGGCTGACACAACATATGGTAGCGTGGCTCGAACGTCGATGCACACTATGAGCTGCAGGAGGGCGCCCACAGACAAGGCTCGTAGGCCGATCTTTTCCTCCTGCGGGAAATCAAATCCACTTGTGTTAGATTGCACCTTGTGTTTCTTCGCGGACCGCGATGAAAGAAATCGAAAGTCAAAGGAGAGTGAAAGAAAACAGTGCGAAATTGAGAAAAAAGTTAGGATTAACTACACTAGTCATTTGTATTTCCAATGTAATCTAAACCTAAGAACCATAAGGCTGAAACGAATTTCAACAGAGAATTCTCAGCCCATACCTCTGATTCCTTTTTTCCCTTCTACCTCTTGTCACTTTATGCATCGGTTACGATAACATGCTTCGCATTGTTGCCCTCAAGAAAATAAAGAAGCAGCCTATTCAAAAGCTCACTGGAAGTAAAAAATTCGTCACAGTCGTCTGTTCGCCAATGCAACAAGAGCTGTTCAAACTGTGTTCTTCCCCTTTCAGCACCCTTCGGGTGTGTTTCTGCATTTGGTTTTTGAACAAAGCAATTAGTAACTCCTTATGATGATGAGGAAGTTAGGCGCATGGCAGTGAATTTTAACATTTCTGTTTGTCCCTAACATTTTCATTCATAACAAGCCTTTATTATCTCTAGTACTGATCTGAACAAGGATTAGGAGAATGTAAATAAACTGCACCACTGCAGTCTGCTTCATTGCAGAAATAAGTGTTTGAACATCAGCAACTTCTTTTGCAAGTCATCGTTGTTACATTACACTTATCGCGTGATCCTCGGATGATGTTGCCAGCTTTTCAATCTCAATCCTTTCATCTCTTCTTGCGTAGTTTTTAAGGTTTCAGTTATGTCAGAGAGAAACCATGGATGTTTATATAATAATCTAAAGAGTTTAACCTTGCTCTAAAATAATTTTTTTTGTAACGTTTCTTAAGAATTGTGGCAAGGGAACTGTAGGGAGAAGTGAATATTTGTGCACTCGAGGTATTGAATCGAATCACACCTTTGCATATACCTTCAAGACCCGGAACACTATTTGGCAAGTGGACAACTCAGGCATATTTTAAAATGCTGAAAAATACTCCTTTGGTTACAATATAAGAAAAATAATAGAATAACACAAAGATATGTTTTCATATCTATTACGCACATTTACTACTCTGAGGCTTAATCCAAACAGCTGTTGACACTCACCTGGTGCATCATTCGAGTTATCCGTGAAGAAGCCGGACAGGTTGAGGCGGTACTTGGGCACCACGACCTCCAGGTCCACTCGGGCCACCAGTGTGACAGCTTCTGGCCGCTGAGGAACAGCAGGAGCGCCGGGGCTAAGCCAAGCTGCGGCAGCATGATACCCTCATGTAGGCATCCATTATGCCGCTTCAAGGTACCCATCTTGGAAGCTGCATTCAGACATACCAAAGAAAAATGTTACGTAGTGAATCAGTTTTGTAGGAGTAGGAGCCATGTGTCCTGCATCCACAGCATAATGTAACACCCACTAGCATTTCTGTAGTAGCACGCAGTACTGCTGGAAAAAAAAAAGATTACAAGATTGCACTTCAGTCTGCTTATGAGCGCAAACGGTTCCCTTTGCTGTATTTATCCCTTATTCCTTATTTTTGTTTTTTCCTTAGTTTATTTGTGTTCATTCTATATTTATTGTTTTTGTATTTTTTATTTTTAAACTTTTCCTCACACTTTTTCATACTTTAATTTTAAATCTCCTGCCTTATTTACTACCATCGCTACAGCAATCATCATCATTGCTGTCATGAACTCTCACTATAGCTATTTTCATCGCTGTGATCTGCAACTATCTCCACCACTTATCGATAGCTATGGTCACTAGCTCTACCATCACTATCTATGGCACTGTCACTATCAGCAGCTACTATTGTCACTATCACTATTTTTTGCTATTTACCATCACTACTATTATTATATACATCTTGCTTATCAACTTTTACAGTTTATTTTGATTACCATACAACTTATATTCACAGTTTGTGTGGACACTTGCGGACGACTTCCGTTCATGCCACTCATGAGCCAAGAAAGGTTTACGCATTAAAAATGGTAGATGTTTAGCATGGTTTTGCAAGGCAGTGCAGAGTATCACACAGTAGCACAAGTTATGATGGGCACTTAAGGTCCTTTTGTGCCTTTACCATAAAGACCTTCAGCATAAAGGACTTCTACCTGAGGTATTTACCAGGAAGGTCAAGGCCTTTACCACAGAGACCTTTACACTGAAGGAATTTACCTTGAAGGTCTTCATCCAGGTGAACTCTGAGGCACACAGTAAGGTTCACTTGCCACATAGCACTAAAAAGACACGGACACAAAGGAGCGACACAGGACGGGCGCTAGCGCCGGTCCTGTGTGTCTCAATTGTGTCCGTGTCTTTTTAGCGCCCGTCCTGTGTGTCTCCCTTGTGTCCGCGTCTATTTAGCGCTATGTGGCAAGTGAACCATCGCCAACTCGCCCAAGCTTCAACACCGTAAGGGCAGCAGGCTCTTACGTTGTGCCTCGGTGGCTAAGTGGCTTTGGCGTTTAAGCTGGATTCACACGACGGACCAAATCGCGAAGTGCCCTCGCGGATGGGCATCACGTGACCCTACGTCACTGATTCCTGCTGCTCCGCTTCACTCGCGAGCAGCGATTCGTGATATGGCCGAGAGACCTTTTCACACTTCGGATTGCTTGAGATCCTTGACCGTGACTCTCAAAGCAGTAGCGGTTAAACTGTTTAGTCTGGCAACGAGCAAGCTTACAAAATCCAATACAAGCCTCTGGTCGAACCAAAGTACATGAGAGCGCGAAAAACTACATAGTCCTGTTGACAGCTGCGAAGATGGAACCACTTGGCGAACTTTCTAACAGCCAAAGCGCGTCTTGTTCGTACGGTTCTAGGTTCACAGATGACGCAACCTTGTTTTTTCTTGCCCTTGTGGAAAGTTTTCCCGCTCTGTGGGATACGCACAGAGACGATTACGCCGACAATGCGACAATCCGACTGGCTCGTCCGCGCTGTCGTCTGCTGCTTCCTCCCGTCGTGTGAATGCTCGCCGCGGACGGGGGGACCGCGCGTCAGACATCACGTGAGCGATTGGTCCGTGAAGCGGTCCGTCGTGTGAATCCACCTTTAGATACCGGGCGCGGAGTTGCAGGTTCAATTTGGACACGGCGGCAACATTTTGAATGTAAAGCAAAGGAGAAACATTCGCGTTCAATGACCTAAATCGAAATCCTAGGCATTGTTCCGAGGCCGCGGATCACATGGTGCCTCCACATAAGGGACTTTCTAGCACGCCAGAATAGACGATATGCGAAATGCGCAGCGCCATCTCTCGACGCTCCGAGAACTAAGTCCTCCATGTTGGCACGGTACAGAAAACGAAACCGCTGCCCAGCGCTGGGTTAAAACGGCTGCGCTTCGTTTGAAAAGTAAAATGCCGATGCAGTGTTGCGCTACCCTCCCCACTGTGAAAAGACACTACGATGCGTGCCAGAACTAGGTGCGTTCCAGCTTTTCGCTTTTCTATTTTTTACTACTTCCCAACGTTTTAGTAACACAAAACGGCATGCGAGGTATCGTGTCAGCACGCGGATCAGTGCGCAGCTTTCACTTTCTGCGCTGATATTTGACAAATCTCTCGAGGTGATTTGCGTTTAAATTAAGATAAGGACCACAGCCTTTGTTGTCTCTGATCAAAATTAGAAGCCGATTTCGTGTATTTATCAACTCCCCGGTCGGGCGTGAATATATATAGACGCATACTTGAACAACGTAATAGAGAAGGTAATTTTTTTGAGCGGGCCAATCGCTCGTGCCGTGGCGAAATAAGTTCACTCGGAAGAACCATATGCCGATTACTGCTTAGTTTGCTACGTGTTTAGTTAATTTTTACCCGCGTTCAATTAGTTTTAGAAGGGCGAGCAAACTCTCTGGACCATGCGCATATGTTATGTGCGTTAAGGAGTCTTTGTGAACCAATACATCCTACGTATAAAAACTGAGGTGCGAATGCTTTATTTCTTGAGGATTCCTATACCTTCCATATCTGCGGCGACGAAAATGTAAAAAAAAAGAAGCGAATAATATAGCTACTTTATTATGAAGGAGGGACGCATTTCTAAGCTAGAAAGTTCGTGCAACAGTGTTCTGAAAACGCTTCACGCCATCAGATTTTATTATCGTTGTGGCAAGTTTCAACAGCTTGCTTCGCAACAAAGCCATTTGTCCAAGTTTGGGAGTAAGCTAATTAAGTTTCGGAAGCAACCGAACATGCTAATTTCGCCCCTGCACACACAACTTGACCAGCGTATCGAGTCCGTGCAGGCACCTACAGCTGTACGCTCTTTCTCTAATCAAGCCGCCGCGGTAGCTCAGTGCTTATCTGAAAAAAAAAAACTGCGTCTTTGCTTACATTTTGAATTATATGTGCTCACTTTCCTCTTGGTAATATCGATTGACAACATCACAATACTGGCTTCAACTGCGTCTTAAGCAAGACGCGGTTTCAACGAATTGCGGCGAAAATCAACCGACGCCGGGCTTTGAAACGGTGACGTTGAAAACCGCAGATGCGCATTGCACATTACAGTAAAGGAATCGAATTACGCAGCTGGTCGAGGGTCTTGTGTGATTATACTGCAATGCACGAAGCTCCTGGCGTCGGCGCGAACGAAAGTTCGCACTATCACAGAAGTTTGTCAACACACGTGCGCACTCACCGCAAAATAACCGCTCGCTACCCTACCAGATGAATTCACTTCCACCTGGGAATAAAATAGCCATGATAATGCGTGATCCTTGAACTGGTGCTTTAATGCGAGCATTAAAACGACAACAGCACACGGTCACGGTTCGACTTTCCAACCCACTTTCGAGTGCCGATTATTGCGATCATCAGCGCCAGACTTCAAGCAAGGCTGAGGACGCGGAAGGAGTAAGCTGGCGCTTATTGAAAGCACCTACATTTAGTCAAAGATCAGCTGTGAAAACAACGCAGCAGCTGAAGCTTGCCTGTTGAAATTCCACTCGCAAGAAGAAAGTACGCATAGCAAACGATGCACCAGCTCGACCGCGCCAAGATGGAAACCGGAAGTTATGGGCGCGGTGTTGCCAGACCGCCAAGCAATTTCGCATATCGTCTATTAAATACAATTAGTTTACACAACACACTATCGTTAGATGCTATTGCTCATATGGCGCTCATTCGGTAGATTCTGCGGGATGAAGCGACATTAAGGAACAAACTTCTTGAGGATCAGAGCTAGGTGGCTAGGCCTAGCCAATTACTGCAAATACCAATGTCTTCCAGGGCCGGCTGGTTTGGTCGAGGCCACATACATCGTGTGTTAGTTTTTACGGTAATTGCGATAAAATAGACATGCATTGATCACCTCCAGTCTGTCCAGTAAGGTAGTTGAAAGCCGATTCTCCGAATCGCGCAGATTTCGAACGACAGCTAGCAGAACGTGGCTCACCACTTCAAGATGTCTCTCGTTCTGAGACTGAGAGCGCTGTCAAGCATAGAGGACGCTGTTGTCAAGCGCGCGTCATCTCCTTTCTGTTCTCCCGCATTGGGGCTAAAAAATAAAAAAACACCACTGAAACACCAGAGAGTAGCGAAAAATGTAATCTAATGAAAAAATTTCGGTACCGAAGATATTATGCCCAGGTAAAAAACTCCTCAGAAAACTACTGCTCTGCTATTCACAGTCGCACAGCCGCGCCACGGCGCTGTGACGCCATCTAACGCCGTGATCGATGTGCACGTAGCAGACGAACTCCTGTTCTGCAAGCACATTTCCTTCGGGGGTCGCCTGCCGCTTGAATCTGCGCGTATGGGAGATTCGACGGGAAGCCGCTGGGCGCGATAGCCGCGCGTAACAAATATATTTGAGTGAGCAACTGCGCTTTCTAGCGTTGCTCGTGCCGCCCGAGAAAAAAAGCGCAGCGACGTAAGTTGGTCGCGGGTTTTGGTTCCCCTCTATTCTAGGATCGAAGCGAGGTAGTGGCCAACGAATGCAGCGCTTCTGTGAAACCGGAGATGTGGTGGTGGAAAACATTTATTTACACATACACTACTGGAGGTTACGCATGAGCTGACCCAGAGGGGGTCAGCCCTTACAAGTACTAGGTGGAGGTCCCTAGTTCGGGACCCCAGTGGCGTCGGCCGCCGCCCGGGCTCGCGCGACCAAGGCCCGTTGGGCCTGCAGGTCAGAGCAGCCGAGCAGGGTCGCCTCCCAGTCCTCCCGGGTTGGGTTGGGGTGAGGGGGGGGGGGGGTAGCAGGGTTGGAGGGGCAGGCCCACACCATGTGGTGGATGTCCGAGGACTTCTCCGCACAGTGCTGACAGCTGCCAGAGAAAGAAGGGTCGAAGTGTTTCATAGCTGCCGGGCACAGCAAAGTATTAGTATACAGGCGAAGCAGAAGCCGCTCCTCCGCCTTTGAGAGACCTTTACACGGGCGGGGATAAAGACCGTGGCCAGATTGATAAAGTAAAACAATGCCTTTGAAGGAGTAAGCGGGAGTGAATTCGTGTTCCTGATCGTCGGGGTCGGAGGGGAATGTCCGGTGAGAGAGCGCGCGGGCGACGGCGTCAGCTCCCTCATTTCCCTCAAGGCCCATGTGAGCAGGAGCCCAAACGATGCGCCGGTGCGCCGGTTCCCCGGTGTAGACGCTGTTTTGGAGAATGCGGTAGGCTAGATACGGTACCCAGCCCTACTCGATGTTTCGACATGCCCCTCGCGAGTCGGAAATAATTGTTTTTGAATTGGAATCAGATGCAGCCAACGCAATGGCAACCTCTTCCGCGTGTGTTATGTCACAGGCTCGGAAAGTAAGGCCGTTCACTGTTTTGGATTCGTGGACGACTGCGGCCGTGTACCATCACCCATGGTGGGGGCCGGAGGCATCCACGTAGAATACGCCGGATTTCGATCCATAGTGGCAGGCCAAGACTTCCGCCCGCGCCAGGCGGCGGCCAATATGGCCCTCACGGTTCATGTTCGCGGGAAGAGGGCGCACGTGGAGGGCACATCTCCATTGGGCTTGAATACGCGCTCTTGGTGTGTTGGATGTGCAATTGGTGTGTTGGATGTGCAATTGCTGTGTTGGATGTGCAGTCGGGCAAGGAGGCGGCGACCCGACGATGTCTTCGAGAGACGTGTGTATTGGTTGGTCAAGTGGGCTTCCCGGAGCTCCCGAAATGTGTTCACCATGCCCAGCCCCAGGAGACGCTTGCTGGAGGTGTTCACGGGGAGGCCCAGAGCCCGCTTAATAATTTTGCGGGGGATGAGGTCGAGTGAATCCTCGTCTTGCTTCCGCAGGCGGAGGTATGGAGTCGAATATACAATTCGACTGGTTACAAATGCATGCACCAGCCACAAGGCGTCCTTACATCGTAACCCCCCACGCTTGTTAGAAACCCGGCGGACCAAGCGGCCCACCTGGTCCCCCACCTGACGGAGTTTGGCCAATGTTGTTTCTGACCGTCTGTTCTGATTTATGAAGAGCCCCAGTACCCGGATTTCGATATTTTCAGGAATTGGACCTGTCTCAAGAGACAATGAAATTTTGGCTGTGCACTTTGGTGAGGGGCATATGTGCACAAATTCGCTTTTGGGTGGAGCATTGGAGGCCGCAGCAGCGAGCATAACGGTCCACTATGGTCGCCGCCTCTTGCAGGTAGGCCTCAGTGTCGCCAAGGGAACCCTGTGTGGCCCACATGGTGATGTCATTGGCGTACAGCGCATGCTACACACCGGCGACAGCACCCAGCTGGGCCGGTAGGCGCATCATAGCCAAATTGAACAACAGGGGAGACAGCACTGCGCCCTGGGGTGTACCCCTGGTTCCTAAATGAAAAGGGCCATGTTCTTTATCCTGGATTCAAAGGTAAGATTGTCTGTCTGTTAAAAATTGCCGAATGTATTGAAATGCGTTTCTGTCGCAGTTAGTTTGAGAGAGGTGGGCGAGAATGATCTCGTGGGTAACGTTGTCAAATGCGCCCTTCAAATCCAAGGCGAGTACGACCTTGTCATTGTGAGGACATTCGACGTAGTCGAGGACATCCCGATTGAGTTGTAACAGGACATCCTGTGCAGATCTGTGTGGGCGAAACCCGAACATGGTGTCTGCGAAAAGGTGTTTGGATTCCATGAACTCGGACAACCTGTCACGTACCATCGTCTCCATGAGTTTGCCCACACAGGAAGTCAGAGAGATGGGGCGGAGGTTGTCCGTGGTGATGGCCTTGCTAACTTTAGGAATGAAGGTGACCAGGGCGGTCTTCCAGTCGATGGGGAGTGGCACTCTCCCAGGCCAGATTGAGTTAATATAATTCAATAAAGACAGGTGTAAGGGATCGGTGGTGTACGCGGGGTTATCGGAACGCGGCTGGGGGCGCTTAAAGCGAAGCGTCTCCTTTCTTGGAACGCGGCCGCTCGCGAACGCGCCGGCAAGTACGGGTGTCCCCCCACCCCGCGGAACCGATTCGCGCACGCGCTGGAACGAATGTGTATTTGAGTTTGTTTTTAGTTTTATTTTGTGATGGAGAGGATGATTTACCCTGCGGTAGTTGGAGGGTTGGCCATGCTCTCGATTAACCAATCATATGAAGAGAGAGAGAGAGAGAAAAACTTTATCATGGCAAGTGTGTTTAGACCCCCCTTGGGTCCCTGGACCACCGCACGGTCCCACTCTACGTCGTAACGTTCATGCGGTGTTTGTCCATGACGTCGGCACCCCGAAGCACCGCAGCAAGCTGCGATGGCGGGTCCGGAGACGAGAGCACGACCTCCCAGTCCTCCCAACTTGATAACGCGGGCTGTCCCTGCGGGGGAGGATCAGCAGGGCAGCCGAAAAGGATGTGGGAGAGTGTGGCGTGAGGGTCGCCGCACAGGGTGCATGCAGGGGAGGTGCCACAGTAGAGAGATAGCAGCTGAGGGGATGAGAGAGAGCGGGTCTGGAGGCGTCTCCAGAGGATCTGTTGGGAATGGGTAAGGGAGGGGTGTGGAGGAGGGTAAGTCCGACGGTCCAAGCGGGGCATTTGCGTGAGCTCTGCAAAGGTGTGAGTAGAATGATTGGGTGCTACCAAATGTGGGCCGGTCCTTGAGGTCTTTAAAACCGGGCCCCGGAGCCGGAAGCGGGGTTCTGGGCTAAGGTGAGATGCTATGCATCTTCGGCTACGCCGAGTAGGGGCCTCCCCTTGTGTTAGCCAGTTCCGCCTTTTTGTTGTTTGTCCTTTTGCCGTTGTACCTAATTTGTATCTATTGTAAATATATGTGCATAAACTTGAAGTATTTGCCTTTATCCCTGCATCTCGACTCTTCGAGAGACCGTCTCTGACGGGACACCCCTGGTGCGAAGAAAGAAGCTTCAGTCTTCCAGTTGGAACAAACCGTCTCTGACGGGGCACCTCTGGTGCGAGGAAGAAAGATAATGAACCTGTGAAATTTACTGGCGCAGTCGACAGGATCCTGCGGCCATCGGAAGACGGCGCAGGAAGAAGACTGAAGGCAGGGAGAAGGGCGACGATCAGGCAACAGCAGCGTTCGAGAAAGGACCTGCAGAGAGACGGCGGCAAGGACGCAAGGACCACGGCAGTAGTCCAGCGACGCGGGACTGCATCCGGTCAAGAAAAGCAGCGCGTGGAGAACTTGACGGTCACCGGCGGGTCACAGCAAGTGACGACAACGTGTACAGGACCAGCGGCGTGCGACAACTCATCGCAGCGTCCGGTGAAAGTGGCGGTGGACTCCGACGCCAAGGAGCTGGCAATGCGGATCGACGCATCGAAACTGTGAGTTTCCTTCGTCGCATTGTTCACGTCCCTGTGCATGTGTTTAGCCGGTAGGACAGTTGAGGGATACAGACGGCGGTATGGAGAGTTATCCATGCCGGCCCGCACTCGATGTGAGGTACCAAGTGGAATTAGCGAAGGCGCGCTTAGCGTACTTTCAGGCTGAACTTGCGAAAGTAAATGGCGGAAAGGCGCTGCTTCGCGAGGAAGAACTTCAGGATGTTAAGTATATCTTGAAGGTAATCGAAGCAAGACGCCAGGAGGTAGAGCTCGAGATCTCTCAGATCAAGGAGAGTAGAAGAGCCAGAGAATCAGCCAGGGAGAACTGCTCCGAGTCCCGAGAGGTGAGGCCGCCTGTGCTGGAAGACAAAGGATTATGCTTGTCATGCACAGGTCAGGGAAACAGCAGTGAGGACGCTGAAAGCAATCAGCCGGTATGCGGGAACGCATCTTTGTTAGGAAACGCCGCAAAAGGTTCAGGAAGTGAAAACAGGATTCCTGAAGGACGCGGAAATATCACAGCTTTTCCGCCACCGCGATGACTAGCAAAGAACAGGAGCACCCCAATTCTCATGATCTAGGGCCAATCGAGACCAAGGTGTCCGATAACAAACGGGACAGCGGTGGAATTCTTGCAGGCTTTATGACTAAGAATGTGACCTCTGACACGGAGCTAGTAACAGGTGAAAATCTGGCGTTGCTGCAAACACACACTTTGTCGGCCATAGGGCATGAAGTGCCCCGTAGCGTTACTGGTGGCAAGAGCCTTTCATTCGAGGCAGAGAGCGGAGGTGGGCCTGCTGGGCCGACCGGGCAGAGCGCCGCGCAGTTGTCGAACGCACCAGGTGTGTGTCCGGCCAGGTCATTCGATGACCCGGAAATGAGTGGCAACTTGCCGCAAGGCAAGCTCAGGTCAAGTGACTGCGAGGGAGCTCATGGAGCCTCGGAGTTAGACGATGTCACGAAGCCGGCAAATACCTATCAAGCAGAGAACGGCAACGTCAGTGTTTACCCGAGCAGGAACGGGGCAAATGGCTCTAAGCGAGGCGAAGTGCCAGGAGGCAGGTGCGCGGCTTCCATGTGGAAAGTCGGTTCTTGGAACATTAAGTTCCGTGCTGCAGGTCGCCAAATCAAGTGTAGCGAGACCGGCTGCATTGGTATGGTTAGACGGGGCAAGGGCTATGGTCCTTACGCAGCACGCGGTTCGTACCGGCGCGCCAGAGAGAGCGGGCCCTCAGGTGCGTCGTGTAGTCAGAGGTTTGGACCCATCAAGGACCGGGACGTTTTTGACCCTGGAGGGCACCAGCTTTTGAGCTCCCGCCCTGCTGTGGCGCCAGCCTAATGAGCATACCGACCATTAGGTGTTAATCGTGTCGATTGACACAGGGACGCTCGGTGCGACCAAGGACGCTCACGTGGCCGCTAACGGACCCCATATCAGTGCTACTGAACGCTCCAGTTGCGAGTGTCTGTGTGTGTGCGCGCTCGTTCGAGAGCAGGACGAGGGTGTGTACTTGGAGGTGGTGAACTGGATGCAACCCACCAACTTGGACGCCGTGTTACGGCGCACAGCAAGCATGCCACCGTGTGTATTTGTGTCATTTGCTTATGTTGTGTTGGTGCCTGTGTGCATTTTGCTTTTGGTTTTGTTGGTGCCAGTGCTGGTGTGGATGCGGTATGTCACCCACAGGGTGGTTTTGTGACCCGTACCGATCCCTTCTTGTTATAATTCTAAAAGTGGCATTTGAGCCCTTTGTAGAATCTTGGGAAGGGCGTGTAAGGGATCGGTGGTGTACGCGGCCAGGGTTATCGGAACGCGGCTGGGGGCGCTTAAAGCGAAGCGTCTCCTTTGTTGGAACGCGGCCGCTCGCGAACGCGCCGGCAAGTACGGGTGTCCCCCCACCCCGCGGAACCGATTCGCGCACGTGCTGGAACGAATGTGTATTTGAGTTTGTTTTTAGTTTTATTTTGTGATGGAGAGGATGATTTACCCTACGGTAGTTGGAGGGTTGGCCATGCTCTCGATTATCCAATCATATGAAGAGAGTAGAATGATTGGGTGCTACCAAATGTGGGCCGGTCCTTGAGGTCTTTAAAACCGGGCCCCGGAGCCGGAAGCGGGGTTCTGGGCTAAGGTGAGATGCTATGCATCTTCGGGTACGCCGAGTAGGGGCCTCCCCTTGTGTTAGCCAGTTCCGCCTTTTTGTTGTTTGTCCTTTTGCCGTTGTACCTAATTTGTATCTATTGTAAATATATGTGCATAAACTTGAAGTATTTGCCTTTATCCCTGCATCTCGACTCTTCGAGAGACCGTCTCTGACGGGACACCCCTGGTGCGAAGAAAGAAGCTTCAGTCTTCTAGTTGGAACAAACCGTCTCTGACGGGGCACCTCCGGTGCGAGGAAGAAAGATAATGAACCTGTGAAATTTACTACAGGTATGCCGGTTCGGGGAGGTTGGCTAACAATTTGTCTTTAATTTTGTCCCGACCCGGAGCGGTGCCGCGTTTCATTTTTGCCAGGGCCGCCCTCAGGTCGTGGAGCTGGAACGGTTGATCCAGCTCAACGTTCTCAGAACCTGCATAAGAGTACGCCGGCCCGCGGGGGTCCTGGGTGGTGCACAAGTACTGGTCCAGGAGCTTGTGCGCCAATTGAGTTGTGTTGCCCTGAAAGCTCTTTGGAGGTGTTTTTGAGTTTCCGTGCGTGTTTGCGTTGGGTCAATTAGGGCGCGAAAGAGCCGCCACGTGTTCCGGCTTGACATTTGACGCGCGGCCGTATTGCATCGGACCACCCAGTTGGAGTCGGCGAGTTGGGCCACATACTCAGCCGCTCGTTGAGTGAGCTCGGCGATGCGAGCTTTAAGTTTTCGGTTGTGCTTTTGCCGGCGCCACCGACGGACGAGGCAATGCCGGGCCTCCCAGAGGTGGAGCAGGTGGTTGTCCACAGCCGAGACCGCCTTTGAGAGCTGAATTTGAGCTTCGGAGGAGCGAAGGCCAGAGACCAAATGTTGTGACCAAGACTGGCAGCCTTGCTTATGTATAGGTGTGGTGGTGTTATAATTTTGCCTGAACTTGGTCCAATCTGGGAGTCGGACTTGATTTGTTGGTCGCGCGAAACGATGGGTCCTAATCGTAGTGTTTAGGAGGCAGTGGTCGCTGCCGAGGGTTTCCTCGGTGTTGACCCAGTCTGCAAACTGAATGTTGCAAGTGAAGGTCAGGTCCGGACAGGTGTCCCTAGTCACAGAGTTGGCGATAAGAGTTGGGTGGAGTGGGTCAGTGTGAAGAGAGGCCCAGCGTTGACGCAAGCTCCGGCAACTTGCGTCCCCGCTTCGCTTCACGGCAGTAACCCCACATCCGAGCGGGAGCGTTGAAATCGCCCACAATCAGAAGGGAATCCCGACCCGCAGCTCTCAGCGCGCGGCTAAACAGGTCCGCGAATGATACATTCGGCAATTTCGGATTGCAGTATACACTGAGTATGTGTAGCGGTGGGTCCTGCTTGCGGAGTGGGAGGAGGGTAACTATTACATAGGAGTATTCAAGTTGCATGCCTAAGTCGACCTGGTTGGCTGTATAATTTATGTGGACTAATAGAAAGGAGGAGGGGTCCTGATGGAACGTCGTATAATTTGTTAGTGCGGCGCCTTTCCGTGGCTCTTGGAGGGCAACCACGGCTGGGAAATGCTCAAAGGTTGAAAGGAAAAGTCGGAGGTCGGCCCGCTTGGAACGGGACCGGAGCCCCCGACAGTTCCATTGAGCAATCGTAATGGGGGAAGCCGATTTGGAGAGGGGGAGCGCCTATACCGGAGGTGTCCCGCCATGCTCAGATTTAGAGGTGAGAGGTGGAAGTGAGGCTGCCCCCCCCCCCCCCCGAACCAGATACCAGGAGCTGAAGCTCAGCACCTAGAGGGGGGCAGCTGTCTTCGTCATCGTCAAGGTCATTTACTCGGCGGGACAATCTGGAAGGCCGACCAGATACGTCCTTAAGAGGACCGGTTCTGCGAGAAAGGCGGATGTTAGTCGCGACGTGTTGAGCTTTCATAGAGGGGATAGCCTCCATGACTCTAGCGATGAGGCGTTCCATCGCTGTCTCCAACAGGGTGTCAAATTTGACATTAAGACGGGCTTCGAGATCGGCAAGGGAAGGTTCCAGAGCCGGCGTCGCCGCCGTCTCGCTCTCCATAGCGTCCGTGTCGCAGTCACTAGGGGGAGGGGGAGTTGTTTTAGCTTCTAAGGCTTCAATTTTGGCAAGTAGCATCTCGTTTTGTGCCCGGAGAGAAACTACAATGTTGTGGAGCTCAGCGTCAGCCGCTGAGCGAGGGGGAGGGGAGAGGGGGTGGGAGGAGGAGGCAACCCTGCCTGAACCGCTCAACTGTTTGCCATTTTTGACGGCGTTGGCCCAGGAACACAAGCGGTCGCGCCATTGTTTTCTTGGGAGCGGGCTTGCTTCTGCTGGCCGCCGTGTGGGGGCGGTGGTGGAACTTGGCAGCTCTTGGCGTCCTTCCCGCAGGTAGGCATCTGCCGTTTTGAAGCATCGCAACCGATGCTGCTTGGGTGACGTGGCTGCCTGCCCGTCCCGCTGAATTTCCCGCCCTTAGGGGCGGCTGGTTTTATGTAGCGATATTTTGCAGTGCAGTTCTGCGAGTTCGTGGCATGGCCACCACCACAAACCGCACATTTTGGCAGACACTCGTGAGGGGCCCGCACCCCCTCTTTTATGGGTGCCTGCTGTCCACACAGCCCACACTTGTCTTGGGTTGGGTTGGGGCAAGAGTCCGCCCTATGGCCGGCAGTTCCACACAAGCTGCAGGCCGGAATAGTGCGCAAATATGGCTGCACTGTGACAATCTCGGAGTTGTAGTGCACGTATCGAGGCCTCACCGTGCCGGCAAAGGTGAGCCTGGCCTTGTTTGAGGTGCCGAACTTGCGGATATCTAGTAAAGTGCTGCTCCTCCACTGTACGCAAGGTTGGAGAGACTCAGACGTCTCTTGGTTGGCCACCGTAATGACCCCATAGCAGACGTCCTCTTCATGTTCTTTCAGATGGCCGGCGAGAGGGACATCTCCTTTGGCCGATTCAATGGAAAACTCGCCTAGCAGACGGTCTGCGACGTGGGCGTTCCGGGTGGTAGCTAGGATCAAATTTTGCTCCTTGCATAGGAGGAGGCTCAACTCGGCCGCGTTATGCGCCCCCAGGAAAGCGCCAAACGCCGCACCGAGTTCGCCGTATGGAAAGGCATCCCGGATGGCCACTGATTTTTGGGGCTTGATGACGATGACAAAGTCGTCTTGGATGAATTTTGGTAGAGGCTTGGGCCTCCACTTGGTCACGGGTTTGCGGCCAGCTTGGCGGGTAGCAGCTGCCTTGTCGGTGGTTGGCGTGGCGTTCGCCGCTATCTTGGCCTCTCGTCTGGTGCGGCGCTCAAGCAGACGCAGAAGATTTTCATTGCTGATAGGGTCAGCGGGTGCCGATTTGGGTTCCACAGCGACGGGAACGGTCGACCAAGACATGGCGTCCGGGTCATAACCGCGTTGCAGAAGCGTTTATGCCATCTTGCTGAAAGCGGCTCCTTCGCAGCCGAAAGCCGTGCAGCTGCCCTAGTAGCACGCTTTGTTGCCTCAGTGTGGCCACAACGTTACCTTCTAACATTGCCTTAACGTGGCTAGCGTCCTCTTTTTGCCACGTTAACGCAACATACATAAGACAACGTTGAGACAATATTGCTCCAATGTTACATCAACTTTCAGTCAATGTTAAAGCAACTTCTGGAGACAATATTAATGCAACGTTGCTACAACATTTTCTTAATGTTGATACAACTTTTTATTCGCACACATGCAACATTCCCACGACAATGTTACTACAATATTGCTGCAATGCTGTCATAATGTTTCAGAAACATTCAGACAGCATTCTAAATTACTGAAATATTTCAGCGACCAATAATGGCTGCTGCTCAATAAAGTGATCTCTTGAAAGACTAAACTGTGTACAATGGCATCATCATACCAGAATGGTTACAGCAGCTTAAGGTCACAAGAATTAGCAATTGAGCATTACTCCTTGCTACACAGTAATGCGGTGCTTGCTATAGAATACAAATACAAGACTGCACTGCACAACACATTGTTTTTCCATACTTTCCAGACCGCTTACTCTAGATAAATCCTTAAATGTTACATTCATTAGCTCTCTACCAGTGCTCCTATCGTTTAGATGCAACAAGATTCCATGACATGGTTATTCTGACAATTAGACTGATTTATTTAAATAGACAGAAATATAATTTCGAAAAAGGAAGCAGACTTATAATACACTCAACAATACAGCTTGAAAAATGCAACACGAGGGCTTACATTTTCACGGATATGATTTATTTATTTACTTCATAAAGAAACTTGCAAGAAATCTAAAAAAACAGTACACATGTGAGCTACTCGGGAACAAGAACCAGAGCTAATGTTTTAAACAGTTACTAGGCACATTACCATAGCATGAAAACGTGCACACACCTCTCAACTGGCATGTTATAAATACAAAACACTTGAGTAAACTATTTACACAACAATAGCACACCTTGAAAACATGCACCACCTGGACTTTGTATTTCCCAAATATAACACATTCATTTTGTGCACAAAATTGCAACAAATAAACAAAGTAGCAGTTCAACCCAGTTGGCCATTCAGAAACAAGGAGCAGAGGTATTATGAACAGCAGAGTTAGTTGTTGGGCTGTTTAACATCACTGATTTAAGTGCATAGTTTTCCAGCCCTACGGAACACACACACACAGATACATGAGCCGCCGCGGTGGTTCAGTGGTTATGGTGCTCGGCTGCTGGCCTGTTAAGACACGGGTTCTATCCTGGCCGCGGTGGTTGCATTTCGATGGAGGCAAAATGCTAGAGGCCCGTAAATGCAAACTGCATGCAAGAGATCTAAAGAATGAAGACAGGTTCCAAACTTGTCAAGCACTGCAGTGATTGTACAGAGATTTTCAAGTGTGAAGATCCTTAGCAGAAGCAGACCAAAAACCACATGTGAAGCGACAGAGACGCATCATATTAAAAAAGCTGGTTCACAATGTGCGAGCAATACTTCAATTGTATCATATAATGCAGATATGATGTTTCTTTCATAGTTTTTATGATAAAGGCTGGTCTGAGGGCATTTAAGCAGTGTCTGTGCCGTTAAATAACCAGTTGTCAGTGAGCGCTGTGTTTTATCCTTCTTCCCAACTTCAGTAAAACGGCAAGTTGGTACATACTTGAAGAAAACAGCGCAGCAACAAGCACAAGAGAGAAGATGGGACAGGTGCTGACCAGCAACTGAAGGTTTATTGAAAAGGAACACTTAAAATATACTCACTTTACAACCAAGAGCGCACATGAGTTGCACAAACAACACCGATAAGCTATAAACTTCAGTCATGGTGGTCAAGATTCAACAGTTCACAGTCATGAACGACTGTCCGTCCTTGTTCATGATTGTGAACTATTGTATCCTGACCACCATGACTGAGGTTGACAGGTTATCAGTGTTATTCGCGCAGTTTATGCGCACTCTTGGTTGTGAAGAGAGTATGTTTTATGCGTTCCTTTTCAATAAACCTTCAGTTGCTAGTCAGCACCTGTCTCATCTTCTCTCTTGTCCCTGTTGCTGCGTTGTTTTCTTCAAGTATCCTTCTTCCCTTCTTTGGTCATGCACCGTTGCACTGGAAAACTACAAATTTAAAGTACTGTCAACAGTTGCCTGAACAATTTAGCACGTCTAAAATATGCTTGTCTTCCGGTAGCCTCCAGCTGCTCACGATGATGGTCTCTTCTAATTCATGATGTCACAAGCGAAGCTGCATCCCTGCAAAAAAAAAGAACAAAAAAGTTCCTGATGTAAGCATACACGTCTAATAACAAATCTTCTACACTGCTCAAGGAACACAGACATTGGACAGCTCTGTTTAAAGAACTTATGTCCAGTCACTTGGCTCAAACAAAATAGTGAAAAAAAAATGCCCTTCCCTGGCACCGCGAGCATATTTTAACAGCCTGAGCAACAAATTGTTCTGAAAGTGGCTAAAAAATGCATTCATTACATAAAAGACATCGACTATTCATGCCACCTAAAATTCCTCCAAAGCAAGCAAATAATTTACAAACAAAAATTTCCATTCCCGCACCTCACAGCAATGGCCAGTGCTGCTGTCTCGCTTGAATCTTGCCTTACAAGCGGACATACTGATGTCATCCATGGGGACGACCATTCAATTGCTTAAAACCACAAGGGCGCTTGTAGATGAAGGCGTAGCCAGCTGGAGGTGGTTGCACATCACTCCCTTTGTCTTCCCTCAATTGTGCCATGGCAGGTGGCCGACAAAGTAAACCGAGCGAAGAGGGCAGGCCCAGCCTATAGTCTTTTTCAGTCTCACTGCTGTGCACAATTTGAAAGGCAAAGTTGCTAACGGCCGATTCTTCCTGGGCTTCATAAGCTAGATCACAAACTGATGATGGGTGCAGGGGTCAAGTGGATGCAGCTAGCACAGGAAAGAACTAATTTGGGGAATATGGGAGAGGCTGTCGCCCTGCAGTGGGTATAGTCTGGCTGACGATGATGAAGGATGATTGAATACCAATGAATATTTCACTTTTCTTACCCTTGGCGCAAATCGCTGCACAGTCCCATAAATGTTGGTTATAAGGGTATACATCTGACTGGGAATGAGAGGGCAAAGACTAGTATAATGCAGCAGCGTCAGTTTCGAGTGAAAGAATAAATTCTGGTTCCTTGCTTAAAATGCCGCTGGATTTATGCTATCTTCCAGTAGAATGCATGAGAACTGGTGTAATGCCCTCGCACAAAGTGCAGACGTTAAGGAACATGCACATGTTCTTCCAGAGAACGAAACATTCCAAAGTAGTGGTAATGACCATCGGTCATCACTGCTGGATCAGTATGCCTCTGCGTCTTTAGTAATTTTCTAGCATCCGTGGGTAACTCTGGATGGTATGGCTACAGCACTTTAAGCAGGGAATGCAGGTGAGAAGCAGGCTATTAATTGTCCACATGCGCAAGTCGTGCTCTAGACATTGAGTAGCGGCACCAGACTCAAGTGTCATCCTATCTTTATAAACCACCAACTCCTTATTGTCAGAAATCCGCGACAACTCCTATGTTGCCCTTTCTATGTCAGAGATGCTGCTAGCGGTGCTAAAATCCGACAAGTGAGAACTGCGGCTTTCAACTGCGTCCTCGCCTGGCGCTGATAAAGAGGATAAAATAATATTATGCGATCAAAAGGCATCTTGATACTGTTCTGCTCATGTTGCGTACAATCTGCTGCCATGACCATTATCAAGCCTAACAACAGAAAAACAGTTTTCTAGTTCGTCGTGAACAACCTCTGCTGTTCTTCGGCGTCCTTGCTGAATGGACACTTCGCTTAGCGAACACTTCATTCTCTTCATGATACAACGAATGTAACACTTTATCAAACTATCACGAAGAACCAACACAACTCACAGCACAACAATGGAAGTCTAGAAATCACTCACCATTGAGGTCATCCTCTGGGCAAGCCTTTGTTGTTTCAGCTGAATTCCAGTGAAACCACAACGAAACACAGCAGCGCGGGCACGGCGACCGCAAGAAAAACTGTACTAGAAGAACAAAAAACGTGAATATCTTGCCACGACTGCCGCTGACACGCAACACAGGTTCTCCGATGAGCGCGCATCGCAGGATTGGCTCTCGGCGCGGCCGCGGTTTGGATTTGGATTTGTGATAGTGATCTCCATGGCCATTAGACTGCGGGGCGTCAGTGAAACCAGAACTAAATTTCTTCGGCAGTTTTAGTTTTGTCTGCATGTTTAATTGAAAAACAAAGTACTTCCAGCTCATTAAAAATATTTTAGATAGAAATATATCTTTCTACATTAGTGTCACAGAGTGCAAGTACACTTGGACTGCTCACCATTTGCATACACACCACATGCAAACTTGCCCTCGAAGTAAAAATTAATAAATTAATACTGTCATGGTGAGTAGAAGTGATCTGGTACCGGCTTTTCTATTTGGGCTTCAGAAATAGCCCGAGAGGGCAGACAATTAACCTATAGCATGAATGTTATATCAATGTCATCGTATGTGATTCAACATTTATTCATCATTTGACAATATTGCTGCAATGTAAAAAGACCACTTTAGGGCAACGGTATCAGCATGTTGCTTGGTAACATTGCAGCAACATTATCTAATGTTAAAGAATGTTAGCGCAACATAGTACAACATTGGCAATGTTGTTGCAACGTTGCAGTAACATACTGTGCTACTAGGGTGTTAGGCTTAGCGTAGGCGCCGGAGGCGGGAAGGAAAACCCGCTCTAAAATTTGTAAAAGTCGGCCCACCTAAATAAAATTGGCGTCCACAGATGCCGATGAACGTTCCAAATCCAAAGGGAGCAAAATTGATGTCCGATGACTTGAGCCGTGGCTCCTGCCAAAAAATGACGGAGCCAAAGCGCTGCACGTCTGGCAAACGCCGGCTGCGACGCTCGATCCCTTATGAAACCGGAGAGCCGCATGTAGTTCAGTCACATTCGCGTGAAGATATCGGTGACCCGGCGCAACTCGCTAGCTTCGGTGCGTGTGATGTGCGGGAGCACTTCGGGTAAATCTCTGCCAAAAGGCGCTGATTATGTCTTCTGTGGGAGTTCTCTGGACACAATGTATACACATGGCCGGACTGGGGAAGCCTTGTCACCGCTCTAGATGAGTGGTTCTTTTGCTCCAAGGTGGTCGTAGATTGTCACAGCATCCGGTAAAGCAAAAATGGGCTAGGTATCTTGTCACCCATGCTCTGTGCGCGCCATGATGAAAAATATAGACACGAGAGTACCTGCTACCTGAAACTTGTTAATCCGCGCTTTGTCAGTGTCGTGTCTTTTTCGTATCTGCATCTGACAACACAGTGCACGGTGCAAAATTAATGTTCCTTTTTAGCAGCGACCGAGGTCACCGTGCCAGCCATTACCACTCTCTGATGGAAGTGCAGATTTCCCGTCGTCCACGATACGAAGACGCCGGTTGGGTATCCAGGACCCCACCGAAAAACAGAGCGCATGCCCCAAGAATTCATTTCAAGGTCAAAGATAGCACGAAATCACATCGTTTCGGTCAACTTTGAAGCAAACTGTGGTGATCGTTATGCGTTTCTTTAGGATGCACTTGGTCCAAAAATTTCCCAGGACAGCGAAATCTGAAGCGGTGCATCAAGGTCCGATATGTAGCAGAGCTTGGAAATCTACGGCTGTGCACAGATACGGAGGCGACACTTATGCAAGGAGCACATCAGACGCGCCGCAGCTATCGAGTGGCACCTGGACACCGTTCTCATCCCCGCGAATGTGCTTTAACTACTTGCGTCTCTTTGGTTTCACAGAAGCGCTACTGTCATTGACCACTCTCCGAGCTTCTATCCCAGAATTCAGGGGAACCGATCCTGCGACCGCCATTCGTCGCTGGAAGTGCCTCTTTTGTCGGCAGGATCAAGCAGCGATGACAAGCACTGCTGCCTAATCGAATTGGAGTTCATTTATGACGTCGCTACGTGCGGCTGTCGTGCTCAGCGACTACCGGCCGATTGTCCGGTGCACGCGAATTCTAAACAGCAGTCTGAATGCGACACGTGAACATGCTCACAGGAGTTCGTCTTCTACGTGCACCTCAATCATGTCGGCGGCGCACCGCAGCGCCGTGGCTGTGCGCTAGTGCGGACCACCTACAGGCGTTAAATCAGTTACTAAAAAAAAACTCGGAGTACGCATGATGATAATGATTAAAACTATTTCCACCGATGTAGGAGGCCTCCTACTCCCCGCCCCTGGCACGCAGGCCTAGGGAACGGGGGCCGGGACTTCCCGCACTAAAGGCGAAAATACATATAGGTTCTTCGCGGGTTCAGCCGTCAGGCAACAACTCGTTACTGGTCGGCGGCGACCTCGCTCCGTAGCAGGGCCTCCCAGGCTTCTCCACTTTCAATAATTTCCCCAGCGCCTGGGGTTATCGGGCATCTCAAATTATGTGATCGAGGGTCCCCCTCGCTGTGCAGGTTTTACATTTATCGTCTTTCCTATTGTCTACCTGGGTGTGAAACAACCAGAAGGGGTTTGCAAAACCTTCGGCCTTGAATCGTCGCCAGGCGACAGCCTCTTTATTGTTTAAGTCTGGATCCGCTGGTGGCACCAGACGTCTTCCTAACCATAGTTCTCCACGATTTCCGCGTATGTTTGCAAACGTTCGTCCATGAAGGAAGAAAAGTTTTTCGTCCTCCATGCGTTCGTCCATGCCATGGCAGTCGAGCAGCCGGGTACCCGGAAGTAGAGATCTCGGTCTAGCGCGTGGGCCGCCTCGTTACCAGGGTGAATGTGTGTGCTTGGGCCGAAATTGTTGAGATCTCGCGATTGATTTTGACTGCGGAGAGGATGCGAGCAGTTCCCAACGAGACCCTGCCCTTTCTGATCTCCTAGATTGCAGTTTTTTTGTCGCTAAGAATCAAACGAGCCTTAGTTCCATAGCAAGCGAGCGCTATTGCGACCTCCTCAGGCGTATCTACCTTTCTACTCCTAATGAAGGCGGCATCGGCTGGTGCGCCTCAGCCGCTGGCTACCGGGGTGACCGCCGCCCCCGACCTGCAACTTGCTGCGTCCACGTAGGCTCTCTGTCCTGAACTAAATTTCCCGGCCCTTTTAGCCAGCGCCTCCGCCGTCATCTCCCGCTTTTGCGTATGGTGTTCTGGGTGCATGTTGCGGGGAGGGGGGAACTATGATATTCTCGCGACTTTGTGGCGGTAGGGCGAACTTGTCGCTATTCCCCGATCGATTTTTCAGCTCACCTACCCCAAAATGGTCCGGCCCATACTCGTCGTACTCAGTCTTTCAAGCTGGGCGATTCGCACCGCCTCGGCGAATCCAGTCCAAATATTATGCTCCCTCATTTCGAACAGGTGGTCTGTAGAGGTGTACATGCGTAGAGCCGGCGTCCTCTTGACAAAATGACTAATAAGTACGTTGATCCTATGTTTCTCGTTCGCCGTAATATCGATGAACGGCGTGGCGTAGCAATTTCTGCTAATAATGCGGCTGCGTCAATTTCAGGAGGCTACGTTCCTGAAGGCCACTGCCCTTGACCTTGACCCTCCTGAAGGTGCCTGTTACTTGCGCAGCTATGGCGAGTTTCTTGATCGTTCGTTATAGCTGTCCTCTTGGATAAAGAGTCCGAGGATCCAGATTTGATTAAGTTTCGGCACTGTTTTGCGCTCAACTTTACTTTCGAAATTCCAGTCGCGCTTGCACCTGAGCAATTTCGGATTTTATAGGAATAGTTCGGACTTTTGCGTGGAACACGCAACGACCTTTTCGGCCGCATAGGACACCTGTGGGGTTTTTAACTGGGGAGATAAATACATTTTCCCGTTCAACTGCGGCTGACGGTTCAAAACCGCCAGATCCCACCCCGTAGTCGCGTATGCTACCGAGCGCACGCCGACCACGGCGGGCCTTACTCTGAGGGAACAATTGAACGACACTCTGGCTGACACACACAAGGCATTTATTGCTACAACAACAATAACGCCGGGTAGCAACAAAATACGCTGAGGAATCGAGTACGTCCGACTCACCAGCACGGTTACGAGCTAATGTCCGCCGATATTTGGGCAAGGGATACTCCGCGACCGGGCAGGACGAGATGCGGGGAAACGTTCCTCCCCACGAGGCTTCTCGCCAGAGGGCGAAAAGCGGAGGCTCGCGCCGAACGTCAGCGCGCGTCCCGGTCCCGAGCCAAAGAGGGCCATCTCCCGCTGCGCGCGCACCAAACATGCCATCCGTGGCGCTGGCGTCGCTGTTACGTCGGCGCCCTCCCTTTTTAGACAAAGTAACTAACACGGCTAAGGTGCATCGCGGGGAAGCGAGCCACAGGGGACGAGATGAGAATGGATTGCAGGGAAGCGAATTCCAGAGGACGAGTAAAGTGCATCCTATGGAGGAGTCTCCTGGTCTTCATGCACTTGAGGCAGGTCTTGCAGCGGAGCTCACGCCGACAGTGTCTATGCAGACTTCCGCTGTATTCTGAAGGCGGAATGAAGGTCTCCGCTGGGACGACTCGCATGGCCCATGGACTCCCTGTCCGCAGGCCCGCGCAGAGAAGGCCGGTTGAAAACTGCAGGCGAAGGTTCTGCAGTAGTCGCCAGGGTAACAGGAGCCGGAGGCGGCTGTTGTCTGGTCTCGCTACGGCTGGCTGCCCCGCATGGATGCGCCAAACAGGTTACAGGCAGCTCCGTCGCAGCAGGCGGCAGCAAGACGTTCTGCACTGGACAGCAAGCCGGAGTGGCTCCACTGGATCTGCAAGATTTCCGAAACACACTCTGCATGCCTTTAATATAGGTCGGTCACAAGAGGGGAAATGGAAATGGTAAAGCTCTGAGCATACTAAATGAAATTAAAAATATTGCCCCAAGACACGAAGCACTACCACCGTGGTACGCTCTCCCCACAGTGTGTGACGTTACACTAACACACCTCAGGAAAACCTGTACGCCACACGACCATATAATACAAGAATATCGAGCACAAGAAGAAAAATACAGAAATTACACTGCATTTTATACTGATGGGTCAAAAACTCATGCTCAGGTAGGAAGCGCAGTAATACAAGGAAAAAATAAAAATGCACTACGAATGCCCTCATGTGCTACAGTTTTCAACGCTGAGTGTTATGCCATTTGCGTTGCGGTACAGAAAATAACAAATGAAAACATCAAAAACAGCATCATTTATACAGATTCACTCAGTGTCCTTACAGCATTAAACTCCAAAAATACCACGGAGCCACTGATAGGAAGCATCATGCACAATATTGTAAAGGTCACAACACAAAAACATGTTATAAAATTCTGCTGGGTTCCCAGTCACGTTGGCATTAGGGACAATGAGAGAGCTGACATGTGTGCTGCACAAACGAGAACCATGGAAATAAAACATGTGAATTTTCCTCCTAGGGATTACATGAAATTAGTACATAGCAAGCTAAGAGCCCAGTGGCAAGCTTCTTGGGAAAATGAAGGAAACAACAAGCTGCATAGCATAAAGCCCATTTTAAAAGAATGGAAATCATGCCGCCATAAAGAGCGTTTTATCGATGTAATTTTATGTCGGTTACGCATAGGTCACACACACATCACCCATAACTTCTTATTAACAAAAAAAGACAAACCTGTGTGTGAAATGTGTGGGGAGGAGCTCACAGTAAATCACATTTTAATTTCTTGTTCGCATCTCGAATAATTTAGAAAAAAAAAGTTTTAACGGTATTTTGCAATGAACACATTCCATTTCATCCCGCATTGATTTTAGGCGAGCAAACACTTGTCGAGTTTTCACTTGTTTGTAAGTTTCTAAAGAAAGCCAGTGTTTTAAATCTATTATAATGTAACCTCTATACACTTGACATAACATCATCTAACCTTGTGTTTGGCGCATGACAGCCATAGTTGGTTATGCACCATAAAACCCCATACCACTAACTAAATAAGTAACAAGGGCGTTGTGGCTCAATGCTGAACTCGCTAGCAAAACGTGTCGGGCCGCTGTGCAAACGCAAAGTTCGAGCGAACAAAGCCCTTTCTTGAGTTGAACGAAACAGCTCAGTTCGTGCGAGGTTACAAAACGGGTGGGCAGCAAAGTGCGCCCTCTCTCAACACCACTGTCCGATGGTCGTGTCTCTTCCATGTGCAGGCAGCCTTGAAAAGCCTTAGGCCTCACTACTATTGTGACCATGACCCTCAGCAAACGAAAGACCCGAAACGGGCTACGTGCGCACAGCCGCGAGGCGACATATGCTCTGTGGGGTGGTCATACCATGCTCATTGCACGAAGCAGTTTCTGAGCGGTTGGCACCCACCGTATCGGATGGTTTCGGAGCGCCCGCGGTTCCCAGCTGCAATACCAGCGAGCTCGTAGCGGCACCCGTGGCCGCAGGAAACCCGGAGCCGCGACTCCCAGGGTCGAAACGGAGACAGTAGAGAAAATATATACAGAAAACTCGGACCACCCACGCGGCTTCCCTACTCACTCGCTTAGGGCTCGGAAACTCCGCGGGCGCTAGGCCTCGCTGTCCCTCGATGCGGACCAAGTGGTTCTCGTGCTGAAGAAACTCCCGAGAAAACTTGACAAAAACTGTGCTGAGCATGTAGAAAAGTTCAAACACCTCGCGCTCAAGAAAACATTCTGCAGGTCATAGTGACCAAAATTCACGCTAAGCTTGTCAATTCAGGATGTGGGTTCCTAAGTGGACACAGGCCACCACCCACCGCGGGTTCGAGCTTCGCGCGAGCCAAGGGCCCCGATCAGCCGTCACCACACACCACTGGGACACCGATGCGGCGCACTCAACCTCCGCTGGGAGGAGAGCGATTCGCCGCAAAGAAATAGGCCTCCAAGTTCACAAAGGAGACGTTTATTCACGTCGTCCTTCAGCAGTACACACACACTCAATCGTCACCCCGTCCCGGGGGCGCGCGAGGAGCAAGGCTCCGCTGCGCGCACGAAGCGACTCGAGCAATGGGCGACGCTAGCACGCCGCTGCAGGAGAATGTCCCCGCGGCAGTGCTGTGATCTCTCTCTCTCGTGTCGACCGTTGGGCCGGTTGCGAGAGAGAGTGGGCAATCAACGCAAGGTACGCCTGTCTGAGGTCGCTGGACCCCGAGTGACAGGCTCGAGCCGCTGCAGGTCAGAGGACACGTGCGGGCGAGCTCGAGTAAGCACTGGTCCGAACGGCAAGGCCGGCACGGACAAACAGTAACGTACGCACCTTACGCTGTCTCGGAGGGATCTCTCTCTCTCTGGGCCCCGCTCGGACGGTCGCGGGATCCGCGGCCGCCAAAACGGGTCCCGGATTCCCGCCAAAAGGCGCCAATGGCAAAGGCCCTTGGGGAGCCGGGGCGGAGCTGTGGCTAAATGACAGTGATTAGTCACCCAGCCGCCTCTCCACCGCCTGAGGCGGGAGCAAGGGAAAGAGGAGAAACAACGCGGGCGGCCGGCACAGCCGCGCAAAGGCGACGGCGGAAAGCCAGATTCCCACATCCCCCTCTCCTTAAATGCCCTCCTACCCATCGGCAAAGCACGCGGCCAAAATAAAGAAATCAATACACAAAAAAAATAAGCTACACTTCAGTTCCAAAATAAAGAAATGAATACACAAAAAAAAAACTAGATACACTTCAGTTCCAGCCACAACAACGTAAGAAAAAAAACAACACAAACAAAGGAAAACAAGGCAAACAAACAAACACGGGCATACGCTTCAGTAAATCAAAACAGCTTGCAGATTATATACACGGTTCACAAGGAGACGTGAATACAACTGTACAGCTATGTTACAGGTGGATGCCAGCCTCAAAGTTCGATGGCGCGGCCCAGTGGGCCGGTCGGCGACTCACCGCTCGCAGACTTCAAGTTGAACGCGTTGGGAGGGCCGACGACTGATGCGGTCTTCTTTCCGTTGATGTAGGGTGCGTTGATGACGACGGGGCCGCGGCAGGGTACTGACCTCGCGCCCTTGGACACGACATCACGTTCGGGCACAAGACAGTTAGTGCCCCCCCCTTCACGCCGGCTGAAACGGGCGAGGACGTTCGGCGGCGTCCTGATGTGTAACCTTGGCCACAGCGAGGGGTCCTTCTCATCCTCGCGCTCACGCAGAAGCACACAACGGCACAACCTACAGGCGTCGCCTTGGCTCATGGTTACGCGCGCACACAGTCACAGCCACAAACACGCATACACCGGCACGTGCGCGGACGCTGGTCGGCGACAACGATCCCCTCATCAGAAGCGTCCAGAGGCGCCGCGGCGAGGGTCAAAGGGTGCACTTTCCGCCCTCCCATCGTCCCAAACGCCCCGCCAACTTCCCCTCCATACGGGCCGCACAAAACTCGCACCGCGACACACGGCTCCTTAACGAGCCAACCACCCACCGTCGGGCCGGAAATGAGAAAAGGCGCCGTACAAACGACAGGCAAACTCTGCGCTTCAAAAGATAAGCGCAAGAGAGAGCGGCTGAAGTATACATATGTACAAGTCTGGTTAAAAAAAACTGAACGCCAACGCAGACGCATGTTACCTATGTACATCTCGGTACGTTAGAACGAAAACAGACGTACAAGCGGGGAAACGAAAATGGCTAGAAACTGACTCAAACAAAAAAAAAATAAATAAACTGATAAACACACAAGGCTGGAACTGAGCATGCTGCAAAAACAAAAAAAAAAACAAAAAAAATAACACACCGTGCTTCGCCTAGGTAGGGCCTGACGAGAAAGCTCGCCAGCTAGCTGAGGCTGCGTGCCTTCGGTTGCGGAAAAGTCCGCCGTCCGGCATCAATCACACCGGTGACCCTCGCCTCAGATTGTACCGGTGCTCCGTACGCTTGCGTTCCGCAGCACCAGTTGTGCCTTTGCGCTTGCCTTTGATACCAATGGGTACCGGCGCAAGCTCGTCAGACCGTGACGCGTAGGCCTTCAGGTCATTGAACCCCTGCTTGCTCCTGGGGAAAGGCCCCATCAAATCGCAGGTGGCCATCTGCCACGGACGCACACTGTCAAACGGTTTCATCATTCCAGGCGGCTTGCCGCCCCGTGACTTCACCGCTTGACAGACATGGCAGGAACGGCAATAGCGGAAAATGTCACGCTTCATGCCAGGCCACGTCACCGAATGACTCAGTTTTGCAAAAACTTTGGAGCCACTCAGATGACCGGCCAGTGGTTCGTCATGAGAGAATCGCAAAAGTGCGCCTCTCAGACTTTTGGGGATAACCACCTAGAACGGGTCGATGGACTCGTCATCGGTGGCTATGTACTTCAGCACGAGCCCGTCATTGTCCAGCAAATATGAATCCCCGGGGTTCGCCGCGACACACGCTGGCTTCTGCCCCCCTGCGCCCGCTACAATACAAGTAGCGTCACGACGCTCCGTCTCCCTGAGACCGTCGCTCACCTCGCGACAAAACGGGTCATTTTGCTGGGCTTTCAGTAGCTCTTTAGGGCTGAAAACGATTCCAGTCATCCCAGAGGGGAGCCTGGTCTCGTCCCCACTCAGGTTTGCAGCCAAAATTTCCGTTCGCGTCGGCACCTCCGAGGCGCTCACGCAGAGCTTTGCCTCTCGTCCGCTTTGCGAAGCGCTGCTCGCCTGGTTAGCGGAATGGGTTAACCCGTTTGCGGGTTCCCCCTCCTTGCCGCCCGGCGGCTCGTCCGCTGTTTCGCCCCCTCCGCCTACAGGCGTCAAGGCGCCGCTGGCGAGTGGGGCACGGGATAGCGCGTCAGCTACCACGTTTGTGCTCCCCTTTCGACACTGCACGGAAAAGTCGTAATGCTGTATCAGGAGAGCTCAGCGCGCCAGCCGACCCGCAGGCTCGCGGAGCCGCATCAGCCAACTAAGCGCACTGCACCCCTGCCTCAGTGGAGGCTTGGGTGGGCTGCACGAACGAGGGAGGCAAGGCTCCTAGTTCGATGAGCGGCGTGGTTTCCACAGGGAACCGGGCCAGCGCCTCGCCGTTCCCAGAGCAGAATTGACTGCTCGCGGGGCACGGCTGCTGCTGTTCGAAACTGCCGGTTGCGGCAGCGTGACACGAACTGCTTTCGCACTGGGCGGAAAGCATGCACAGCTGAGGCATGTGACCAGCGGATGCACCGCAGGGTGCTCCCGGTACAGCTCCAATGGGAGCCGCGTGGTCGACATTTTGGGTTGTGTCGCCGTAAACCCCAATGGGGGCCGCGGCCAACCACGATGTCTAGCTATTCGTAGGAACAGCAGCCAGCGGATAAAACGACGCTACAACTCCGTAGGGAGCCGACATGTAGCTGCCGAGTGCCCCGCTGGGGGTGTTAGACATGGTGCGCAAGCGTGATCGTCAAGGCGACCTGCTCGGCTAATGTGCCATCAAAGGCGTAAGCGCCAATGACTTAGCACGTTGGTCGCCAGTTGTGGGTTTCTACGTGGACACAGGCCACCACCCACCGCGGGTTCGAGCTTCGCGCGAGCCAAGGGCCCCGATCAGCCGTCACCACACACCACTGGGACACCGATGCGGCGCACTCAACCTCCGCTGGGAGGAGAGCGATTCGCCGCAAAGAAATAGGCTCCAAGTTCACAAAGGAGACGTTTATTCACGTCGTCCTTCAGCAGTACACACACACTCAATCGTCACCCCGTCCCGGGGGCGCGCGAGGAGCAAGGCTCCGCTGCGCGCACGAAGCGACTCGAGCAATGGGCGACGCTAGCACGCCGCTGCAGGAGAATGTCCCCGCGGCAGTGCTGTGATCTCTCTCTCTCGTGTCGACCGTTGGGCCGGTTGCGAGAGAGAGTGGGCAATCAACGCAAGGTACGCCTGTCTGAGGTCGCTGGACCCCGAGTGACAGGCTCGAGCCGCTGCAGGTCAGAGGACACGTGCGGGCGAGCTCGAGTAAGCACTGGTCCGAACGGCAAGGCCGGCACGGACAAACAGTAACGTACGCACCTTACGCTGTCTCGGAGGGATCTCTCTCTCTCTGGGCCCCGCTCGGACGGTCGCGGGATCCGCGGCCGCCAAAACGGGTCCCGGATTCCCGCCAAAAGGCGCCAATGGCAAAGGCCCTTGGGGAGCCGGGGCGGAGCTGTGGCTAAATGACAGTGATTAGTCACCCAGCCGCCTCTCCACCGCCTGAGGCGGGAGCAAGGGAAAGAGGAGAAACAACGCGGGCGGCCGGCACAGCCGCGCAAAGGCGACGGCGGAAAGCCAGATTCCCACAAGGACTAAGATCATTCCTCAAACCGGACAGTCGTCCATTGTTCCACGAGCAGAAGCCACGTTGGGCGCCAGATGTGAGGTTTTTATTTGCGGAGATAAGTACGTTTTCCCCGTTTAACCGCGGCTGGCACAATTAAAAAACCGCCGGACCCCACCCCATGATCGCGTACGCTACCGAGCGCACGCCGACTACGGCGGGCCTTGCTCCGAGGGAACAAAGGAACGGCACTCTAGCTGGGTGAAACAAACAAGGCATTGATTGCTACAACAACAATAACGCCAGCTGACAACAAAATACGCTGAGGAATCGAGGACGTCCGACTCACCAGCACGGTTACGAGCGAATGTTCGCCCACGCTACGGCAAGGGACACTCCGCGGCCGGACAGGAGGAAATGGGGGAGAACGTTCTTCCCCACGAGGCTTGGCGCCAGCCGGGGAAGAGCGGAGCCTCGCCCCAAAGTTCAGCGCGCGTCTCCGTTCCCGAGCCATTAGGACCGTCTCCCCCGCGCGTGCGCGCGCAGCAACCTCGTCATCCATGGCGCTCGCGTCGCTGTGACGTCGTCGCCCTGCCTATTTAGTTAAAGTAACTAGCACAGCTAAGGAGGGTACATCTCTGCAGAGTCGGAGGGCAGGGCGGAACATTGAAAGAGTCGGTGCCGCCTCAGGGTGCTAACAATGGATTTGACTGATCTCGATACATTTTCAACGACTACCAAATCGCAGTGCTTCCAGCACAGCGCGGGAAAGGTGAGAGCGGTGACTACATAACAAACTTGCTTAAACTCTAGTTCTCGTGAATATTCAAAAGGTCGAGCAGGCACAGCTCAAAAGACCATCTTCTTTCTTGCATATGAGCACGGCGGTTGAGGGTGAGGTTCAGAAGTTCAAAAAGTTCCCTCCCAAAAAGTGGCCATAGCTCATTTTAACAAAGTTTTAAAGGCAATACATCGTTGCAGGCATTAAAAAATTTTTGTTTTTGTCACTTCCATAGCCAGCAATTCTAGACAAAAGCATTTTTGAATGGGAAACTGTTTATGAATGCAATTTTTCCTTATAATGTAATCTTCCATGATAATATATCTGCCGACCACTCGACGGGGCTTTGAATTTTTTTTGCTATTAGCCTTTTTGCCATCGTCAAAAGCGTTCCCCACCCCCACGCACCGCTGCGTTGGCTCCGTGGTTACGGCGCTCGGCTGCTGTCCCGAAAGACGCGGGTTCGATCCAAGCCACGGCAGCTGAATTTTGATCAAGCCGAAATTCTAGAGGCCCGTCTGCTGTGCGGTGTCTTTCACGTTAAAGAACCTCAGGTGGTCGAAATTTCCGGAGCCCCTCACTACGGCGTCCCTCATAGTCTGAGTTGCTCCGGGGTGTTCAACCGCAATAAACTAACCAATAAACCAACCAGAAGCATTCCCATTGGTTTCCTATGAAAGTGTTCAGTGCTCGATGCGAACAATAGAAACATGTTAAACAAAAGATTTTGTTACACATCCAAAGAATGGATCATTATTTGCAAATTTCCGTAACAGCATCTGCCAATTTTTCAATATTAAAAACGTTTTCCTGAGATGTTAAATATTTGTGCCAAAACGCAATCTGGTTGAGCCTTCTACAGCTTGAAAGATTTGCCATGAAGTCAAGCGATTAATTTCCCCATGTATTACCCTCGCGACCGTCTGCACTGTTCTGCACATTTTTTGCATTTCTGCTCGGGATTCCAGTTGAAGGCCTCCTTCGAGTGTCGGTCAACAACTGCTCCCTACAGCTATAATTTTTTTACTAACAATTTATTTGAGCATCAGTTCTCTGTATTCTTCCTATAGTGCTAATTTCATAAAAATATTTCTCTTTGTTGTTTTACATACCTCTACCCAGAATGATGCAGTACATTACCACTACTGGCTCTAATGGTGATGCTGCCACAAGGCTGTGGGCATGAGAACACAAACAGATTATTGCAGAAGCCCACTGTCGTCGATGCGGCGACTGTTAACTTTAGGGCCTTTCACAAGAGTTACGTCACCTTTCTTGCCCAGGAGACCTCTGTTATCCTAAGATAAATGTCTTCAACACCCAAGCAGTCTATGTGGATTGCTAATGCAGCGAACAAGTAAATTTTTTTCCCTTTAGAGCACAGCGAGGCCCCTTCGTGATGCATGGACAATTAAGTGGCACAATGCGTAACGGGAATGTTTTTTGGCATTGACCTAGTGTAACGAAACCGAAGATGCCCCACGTTGGACTTTACAATTACATCGCCAATCACATTCTCTCCCACAAATGCTCGCATCGAACGCAGATATACAAGACTGCTTCTCCCTAGCTGTAATGGTCAGGAAATTGCCACACTAAAAAATTATGGGCGTGCATAATCATCATTATGTGGTTGCATTGCCTAAGCATTAGGTATACTTCTTGCTTTTCTTTATTTCTACTTAATGTTCCTTCATATTTTCATATATATTTTGTTGTGTATTATCTCTTGAACAAATAAATAGCAGCGCAAGGAGACGAGGACTGGACGAGACAACAAGGACGGCGCTGAACTTCCAACTTTTATTTCCAACGAATCGTGCGAATATATATGCACTCTGAACAATCCGGCGTCATCATCAGTGCATGCGCAAATATGTCAGCTCTTTATCAGAAAGAGTGATAGAAGCGGAGCTAACACATGCTTCTCCCCAATTATAAATGAACTCTGATTCAAAGATTTTGCGTGTTACACGTTGATTATTCTTTTTTCTAATGACGGTGCTAGCAAGGTCTGGGGAACATTCTTCGCACGTGAGACAGTGGGCAGCCAGAAGTCCTTCAAAATCTTTTCCTTTAAGGGCATTATCTACGTTTTTGGCATGTTCCATCAACCTGTCATTCACGCATCTCCCAGTTTGGCCGACATAAGTGTTTCCACAGATTCACGGAATTTCGTATACCACGCCCTCTGCGCATTCAACAAAGGGCCACTGATGCTTCTTCTCACAGTTCATTTGCTTTGCTGTCTCGGGATCAGTCATCTTGTACAGCTTTGACAGCTTGTGAGGAAGTTGTGCCGTCCTTGTTGTCTCGTCTAGTCCTCGTCTCCTTGCGCTGCTATTTATTTGTTCAAGACATGTAGCAACACGCCCAATTTTCCACGTTAGTATTTTCTCGCTCTTTGCAGCAAACTGCTGAGCAACTTGCTGCGCTCTTTCCTTAGTCATTCTTGGTCATTTTTACTTTCACTGAGCTCTGGTAGCAATTATTAGCCCTTATCAATTTTACAATCAATTTCTTTTTGTTCTTCCCATGCTAGCCACCTTCCCGGCCTCATCTCTTCTACCCTATACTTCGAGAGGGAAATTCCTCGCTGCCCATTTTGCCACCAGACAACCATGGCAGGTGGATGGTAGTGGCACGTGGCTCCACCTGCCAGGTCGCACGAGTCAAGTGTGTGCACCACAAGGCTGCCGGACAACGACGGACACTTTTTCATGGTGAGGCCTGAAATGCTAATTCTTTCAAATACATTGAGCACTACAAACCACCTACGAGGAACTGAATGCAAGGTTTGGGGAGGTGGCTTCACAATGTAGTTACGGACAAAAGTGCGGGGTATGTGGGTTTGCAGGAGAAAAAAGATTTCCGTGCCGCCTCACCAGTCAACCGGCTGTTAATATTCCAGGGGATGCAGCACACATGTGGCCTCGTGATTCAATGCTGTTCATTAGTGTGTTTGGCCAACTACGAAGAAATAGTTTCCGTCGAACCTGCATGCCGCAAGCTTTTATGCACACTTAAGTAATAATCACACGCATAACACAATTTTTTAGCACACAGTAAATGTTACATTAAACAAACTACAAAAAGTCGAGAATTTGCCATGACTTGTAAAAACAAAGTGTATGGCAGTACTATACGTCATCACGTCTAATTGATTCCGGGCCAAAAATTAATTTGGCTCGAAAGTCTCGGAAACATACAGTGTCGCTCCCAGAAATCTGCTTGGAGAAGTCTTTTCCAAGCGCTCGGTCCACTGCGCTTGATAAAGCTGGTAGCTGCTGGCCATGCATGGTTGCAGGTTCCAGAGGACGACATCACCAAACCCTGTGGCCAGTAGCTGCAGGCGCAAGCATGCTGCGGCTCCAGTGGTGGATGTCCACTGGTCTCTGCAGGGCCGCCACACAACCACTGTCGTCCAACGCGGGGAAGGCCCTACATTCCAAGGGTCCGCCACATAGCAACACAAATTCACATACTAACGAGATTTGTCATGTAGTCACCACAGAACACTTGCTTTGGTCCACCACGTTGTAATGTGTGAAGCAACACTTGTTCACCTTCCACCTATACCAGCACACAGCTCAAAGGAACAGTGGAACTTCTGGGAATTATGACAAGCATTTGATATGTGAATAGGCAGCACAGTAACATTCTGGGTTTTGTGGGTTCCTGGTGATACTACAGAGCCATCACTGAGGCATGTCCTACATATCTGGAACATCCCCATTGTGCAAATACAATGTGTCGTGGACCACGGTGTGAAAACCATATTAGTTGAAGTACAACCTTCTATTGCCCAATCTCCTGACTCCGCATCCCGCACAAGACTTCCCCACCTCCCCTGACACACAAAAACATACTTTATTAAAACAGTAACTGAGGTTGAGGCTGAGATACTTCCAACAGAATTTGTCAAAAATACACAGCGCATTCATTTTGTGTCCGGCCCATGCCCATGGCTTGTTTTACCTCATAGCATTCCGAATCTTTCGAAGGTGACCACAGGTCTTTGCCTAAGCAGTGCTGAGCACAGATCTTTGACAGGGCAGAAACCTCAGATAAGCAGCCTCGGATAAGAAGCACTTGACCTAGGTCAAGTGACCTAGCACCGTCATCACATCCTGGCCACCGGATTGTGAGCAAACTGGCCACTCTGGCAGGAGGGAGTTTAATTAATTAATGGTCGCAAGGAGTTCCTCGGGAAGAGCAACATATGTCTCAAGCCCCACCGGTGGCAGCACCTGTGATCATCGGGAGGGGTGTTATGAGGGCTCGCAGAGATCTAGCACTTAAAGTCGAGAATGAGCAAGTCTGCAGATAAGGGCAGTAACCGATAAACGCTGTCGCGTGATACTTTTGAGGCAGAGCTTAAGTGTCCCCTTCAATTAGATACCGTATTTACACGATTGTAAGTCGACTCTAATGTAAGTCGACCCCCCCACATCACAATTGTGAAAAAAAAAAACTTGAGGTCATTTAAACTTGGCCTTTATTAGTAGAACTAGAACGCGACAGTACTATCCTGTGGCCTCCGCTGATCACCAGCCGCTATCGGCTGCCGCACGCGGGAGTGCCCGTGGGCACATTCCAAAACAAAAATGTCTTAGTCACTGTGCTACTCGTCCACACTTGCTCCATCGTCCTCGCTAGCGCTGCCGTCGTCATGTAGTCATGCAGTGAAATCCTGCACTTCGCAAAAAGCCACATCATGATATCGCGAGGAACAGCTGAAAATTTTGCCTCGTTGTAGCTGCCACTCCTGTATCACTCAGTGCGAAGGTCGAACTTGCGGCCCGGCGCGCAGTTCGTTTCTTCGGCATAAAGAATGACAGACATCTTGAATGTAGCCGCGAACGAGCGCCGGTCGCTTATCAGACCTGGAGCACAAATGACGAATGACGAAGCACTACATTAAAAACTTGTGAAACGCGGCCGGCAGTAGTCGAATGCGTCAGAGCCAGAGAGAAATTTCGCGCGAGCGGCGTCGGCTCTTCCTTCGGCTACCGACACTCCCTGGTGCCGCTGCGGTTCGGAGGGGGGTGCCGCCACGATTGGAACAGCAGCCCTTCCATCAACTACCGACGCTCCCTTCGGCGCCGAGTGCGCGGTTGAAAGTAAACAAAAAAAAAGTAGAACGCGAAGGCGTTATCGGGCCGCCGCCGCTTATCAGCATACGCAATCTGCGGCCACGTGCGGGGAGTGGGTTGGTGCTGGTTTGCTGCTTATCGACAGCCACCATCAGCGGGCCACTTCGCGCGGGGGCGGGGATGCCGGTTCTGCGTGTTGACATAGCTGCTCAAGGCAAGAACGACGCGACGGAGCCGCGCAGCAAAAAATACAACCACGCTTGTCTCGTTTGTCTCGCCTTTATTTATAGTGTGATGCTTTGGTTTCGATTGTAAGTCGACCCCCCACTTCGGATTTTCAAATTTTGAAAAATGGGTCGACTTACAATCGTGTAAATACGGTATTTTGTAATGTGTTCAGTACTGTAATGTGTTCAGTACTCTAGTACTGAGCAGAAGGAGGATAAGGAGAATGCTAAAGAATGGGAGCACTGCAGGCTGCTGCATTGCAGGAATGAGCATTTGAACGTCAGTAGCTTCTTTTGCAAATCATCGGTGTCACATTGCACTTATCACGTGACCCTTGGATGATGTTGGCAACTTTTCAATCTCAATCCTTCTATCTCATTTCGCAGAGTGTGTGACGTTTCAGATATGTCAGAGAGAAGCTTGGATATTTATATAAGTAATCGAAAGAGTTTACTAAGCTTGCTCTAAAGTAATATTTGATTTTTCTTCGTAACGTTGCTTGAGAATTGTTCCCACAACACTGTAGAAGTATGTGAATATTTGCGCCTTTCGTGTATTCAATCGAGTTTTGCATTTGCATATACATTCAAGGCCTTGATCACTATTTGGCAACTGAACAGCTTTGGCATATTATTTTGAAGTGCTGAAAAATACTCCTTTGGTCACAATGAAAGAAAAATGATAAAATAAAAAGAACATTATTCTTTAAATCTATTACACATATTTACTGCTCTCAACATCAATCCAAACAACTGTCGTTTGTCTACACTCACACTGAACAGGTTGAGCTGGTACTTGGGCACCACGACAACCAGGTCCACTCGGGCGACCAGTGTGACGGCTTCCTGAAGCCGCAGCTTCTTGCTGCTGAGGAAGAGCAGGAGCGCAGGCGTGCAGCTCTGTCAAGCTGCAGCGTCAAGATACCCTCACGCAGACATCCATTATGCCGCTTCAAGGTAGCCATCTTTGAAGCTGCATTCAGGTATACTGTAAGAAAATGTTACGTAGTGAATCAGTTTTGTAGAAGTAGGAGCCATGTGTTCTGCATCCACAGCATCATTTATCACCCACTAGCAATTCTGTAGTAGCACTCAGTGCTGCTGGGAAAAAAAATTACAAGATTGCACATGAGTCTGCTTACGAGCTGAAGACTTCCCCTTTCTTCCATTTCTCGCTCAATTTTTCTTTTTAATTTTTTCTTAATTTTGTTTTTCTTATTTTTTTATGTTCATTTCTTTTTCATTGTTTCTGTATTGTTTTTCATTTTTCAACGTTTCACTCACTCCCTTTTTATATTTTATCTTTCTATCTCAGGTGCCTTCATTACTATCATCGCTAACGCTGTCATCATCATCACTATCACGAGCTCTCACTATAGCTATCATCATCGCTTTCATCACTATCACTGTCTGTAGCACTATATCACTAACTCTAGCACTATTACTGTCAGTGGCTACCATTGTCAATATTACTATTTTTTACTATTTACCATCCCTAGTCTCATTACAAACATGTTGCTTGTCAACTTTTACATTTTATTTTGATTACCATGGAACTAATGATTGATGATTTGTGCGGACACCTGCAGACAACTTCCGTCCATTCCACTTATGAACCAACAAAGGTTTACGCCTTAAATATTGCAGATCGTTTAGCATGGTTTAGTATGGCTCAGCATGGAGTGCCGTGAAATAGAGCTAGTTATGATGGGCACTTAAGGTCCTCACAGCCCTTTAACATAAAGGCCTTTTGCCTAAGAGACTTTTACCTGAGGTCTTTACTAGGAAGACCTTCACCACAAGGCCTTTACCATCATCCTTTACTCTGAAGAAATTTACCTTGAAGGTCTTCATCCAGGTGAATGCTGAGGCTCACCGTAAGGGCAGGCTCTTATGGTGTGCCTCGGTGGCTAATTCGCTTTGGCATTTAGATACCGGGTACGAAGTTGCAGGTTCAATTTTGGACACGGCAGTAAAAGTTTGATTGAAAAGCAACAGACAAACAGTCATGTTCAATGACCTAAATCAAAATCCTAGGCATTGTTGCGAATCCACGAATCACATAGTGCCTCCTCATCAGTGAATTACTAGCACCCCATAATTAAATAGAATTACTACACGCAACGCACTACCGTTAGACGCTATTGTTTGTACGGCATTCATTCGGCAGATTTTACTGGTTGAAGAGACATTAAGGAGGAGGAGGAGGAGAAAACATTTATCGCGACACTGTACTGAATTGGGAAAGGGAGGTGTGGATGGTCATTGACCTGGGTGGCAGTCCCTGTTCTGGGACACCATTGGCCGCCGCCAGTGCCCATGCTCTTTGGACCAGGGCCCGCTGGGCCTCCAGTTCTGAGCTCGACAGGGGCACCTCCCAGGCCTTCCTAATTGGCTGACTTATAACTGCTATATTTGTTTTTAACTGGCAGGCCCACACCATGTGGTATAGGTCAGCACACTGCCCGCAGAATTTGCACCTGCCCATGAATGTCGGGTCCACGTGTTTTAGTTTCAGGATCAGAGCTAGGCAGCTAGGCCTAGCCAGTTACAGAAAATACCAATGTCTTCCAGGGCCGGCCGGTGTGGTCGATTCAACCAATATTGTGCTTCAGTTTTGATGGTAATTGTGATAAAATAGACATGCATTGGTCACCTCCAGTCTGTCCAGCGAGGTAGTTGAAAGCCATTCCTCTGCAGCGCACAGAACGTTCGCTTGCAGTGCGGGGCTCACCACCTCAAGATCTCTGCCATTCCAAGAGCGACGTGCACCTGTCATGGTGGCTGGTAGCGGCGCATCACAGAGCGTGGCTGCGCGCCAGCACATACCATCTATAGGCATTTAATCAGTTACTCAAATAAAAAACAACTCAGTGTATGGATGATGATCATGATTAAAACTTTATTTCCATTGATGTAGGACGCCCCCTACTCTCTACCCCTGGCATGCGGGCCTAGGGAATGAGTCCTGAACATCCGTGACTAAAGACTGGCGAAAATACACTGGTTCTTCGTGGCTTCAGCTGTCAGGCGGACAGCCCATTACTGGTCGATGGAGAGCTCGCTCCGTAGCAGGGCCTCCCAGGCTTCTCCACTCAATATTTTCCCCAGCACCCAGGGATCTGGCATCGTCCGAAATTTTATGAACGAGGGTCGCCCTCACTCTGCAAGTTTTATACATTTATCGCCTTTCTTATTGTCTACCTGGGTGCAAAACAACCAAAAGAGGTTTCCAAAACTTTTAGCGTTTAATCGTCTCCAGGTGACAGCCTCTTTATTGTTTAAGCCTCGATCCGGTGGTGGCATCAGACATCTTTCTAACAGTAGTTCCTGACGATTTCCACGTATGTTGGCAAACTTTCTTCCATGAAAGAACAAAATGTTTTTTCCCTCCATGCGTTCGTCCATCCCCTGACATCGAGTGGCCGGGTAGCCGGAAGAAGAGATCTCGGGCTAACACGTGGACTGCCTCGTTTCCTGGGACAAATGTGTGTGCTTGGGCCCAAATTGTGGAGAACTTGCGATCGATTTTGGCTGCTGACAGGATGCGAGCCATTTCCAACGCGACCCTGCCCTTTCTGACCTTCTAGATTGCAGTTTTCTTGTCGCTAAGAATCAAAGTAGCCCTTGTTTCGGAGCAAGTGAGCGGTATCGCGACCACCTCAGCCGTATCTGCGTTTCTACTCCTAACGGAGGTGGCAGCGGCTGGTGCACCTTGGCTTTTGGCTACCGAGGTGACCGCCGCCCCCGACCTGCAACTCACTGCGTCCACGTAGGCTACCTCTCCTGCCCTAAATTTCCTGGCCCTTTTAGCTACTACCTCCGCCCTCTTCTCCCACCTTTCCCTATGGTGTTCAGCATGGATGTTGCAGGGGAGGGGGGAACTATGATATTCTCGCGATATTTTGGCAGTACGGCAATCCTGTCACATATTCTCTGATTGATTTTTCAGCCCACCCACTCCAAAATGCTTCGGCCCGTACTCATTGTACTCACTCTTTCTAGCTGGGCAATTCGCACTGCTTTGGCTTTTATATACCCCCATTTCGAACTGGTGGTCAGTAGCAGTGGAGATAGGCCTTTGCTAGGCCTTTACTATGAAGACCTTTACTCTGAAGGAATTTATCTTGTAGGTCTCCAGCGAGGTGAACGCTGAGGCAGACCGTAAGGGCAGGCTCTTACGCTGTGCCTCGGTACCTAATTCGCTGTGGCGTTTAGATACCGGTTATGGGGTTGCAGGTTCAATTTTGATTGAAAAGTGACATTTTGGTTGAAAAGCAAGAGAGAAAGTATTGTGTTCAATGACCTAAATCAAAACCCTAGGCATTGTTGCGAAGCCGCGGATCACATGGTGCCTCCACATGAGTGATTTACTAGCCTGCCATAATTAAATAGAATTACTACACACAACGCACTACTGTTAGACGCCATTACTCATATGATGCTTATTCGGCAGATTTTGCTAGATGAAGCAACATTAAGGAATAAAATTTTTCAAGATTAGAGCAAGATGGTG
This sequence comes from Amblyomma mixtum, assembly GCF_055824585.1. NCBI lineage: Eukaryota > Metazoa > Arthropoda > Arachnida > Ixodida > Ixodidae > Amblyomma > Amblyomma mixtum. The sequence continues at coordinate 275,993,827 of NC_143014.1, read as the reverse complement.
AGGCCTAGCCAGTTCCATAATATACCAATGTCTTCCAGGGCCGGCTCGTGTGGTCGAGGAATCATACATTGTGCTTTAGTTTAGACGGTAATTGCGATAAAATAGACATACATTGGTTACCTCCAGTCTGTCCAGCGAGGTATTTGAAAGCCGTTCCTCCACATCACGCGGAACGCGAACGTCCGCTTGAAGTACGTGGCTCACCACCTCAAGATCTCTGCCGTTCCGAGCGCGATGTGCACCTCAATCATGGCGGGTGGCGACGGCACACCACAGTTTCCGTGGCTGTGCGCCAGTGCATATCGCCTATAGGCAATAAATCAGTTACTCAAATAAGAAACAACTCAGTGTACGGATGATGGTCATGATTAAACTTTATTTCGAACGATGTAGGAGGCCCCCAACTCCCCGCCCCTGGCATGCAGGCCTAGGAAACGGGGGCTGGGACATCTGTGACCAAAGACTGCCAAAAATAGTGGTTCTTCATGGCTTCAGCCATCAGGCAACAGCTCGTTACTGGTTGGTGGGGACCTCGCTCCATTACAGGGCCTCCCAGGCTTCTTCACATTCAATATTTTCCTCAGCGTCCAGGGATCCTGGCTCGTGCCAGATTGTGTGATTGAGGGTTGCCCTCGCTCTCCAGGTTTTTCATTTATTGTCTTTCCTATTGTCTACCTGGATGCAAAACAACCAGAACAGGTTTCCAATCTTTCGGCCTTTAATCGTCGCCAGGTGATGGCCTCTTTACTGTTTAATCCTCGATCCGGTGGTGGCATCAGACGTCTTCCTAACAATAGTTCTTGACAATTTCCACGTATGTTCACAAAAGTTCGTCCACGAAAAAAGAAAATTTTTTTTTGTCCATCCCCTGGCAGTCGATCTGCTTTTTACCTAGAAGCAGAGATCTTGGGCTAACATGTGGGCCGCCAAGTTACCAGGAAAAATGTGTGATCTTGAGCCCAAATTATGGAGATCTTGCGATAGATTTTGGCTGCAGACAGGATGCGAGCCATTTCCAATGAGCTCCTGCCCTTTCTGATCTTCTAGATTGCAGTTTTGCTGTCGCTAAGAATCAGACTAGCCTTGGTTCCGGAGCAAGTCAGCGGCATAGCGACCTCCTCAGCCGTATTTACGTTTCTACCCCTAACAGAGGTGGCAGCAGCTGGTGCACCTCGGCCTTTGGTCCCCGGCCTGCCACTCGCTGCTTCCACATAGGCTACCTCTCCTACCGTAAATTTCCTGGCCCTTTTTTCTAGTGCCTCCGCTTTCTTCTCCCGTCTTTCCCTATGGTGTTCTGGGTGCGTGTTGCCGGGGAGGGGGGCAACTATGATATTCTCGCGACATTGTAGCAGTAGGGCGAACTTGTCACATATTCCCTGATCGATATTTCAACCTGCACACTCCACAATGCTCCGTCCTGTATTCGTTGCATTCAGTCTTTTGAGCTGGGCAGTTCGCACCTTCTCGGCTAGTTAAGTCCAACTTTTATGTACCCCCCTTTCCAGAGGTGGTCTCTAGAGGGAGAGATAGTTAGGCCCAGCACCCTCTTGGCGAACAAACAATAAGTGCATCAATACTATCTTTCTCGTATGCCCTCATATCGAAGAGCCGTGTGGTGTAGCAAATTATGCTAATGATACACGCCTGCGTGACTTTTAGGAGGCTATGTCTGCCGAGCACAGCCCTCCTGAAGGTACCTGTTACTTGCGCAGCATAGTGTCTAAGTTTCGTAATAGTTCCTTCGTTGTACTCGTCCTTTTGGTTCGAGAATCTGACGATCCTGATTTGATTAACTTTTGGCACGGTTTTGCCCTCAACTTTAACTTCGAAATTCCAGTCGAGCTTCCTCTACCCAGAACGATGCGGTACATTATCGCTACTCGCACTAATGGCGATGCTGCCACAAAGCTGCGGGCATGATAATATCAACGGATTGTTTTAGAAGCCCACTAGTGTAGATGCAACGATTGTGATCTTTACGCTCGTTTACAACAGTTAAGTCACTCTTCTGGCCCAAAAGAACTCGGTTGTCCTAAGATAATTGTTTTCAACTCACAAGCAATCTATGGGGGTTGCTAATGCAGCAGACAAGAAATTTTTTTTCCGATTTGAACACAGTGAGGAATCTCTGTAATGCATTGACAATTAAGCAGCACAATGCATCACTGCAATGTTTTTGGTGTCGATCAAGCGTAGTGAAACTAAAGATGCTCCATGTTGGACTTCATGATTGCATTGCAAATCGCTCTCTCACATGTACACTCGCATCGAATGCAGATATGCAAGACTGCTTCCCCGTAGCTATGGCCGCACTTATTCATCATTCTCTCGTGGCAATGCGTAAGCATTAGGTATACTCATTGCTTTTCTTCACTTCTACTTATTGTTTCTTCGTATTTTCTTACAAACGTTGCCGTGTATTTCTTTTGCTCATTAATGAAAACTGCTGAGTAACTTTGCTGCACACTTTCTTACGTCATTCTTAGTCATTTCTACTTTTGCTGAGCTTTTCCAGTCGTTAATAGTTGTTGTTAACCTCGTACAATCGCGCATACCCACACAGGGGGATTGGCCAAGAACTGGGGTGCAGGGAGAGTTTTTGTGACAAATTTTCTCATCGACGAAAAAGAAAATAATGCTGGGGAAGAGAAAAGTAAACAGAAAGCAAAAACACCAGATTGAAACTGAAAATTCATAATGCACGCAGGCAGGAGATGGACACAGTGATTTGTAGCCGAGAGAGTAATAAAAAAATAATTTTATTAATAGAAAAAAGGTAGTGATAATAACTTTTAATAAAAGTTAGCAAGGTAACTGATTAGACTCCAGTAAAAAAATTTTGAATGGTGGTAAAAACAGACCTGTGGCTGTATCCAAGTATGGTGGCGCCAAACGACAATATTATGGGGCTGCTCAAACTAATGCCAAGCTGTTGCTGTGGCTTCTCTAAAAACTATTGTCTCATCATGGAGATGAGGTGACAAAACAACAAGAAATGCTCTATTGATTCTTGTTCACCACAGAATGCGCAAATGGGAGAAAGCACCAAACCTGACCTGTGCAAATAAGAATTTAAGGGTGGGATCCGGCAGCGCAGCCTAGTTATAGAGACCTCAAGCTGCCAGAATGACACAGGTTCCTGCTTCCTGAATACCTGAGATGCAGGAAATCATCAGATCTTAAATAGATGCAGATGTCATGCTTACCAAAATACTTCTTGAAAATCACGCAGTTGTGATGTACGCTGTAGCCGGGAGGATAGGTAGCAGGGGGCATTAAGGAACGCCCTTGCTAGGCTATCAGCAGCTTCATTGACTGTCACAATGCTATAACCTGGTACCCACATCTTATGTAAAAGGCTGAAATGTGGAGAGAGTAATAATAAGAATGTGTTGTAAATGCTTAGCATTCTTGAGTAAAATGTCATCATAGACATTTTTCATGGAAGACCCACTGATTTATGTACATTTAAAGGTTGCAGGAAATTTTGTGCCAGTACTGCCTGTGGGGTATGAAATCTAGGCCAGTGGACTCCAAAGAAGGAGGTTGGCTGGCAACAAAAAATGGACAAGGAGCAGTAGAAACTTGATTTATATATCCTGAGGTACGCCTGAGCAGTGAGAATTTTATATCTAGATAATAAAGGTGGAATTCGTGCTTCTAGGTAAAGCACGTTGTGGTCTACAAATTTGGAGAGGCCAAGGCACAACCGTACAGCCTCCTGCTCCAAAAGAACGAGCGAGCCAATTTTGTAAACAGCTGTACCAGAAAACCCCACAGATAATTCTAAAATTGGTATGACGTACATAACATAAATCAATAAAAGTGCGTCTCTCCGCATTCCAGACCGGAGATTACTTAATCTACGCAACATGCCCACAGCACGAGCCCCTTTCATTGCGATATGGTCAATGTGAAAGCGCCATGCGAGGTTGTCATCATTGATGACACCAAGATGTTTTAAAGATTGAACTTGAGGAATATTGTGTCGCTGGTATGTTAGAGACAGATGAACGGTATCTTTGATTCAAAAAGCAAAGATAGGACAATTGTTAACATTTATGGTAAGTCGCAAACCAGAAAACCAACTCTTAAACTAATTCAGGTATGATTGTACACGCACATAAAGAGACTGAATATAAGAGGCAGCCGAGAAAAATGAAATGTCATCTGCATAAACGTACGTGCAAATTTGGTGATGGCAGGGAATATAGCTCAGTAGAATATTGAAGAGCACGAGTGAAAGGACTGCCCCCTGAGGAACACCTCTAGTTTGTTTTTATCTTCCAGAGTTGACACTTTTGGGTGCACAAAAAAAAACTCCTGTTTTTTAGGAACGCAGATATCCAAGCAATTAACCCAAGCAATTAAGTAGTATGGAAGCTGCAGAGTCTGCAGTCTTTGCTATAATATGTTGTGTTCCACACTGTCATAAGCTTTGGCTACATCTAATGTAACCGAAGCAGCACTCATTTTTGGCTCCGTGCAAGAAGAATTCGACTCTCGAGGTCGGCGTGTGCATCCCGTATGGAACATTTTTGACAGAAACAAATTTGAAAGTGGCTTAGGACATTTAATTACGTTGGATGTGAATGAAATAGGTCTACTACTGTCCAGAGAATAACTTCTGCCATTATTTTTAGGTAAAGGGATCACTTTGGCGAGTATCCATTCAAGAGGAATGCAAGCATGTTTAACGGAATAAATTACCAGCTGTAATAAAGAGTTTGGAGACTCCTCACAGAGGATCTTTATCATTTTTGATCTTACCCTATCAGGTCCAGGTGCAGCTGGTGGTAACCTCATCGACTATTGAGGAAAGTTCTGAAAGGGTAATCTGTGAGATATACTTAATCTGATTCACTGATGCTACAAACACCGATCGCAAAGGAAGTACAGATGAGAAACGCTTCTCTAATCCTTTGGCAATAGCTTCAATTGTTTCTTGCAGAGTCAATACGCATCAGGGTGGGTAAATTTTTTGAAGCCGGTATCTTTTCCACGCTTTTAAAATCCGAAAAGCGCACATCGGGTTCCTGATTTCGTTAGGAACTCAAAATTCTCAGATTCATAATGGTCTTTTAATCGTGAAATTGTGCATTTAAAAGTAGCTCTAATAAAATGGTACTCATGCCAAAGTTTTCAGGCACGAATTGTGGAGGAGCTACTTCCATTCTGCCTTTCTTCGTCTGTAGTCCTGCAAACAATCTGCATTCCACCATCAGGTTGAATGCCTCCCTTTTGATGTACAGCCGCCGCGGTGGCTCAGTGGCTATGGTGCTCGGCTGCTGACCCAAAAGACGCGGGTTCGAACCCGGCCGCGGCGGCTAGAATTTCTTTGGAGGAGAAATTCTAGAGGCCCGTGTACTGTGCGATGTCAGTGCACGTTAAAGAACCCCAGGTGGTCGAAATTTCCGGAGCCCTTCACTGCTGCGTCTCTCATAGCCTTAGTCGCTTTGGGACGTTAAACCCCACAAAACCAAACCTTTTGATGTACGTATCAGAAATATGGACATCTTACCGCATTCCTCAGTAGCCGAGCATGTCTTTTGAATTATGTTATGGAGCAGAATTAACCGCTGACGCGATATTAGAGTGCAAAGTAAACTGAAACTGCTTATAAATAGCGTATGACTTCAGCTTTGAAGATAATGAAGTTAAGTGGCATTTAACATGAAAAACGGTACGTATGTCATCACGAGATGTACCAGAATCAACTGTCCACTGATTCGAACCAGGAACACAAGGGCTGGAGAAAGTTAATTTAACGCAGATACGGTTTGAGCATGGAGAATATGACCAAGCCCAAATTGATGTACGCAAGGTTGTTATCTGTAACCCAATCGCGAAGCCCTTTGCCGTAGAGATTTCTCTTATATCCCCTATGACACATGGTGAGAATTGAAGTCTTCAGCCAAGAGAACTGATTTCTGACAATGACTAGTAGGAGATCTAGCAGCCTGGTCATCTGCATACCACAAGGGACATAAGCATTCACTAATGAATAGGAATAGCACTCTGGAATTACAAAGCCAACAACTCACAGTATAGAGTAGAGGACTGAAAAACAAGCTTAGCCCTGTGACAAAATTGTAAACTAGTATGAGCAACACTCCTCCTCTTGGCTGTCGATCTTGTCGAAATGAAGAATAATTTTGTAAATGCAAATGTTTTTCAGGTGAAAGCAAAGTTTCTAGCAAAATAATTATGTCTAGATTATGTTGGGAAGAAAGGTAAAGTAAATTTGTTGAAGCTGAAATAAGTGACTGACAGTTCCACTAGAGAACTCATAACACCCCTATTGTTGTGTAATCCGGGCAGCAGCAAACACCTGCCCTAAAGTATTTTCCTTTGGCTCAGAGCCCAGGTGCTGTTTCTTTGATTTTTGCAGAGGATGTAGAGAACACTGGTTAGACATAGAGAAGCCACTGCATTTGAGGATTCGCGTATCTAAATCCACCATCTCTGAATCATTAGTGATTGGGACATCATTTGAAACACCGGATCTATGAATAGGAGAAGCAGCCTTAATTTCTTCCTGGGGTGGAGATATTAGACAAGGAAGGTTGAGCCAGTAATGAAGGCATGGCTGTCATGGCAGAGGTCATTGCAGTTTGCATTGCTTGCATAATCTGCTTTGCCGAGCATCAAATATGCACTCGGACAGTGGATAGAATCCTGTCAGCCATTTTAGCCGTAGAGGCTTCCACAGGAGTCACTATAGCCTGAGAAATAGAAGCATCTTTAGACACTCCTGAACGGGCTGACACACCTGCATAGCAGTGTGCCCTCTCTTTAATTTCGGTTATTGCTTCTTTGCAGTTGATTATTTCAATATTCGTGATTCATGACCCCGACAAGGGCAATCAAAAAATTTGATGCGTGAGCACCCCCACAAAGGCAACATTTGCCATTCTGTTCTGTGCATGAAGTTGATGCATGGTCATTATCAATTTTACAATCAATTTCTTTTTGTCTTCCAGTGCTTACCACCTGCCGGCCTTGCCTCTTCTACCCTGGCACCTGTAGTGGCACCTGGCTCCACCTTCCGTGTCGTGCGAGTCAAGTGTGCCGGACAACCGAATGCAAGGTTTGGGGTGTCTAAGTTCACATTGTGCAATATGGACGAAAGTTCGGGGTATGTCGATTTTCTGAAACAAAAAATAAATTCCGCGCAGCCTCACTAGTATATCAAGATTTCAAGATTTCTTTATTTCTTCCTTTTCAAGAAAGAGGGAGCTGAGGCAAAAGGCTGTAGGGCCTGACGAGGCCTCAGCTTCCATGTACAGTTTGCAGTATATCAGCTGATATTATTCCAGCGGATGCAGCACATGTGTCGCCTCATGATTCAATGCAGTTCAGTGGCATGTTTTGGCCTCCTGCACAGAAATATTTTGCATCAAAACCAGATACCACAAGCTTTTGTGCATGGCTAAGTAATAATCACTTGCAGAACACAAATTTTTAGCACGCAATAAATGTTGTGTTAAAGAAGCTACGAAAAAGTACATAATGTGCCATGACTTGTAAACATAATGTGCATGGCAGCACAATACGCAATCGCTATGTACGAATACTGGGCCAAAATTGAGTAACTTGGCTCCTAAGTGTTGGAAAAGCACCGGAAGGCTGCCACTGTGGTCTCAAGCATGCAGCCCCAGTGCGGCTCTCCACTGGTCTCTGCAAGGCAGCCACACAACAGTCGTCCAGCATGGGCAGACCCTGCACGGCAAGGTTCCAACACATAGCAACACAAATTCACAAACTAGCGATATTTCTCATGTGGTCTACAAAAACATTTGCTTTGGTCCAAGTGTTGATGTGCGGAGCAACACTTGTTTACCAGCACACAGCTCAATGCACCACGGAACATCTGGGAATCTAAGACAAGCATTCGACATGGGAACAGGCAGCACAAGCTCTTACTCAGTAACATCACTGGGTTCGGCGCGCTACTGGTGGTACTACAAGGCCGTCACTGAGGCACGTCCTACATATCCGGAACATCCTCATTGTGCATTTATTTTTTGTGCTGCCTCTTCCACAGGAAACGCACAATGGCCAGCTCAGCTTCACTAACTTCAGGTAAAGAAGCCGTTGAATAAAAAGGCAGCCAGCAAGACATTCATACCTCTTGCCTAAACTGTGGGGGTGAGGTTGAGTGAAAGAGGTTGCAATGTGTCATGGACCACGATATGAAAACCTATCAGTTGGAGTACGACCTTTGTTTGCCTGACCTCCTGACACCCCATGCCGCACAAAACCTCCCTGTCTCACAAAAACAGACTGTATTAGGACCGCAACTGAGGTTGAGACTGGGCTACTTGCTACAGAAATTGTCTAAAATGCACAGCCCACTTGGTTGTTTCTGGCCCATGCCCGATGCTTGTTTAGACTCATGGGTGTTATGAATCTTTCGAAGGTGACCACAGGTCTTGACCTAAGCAGTCCCGAGCAATGACCGCAGTACACGGCTGAAAAGGAGACCCTTTCGGCTGTTTATTAAACCTATAACTTCAAGGCTTCCATTCTGCAGAAAATCCAGTGGTGGCAGTGTAGTGAGTGATAGATCCTCGAAAAAGGCGCCTAATTGAGCCACCTAGGTCAAGTGACCTAGTGGCATCATCACAACCTGCCCACCGGATTGTGAGCAAACTGGCTACTGTGGTAGGTGGCAGCTCAATTAATAATTGGTCGCAAGAGGTTGCTCGCAAACAGCAACCACGGTCTCAGTCCCCACCGGTGGCAGTGCCTGCTATCACCAGGCTGTGGTGCATAAGGTAACCGCTGCACCATTCTGCAAGGGTTTGTATGAGGACTCCCAGGGATCTATGAAGATGAAGTTGAGAATGACCAATTACGCATATAAGGGCAACAACCAAATAACGGTTTGGATTGGTTGATGGGGTTTAACGTTCCAAAGTGACTCAAGCTATGAGGGGCGCCATAGTGAAGTGCTACAGAAATTTCTACCACCTGGGGTTCTCTAATTCCAGGTGGTCATAACTTCCTGTGCCCTTGACTACAGCATCCCTGATAGCCTCTGTTCCTTCGGGATGTTAAATCCCATAAACCGAGTCGTATATGTTGCCAAAGACCAAATGAGACATGCATAATGTAACCATTGCAAGATCACACAGTACAAGAAACCGAATGCGCACAGAAGGTATGAAATTTGTTTTTTGTTTTTTTACTACAGAAGCCATTACTGTCCATCGGCAAACCACTAACCTGCTTGCCAGAGGCCTATACAGCGACAGCACCTCTCACCAGTCACCTACCACACCTCACCCCCTATCTAGGGAGCTGCCCATCTACACACCGCCAATCTCGGTCAACCTCCTCATCTCCGTCCACTGCCACGCTCCAGAGGCGCCGTTGAACAACAAACTCTACTTTCCAGGTGCACCACGCACCGCCAGGCTCCTCTCCTTCCACAAGGCCTCCATCCACTAGAAACCGCCACAGCAGCTCATCCAACAGTCCAACGGCGAAACCTCATTTAAAGAAGCAGTGAGTAAATCAGCTGCCCTCCAAAAGCGCCACCCACAAGGAACCTCCTCGTATCTAGGGGCTGCCCCACAGCCACCACCAGCCTTCACCCACCTGCACCTTCCACAAAACCAATCACCACTACCCACTCATATTTGCCCTTATTCACCATCCAGAAAACCTCTATCACATCTGTGAAGCCTCAGCTTAGAGCAAAACCATTCACTGAAGTGAAAACATTAAGTAATAATTGAGGATGAATCTATCTCCTTTCCCAGAATTGCCGCATCACTTGTCTGCGGGTCCCACAATTTTTTTATTTCTTTCCTATTCAAACTGTGAGCCAACTGCACAGAACAGAAAACTTGTTGCCAGACCCAACCAGAAGACTGTGTACCCTAAAAATACCCAATAGAACCATAGCAGGCCTCTAGAATTAAAAATGAATATTAGAAGGGCCAGAAAAAAATAGAAAAAGAAAACACTTCTAAATAAGGTAGGAAGATAATGCCACCGAGTGCTCCATTTTCGTTTGTTCTCTTAGATTCGTGTTAAACATTTTTGTGACAATTGCCTGCATTTTCTTTCATGATTGTGCCCAACACTCCACACCATCGTGTTTTCGATCTTTCCGAGACAGTGCCACTATGATACTAGCATTGAAAATTAGTGCAGAAAAAGCACATCCTGTTTGGAAACCCAGAAGGAGCTATTGATGACTTATACATTACCAGCTTCTTTTCACAGCCAGTTTGGGGCAGTGAGAAGTTTCAGGCCTTTTCCCACAGCCGGCACAACATATGGAAGCACGGCTCGAATGCACTTTAGATGCATGCTTTGAGCTACAAGGGGGCACCCAAAGGCAATGCTCGTAGGCCGTTTTTTTCCTCCTATGGGAAATCAAATCCACTTGTGTTAGATTGCATTTTGTGTTTTACGGCCCGCTATGAAAAAAAACCAAAAGTCAAAGGAAAGTAAAAAACAGTGCAAAAATTATTTTAAAAATTAGGAATAACTAACCACTAGTCATTTGTGTTTGTAATATATTCTATACCTAAGAACCATGAGGTTCAAATGAATTTTAACAAAGCATTTCAGCCCATTCCCCTGATTCGTTTTTTCCTTCCACTTCTTGGTCACTTTATGCTTTGGTTACTATAGCATGCTTTGCATTGTTGCCCTTAAGAAAATAAATAAAGCAGCCTATTCCAAAGCACACTGGAAGTAAAAATTCAGCAGCCTTCCCTGCCGTCCCGGCCCCCCCTGCTTTACAAGTTGTCACAGTCGTCTGTTCACCAACACAACAAGCGCTGCTCATACCGAGCTAATAAATATGCATTCTTTGCCTTTCAACACCCTTCGGGCGTGTTTTGCCATTTTGTTTTTCAACAAAACAATTAGTAACTCCTTCTGATGACGAGAAATGCAGGTGGATGGCAGTGAACATTAACATTTCTTTTCGCCCTTAAAATCTTCATTCGTATGCGAGTATATATTATGTCTAGTACTGATCTGAACAAGGATGAGGAGAATGCAAAAAGAATTGGAGCACTGCAGTCTGCTGTGCCGTAGAAATAAGTGTTTGAACATCTGCAACTTGTTTTGCAGGTCATCATTGTCACATTACATTTATCACGTGATCCTTGGTTGATGTTGGCAACTTTTCAATCTCACCTTGCATACTGTGTGACGTTTCAGATATGTCAGAGAGAAACCATGGATGTTTGTAGTAGTAATCTAAAGAGTTTAAGCTTGCTCTAAACTTAATTATTTTTTTGTAACGTTTCATAAGAATTGTTTCGAGAGCACTGTAGGAAGAAGTGAATATTTGCACACTCCGGGCATTGAATGGAATTACACCTTTGCATATACGTTCAAGACCAGGAACACTATTTGGAAACTGAATAGCTTGGGCATATTTCGAAGTCCTGAAGAATACTTCTTTGGTTACAATAAAAGAAAAATAAAATAAAGTGATGATATGTCTTTAAATCTATTACAAATATTTACTGCTCTCAACTTTAATCCAAACAACTGTTGTTTGTCGACACTCACCTGGTGCATCATTCGAGTTTTCTGTGAAGAAGCCGGACAGGTTGAGCCGGTACTTGGGCACCACGACCTCCAGGTCCACTCGGGCCACCAGTGTGACAGCTTCTTGCCACTGAGGAACAGCAGGAGCGCCGAGGCTAAGCCAAGCTGCGGCATCAAGATACCCTCGTGTAGGCATCCATTATGCCGCTTCAAGGTTGCCATCTTGAAAGCTGCGCTCAGGCATACCGTAGGAAAATGTTACATAGTGAATCAGTTTTGTAGAGGTAGAAGCCTTGTGTCCTGCATCCATATCATCATGCAACACCCATTAGCATTTCCGTAGTAGCATGCAGTGCAGATGTAAAAAAAAAATTGCAAGATTGCACTTTAGTCTGCTTACGAGCGGAAATGGAAAAGCCTTCCCCTTTCCTCTATTTCTCCCTCCCTTTTTCATTTTGTGTGTTGTTTTTTCATTGTTTTTTGCTTTATTCTTTTTTTTTTCATTGTTTGTGTATTTTATTTTTATTTTCATTTTTCAACTTTTTCCTCGCAGCCTTGTTCATATTTTATTTTTCTGTCTCACTCGCCTTCATTACTATCAGCACTGAAGCAATCATCATCATCGCTATCACAAACTCTCACTATTGTTATCATCATCAGTGTCATCTTCCACTATATCTAGCATTATATCAATAGTTATCATCACTATCACTACCATCACTATCTCTAGCACTAACTGTCACTATCAGTCAATGAGGTTTTAATATAACCTCCTTGCTATCAGTAGACACCATTGTCACTATTATTATTTTTTACTATTTACTTTCTGTGCTATTATTATATACATCTTGCTTATCAACTTTTACAGTTTATTTTGATTACCATAAAAGTTATGATTGACAGTTTGTGCGTACACTTGTGAACAACTTTCATCTACCCCACTCATGAGCCAAAAAAGGTTTACGCCTTAAAAATAGCAGATGGTTTAGCAAAACTCAGTGCGGAGTATCATGCAGTAGCACTAGTTGCGATGGGCACTTAAGGTCCTCATATGCCTTTAACATAAAGGCCTTCAGCCTAAAGGACTTCTACCTGAGGTATTTACCAGGAAGGACTTCAAGGTAAAATACCTTGAAGGTCTTAAGCTAGGTGAACGCTGGGGGTAGGATTTCATGAGTCGTACCTGCCATCTGCTATGCCAGTGTTGCTATACTGTAGTGTTGCCAGAATGTGCAACTCCCAGGGTTGCCAGGCTATGGTGTTGCCAGACTGTAAACTTAAACTTAGTGTGGCCTGACCATTTATACCCCTCTTCCTTTTAAATCCTCCTCCGCCTACGGCTATGCTATCGCGCTGGAACCGCCCTGCCCGGAGTGGCCGTCGCCTGTTTGCCAAGTGAGAGAGCACGTCCGTGGCGGTTGTGAAATTGCCTTTTTAGTAACCGAGAGCATATTAAGACTTGACAGACACGTGCTATTCATGAAATAAGCGTGTTATGCACAGATTCACGCAACTCAGCTGTCGTGTTTGAAAATGTCTCACACAGATGGGTGCCACAGGCGAAATGCGCTGCTGTGTGGCCCAAGTGAGCGTATTAAGTCAAGACAGACACGTGCCATTCTTGAAATAAGTGTGATTCATGCAACAAAATTGCAAAACTTGTTAGCCAGCAAAGGAGCAGATACAGGAGCAGTTCATTTCCACCGACAGAGCAAGGGATACTCTGCACAGGGTCAGAGCCATGGTAGTTAACCAGCAAAGCAGGGTGCATGGGTTTGCTAGGCGATGTTTCATGTCATCAGGGATTGCTTGAAGAAGACGCTGTGTTCGAAGGGGAGCCTGGGGTGTTTCCGTCGCTGTTACCCTGTGCTCTCTGGATATAAAAGTTGAGAAGCTTCAACTTGCATCCCTTAAGGGAAGCCAAGTGTGGCCTCATCAATTCAGAGCCAACCACGCCATGCAGCGTCACCATGCAGAAAACTGCCGCCTTACGAACAGAACTTTCATTGTGATTGTATGCCTTCAGCAAAACTGGCATTATCTGAGGCAGAAGCTCTACAATTATCCTTCTTGGATGCACCTCCACAAGCCTGGACATGACCTTGATGGCAGCAATGACTACATCTTGATCATCTGACTCCCCAATGAACGAGTGCAGCAAGTGCATTGTCTGCTCAGGAGGCAACGCGGCAGCAGCCTCCATGGAGCACATCTCAGCAGCACGGCACACCTCTCTCTCAGGCTGCTTCAATGTTCCAAAGATCTTGATCAAGGTCAGCTCAGCATAGTTGTGGAAGTGCTGAGGCTGCCCCTTCAGCAACTCTGCCAAAGCTTGCAGAGCAGCCACTTTTACAGGGACCACTTGCTCTTGAAGGTTTTCCATGATACAATACAGCACATTTTTGAAGTTCTCATCCCAGAGCTCTTGTGAGCCATCCTTGGTGAGCGGCGTGAGCTCTGACAATGCTTGCTTGCGATCCTCTGTCCTGATATTAGGATTTTGAAGGGTAACAAAAATGTTGTTGAGGGTCTCTTGTTCATTTTTGCCACCACCACGATCTAAAGATGTTCTCCTGACCTGATGAAGACCAGTCTCCCCATCGTATTCCCAGCAGGCCATGCTCTTCTCAGGCGAAGCCTCGCGGCTGCCCGTCAGGCGCTGCTGCTGCTCATAGCTGCAGGGTTCCTCCAGGTTATGAGGTGCCAGCTGTTGCCTCAAGCCTCCACTGCCCAGTGGTGGGAGCTGCTGCTCTGCACCCCTGCCTGAGGGGCTGGAGTCCAGGTCCATGTCAACCCCTCCCCGAACAGGGTCCAGCGCCAGCCGATGGCTCAGGGCTGTGGTTGGGCGCAGCAGTGAGCTGTACTCATCGTCACGGTTCATGTTCTCGCTGTTCTCTTCTTCCACAGTTGCGAGAATCTGTAAATAACACGCTTATTTCAAGAATAGCACGCGTCTGTCTCGTCTTATACGCTCGCTAGGACAACGCAACGGCAGATTTCGCCTGTGGTACCCATCTGCGCGAGACATCGGTTACTAAAAAACCAAATTCACAACCGCCACGGGCTTGCTCTTTTGCTTGGCGAACAGGCGGCTGCCACTCTGGGCAGGGCTGTTCTAACGAGCTGGGCGGTTCCGGCGCGATAGCGTAGCGGTAGGCGGAGGATAATGTAAAAGGGAGACGGGTAAAAATAGTCTGGCCACACTGGGTTTAATTCACAGTCTGCCAACACCGTAGCCTGGCAAAACTGGGAGTTGCGCAGTCTGGCAACACTATAGTAAGGCAACACTCGCATAGCAGACTACGGGTACGACTCACAAAATTCAACACGCTCAGGCACACCTAAGGGCAGCCTCTTACGGTGTGCCTGGGTGGCAAAGTGGCTATGGCATTTAGATACCGGGCATGGAGTTGCAGGTTCAATTTTGGACACGGCGGCAACATTTTGATTGAACAGCAATAGAGAAACGCTCGCTTTCAATGACCCTAAATGGAAATCCTAGGCATCGTTGCGAAGCAGTGGATCACAGAGTGCCTCCACAAGAGTGAATTACTAGCACGACATATTTAAATATAATTACTACACACTACCGTTTGGCGCTATTTCTCGTATGACGCTCATTCTGTAGCTTCTGCGGGATTAAGCGACATTAAGGAATAAAGTTTTTCAGCATCGGAGCTAGGTGGCTAGGCCTAGCCAATTACAGCAAATACCAATGTCTTCCAGGGCCGGCCGGTGTGGTCGAGACCACATACATTGTGCTTTAATTTGGTCAGTAATTGCGATAAAATAGGCATGCACTGATCACCTCCAGTCTGTCCAGCGAGGTAGTTGAAACCCGTCTCTCCATATCGCGCAGTACCCAAACGACCGCTGGCAGTCCGTGTCTAAGCGCCTCAAGATGTCTGTCGTTCTGAGAGCGCTGTCACGCGCGCTGTCAATGATGATGATGATCTCCTCAGGCTGAATGGCACATACCCACGGCGGGGGATTGGCCAGGTCAAGCATAGAGGACGCAGTGGTCAAGCGCGCGTCATCATCATTCTCTTCATCCACGTTTGGACAAAAAAAAAAATAAAAAATACCGCTGAAACACCAGAGGGTAGCGAAAAACGTAATGAAAAAATTTCAGTACTTAAGATATGCCCATGTAAAGACTCCTCAGAAAACTGCTGCAGTGGTATCCACCTGGGTGCCTCGATGAGGGCGCGCGCGAATCGAGGCACCCTAGTCCTAGTATCCACAGTCGCACAGCCGCGCCACGGCGCTGTGACGCCACCTAACGCCGCGATTGATGTGCACGGAGCAGACGAACTCCTGTTCTGCAAGCATGTTTTCTTCGGGGGTCGCCTGCCGCTTGAATCTGCGCGCATGGGAGATTCGACGGGAAGCCGCTGGGCGCGATAGCCGCTCGTAACAAATGCCACTTTGATTAGGCAACTGCGCTTACTAGTGTTGCTCGTGCCGGCTGAGAAAACAACAAGTGTCTTTTTAATTGTTTTTTTTTGTTTATGTATGTTTTTCAGATATTACAATCCAAGAATGGCTTGAGAGAGAATAATTAACTGCGTGAAAAAAAATTATTTGCTTACGAAATGTTCCTTTGATCGCTAGTTGGTGTATATTATACAAGCATTAACAAGAAAAAAAAACTACGAATTGAATTTTCAGTGCGCACATATTTATTGATATTCGACAAATTTACATATTTAGGCATTCGCGCATGAACAAAACCGTAACATAAAACAACAGCTTAAATACCACAATACAAGCAAACACGCTACAGTACATGTATACTGTTACCAATAATGCACGCAAGCAGGAGACATTTCTGACAGTTCTGCTCTTTCTAGGTGCTTAGGCGGGACCAGAGGTTGGTGCTCGCTCCACTGTTCTGCTCACAAACTCCCTGATGACGTCGTCTAAACCTAGGAGCGTCGTTCTTGCTTTGTGTATGTGCAAAATAAAAAGATGCGATAACCTCTTTTGAGTCGTTCGGTTGTGCAAATACGTCTTTATTCTGCGCAGAGCACTAAAAGAGCGTTCCCAAGCGACAGACGCAGGTATGGAAAACAGAAGCTGAACATAGCTCACGACCTGATCCATCAACTCGCGCATGTTTTGCGATTCCCTTTGTAGGATCTCCAAAATACTCAGAGTTGTAGTGGAATCAGCAAAGTTTAGAAGAGTTGGTAGTAGCATAAACTGCGCTGAGAGTCTGCACAAGTCAAAATCAACTGCATGCACTCCCAAAGCTGCCCCTAGTTCATCTGCTGTATACCGACTACCTCCAGCGGCGCTGGTTAAGATGGCTTCTAGTTTTACGAGCTGTTCCATGCTCGGCTGCTCAAAACGCTGTTTTGTTTTACTTATGATTCGGTCGGCAGCAACGAAATACTCCTTGCGCAGCGCGGCCTTAACGTCAAGTGCAACTGGCTGGACAGGTCTATCAGTCGTCTCATACCTCGCAGGAGGTTTTGTCGGCCTTGACATACGAGGCTCTTTCAGGCCTAGGCGCGCTGCTGCTGTGCTCGTGGGCTGCCACAGCTTCTCAAACGCAGTTTCAGAGCGCAACTGGGAGATCGCCTGACAGAGAGCCTCTGTTGCCTTTTTTGCACCTGCGGCGCAATATGTTGAGCTCTGGAGAGCCCTTGTTAGTTCTTCACAAGGCGCAAAGAAGGCTACAGAAATGTGGATACCTAACAAGGTTTCAAATTTCTGCAAAAGCCGATCGTAACCTCTAAAAATAGCCTTGCTGCTTTTGGTCACTGAACCTGGTGTCTGCAAGAGCTCCTTGAGTGTCTCTTCGACTCTGGCGTAATTCTCAACGAATCTTTGCATCGACTTGACTCTAACCACGGCCGCTTGATGCAAAGCGCAAAGCGAGGTGCGGCCAGCCACGTCGCGCCGCTGACAATGGACAATGGGTGAGCATGTCCTGGCGGAGTTTACAGTCGCGGCCGCTGTTTTCGGTGGGGGCGCCACTGTTCGGGGACAGGTCCCGGGAGTGGACTCCCGAAGCGCTCCTTGCTTCGTCGTGTTCGAGCGCGTTTGCCTCGTGCAAAACCGCGTTTGCCTTCCAAATTCAATGCAAAATAAAAACCACTACTACTACTACTAACGTTCCTCATGTCTGCAGTGCTTTATTTGGATTTTCTGCTGTGCGCGTGAGTGAGCACGCTTGCCTCGCGTCTGCGGTGCTAGATTTGGACTTTTCATGTGCGCGTGAATGAATGTTTGCCTCGTATCTGCCGTGCACGCTTTGGGCTTTTCATGCATGCGTGTGTGGAGGTCAGTGACGTGTATGGGGCACGATGCCGCGCACCTGCCGTGTGCCACTGTCCGTCACAAACTCCAGAAAACAGCCAACTGTGAGAAATCACGAGTTTCCCTCCGAACTACAGCGTCGAGAAGCATGACTGAAAATATCGCTCGCCAATGACTGTCAGGAAAAGGAAGCAAGTGGGTGCCAAGCGACAGGTCTCTGGTATGTTCTTTGCATTTTACAGAGATAGACTACAAAAAGTAAGGTCAAGGAAGGTTCTTCGTCTGTGGATGGTTCCTTCCTTACTTGTATGACCGTGCAATAAAAGTGTCAAGTACTTTGTGGTTTTCTCGGCTGCAGGTGGGCTTGTGAAGTTCCACAAATTCAGCTATAATGATCGTTTTTTTTTTCTTTTTTATAAATTGCAATAACTTGTGTATATAAGAGCGAAAATTCGACGTGACACGAAGCGCAAATTTACTGCGTGTGACCAGCTGTGCGTGTCCGTCTCATTCACCGTCTACATGGGGTAGCGAGAAGTAAATAAAAATCAGGGAGCACATTGACGATCTTATGTGCGCAGAGGCAAAAGCCTTTAACCGCCTCTGTCGCTGCCCTCTGCTTGGCGACTGTTGAAGATCGTTTGGCTACTCTTGAACGCTTCCGTACGGCATCGCGAGCGCGTTTCGTAGCGGGCGACATTGGAGCGCGCGCGGGCTGCATCCTTCCTCGATCAACGTTCAGAGACCACCTGAGAGAGCTCTGGCTGATACGACCATTGTGCAAACTTTTGACGTCAGTGCACATGCGCCGTTGTTAAACCACCTGAGGATTGCGCATGGGGCACTGCGCATGCGCAGTGTGCGCGTTTAGTGCGTATCATTAACTAATCATCATTACTGTTCGTACATCTACTACCACACCATTAACAATCATTACTGACTTTTCAAGTAACCATTATGACAGCGGCCGCGGACGCATGGACGGACGGACACGCGCTGGCGAGTCATGAGCCATAAAGGCTTTCGCCTTAAAGATAGAATGAAAGCTTCAGGCGCATTAACGCTACATCCTGAGGTAGAGCCGCTGGCCCCGTTATGGACAGCGTTCAGGCATACACTAGAAGGGGGATTCCCACCTGCTGCGGTGATTTGTGGCACAATCGGCGCTTTCAATGACGACTTAAAAATGCAGTCTTTAATGAGGCACTAGGAAGCGCACTGTTTACACCCTCAAACAGTGAGCAACGGGCGTACCGACGCAGCTGTCGCGGCGTTTCCCTGCGAGCAGTTGTCCCCGAGCAGTGGCGCCGCGGCGAGCGCACGGAGAACTAGGGCCAAGACGCCGTTTCTGTGCGACGTGGCGGGCCGCACCTCGCTTTGCTCTTTGTATCTAGCGGCCGTGCTCTAACTATCCATTGCGTCGGGCAAAGCGGCAGTAAGTTATTTGACCTTGATCCGCTATCCACAGCTGACTCACGTCCTGTATAGTTTTGCGCTTCTTGGAGTCGAGGACTGCGTTGGAAGCGTCCTTAACAGTGCTAAGAGCGTCTCCAATTATGCCGCAACTCCTGCTAGCCTCTTGCAGTACCAGATCTAAACAATGATTACTGCAATGTACATACAATGACCGTGGCTCACAGTCACTAAGTCTTTTTTGCACACCCGAAAAACGACCATACATATTCGCCGCCCCATCAAAGTGGCCATGTACACAGTGAAAGTCTAGGCCGAGGCGCAAAATCATGTCCTTGATGGCCGAGTAGAGGGTCTCAGATCTACTGTCAGGCGCGTTATACAGGCCGATATACTCTTACCGAACTTCGAGATTATCCCTCTGCACCCACCGCACGCAAAAGGGGAACTGCTCGTCACCATTTACATCGGTTGTTCCATCAGCAATGATACCAAAAAATGGACTAGACTTCACGTCCTCTACAATTTCTCCTTGCACACTATGGGACATAATCTCTATAAGCTCATTCTGCCTGTCACCGCTCGCCCATTTATTTCTCTTAGTCATATCCACGTCTTAAGGACCGGGACATCCTTCGATCTCTCGTCGAGCAAATTTCCATTACATTTACTTCGTCCTCGAAGAGCCTGACCTGTGCGGCAGAGGTAGCACACAGAGCTAACTGTGACACGAAATGCTGTCCTGGCCTACTACCGTTGTTTGTTGTATTGCTGCGAAAGGAGACGCAAAACAGGAATGCTTGTCTGGCATGACAAGCTTCGGCTCACGGAGGCCAAGTGAAATTTGCTCTTTTCATGTGACTGGAACTTATCGATAGCTTTTTTCCAGTTGTTAAAACCAACCTGAACAAAAGCTGGTCCCATACGTCCAGCACTGTCCCCTCTTTCATCGAAATGTCGACGGCACTCGTGACAGACGACTACGTCGCCCTTGTTTTCATAAAAAAGCCAAGGAAATCGCACAAACCAATCACGTTGACACGATCTACCGCCTCGGTTTCTGGAGAACCTGTAGGTTTCGGCTGGAAGTGACCGACATTCATACAGCGCTGACTCGTCCTCCCTCGATCTGTTTCTTGAATTCGTGAAGGCAATTGGCGAATTCACATTGCTTGTTTCATCGAAGCTGGTTCCTCCTGCTGTTCGACTTGAAGACCCCGGTGTTGGAGCTTCTACAAATGAAAACGTATGGCCACATTTTGCTTTTCACAACGGGCTCCTTTCGTATTTTCAGTGAATGGTTTTTAAAACAAGCAAAATCAAGTTTCCTCACATTTCCCCGAATCAATATATAACAAGGCATTTTCATTAGCATAGCAGACAGGCTATTTTTATTTTGGTTGGAGACACTGAAAATACTTGCCCGCGAAGCAGTGTGCGGATGGTAGGGACAGCTAGGTATGAAGGCTACAGTCATCACCGAATGGTTGAGCATCGACGGCGTTCGTGCTGTCCGGACGGGCTGGATGGATGGATGGATGGAGATGGATGGATGGATGGATGGATGGATGGATGGCTGGATGGGTGGGAGGATGGGTGGGTGGATGGATGGATGGATGGATGGATGGATGGATGGATGGGTGGGTGGGTGGGTGGGTGGGTGGGTGGGTGGGTGGGTGGATGGATGGATGGATGGATGGATGGGTGGATGGATGGATGGATGGGTGGATGGGTGGGTGGATGGATGTATGGATGGATGGATGGATGGATGGATGGGTGGGTGGGTGGGTGGGTGGATGGATGGATGGATGGATGGATGGATAGGTGGATGGATGGATGGATGGATGGGTGGATGGATGGATGGATGGATGGATGGATGGATGGATGGATGGATGGATGGATGGATGGATGGATGGATGGATGGATGGGTGGGTGGGTGTGTGGGTGGGTGGGTGGATGGATGGATGGATGGATGGATGGGTGAATGGATGGATGGATGGATGGGTGAATGGATGGATGGATGGATGGATGGGTGGATGGATGGATGGATGGATGGGTGGATGGGTGGATGGATGGATGGATGGATTGACGGACGGACGGACGGACGGACGGATGGATTACTTCATGACCGATACCTAAATCTTCTCCACAGAAGTTCCCTGTTCACGTTATCGTATGCACCGCTTATGTCCAGAAAGGCTAAAAACAGAGGTCTGTTTTCCGCCTTAGCTATTTCTATGCATTGGGTAAGCACGAACAGGCTATCATCTAAGCGCCTACCGCTTCTGAACCCATTCTGAAGTTCTCCGAGTATCCGATTGCCTTCTACCCATGACTGCATTTTTAATTTCGCCGCCTGCATTGCCAGCCTGTACATAACAGATGTTATCGTAATCGGACGGAAGGATTTTATGTTCATCTTATCTCCTTTCCCTTTATAAATCAAATTCATTTTACTCTGTCTCCAGCTGTGCGGAATTTGCTGATTTGTTATGACTGTCTCAATGCTTTTATCAGCGCTTCCTTGCTTCTTGGGCGAAGTTCATTAATCAACTTAATTGAAATTTCGTCTATCCCTGCGGATGTGGCTTTAGGAATATTCGCTTCCGCCTTTTCCCAGTTAAGACTAGTCAGTTCTTAGCTGTTCTCTATTGTGCTGTCCTGTGTTGCCGCGTCACTTGGGGAGATTACCCCATTGTCGTTGCTAAAAGACGCACCTATAAATGACGTAATGTAGTTCACAGCATCGTCTCCCTCTAAACATTTTCCCTCAGCATATATAATCTGTTCCTGCGTTCTTTGATTTGTTTTTCCCAACCAGCTTATATGGTTCCAGAATTTTCTTGGCCCCCCTTTATTTACCTCGCGAACTTCAGCCAGCCATTTATCAGAGGACTGCTTCATTTTAGACTGGCCTAGGACCTGAACTTGCTGTTTCTTTTGTCGATAAGATTCCCATTTTTCGCCTATTTTCTCTTCAGATAACTGCGCCCTCTTTGCTTCTGTGTGTTCCCTTGAAGCCACCCGTCGTTGTTCAATGGTCTCCTGAATTTGCATATTCCACCAGCTTCGTGGCGTCCTCTTTCCTCTCCAGCGGTTTACTCCTTTCACTTGTTTCATTTTTGTAGCGATGAGCAGTTCTAACTGATTATAATCCCACTCTTCCATGGGGCGTTTCTCGATTACTTCTTCTATATCGGCTGATATTAGCGCTATTTGTTCATCGTTTACTTTTGCGTTGTATTTTTGACTTCGCTGCATTTCTCTTTTGACTAGGGCTCCCAACTGTAGACTAATACGTTTATGATCACTTCCTAGGCTGTACTTCCCCTCTTCGTCTATTTCCATTATTGCGAGCTTGCTATAGATGCCCTGCGACATTAGACAGTAGTCAACGGTTGTTTGCCTGTTACGGGATTCCCACGTGATTTGTCCCTCACAATTAGTTTCTCTATTGACAATAACTAGGTTGTGCCGCTCACACAAGTCTAGCATTAACTTCCCGTTACAATCTGTGTATCCATCCAGATCCTCGATGTGGCCGTTCATGTCTCCAAGCAAAATAATATCGACACCGTCTCCAATCTGCTTTATATCGTCATTGAGGCACTTAACTAGATCCTTGTTTTCTTGCCTGCATTTGACCCTGGTCTCTAAATAAACTACCCCTAGCCATGTCCTTTTGCCAGCAATTGTACCTGATACCCAGACATGTTCTTTGCAAGTTGATTTTATTCTTTGCCAATTTGTTCCTTGATGTATCAGCATACCTACTCCTCCTCCCCAATTCTCCGTTGTTGTTCTGTTGCACCCTTCCCAGACATAGCTTTCGATTAAAGGTGGATCTTCTAGATCCCTCAGATATGTCTCGCATAGAGCGTACACACCTACTGCTTCGTCCTTTAACTGCTGTTATATTTCTAGCCATTTCGCTCCTTTTCTACCCCCTTGCATGTTTACGTAACTGATCCTGGCGTTAATTTTCTTTTTCGTAGTTTTCTTTCTGGGCCTCCTAGTGGCCATTTTGTTGGGCTCAGCCGCCATTGTTACATTTACTACATCGCTTCTACCTACCCCTATGCCCTGAGCCACCATGGACCCCCTAAAAAAGCTACCGCTCGGCCTCCCAGGCGCCAGCCTATCTCTTCTCCTACCCTTCCACTGAAATGGATGCCATCTCGTCCAAAGTGTGTGCCCAAACCTGCTCTGTGCACTTCCTTGTTTATGTCTACCACCTCAAAGCCTTCCTCGAGGCCTAACTGCCTTATCTCTCGATTAAGATTCACAACGTCATTAGCAACCTCTACTTTCCTTCCTTGTACCTCCGGCACTGTACACACCACGATCTGCTCTTGCTGTGCTATTGCCCTTATACCGTCAACTCCCTCAGCTAATGTTTTCCCTACTTGTGCTGCGTTACCATTCAGGATATCATTTAACCCTGCCGCTACCACTACCAAGTTACGCCTTGAACATTCTCGGAAAGTTCACTTTTTGTCGCTCTCAGAAATCGTACATTGTCCTTCCTGGAAACACCCCGACTGCTACCCGCCTATCGCCCTTCACACGGTCCAGAATAGCTCTTTTGCAGCGCCTCATGTTTGAGTCACCAGCGATAAGCACTAGCGTACTCTGCCCCTCCCTCCTATCTTCCGGATCTTGCTGCCTCTTATCAGCGACGGTGACCTCTTTCCTGGAATTAGCTCGTTCCCCTTCTCAGTATCGCCTCTCGACTTCCCAGCTGCCACCTGTGCGTAGCTGTTCCTGCCTGAACAAGTCTGACCTACTGGCTTATCGCTGTCCATGCCAGTGTAAGCCCCATCCACGTGGCTGGCGCTGGAATGCCCGCCATTGTGGCTTCCAATGGCGGTGTAAGCCGTTTTTGACTCCAACTGACAAAGCTGTTCTTGAAGCTTGCGCTTCTCTGCCCTCTCTATCTGTAACTCTGTTTCTAGAGCATCCATCCTTTGCACAAGTTTGCTGTTCGCCTGTTCAGCCCTGTCCAGGCGTGCACCTAATACGCAGAATTTGCACATAAAATCTGCGCCTTCGGCCTCCTCCACTGAATCGAATCGCGTTTCTTTTAAATTCACCGACGCCTCACACTCCATACATCTAACCTGCAGTAGCTTCACCATCTTAGCAACACTCGATTATTGCTTCCACCAAATGCTATGATATCTACAGGCTCAAGACAAAAAACACTTGAAAACACGTGCACAAATAAAATAAAATTCCGCCTACCGCAAATGCCGATCGATCACTTAGAAAAAAATAGCTATCTCTCTAAAAGTTAACGCACAAAAATGCACGCAAAAATAGTCCAAAATAGTCCAAAAAATAGTCCAAAAAACGCAAAAATAGTCCCGGCCGAATATAGGTCACTGACCTAAATTCTGTTCTTTAACCTGCACTTCCCCTAACAGCCTAAAGAAGCTAAACACACTTTCAAAACTATTAAAGGAAAGTACTCATCTATTTTACGCAGTCGCTCTCGCAGTCGGTCCGGTCCCGGTCTCCACGCGTGATCCGAAGAGCACCTAAACCTACGTCCGCACAGCACGGCTGTCAACTGTCCATTTCTGCAGAAGTAGCGCCATCTGGTAGCGACCGGGAAAAGCGAAGAAGCGTAAAGTGTGGTTGAACGGATGCATTGACACAAATGGAAGTCGGGATGAAATACTAAGGACTGTAAGGTATCATACCTTGCGATTCTCCTCTTCTTAGGCATGTACGCTTTGGAGCCGGTGTGAAGAAACAGTTTATCTTTTTTTTTGGGAGCCAGACATTGCGTTTAAGGCTGGAATCAATTAAAAAATGCAGTCAGTTTTCAATCGCTGCTCACATAACTGCGATGCGATGAGGCGGACGCCCGGTAAGAAAAACGAGAACACCGGGGGTTACAGAAGACTCAAAGTGCAGCAGCGCTGACTGCCAGGAAAAGCAAAAAAAAAAATGAACGAACATCATCGCGTACACAAATACGTACAGCCCCGTCAAAAGTATACAGCCCAAGGGGTTTGCTTATGGGGCCTGCATCCTAAACGACCATAATATCTCGAACCATAAATGGCTTCGAGTCCTCAATCCTGCCAAGCTTTGGACTGCTAGAGGTGCTAGGGAGCCGCGCTAAACGGTTTAGAAGCAAACCCCTTGGGCTGTATATTTTTGACGGGGACTGTACCTAAATATACAGTCCGACATCTGGCTGCAACTTTTTTAATTATGAAGCGTTATATGCTTTAGGCCTGCCTCGGGGACAGAGAAAAGAGTGCCAATTTTTTTTCGACTTCAAGCATAGAAACCAAATCCATCAAAATAAATGAAAACAAACATCGAGCTGCTACCATGCAGCAACGCTCTTTTATGACAACTTGACATCGTGAAGTCGTAATGTGCTGATTCGACATAGAATCTCAGAACAGGCGGCCGTACGATGAGCGTGATAAAGGCGTCTTAGATCATACTGCCAGAGATATGACGGCTACCATAGCTGCACCGAGAGCACCAGCACATTTCTATAATTTAACCTGTGTGTCTAACCAATTTTCGATTTCAAAAGGGGCAAGACTAAGCGGGCATGCTTAACTATAACAATAACGTAAGCGTAGATAGAGCGGTACATACCCGAATAAGCCCCCAAAAAGGCTAGAACTGTCCATGGAGGTCGACAAACGTCGTCGCCCTTCCTTTCTTTATATAGAGCCGCTGGAATGGACCACTTTTCCAGTAAAGCCCTGCGCATGCGCAAAGCCTCCTAGTCAGCCAATTTTGACGACAGTATTTTTGAATACGAGAGGAGTTCGCTGAACGTGCTTTTCCACGACGTCCTCTCGACGCAACAAACTCCTACACAATAATGGACCATTTGGGGAAATCTGTAAGTCAGCTTTCTGCAAGGCTTGTTTTCCAACCAAAAGGTCTCGTTCCGAGACGACACTGTCGCATTCTTTGTGCAGTCTGATTTCCCCTTCTGAGTAACTTCTGGAATATCGCCATATTAGACTTCAAGATGACCCCGAGAGAGGGGGGACCGCTGTCAACCTCCTGTAGCACAGCAGTAGACAGGAAATTCAAGGAAACGGGCTTTGCTTCTGTGACGGCAGTAGTGGGCTACCTCATACAGGAACTCTGCTCATAATAAACTTCTTAGAAGCTTCTGCTGAACAAATTAGACTGACCCGCACCGTCGCGCCAACTTCCTCCCTTCACAACCCTCCGTACCCCTAGCCCGAACAATGAACAGCCGTACAACCCACCAGCCCACCGACGACAGACCTTTCTCGTGCGACACGCTGAGCGATGACACGTCCGACTCACAAAGACGACAGTGATTGGGACTCCGGGAAAACTTCCCTTCGCATACTGCGAATTCCAGTCACTCCTGAAGAAGGGAGGGAGTTGGTGCCGGAACCTTGGATTGAAAATAAAGGGTGTTGTACGTGAAGGCCATGAGATATGCTTGGCTTGGTCATTCTACTAAATTATTTGCATTTCAGAGCAGAATGAAACTGGCGATCGAGCAAGTGGCGCTCGGCGTTATACCTGCGCCAGAGTGTTTTTATTGTTAAAATTGCCGTTCTATGAAAACCAAAAGGAGACTGGCGAAAATGCATTGGTTTTTCGAGGCTTCAGCCGTCAGGCGGACAGCTCGTTACTGGTCGGCGGGGACCTCGCTCCGTAGCAGGGCCTCGGAGGCTTCTCCACTTTCAATATTTTCCCCAGCGCCCGGGGATCCGGGGCCGTCCCAAATTGTGTGATCAAAGCTTGCCCTCGCTCCGCAGGTTTTACATTTATCGTCTTTCCTATCGTCTGCCTGTGTTTGAAACAAGCAGAAGAGGTTTGTAAAACTAGGCCTGTAATCGTCGCCAGGCGACGGCCTCTTTATTGTTTAAGCTTGGATCCTGTGGTGGCATCAGACGTCTTCCTAAGCATAGTTCTCCATGATTTCCGCGTATGTTTGCGAACGTTCGTCCATGAAGGCAGAAAAGCAGTTTCGCGTGGCTCCTGGAGAGCCGTGCTGCGCATGGGCGAAGAGGAAGTGACGTCACTACGCACAGCTGGCCTGCCTCGCTGCGCGCTCTGGCCTCCCATTCCTTAAAATGATCGGAGTGTAAAACGTTGACAACGCGGCAATGAACGCCGACGGCCTATGGCTTCAGTGCCGCGTTTCTGGCACAACCTTGTCAATGCCTGCTGCCCACATCTCTCTCTCTTCACCCCACATACCTATAAGCGTGATTCAGGCGTTCACTGACCCAGGCAGCCATTATGCGCACTTCCTTTCCTTAAAAATTATCGGTGTGTAAAACGTTGCCAACGCCAACGCCAATGAGCACAACGAACGCCGACGGCCTATGGCTTCAGCGCCGCGTTTCTGGCACAACGTTGTCAATGCCTGCTGCCCACATCTCTCTCTCTTCACCCCACGTACCTATAAGCACGATTCAGGCAGCCATTATGAGCACTTCCTTTCCTTAAAAATGATCGGTGCGTAAAACGTTGTCAACGCCAATGCCAATGAGCACAACGAACGCCGACGGCCTATGGCTTTAGCGCCGCATTTCTGGCACAACGTTGTCAATGCCAACGCATGCAGAGCATACCTGTCACTACCGCCACTTAGCTTAAAGCACAGTTGAGGTGTTCACAGTTCCAAGAGGGCGGTTATGCGCCTCCCTGTGGTTCAGGTGTCCACTGTGATGTGGACACCTCGTCCTCACCTCACGCTACGTATATCCTGGCATAGCAGAGCTAAGCCACTGACAATTTTTCTTTCCTCCAGGCGTTCGTCCCTCTCCTGGCAGCCGAGCGGCCAGGTATCCGGAAGTAGAGATCTCGG
Organism: Amblyomma mixtum; assembly: GCF_055824585.1. NCBI lineage: Eukaryota > Metazoa > Arthropoda > Arachnida > Ixodida > Ixodidae > Amblyomma > Amblyomma mixtum. The sequence goes on along the minus strand of NC_143014.1, from coordinate 275,965,779 downwards.
GCTAACGCGTGGGCGATCTCGTTACCGGGGGCGAATGTGTGTGCTTAAACACAAATTATGGAGATCTTGCGATCGATTTTGGCTGCGGACAGGATGCGAGCCGTTTCCAACGACACCCTGCCCTTTCTGATCTCCTAGATTGCAGTTTTGCTGTCGCTAAGAATCAAACTAGCCTTGGTTCCGGAGCAAGCGAGCGCTATTGCGACCTCCTCAGCCCTATCTGCTTCTACTCCTATTGGAGGCGGCAGCCGCTGTTGCGCCTCAGCCGCTGGCTACCGGGGCGACCGCCGCCTCCGACCTTCCACTAGCTGCGTCCACGTAGGCTATTTCTCCTGCCCTAAACTTCCCAGCTCTTTTAGCCAGTGCCTCCGCCCTCTTCTCCCGCCTTGCTCTATGGCGTTCTCGGTGCATGTTGCGGGGGAGGGGGGGGGGGGGGGGGAACTGTGATATTCTCGCTACATTGGGGTGGTAGCGCGACCTTTTCGCGTATTCCCCGATCGATTTTTCGGCCCACCCACTCCAAAATGCTTCGGCCCGTACTCATTGTACTCAGTCTTTCTAGCTGGGCGATTCGCACCGCCTCGGCGAGTTCAGTCCAACTATTTGCACCTCCATTTCCAACAGGTGGTCTGTAGAGGTGTACATGCGTAGAGCCGGCGCCCTTTTGAAGCAAATACTAATAAGCCCGTCGATCCTATCTTTCTCGTTAACCCTGATATCGAGGAACGGCGCGGTGTAGCAATTTCTGCTAATAATACGCGTGCGTCAATTTCAGGAAGCAACGTTCTTTAACGCCACTGGCCTTGAGCGCGACCCTCCTGAAGGTACCTGTTACTTGCGCAGCGTAGTTGCCGAATTTCTTGATAGTTCCTTCGTTATCCCCGTCCTCTTGGATAAAGAGTACGAGGATCCTGATTTGATTAAGTTTCGGCACGGTTTTGCGCTCAAGTTTAATTTCGAAATTCCAGTCGCGTTTGCACTGGAGCGCTTTCGGATTTTATATGTATATTTCGGATTTTTGCGGGGAACACGCACTGAGCCTTTTGGCTGCATAAGACACAACAGTGTCCGCCACCGCCTGAAGGCGCTCTTCTATGCTATAGTCACTGCCACTGTTCATCCAGATGTTAATGTCATCCGAGTACACGGTAAATTTTAGGCGTTCTATGTCCGTGAGGGCGGCGGGAAGGCCCCTCATTTGCACGTGAAAAAGGAAGGGGGAGAGTATCGAACTCTGCGGCGTGCAATTACTTCCTGCAGGTGGGCAGTGGGGGATTCTAGGTACTGAAATTTTAGTTTTGCGTCCTGTTTGACAGGAAATCATGTAATTATACGCCCTCTCGCCGACTCCTATATCTCCTGAAGCCCCGCAAGGATCGCCGCATGCTTAACATTGTCGAAGGCTTTGATTATATCTAAACCTACAATTACCTTCGCGTCTTTGGATCTCGAATTGATAATGCCGTGTTGTAAATGAAGCATCACGTCCTGTGTGCACAAGGCCGGCTGGAACCTGACCAACTCGTGCGGCCAGAGGTCGTTCTGCTCCATGAAGCGCGTCATTCTGGCCTGAATCACGCGTTCCATAAGCTTTCCTATGCACGAAGTTAGGGAAATGGGTCTGAGATCGCCCAATTTGGGAGCTTTAGCCAGCTTAGGGATTAGCACCACGTTTGCAGTTTTTCATTGCTGAGGGAGAGGGCCGCTACTCCACACCTCCTGCATGTATTTGGTGAGCGCTGTTACGTACGTGTCATCCAAATTTCTTAATATTTTGTTCGTAACCCTGTCAGCGCCGAGGAGCGATTTTGTCTTAATTTAAACTCAGAATTTCGGCCCTGACCTCAGCTTCCGTGATGGGTGCATCTAGAGTTTCGTTCGGAGGGGAGAGTCTCGAATTGCGAGATGGGAGAGGGTTGTCGTATAGCCGGTGTAGGTGTCCACTAATTTTGGCACGAGCTCCGAGTCCGCCCCCTCGAACGCGTGCCAGGCCTTTGCCAGACTAGTGCCCCATTTTGTTTTTGAACAATAGGGGTCCAGAGGATGTCGCAGCAGGTCCCACGTCTTTGAAAGGCTTATGTTGCCTTCCATTTCATTACACCTACTGCACCAGTTTTGCTCGGGAAGTTTAATTGCGTTATCCTCAATATCCTTAATATGTCTGGCTATTCTTCGCCTCAAATTTCGGTTCCATCTCTGTGCGCGGAGACGCCTTTCCATGTCCCGTTTAGCATCCCACATGTGCAGGAGTTTGCTGTCGGCGGTCGCCGGCGCGTCATCCTCTTCTAGAGTTGTGGTAGCGGTTCTATAACGTGGCGCATGAGGACCTCCGCCCATTCGTCAATATTCTGAATGTCCCCCCCCCCCCCCCCCCCCCTACATCGGCGGTTTCTCTGATTTGCCTGAATTTGCCCAGTTCAGTTATACTGGGTTTCTTTCCGTATCTTAGTTTGACTCCCCGTCAAAGGGTTAGTGCGAGGACGTTGTGATCGCTCTTAAAGTTGAGCTCGGTGTTTCTCCAGCTAATCTCTTCCACGCAAACTGGTTTCAGCTACCGGTTAACCTCCCCGCCTTTCCTCCTCCTCTTCCACGCTTTTCTTGAACGTTAGATGTGGGGTAGTATCGATGCTCACGCTGCTGCCCACCCTGGTCGGTCAGCCCGGGTCTGTTAGCAGGGTGAGGACCAGTTCGTGAGTCTTCCCACAATTGCCTCCCCTTCGGGTCATGCGTATTATATCTCCACTCTTGGTAGGCCGCATTAAAGTCTCCTACAATTAGCAGGGGATTGTTTCCTGCCGCCTTGATCGCTTTAAGGGGGGGCCCTGGTCTTGAAATTTTTTTTTTATTAATTTAGATATAGTAAGGAAATTTTCAGGCCACATGTATTTTTGTGCGCTGATTTTAGATATGTCATTTAATTTTGTGTAAAACAATTCCTTGAGCACTTCTGCAATTTTTATGCAAGTATTTTGGAGAGAGCATATAAGAAAATTTGCTGCAGGAAACTTGCTGAAATGCATGCCATTGGGCTCTCTTGACACCAATGAATGCAATAAGGGTAAAATTATCATCCTGGCTATCATAGAACTTGAGTTACAGGGTACTGAAGCTGCCACTTCACAAACAGGAATACACACTTTTCTTCTCATTTCTGAAGCGGCAACTTCAAAACTCTATAACTCAAGTTCTATGATAGCCAGGATGATAATTTTACCCTTATTGCATTCTTTGGTGTCAAGAGAACCCAATGGCATGCATTTCAGCGAGTTTCCTGCAGCAAATTTTCTGCAAAACTTTTCCCAAAATACTTGCATAAAAATTGCACAAGTGCTCAAGGAATTGTTTTACACGAAATTAAATGACATATCCAGAATCAGCGCACAAAACTACATGTGGCCTGGAAATTTCATAACTGTGACTGTGACATTGAGCTGCTGGGAGGTGCTGTAATTGTTTTGGAGGAAAATACTGGGCTCCTCCTTCCTAGCCGTGAGAATTTCGACCAGAACCGCCTCAATGTCACGAGAATTCATTTCGTGTGCGATCTCCGCTACATTCCTTTTGACGAATGTAGTAACCCGGTTTTTTTCCCCGCGGTCACTAGCAAGCGCTTGATATCTAGAAAATTTAATCAAGCTCTTGCCCGCTTCTTGCAGGGCAATGGCCAAAGGTTTCTGAAATCTATGTTCGAGGTACTGTTGCACGAGAGCTCGCTTGCGCGGGAACCCTCGGCAATTCCACTGCCACAAGGTCGAACCATTCTTCAATTTTTGGCCATATTGAGATTGATCAAGTCTATTTTCAAGTATTGCCTGCCTCTCCGTGAGAGAGGCAGAGGACGCGTTCATGTCTTTAAGGTGTTCCTGAATCTTATTTAGGACACCCATAATTTTGGTCATACCAATCTAGGTTCTGTCGAATCTGGCCTCGTTCTAACGCCACCAGTGGATCCGTCTCCCCACCCCTCCGTTTCGGCGCCGGAGGGGGGGTGTCTAATCGGCCGAGTCCCAATGAGCACCTTTTCCTCCTGTGTCGCCGGTGCCGTGGATGGTTTGACGCCGGAGGTGGGTTGAGCGGCCTGTTTTGAGGGGTATGACTGCTGAGGCGGAGGAGGGGGGGGGACCCTGAATTCCCTTATAATATAGGTCGGCGGAGCTCCTGAGTGAGCTTGTTAATGACCTCCTTAAGTTCACCGACTTCCTTTTTCAAATGTTCTCTTCTTTTATCCTTCTCCTTAGCTTCAGAGGCTCTGCTGCCGAAACTTATTGTTTTACGGTCCCCGCTCAGGCTTCTCTTCCGGGGCGCCCTCGGGTTCCGCGGCTCCCTGGAACTGGCCTTGGCTCCAGACCCGGATCGCCCTCTGCCACGGGAGCTCGAACGGCCTCGGCCGGTAGTCTCCATCGATCGCCGGAAGTCCGCGCTCCGTGCTCGAAAGTCTCCGCTCCCAGCTCGGGAATCCTCTCGCCGGCCTCAGGAGTCCCGTCCCCTTTGAGCGTCCTCTGCATTTCCCTTTGGGTGTTGAACCAGATTTTTGCTGCCGCTCGCTTTGCTGCTGCTGTTGTTGGGTGGTCTTTCGCTCCCACTACCGTTTCTTGCCCAGTAGGGAGCCCTGTAGATTTCCCTGCATTTTGTGTCGCCGAGCGGGCGATTTTTCCCGCACAGCTGACACTTCGCTTCGCAAGTATGTCCCGACTACGGACTCTCCGCTCAGCATCTTCGACACTTGACGTTTTCAGGATCCGGGCAAACATCTTGACGGTGGCCTAAGCATCCGCAAGCGTTACACACCTCGTATTTTTTTCTGTATAGCAGCACCTTTGCCATGTAAGCGAGAGTTTCACCCACTTCAGAACCTCTGCATTTTCGAACAGTATAAGGACTGTGTATGAATTCCTGCCAAGACGCCTGGCTCCCAGCACGGGGGATTGTCCTTGATGGTGCGGAGTCGGTGCGCGACTTCATTTTGGTGAAGCAGGGCGGTGGGGGGGGGGGGACCGTCCTGTTTCAGTTCCGCAGGGTGGATGCTCGTTCCCTCCATTGGTTCCTTCATTTTTGCTGAGCTTCTAAGCGGTCCTCGGCCGCCGGGTGTGCGTTTGTCTGGCTAGGCCTAACTAGGCCTATGCACCACTTGGCTCGCCAAACTATTCAAAACTTCAAAAAGGGTGAAAAAGTCGGCCCACCTTTGAAATTTGAGTATCCGACGCGATAAGGGACCTGTGGAGACAGATCCTATATGAAGGCAACGAATTGCATCGACGAGTTCCTGTTCCGAAGCCTCAAATTTATAACCGAATTTCTGTAAATCTTGTCCCTGTGTTAACATACTACCTTCTGGATAGAAGAGGTGACGAAGGTGGTTCCATATTGCCCTCAGGCTGGCCACATATTGTTTCCCAGTTGTGATCGCAGAGTTTAAGTGCGTATTGCGGAATCTCTTTGTTATGGCGCGATAAGCATCTTCTGAGATTGCAATTACACTTATGTTTCTTTAAAGGCCTACTTGACCGAAAATTTGCGAACCGTAAGAAGGTTGTTTCTTCACAGTACAGCCCCGTATTATGTTACCCATAAAACATTGCGTTCCAGTTTCAAACAGTTAAGGTGCAAACGGCGCGCAAAAATGAGAGTTTTCAATACCGGAACTGGAAAAACGGGCGTCATTGCCGCCCGCCGGAAGTGACGCATATTTGAGACTAGTCCGGACAGGTTCGGAGCGTCTGCTCGTTGCGGCTCGTGCAAAGCGCTGGTACCGGTAGCGCGTGCAACACTTTGCACAATAAATACTGGTTATACACGAAAACACACATCTTAAATTGAATGAAACGCCCCAGAAAGAGTTTTAAACATGTCTAGACTAGAAGACTCCTCGCTCAACCTCAGCGAAGATGATTGCGCCGCAGTGATAGTGAGCGTTGTTTGCCTGGCAGTATTCGATTATAGCTTGTGCAAAGTTTGGACATCTCGAAGGAAGGAGGCATATTCGAATGGAGGCCAAGTAGAACAAATTCTTGTAGTGTCAAGTCTGTTTCTTTTGAGCGGGCACGCGCATGCCAACAGCACATGTGCGCACTGCTGTGCGTGCAATGCGGTTACTGCCTTGATAAAAAAGAAATGACGTGCCTTCTGCTTTTCCTTCTTTTCCTTTTCACTTTTCTCCCCCGTCGAAAGGTATTATTGACTGTGCATAGGAATTAGGAACAGGTGCCGTGAACTCGGGGTAAATCAATAAAAACAGCTGGATGTCTAAAAAGGGAGTTCTAGAAAATTAAGCGCTATGTTAAGCGAAAGAATGTGCCAGAAGCGGAATTTGTTTTGCAAAATAAATATATATTTTTCTCTTCGAGGACCGTGGCATCAATGCGGTGCCGATGGTGGGCTGGTTCATCTTTGCGCGCCTCGGTCGGGCAAGCCACTACGCATTGCAAAATACATGCCTGTTTTAAAGAACAAAGACTTATGCGCTGCGTTCATTACTGTATTTACCTAGAACCACTTAAAGCCCGTGTACTGCAGGGGCGGAAAAGTTTCTCTAATCTTTTCAAACCACGCAGCTGGACAGAACGACGTGGTTGCCGGGTAATAACGTAATAATGCACAGCATATAATCAAAAAGGGGAAGCTTTGGGCCAGTTGGTCAGACATGTTGGGGAGGAGGGGGTACCGCTCGTCCTGTCCTCTTCTCGATCTTCAGTCCTGTCAAGTTTGCGGTTATCCCTCCTCCCCAATATAATCAAAATTACGTGTTCTCGTTGTTTGAAAATATTATCATTCAAATAACATGTGTTCGGGTCTCTGAGGTCTTGGACACGTGCCTCGGATGGTAATTCTGGAACTTCCTGTAATTGATTTCAAGTATGAACGGCGTGAAGCAGTAAGAAATTCGATGTTTTCAATAACGCTCATGTGTTCAGCCCAACCTGCAAATCTTCGAGGCAGCAGATACACTCGGTGCACGACGACATTATTGCGCATTGGGCAGAGCTGTACCTGCAGTAAACGCGTGCATGCCGATTTCTTTTCAGACAAAGCGGACCTCTCCTTAGACTCCTGCCTGGTGTAAACAACGTGACGTCAAAAGGGCGTTGTTCGATGAGTAAAGCCGTCCACTTTAGCTTCTGAACCGTCTAAGCTAGCTTGTGACGAGTGGTCCCCTGTCCTCTTTATTCTCCCGATTAGAGACGCCTCGAAGCCTTTCTTCTTCCAATTATAACCCTCTCGGTTCATGGCATACTTTGCCGATCGGGCCAGAAACACGTACGTGTTCTGATGCATGATGCAGACCGCGAGAGGTCTATTGACAAAGCCCAACTTACGAAAGGGGTTAGCGCGAGGGAGAAGCGTCAGTCACCCACCATTATCTTTTTTGAAGAAGAGAGGTGAATTCCCGTTAAAACCTTAGCTCCAGACAGTTGACACCAGCTTTCGAGATCGGGGGTGAAGGGCAGTGGCCGAGAAGTATACATGGTGCTTTCCGCATTCCTCGTATCCCTTTCCGTGGCCACGCACTTCGTCCACATTATGCCGGCAGTTAATTTTTCTCGGAGTCCATCGAGTTTCGCGGGGAAAACAGCCAGAAACGCGCATGAAGAAGGGTTCACAAGGGGCGCTAACTCACTTCAGAACGCCTGAAACTGGCGAGCCAGCGATGCCGGCGTCTCAATGGTGCGTCATTTCCGGTCAGGTTTGTTAGTTGTCCAACACACCGCTAGGGGTCTGTGTCGTCTGCTCCAGAGGTTTTTGAACGCTTCTAACTAAAATACTAGACGCTTCACAGCCCTGATATTAAAAATAAATTTTGTTCATAACATGCACACTATATCGAGCGCAAAATTAGCCGAAGTAAACTTTCGGTCAAGTAGGCCTTTAATCGCTTTTTCATGCTAACTTTGCCCTCCCACATATGAAGAAGGCAGCTGTCTGGTACTTCGAGTTCTGCATTGTCATCGAGCTAAGATGGAGAACTGCGCACAACAAATGATACATGTCATACAGCGGATTGCCAACAGGAGACACGGCATAAAAGAGCATAATCTCCTGTGGCTGACACAGGCCTTCGTAGTAAGCCGTATCTCTTACGCTGCCCCCTTCGTCGATCTTAAAATGGCAGAAAAGGAAGGTAGATGCAATTATCAGGTGGTGCATGTAGCAAGCACTAGGGTTGCCCATCCGTACATTCACTAGCCGCCTCCTAGAGCTAGCACAATACCCTGGCAAAATTTACAGCAGTAAAACGTCCCAAATCGAACGCTTATAGTCGTATACAACTGAAGTCTGCAGTGAAGCTCCGCCCACATTCAGCCTCCGCGCACAGAATTCCTCCACGACGAAAAAGTAGTCCGCTGGTTTAGCGTTTTTTTGTTACGTAAACAAGAAGCTTATCACAAGAAAAACGATTACGAGCTCTATAATTTTGATGCATGGATTGTTTAATATAGTCAAACATTAAAAAGCTGATTTCGTTTACAGTTGCGACTGGCCCGCGAAGTAATACAAGACGCCGCGGGCCGCGGCCCAGTGTTAGCAAGGGCTTTTTTTTAAGCTGTGCAGGGCCATTCTAGACTTTATCTGAGTCGAGACAACAGAACAACTGCGAATGTCGACATGCTCGAAGAAGTTCAGAGCAATATAATCGTACCACCAATACCCAGGAATATGCATCCTATTCATCACTCCGTGCGCCTGGCCAAACGGACAGAAGGCTTGAGTAACGCTTCTGCTCCTACAAAGACGAGGACGTGGTCTATATGGATGCCGCTGAGTATGGTAAGAACACGATGACCCCCGCAGTCGTCAATCATAAACAACTCCTAAAAATAAGTGCCCTTATACTGTCAAGTAACTTAGAGGCTGCAGAGGAAGTTTCAATAGCACCGGCATGTGCCGGAATAAAAGCGAAGTATATCATCAGTGACTCCAAAGTTGCCGTACTAAATTTTCAGCAGGGGTCCGGTCTCCCCACTAACGAATACAGTTCTATGCCATCGTGTAACAGACCGAAAAATTACGATAGTCTGGACACCAGCACATGCATCCCTGCCCGGTAATCAGACGGCCCACGAGTTCGCCCGAGGATTTTCCTTCCGGGCAGACCCGAGCGAAGTGGTCTTCACAGACAGGGATCGCTTGGTGGTATACAGAGAAATTACACTGCAGTGTCATTTTCAAAGAGCTAGGCTTCCATCAGCGGACAGATTCTTAACCGGATACCAAGCCATCAGCTGGCGCTGGTTACAAACTTACACAATGGGAAGCTTTACTACTGAGCTCCGACCCGGAGACAACTACAACTCATGGACTAGCCGAAGGCGCCGCTATTAGGATCGCGGTCAGCGTGGTCGGGCCGGAGGAGGGGACGAGGAAGTCCGCGAGACGGCGTTACGAAGAAAAAACAAGAAAGGAACTTTGTACAGGCTATTTACATGATTTACAAAAAGAGCAAATGAGAGTGACTCTCGGTGGAAGGGAGCTTCTTCGCTAACGGGAGTCTCTGGGCCACAAAACAACTTCCCGTTAAATAGGCATAGGATACCCCAGATCCCTGACTGGGGAATAAAGTTCGAAGAACGATGTCCAATCGCATCGACAGATGTGGACGCTGGTGATACCACCGACGCCAGGGGCGGTGCGGGGCTGTCTCGCTTTCTCGCAGCTCGGTCGATGGGAAGGGGTAGAGGCTGAGTAATAAAACACTGCGGGAAAGGAATTTCCCGCAGTCTACCAGCAGGTGATTGAACGTCCTCTTGCTCCCCCGCCGGATGTCCAAAACAGGAGACATCTGTCGAGGACACAGCCGCCTTTCAATTAAAAGCAACAGCTTTACCTTGCGCAGCACCACTCCGTCGTCCGGCGACCCGAGGGTAGACTCGGCCACCTGATGCCGCGACCGTCGCTACTGCTTCCGCCGCTGTTTCCGCCGCTGCGGTCGCCGTAGCCAGCCCTCGCCGCATCTTCGGCCTTCGCCGATAATCGACCTTCGCCGCTGCCGCCGTGGTCACCCTGGCCGAGGGAGTCCGCTCACTTAATCCACTTAAGCTGGGGGGGGGGGGCATCACAAGCACTACACCGCCGAGAGCAAAGACCTTTCGGCCGTCGTACAGGCGGGTATCCCTCTAGCTGGACATTAAAAGCTTTCCTATCCTGATATCCGCGGCGAGCGCTTCCTGACTGTAGTCTTTTCCCACGAAAATTCCAAAATCCGGTGGCCGAGGTAGAGCGCGAGCGGTCGTAATCGACGTAACCCGTCGACGGCACGCCCGCTCTCGTCTAGCGGCATAGTCACTCAGAGTACGGTTGCGAGTGCGTGACGCGAACGTTCAGTGTAAGCTGGAGCAGGGGAGGAGGAATCTCATTAAAAAGGACTTTTAGGTTGTCCTTTACTTGCATCTGCTCCCCCCCCTTCATTCACACTTGAGAAGCGTGAATGAAAAGCAACCCATTACTTAAACAGAAACAAGCTACTGGCTTGGAAGAAGCAAATTCTTTACGTAGATTACTCGACCTTCATCGTAAACACAGTACTGGTGTTTAAACTATGTGATTATGAGAACTCATCTCTCTTATACTTTTTTTTTTATTCGTGAAGTCTGCCTTGAGGCATAAGTTGATCTCTCTTATACTTGATGTGACGTTCGGATTTTCGTTATGTTCACCGTCTTGTTGCACGTTCCTGTGAATGCTTTTCCTTTTTTTTCGTGTATATACAGCTCCTTCATATGCGGGCTTACTAGAGTAGAATTGTAAGCGACAAGAATCCAGTGAAGTTTAAGGGAGAGAGAGGGGGCTAAAGCTGAGACACTCCAGCTTCTACTTTAGCATAGTCCAGTTGTTTTCAATACCTACAAATAAAAATTCAATCCGGGCCACGCTGTACGCCATTGCATTTGTCCTTCTACCATATATCTGCCGAGCGATAGCCAACGCACTCCTTTCTGAGTAATTTGAATAAATATGGGCGCCACAAATCAGTCTACCAATATTGCACTGCAAATTCTGCCGAACTTTTTCACATTTATTATTTACGCTGTGGCAGTGTGGATTCACAGCCAATGCATTTGTTTACGCTTTTTACCGCAGTAGTGTTCGAATATAGCTAGTCAGATTGCTGCCGTCAGCACACAAAATTAACAAGGTCACGTGACCAGCACGACACCGCAACATCATCAGACACGTATTGTCGCACGTGATTGGGCATCGCCACCGCCGCTGTCAGCGGTGTGAGTCATGTTTAGGGTGCCTTCATACCATCATCTTAGTTTACAGCCGTGAAAACCACTGTTCGGTGTGGAAACGCCACATTTTTCTTTACAAGGATTACGTATACCTCGATTATGGACTGGAAACTTCTAAGCAAGGGAGGTTAAATACATTGTTTTTAAGGGAACAGAGATTGGCAGGAAAGATGAATATTCAACCTGCCATTCTGCATTGGGAAAGTGGAAGAGGAGAAGAAAGAGGGCCAGTGACGATGTGGTGAGAAGAGAATTGAGAATATGTACATGCACATTCGCTAGCATCAGAATCGCGAGTCGATGCCCATGGCGCTCAAAAGGCGTGAAAACGCCCGCATGGGCTGCGCAGCTTTTTAATTCGGCGGCCAAGCGCCTAGCAATAGATCCTCGGAAGGTGGCCCGTTCTAGGTGAATTAGTGGAAAATGTGAGCTTCGCTCCACCCTTCTCAGACTGTTTATCGTTGACATTCATCTGGCAAGAACTTAGCGGCCTGGAGCACCTGAATACAGCCAGCAACACATGCCCACAGCGTGCATCTCCTCGTTATCGACAGTTTCTTTCCCTCACACCACAGGAAACTACGGAATGTGTGAGAGAGGATGCGCTATTTAGGTCATCACAACGAAGGTATCTGCACTATTCTGCAGCATTTAATGTAGAACACACCCGTCGCTAACACAACAGAAGTCATTTTGCGCAGTATGTCTGCCTCCTCCCTCCACTTCTATGCAAGGATTCCTATAGACGGTCTTAGACTGGGTGTAGACTCTATAAAACATGTGCGAATAAATGTCTGTAACGGTTCCTCCTTCTGCCGCAAATGCAGCACTCATCATTTGGCAATGTACAAAGGCACCTGACTAGAGTTTTCCAAACTCTGCACGGTAATTGCTTTTGGAGCCTCATAATTACAAAACATAAATATATACCATTTTTAGATCATCCCATGTTTGCCACCTGCAATTTGCAATGTAGGTAGTCACCGCCTGGTTACGGTCAATCCCCCTTGTGGGTACGGGCAATTTTATGAGGCCAGCAACAACAACAGGAGCAGCAAGAGATGTTTCAGAACCCGAGGAAGTCGGTGGACACAAAGGGAGTAACGCAGTCTCGTCAGTGCTGCTGACGGTAGGGCTCTGCCCTCCGGTCGAGCACGAATCGCCAGGGAAGGAGAAGAGGGAACAAAGGCGGCTGCGCCACTAATCCTTCGGCTCACGCTGGGCCGCCGCACCAGAACACTATACATCAGACCCGACTGCAGTGGCAGCGGTACCAGTGGCGGTCTATGAGATGTGGTACGCTTCCGGGAACTCATGATTCCTTAAGACTGGCTGAAGCACTCGTGACTATGTGCAATGACAATAGAGTACATGTAATTGCTTTGTTCTGACTCTCTGCCGAGTTCGAGGGCAGGGTGGAAATTTTAATGGGTCGGTGCCGTGTGGGGGCGCCAGCAATGAATTTGATTGATGTCGATAGATTTTCAAAGGTTATCTAATCGCAGTGCTTGCAGCACAACGCGGAAGTGGTGAGAGCATTGACTACGTAATAAACTTTTTTAAATCGCCGCTCTCGCGAATATTCCAAGGGTCGAACAGGCATGGCCCGAAAGGCGATCTCCTCTCTTTCATGAGCACCGCGTTTGAGGGCGAGGTTCAGAAATTAGAAAAGTTCGCTCCCAAAAAGTGGCTATCACTCACTTTATAAGTTTTTATGCCAATACTTCACGGCATGCAGGCTTTAAAAATCATTGTTTTTGTCACTTCTATACCCAAAAATTCTTGACAGAAGCATTTTTGAACGAGAAACAGTTAACAAATGCAATTTTTCGTATAATGTAAGATTCTATGATAACAATATATCCGTCGGCCACGCCATGGCGTCTTGAATTTTTTTTTTGCAATCGTCAAAAGTGTTCCCCATTCGTTTTTTATGGCAGTCTTAAGTGCTCGATGCGATTGAAGGAAACTCGTTAAAGGAAAGATTTTTTACACACCCATAAAATGGAACATAATTTCCAATATTTCCATAACAGCATCTACCAATTTTTCAATATTAAAAATGTTTGTCTGAGAATGTTGGATATTTACGCCAAAACGCACTCTGGTTTAACCTTCTGCAGCTTGAAAGATTTGCCATGAAGTCAAGCGATTCATTTCCCCATGCATTACCCTCGCAACCGTCTGCACTGTTCTGCACATTTTTTGCATTTCTGCTTGGGACTCCAGTGCAAGGCCTCACTCGAGTGTCGGTCAAAAACTGCTCCCTACAGCTATAATTTTTTTACTGACAATTTATGTGAGCATCAGTTCTCTGTTTTGTTCCTATAGCGCTAATTTCATGAAAATATTTCTCTTTGTTGTTTCACATTCCTCTACCCAGAACGATGCAGTACATTACCACTACTGGCTCTAATGGTGATGCTGCCACAAGGCTGCGGGCATGAGAACACAAACAGATTACTGCAGAAGCCCACTATCGTCGATGCAATGATTGTGAACTTTAGGGCCTTTCACAAGAGTTACGTCACCTTTCTGGCCCAAAAAGAACTCTGTTGTCCTAAGATAAATGTCATCAACTCCCAAGCAATCTATGGGGATTGCTAATGCAGCAAACAAGAAAACTTTTTTCCCTTTAGAGCACAGCGAGGCCTCTTCATGATGCATGGACGATTAAGTGGCACAATGCGTCAGTGGAATGTTTTTTGGCATCGATCTAGTGTAGCGGAACCAAAGATGCCCCACGTTGGACTTTACGATTACATCGCAAATCACATCCTCTCACACAAATGCTCGCAGATATAAAAGACTGGTTCCCCCTAGCTGCAATGGCCTGGAAATAGCCAGACACAATAAAAAATTATGGCCGCGCTTATTCATCATTATTTGGTGGCAATGCGTGAGCATTAGGTATAGTCCTTGCTTTTCTTAACTTCTACTTATTGTTTCTTCGTATTTTCTTACAAACTTTGCCGTGTATTTCTTTTGCTCATTCAGTGTTGTCGGTAACGAGTTACAAGTAACGGTGTTACCGGTAACGCGTTACTTTTTTCGGTAACTTAGTAACGTACTCGTTACCATTTCGGAACTGTAACGGGTAACGTACTTGCGTTAACATTTTCCGGTAACGTGAGGTGTCACGTTACTAGTTACTTTTTATTTCAATTGTCCCCCTCCGCCTCTTTTTCAGAAAAAAAATGCCGAAAATGATGTTGCAAATAAACAAAATCTGTAGGTGCTCTCGACGACCCTTGTTGCGGCTCGCATGCATGACAGAAAACACCTGCCCTTGACGACGCACTCAACTAAAAAAAAACAAAAAAAAACACGAACACGCATTCACACACTTGTCTTTACCCCCAAACCACTCACACACACAACTCTCTAAAGAGTGGACGCTTGCCGAGCCACCAATAGACCATTTTCAGAAATCTGTAAGTCAGTTTCTCCATAAGCTTCTTTTCCAGCCAAAAGGTCTCGTTCCCAGGCGACACTCTCGCATTCTTTGTGGAAGCAGTTCCCTCTTCTGAGTAAACTCAGAAATGTCGCCACTTTACTTCAAGATGGCCCCAAGAGAGCCGTCGAAAGAGTACAATGGTACAGCACAGAAAAGGGGATTGCAGTCAACCGGCTGCAGCCCCGAAGTAGAGGAAAAAAGGAAATGGGCCTTTGTTAATTCCTATGCCGGCAGTAGTGCGCTACCTCACACTAAACTTTTAAAACATTTTCTGCTCAACAGCACCGTCGCTCCAACTTTCTCCCGTCATAGTCATACCCCCCCGTTCTCCCCTAGCCAGAACAAGGAACAACGCACTCCCCACAGCACTGTGACAAAGGACGACCTCCCTCCTTTTCCTGCCTAGACTCTGTGGCAGGCAGAGCGCGACCATCCGGAGTTTCCATTCGCTTGAAGAATGTGAGCGTGTCGTCTGGGTTTGAGATCTTTTGGTTGGAAAACAAGCCTCGCAGAGAAGACGAGTTACAGGATACAGTCACAGCGAAGACGCACTGATTAAAATTTATGGCCATGTAGTAACGGCAAAGTAACGTGAGATACTTTTTTTCGGTAACGGTAACGCGTTACCTTTTTTTGTAGGTAACGTAGGGCGGTAACGCGCTTTTTTTTCTTAGCGTAACGAGTAACGTATTTGGTTACTTTTTTTCGGTAACGCCTACAACACTGTGCTCATTAATGGAAACTGCTGAAGAATTTGCGGCGCTCTTTGCTATGTCATGCTTAGTCATTTTAACCTTTGCTGAGCTTTTCCAGTCATTATTAGTTGTTGTTAACCTCGTACAATCGCCTATTCCCACACAGGGAGATCGGCCAAGAACTGGGGTGCAGGGAGAGTTTTTGTGATACATTTTTTCATGGACACAAAATAAATATTGCTGGGAAGAGAAAAGTAAAGGGAAAGCAAAAACACGCAAATGAAATCGGAAATGCTTAGCACACGCCGCAGATGGACACTGTGTGATTTGTAGCCGAAAGATTAATTAAAAAAGAATATTAATATAGAAAGAAAAAGATAATAAAAATTTTAAAAATTTAGAAAGGTATTGAATTAGACTCAAGTAAAACATTTTGAATGGCGGTAAAAACAGACCTGTGGCTGTACCCAAGCATGATGGCGCCAAACGACAAACACCGCAGTGTTTGTGTCGTCCCTGTGTTGTCCCAAGTCATTTTAAAAGCGCAATTATGTGTGACCATGTTAACTACCAACTAGCCCTATTTGAAACCCTCTTAAGCTATTGTACCTCAACATGGTACTGAGCTGGGAAGCACACTTTGTAATCTGACCAATCAGTTAAAATCGCTGCTTCCATGAAAATTATTTCAATTTTTTCAGTGGAATGCACTTTTCTCCACGTCACGTGGTAGGACTGCTTGCGACGGTATTGGTGAAACTGTGAGGCCCTTGGGAGCAACAAAAATATTCAGAGGCCGTACAAAGGTAAAATATTGACCCTCTATGAGCTGTTTACATGGGTGGGGTGGAGAAAATTACAGAGCGTGTCGCAGTTCCCTGGGTACCCCAAAAAGTAATTCAAGAAAACGAAGGTGAACTCGCTGAGCAGTTTACATGAGCGCTACCTTTAAAAGGAATACGCAAGTTTCACCACGTCTAGCCTTTATCTCTCTTTTAGTGGTGCATGCTGGACTTGCGTCATGCTCAGCGATCCAAGTGACAAAATGTGAATGAACATGCCAGCGGACCTTTCAGAGAAAAAATATGAGGAGCATCCACTTGGAGCACTGAGCAGTGAAGCTTACGTGTCTCCTTGACGCCGGTTCTAGCGTCCACTGCAGCGACGAGCAAGCAGTGAGCAATGCCGGGGTTGAACGCAGGGATTCAACGTGTAAAATTATTTTCTTGCCTAAAGCAAAAATCGTTCAAATTAAACTGATAGAAGTAAATGCCATTCCCTTTAAAAAATAAATGCGGACCACCTCACTGTGCAATTGACTGCTGAATGTGCCTCAAAAAGAAAACTTTCTCAAAGTTGGAATTTTTTTGCTGACACGCATTACGTTTTTCATCTCAGACACCTTTATCGGCTTCTTTGCCTTTTGGAATACTCAGAAAAACAGCTGAAATGACTTCTATGAGAACGTAAATGGGAAAGCAATTACAAATTTCCATATTTTGGTACCTTTGTCACAAAGTGGTGCCTCCCTGTACGTCTTTTACTTTTGCAGCGGAGGTAGGGAAGGCGCCTCTGTTTTTCAGAAACATGTCGCAGTGCGGTGACGACGATTTTGCCCCCTCCCCCCCCTCCCCCCCGCGTGGACAGTTGACCACTCGCGACCCTGGAGAGTCAAGGCCACTCCGCCCCCTCGCCCCAAGCTCTCACTTAAAGTCACCAGCTTAGCCAATGAATCCGCAAACCATAGACATTATGACAATATCCATGATGTCATAGGATGGTCTGTCGTGGAGTAAGTGTTTGGTCGAAACACGTACAGTTTAGGTTTTCTGGATTTTGATCTTTTGAAATACTTATACTTGGTATTTTTAAAAACTGCTTTTTGTACCAGAGCAAGGGACTATAAAATGTGATGTGACTATCATTTCAAAATGTTCAAAAAACCCCTCTGAGCTGGCCTTTAAGGTAAATTGTTTTGCGTGTCATTTATTTAATGCTCTCAGGTTAAAAGAACGCAGCCATCTGGTAATGTATATTGCTTCATGCTGGCTATTTGCAAGGTGGGTATCCTGTTACTTCGAGATTTCCTTGACTGTTTTCGACCCTTTTGCATGTTCTATTTTTTACTAGGAAATGTGCTGTGCGACATGCAAGTACGAGTTCTATAACATTATTACTATTATGGCAGCTTGTAAGCATGTTCAGCCATTTTCTGAGAAGAATGTTCGCAATAAACGTTCTGTTTTCAGCACTAGACTGGTCCAATCTTCTCAGCATTGTTTCTTCCATGTTTCATCAACATGCCCACAATTCTTCTTTGCTGCATACATTCCAGGGCAGTTTTTAAATGCTTCGCTCTACTGCTTTACCACAAGCAAGCAGAAAGGTGATTTTTTATGGAAGTTCTCTGAACAATTAGTCAAAGCTGCTGTAGTGCTAATTGCACAACAAGTTATAAAGAGGACATCAACCTGAATATTTACATTGTGCAGATGTATAACCATGACACTGAGCACTCCCTACTGTCCTGTGCACTTGAATGGTGTCATTGTTCCTGCCAGTCTGTCAAATATCCTCTCTGCAGCATCACAACGGGTCTCGAACATTTTGCCCTCTGTAGACGCGAGCAGCAAAGGAGACTTCATGCTGCTAATGTACAGATGTAAGCACCTTTATAACAATTCGGTAAGCCTGCAAAATTTAAGCTTGTTCGGTTCCAAAAAGATGCCTGATATAATTTGAATCGCCATTCACTGAAACCATGGAGATCCTGCCTGTGCAAAAAAAAATTACATTTCTTTTTACTTCTCTAGTCTGAGCCAACAAAAGTTTTGCTTGTTCACAAGTTAATGAACTTTAGCTGATTCCTAAGCTAAGTACATACCTCTTTTGCAGCACATTGCAGAACAAAATCGCTACAAGAGTTCTCACATCTATATTTAAAAAAAAACCATGAACAGCCACTTCCCTAAATTATATAGAAACAAATAGAAAAAAGGCCATTATTATATAAAGTGATATGACTTCCACCACCCTGAACACATGACCAATCAAATCAGAACAAACACCTGTGGCAGCGCAAGAAGCTGACAAGAGAAAATAAACTCCCCATGAAGAGGCCATGCTTGCACATGAATATTCACTCCCCAGCAATAGAATGAAGAGGCATTGCTTGTGAATGAGTATGCACTCCCCAGCAATAGAATGAAGAGGCCATGCTTGTACATGAATATGCACTCCTCAGCAATAGAACGAGGAGACCATACTTGGCACATGAATATGAACTCCCCAGCAATAGAAGGAAGAGGCAATGCTTGCTCATCAATTCAATTCAATTCAATTCAAGGTTTATTTTCCAGTTTACACTGGAAGGCTTTCAGGGCTAAAAGCTGCTCTGGACAGCTTGACGTGGCCACTGAAACCTTCACTTGGCTTTTACAAAACGACAAACAGTGGAAACGCAATAAATAGATCACAAAAACAATAGCAGATATAATACAATACAAGATATAACTGAAAAGCAATGATTTGAATCACTGTTTATATCAATATGCACTCCCCAGTAGTAGAATGAAGAGGCCATGCTTGAACATGAGTATGGACTCCCCAGCAATACAATGAAGAGGCCATGCTTGTGCATGAATATACACTCCCCATCAATATTTATTTATTTATTCATTTAAAATACACCTCAAAAGCCCCAGGTACGGGGTATTACATGAGGGGTAAAGTTATTACATGAAGAAAACAAGCAAAAAAAGAGATACATGACTTATTATATGAACAAAATAATTTTTTAATAGATGGCTTGAAATATTGAGGCTTGGAGTGGTGCACGGCGTCAACGGGAAGATCATTCCAGTCTTTTGCAGTCTGGGCGAAGAATGAAAAAATATGCGCATAAGTATGGGCAGATGGCGGGTAAACACTTTTGGTGTAGCCGACACGTTGCGAGCTCCGGTGAGAAGGCTGGATGACGGAGTTGGATGGCTGAGAATGATAAAATTTGTGGAAGAGGCAAAGTCGAGAAATTTTACGTCCATTAGCGAGAGCTGGCAGGTTAGCTTGAAACTTTAGGTTAGAGACAGTAGTGAAATAGCTGTAGTTAGAATAGATAAAGCGAGCAGCTCGATTCTGCACTGATTCCAGAGTGTTAATAAGAAATGATTGATGTGGCTCCCAAATAGCGCATGCGTACTCTAATTTTGGTCCAATAAGGGTTAGATAGGCCATAAGTTTTACAGACGGGGAGGGGAGTCTTAGGTGACGGCGGAGGAAATCAAGACATCGGTTAGCATCGTTAGTGAGTGCTGATATGTGATCGGACCAGGATAGATCGTGGGTTATGTTAATACCTAAGTACTGATAACAAGAGACACAGGTGATTGCCGAATCAGAAATCACGTGACTGGGGGGATTGGTAGGAGCGCTTTCGACGGAATGATAGGAGAGCTGTTTCATTAGTATCATAAGGATTAACCATTCATTACACCAAGATTCAATAAGGTTTAGATCATTCTGTAATGCGGTTACGTCGGTGGTGCTGCGCATGGGGCGATAAATTAGAATGAAGATAAATAGAATGAAAAGGCCATGCTTGTGCATGTATATGCACCCAGGGCCTTCAGTTGCATGCCCAGAAGGCAGGAGGTCATGCATGACCTTCTCTCATGATCACTGCAATATGTTGGCAGTCTTGTCTAGAGGCCCCCTTCAGGGGCCTATGCACTTCATTCTTGAGTGGTATCCGATACTAACTGGTGAGTGAAGATGAGAAATTACGGCCAGAATAAAAAACCAAGGCTCCCAAGTGAATAAAGAATGCTTCAACTGGTATAACAATATTGGAAAACAGAGAGGCTACTAATGCACCCACTGTTTACAATCTGGTATCTAGTTACAACAAGTGAGGACCTTCAAAGAACAGCAGTGGTCACATAGGCGCTCATGCCATTAGAGCCAACGTGGTCACTGATGACTTTAGTGATAGCAATTTATAGCTAAAAACAACCCTTTAGATGCAAGAAAGGGCATTTTTACATGTAATACTGTACCCTTACTACAGCGTTTTTTTTATGCGAAGCATACTACTTTAGCTACCACTTCAGCCCTTCACCGTGGTTATGCGCCTCCAAATCACGTGATACATGACGTCACACCACGTGACACGATGACGTCACGACAGTAGAGAAACGGGGGCCCACCTTGCGCCGTCGCTGTGGTTGTGCGCCTCCAAATCACGTGACACGATGATGCCACACCACGTGACACGATGACGTCACGGCAGTGGAGAAACGTGGGCCCACCTCGCGCCGTCGCTGTGGTTGTGCGCCTCCAAATCACGTGATACATGACGTCACACCACGTGACACGATGACGTCACGACAGTGGAGAAACGGGGGCCCACCTCGCGCCGTCGCTGTGGTTGTGCGCCTCCAAATTACGCGACACGATGATGCTTCGCATTCTCCAGGCTTAACCAAGTTAAGCCTCAGACTTTTTTTTCACTTACAAGTCAACACAGATTGCTGGTATATTCTAAGAAAAAAATAACCATTATGCCATAGTGTACGAGGCTTATTGAGTCAGTATAAAAGAGAAAAAACAGTTGCAGCACAACCCCTTTTCATAAATTGGGTCTTGATACACTGGCACTGCTAAAGTGTGTTCATATGTGGTTGATGTAGCTGAGGCCAGAAAACCCACAATTTCCATCTTAAATGCGAGATGGGAAAAGCTTGCAGTGCACTAGTAATTTCATGCATGCATTTTTAAAGAAAAAGCTTCAAACTATGTTTAGAAAGACTGTTCTCAGTGAACTTGAAACGCCTAAGATAGAAACCATAAGGCTTTTTATTTCATGAGGCATCTTCAGTACATGATATTGTTTTGGAGAACAATACAAGCCAAAAGACTATACGTTTTCTCTTGTGAATATCGGACGCATAAATGTGAGTTCCTTTTTAACTTTTTTTTTTAGAATTCATACCACTGACAACACTCCTGCTCTAACATAGGGTCTGGAAAATGGCTTCACAATGTAAAAGGTTACTTTCTTGAGCTAGTCGGTACATGTTCTTCTAGCAAATGCGCACAACGACTACGACAGGATGAAAGAAGTAGACAGACATGGTGCTGACTCACAATGATGATCTTGATTGCTATCACGCAATAAATAAGTGAAAAATGAACACAGCCAACGTGCGGCATTGCATCGAAGGTTGTCAGCATAGGGCAAAAACAATGGTGTATAAAAACGAACAAAAAATTTTCAAAAACGTAGAAAAACCACCCTGTGTGGTTTAAGCTGCTGAGGTAGTCTAGTTTTTTTAGTGTGAGCGCAACAGAAGGTTTGCTGACGCACTTTCCTTGCTCGCGATGAACTGAACGCTTAACAACAATCTCCCATGTGCTGTTGTCCTTATGCATGTACAGTAAGGTTGTCCGGCGGAAAGCAGGGGTGCAGTTTTTGCTTGGCAGGCAACGTATGACCAAACTGCTTTTCGGAGGTGGTTTTAGGAAGTACTCGTGTTCCCTCAGGTGGTCAATTAGGCATTTTCCTATTTGGCTAATATAACATAGCTCACAGGATAGCTCGATTCTGCACACCATATGTTTGCGGCACTGTACAGTCGCCGTCAAAAGTAAATGGAAAGCGACTTTGCCAAAAAATTAAATTTCTTTAAATCTAAAGCATAATAGTTCATGTTTGTTGGTGCAGCGTGCAATTCGCACAATCACAATTAGTCTGCACATATGTATTCAAAGATGCATGAATAGAGCGGGCAATGATTAAATTTTTTTCGTTAATGTTGCCTTCCATTTACTTTTGACGGCACCTGTACATATAAGAATTCATGGTTCTTTTCACATTCTGCAGGTGGTGGCCCTTCACGGTTGATGCTCTTGCAGAGATGTTGCAATGTGTTTGCAGCAGAGAATACTAATTGAACACCGGCTCTAGCTGCTCTTCTTTTCAAGTTGTGAGACACGAGTGAGATAAGTTGTGTCTCAACTTGAAAAGAATAGGTGCTAGAGCTGGTGTGTGAGTATTATTCTCAGCTCCAAATGAACTGCAGCGTCTTTGCAAGAGTGTCAGCCGTGAAGGGTCGCCACCTGCAGAAGGTGAAAAGAACCATGGATTCTGTTATGTACAAGTGCCTCAAAAATGGGGTGTACAGAATCAAGCACC
This sequence comes from Amblyomma mixtum, assembly GCF_055824585.1. Classification (NCBI taxonomy): domain Eukaryota; kingdom Metazoa; phylum Arthropoda; class Arachnida; order Ixodida; family Ixodidae; genus Amblyomma; species Amblyomma mixtum. The sequence continues at coordinate 275,943,207 of NC_143014.1, read as the reverse complement.
CTGTGGACCGTGCTGTATCAGCCAAACACGGAAATGCCTAAATGACCACTTGAGGGAACTTGAGAGCTCCTTGGAACCACCTCCAAAAAGCAGTCTGGCTGTGTATTGGTGGCCGTGCGAAAACTGCAGCACTGCTTTCCGCCGAACAACCATACTATACAAGCATAAGGACGAGCTCATACGGGAAATCATTGAAGCGTTTATGATTCATCGGCAGCAAGACCAAGTGTGTCAGTAAACCTTCTGTTGCGCTCACACAAAAAGAATTATACCTCAGCAGCTTAGATGACAGAGTGGTGGTTTTTTCAACATTTTTGAATATTTTTTGTTTAGTTTTTATTCAACGATGTTTTCACCCTACGCAGTCAATCTTTGATGCAGTGCCACGTGTTGGTTGTGCTTGTTTTTCATCTATTAATTGTGCGACAGCAATAAGATCATCAGTCCTGAGCCAGAGCTGCGTCTGTCTGCTTCTTTCGTCCTGACCCAGTCACACTGTGCCTTTACCTGATGGCTTCACTATGCAATAGAACATTTTCGGTACCAATTCACTTAAAGTTAACGTCAATAATCGTTAAGGGGGTGTACTAGAATCCGAATTACTGCAGTTCGGCAGGCAAAATATGGCAGTATGAATATTCATTACACGCCAAAGGCCTTAAATTAACCTTAAAGATGAAAACATTAACAAGGCAGCTCCCCAAAAGTGATCAGAGAACAATCACATGTGCTCCACGTACTTTACGGGCAATTTGTGTAATCAAAATGCATTAAGAACACAAGTGCTATATTCACTATCATATTGTAGGCATTCTACACAGACACAAGAAACAAAAGCGACACACAACAGCATTCACTGAAACAAAAAAATTTAGACCAGTGGCCGTCATTACATTGGTCAGCTAGGCAGCTACCGAAACGCGTGCTTATACCTGAAAAAAAAAACTTATTTTAAACACTCAGTCTGGCACTTTAGCTACATTTATGGTATGGTCCATCTCACGACTCATTTCATTTCACAAGTGGAGCCAAACCTAAGCTAGTGAGGCGATAGCTTCCACAACTGCGTGGGGCTCGTGAGCATGTGCACACTTGTGGAAGCCGTTGCCTTTTGCTCATAGTTTCCAATGCACTATTTGAAGTGGTAAGGTGGAATATGTTGTGTTGGGTTGGATTTAGCGGCGCATAAGCATCTAAGGTTATCATGCGCCAAACACAACGTATTGAAATTTGTTTTGTGCAGTATTTTATAAAAAAGTGTAAAACAACGGTGGTGTAGAGGGCCTAAAAGTTATTTTGTACCACCTAGAGACGATAAAGAAATGTTTGGAATGGCTGATGATAAAAGTTTTAAAAGAAGGTCAGGTAACCTAGCGGCCATCCTTGGCTGGGCAAGGATTTCGAGGCTCCCAACCAATGGAATAGACACATCAGCCTTTTTATCAGGAATGAGAAAGTGGGTGATTAGTATCAAAGACAACTAAGGTGCTGGGCGAAAATTTACAATTTGTAAAAGAAACAGCTTCTCTTAAAAACAGGGTGTCGAACCGTAATTTTTTCGGGTTCGGTTCAGGTTCAGGTTCACACCTTTCGGGTTCAGTTCCGGGTTCGGCTCCAGAGCGACATTCCGTTCCGGTTCGAACCGGTTCGGACCATACTGAACCGGTTCAAACGGGTTCAGGCCAAAAAAAAAAATAGAACGTAGAGAGGTTTTAATCTACCTTTTTATGCTGTTTAGTTTTTTTCTGGCGCATCGATATATAAAATAAAAATGCAAAAATTTGTGTAATGCGATATGTTCTCATTTTACCCACTTTGTTTTTTGTCCGTGGCAAAAAGACGTATTTACGACAAGAGCCGCAAAATGCAATGAAATCGAAATTAATGCATATCGGCTGTGTACGGTATAATCCCTCTGATTAGGTATAAGGCGAAAAGCCAGTGTATTTTGCATCTACAAAACCCACCAGCTTGAGCACTTTCGGAGACCCCGTCGCGCGAGTGATTGGTCATCGTGAAGCTGGAGTCAGTCACGAATTTCTTGTGCGCAGTGCACTTACGCGGGTGCCGACATGACCCCCGCACGCGGCCTCTGCGTTCCCGCGCACTATTCAGAAACGAAGCTGTCATGTATCGGCACCTGTATACAGACACCTTTCTGTCACCCCCAAACCGACTTGCCAGTCACCTCCCCACCATCCTTTCCTGCATGGTACGGGAATATGCGAGAACCCTTCAACCGCTCATCCCCCACCCAACGAGATCCTTTTGGGAGCACTGGCTCTCCCAATCCAGAGCTTACCAAACATATTTTAATTCAATCACCTCTTCGATATCGCCTTTTGTGACTCGTGTTATATATCTCGAGCCACTATGGCTCAGTACCTTCAAAAACACAGCTAACCGTGGCTTCTCACAAGTACAGAGACAAATTACAACTTAGCTTATTATGATGACGTCGATGTCTTTTTTTCTGATAAAGAGAGTTTGATAAAAAATAAAACACTCTTGGATGGATTGAGAACGCTTCTTTTCTGCACAGATGCAAATTGGTAACATCTTCATTCGGATGTTGCGTTGCATCATTCTTGTAAATGCACCATTCTGCTTGGAAGAACTTATGCTTGCACTACATAGAATTTTTGTAACTTTTTCTGGGGCGCTATCAAAGAGAGCCTGTGCGTCTGCAGGTTTTTTGGGCCCTTGAAAGAGTGTGGTGAATCAGCCGTACACTATTCGTCCACCAACTTACTTCAGGGGATTTATTTTCAAAACTACAAAACAACCCCTTTCTGGCCGCTGTGCTAAATAGGCGACTATGTGCTCGTCTGTCTTTTCTGGACATGGCCGTGAGAGAACTTTATGCTAATACATTCGGTTTTCTCACTATTCGCCTTTCCTTAGAATACCTGTACGACCTGTCCACAAGGGAAATAACTAAGGTTGTGATCGGTCATTCATTCCTCTACCCATATATCGGCAGCCTTACCTAGCCTTTTTATACCTGTGTATTAAAGCGAATTTAGCGGATGTAGTCGAGCCCACTTATAACGGCCGCAGATATACGCTTGCTTATTACGAACGGGTATGTTGCTACCGTCAAAATATGCATAAGGGCAATGGCAATTCGTCGCAGATACAGCGAACAATAATAAGGGAGTAATTACTCATACAGCGAACAACTTTGGCCGCACCACTCCGTTATAGCGAACGAGGAGGCGCCGTAAACTACCCCCGGAGTTGTAGAGGTTGTGCTTCCAGTAAGGGCGGATATGAGAGAGCGCCTGTCAATCTTCACGACACCGCCCAGGAATGAATATGTCGACCCAAACATGCAATAAAAGGGGGCACTGCAGTGCGCAGCGCTAACCGGGAAGTCCGGCGTCTGGAAACACTGTAAACGGTAGCCTAAACACGGTAACGGTATGGTATAACTCTATCGAAGCAGTAAGTAACCGCCGGCCAAGCCCGCGTCGATGGCCTACGAGGGCAATTATTTCCTGCGTGTTCGCTGGCTGGCCAAAGCATCCCAGGTGGAAGAAGCGCGGTGCGCGTGGTAAAGGGACATCGCCGAAAGCGAAGCTACTGACCATGGTCATGGATCAACTAACAGCAGTGATTTGAGAATTTTTAAAGCCTTATTAGACATGCTGGTCACGTGGTATGCATTGCCTGCCCAGTCGGCTTCATCTTTTGCACTGCTACCAAGTGCAGGCACCGTCATAGAGCGGGCGCTGCGCTACTTTCGTCGCTGCATGGGCCCAGGAACAGAACAAGAAGCTCGAAACACACGTGACCAGACGCATGTAGATTTGTGAAAACGCTTCGTTGACCCATAGCTGGCCAGATGTTTCCTCGGATAACTAACTTCCTGCGGACCACAAAATCGCAGAGGCGCGTGCTCTAAGACGTTGAACACCAAGTACGAGCCCTCCCGTACTGCCAGGAATTTTATTTATGTGGCCGGCGTGCCACCAGCTGCCACGGACACTTCAACCACGATTAGTTATACACAGTCCCTAAATTTGATAGTCGGCAGCAGGGGCCTCGACGAGGAGTAAATGACTGCCCTAGATAGCCTGCAAAGAGCCGCTGCAGGCTCTGCTTTGCAAAAGCAGGCGCGCATAACGCAGTTCTATAAGAAGTAAGCGCCACTTTTAGCGGCCCTAGTATTTTTGGCTGTTATACGGAGAGTCAACTTACTACGAGCATCGGATATAACGAACGGAATCCGCGTGACCGTCAGGTTCGTTATAAATGGGCTCGACTGTATAGTTTCAAACGGCCGGTAAAACCTTTTTCACTCTTCAAACATCGACATTACGCGTTAGGCTTTACCTTCGCGCCAAGGAGGCGTTTGTGCCGTGGTCAGTGAACTGCTACTTGTGCGAGCAACGAGAAATCATTGAGCCACAAAATGATTTTTTTTGTTGTGATGCTGTGTTTTTTTTGCACACAATTCAGCAGTCTGTTCAAAATACATTGAAATCATGCACTTCAATACAACATATCTGTCTGCGATGAAAGACTCCGGAATTCCGTGCGAACTCTTCGTGTTTAAGGACCACTTAGCGTGTGGAAAACCTGCGGGATGGATGAACACGCAAAACTGCCGCGTTCAACGAAGCCACTGTTCAGAGAACAGTGCTATTTACCGCAGGAGGAATATGCTGTGCCAGTTCAGCCTCCCGACTGGTTCCGGAATTTTGATGTGCGGGCGGAGTAAGGGAGTCTTGGTGGCTTAAGGACTTCTACCAATATCTTTGAATTCGACGAGATCAAGCGACGCACAAGGAGGGTCGAAAGGTTCCAAATATGCCATGCAACCAAGATAACAGGAAGCCTAGGACATGGCCGAGTAGCCTAAACGGAGCTTTTGTGTTCCGCCGCCACTAGTACAAATCCAACTCGGAGTATGAATACTGTTTTAGTTGTTTTTTTTTTCACTGCGTTAACATTATAGCCTCCTTTACCAAAAATAACCACACTGTGTTTGGGGGGGGGGGGGGGGGGGGTGCGTGCGTGCGTGTGTGTGCGTGCGTGCGTGCAGCCTCTACCCTTGATGCACACCACACCCCAGTGGGAGCACATCCGGGCACTGACTGGTAAAAATGCACTTTCAACAACCTTCACCGTCCCCCCACTCCCCCCATCGCCCACCTGTGAGGCGGATTGTTGGGACTAACTTTCTGCCGCCCTAGTCTCAGTGTCGTCAGCTGTCGGAGACAACGAGCGCTTAAAAAGTAAATGTTGCACTACCTTCTGCGGTGGCTCACACTTTAGGGCACTCGGCTACTTATTCGATGTACCCAGGTTAGAACCCGGCGGCGTTTCGAAGGAGGCGAAACGCAAAAGGTGCCCGTGTGCTGTGGGGTGTCAGTGCACGCTAAAGGTCTCTAGTTGGTCCAAATTATGCCGGAGCTCTCCACTACGGCACCCTATTCTCTCTTTCTTCTTTGACTCTCAGCTTCCTCCCTTCCCTTAAGGCGCAGTCGAGGTGTCCATCGAGAAGTGAGACTATTACTGCGCCATTTCCTTTCCTCACAATCTATCACCACAACGTTGTTGGGTCGTTGCGCTAACGTTTCATAAATTTGGGGTAAATGACGCAAAGAACGGAAAAGTATTCTCAATAGGTGTTTAAAGTACTGTGCACAACTAATTTTATTGTGCGTGTTTTATTCTTTCAAATGATGCACTAGATAATAGAATACGTGTATCACTGTGTAGTATTCGCCTACGGCCGCTGAAGAATTCAGAAAAGAATTTATTTTCCCATGCTGTTTCGGTCTCGGTTTCGTCAACCGAACGATGCTATAACGTGTAGTTGAACTTTAGGTCACGTGAGGCGCAGGAAAACCGTGATATGAGCGCTGATACGTTGTTTTGAGTCACTACTGCACTTAAGCCAGAGTGCTTTATAGGCTAGTATTACAACAAACTACATATTACAGTTATATTGCCGTTTTTTTCGCGCCTAATGTAACCTGTGAGCCATCGCTCTGTTGATAAAACCAGAGCAGCGTCAAGAAGAAATTCAAATATAATTTATTTGTTGGTCGTAGGCGAATACCACGGAGTGCTTCATGAGCACCAATGTCGAAAGCATCGTTTGAAAGAAGGAAACACACAAGCAAAAAATTGGTGCCTATAGACCTTTATTCAGTTAGATCAGTGCTAACAATTTGATTACTACCGTACACAAACATGTAAAGGGGGAGAAGTAATAACTGAAGATTTCATATAAACATGACGTACAATGTCTGTTTATGTCTATATCTATTTCTGTTTATGTTTACGTCTGTTTCACAAAATGTACTTTTATAACCCTCATCTCAGAGACTCGCTACTTCTCAGTAAGGCATGTTGACGGGCTAGTTGGTTATTCATCTTGAAACTTGGGAAAAAGTTCTGCCGCCTTCATATATTTATTCCCTCAGCGACCATCAGTACAAGGTTGAAGTGCCAAGCAGTACCACGAACTTTCATTTTTCCTCATTCATCCCCAATACAGCTAAGGAATGGAACAACCCTCCCGCTTCCATCGCATGCGTTACAAACTTCAAGAAATGCTTCGGCGCGGCAGACAAGGACAAAACGTAGAAAAAAAAACAAACGTTACAAACTCCCGAGTTACTTAAGAATGTTGTTAGTGATTATATAATCTAATTCTGCTGTACCAATATTGGTCTTGTATATTTCTTATTACTACCCACTCCTCTCTGTAATGCTTCGGCCATGCGAATAATGAAATAAATAAATAAATAAATGCTTTAGAATTGGTGCCAATACATTGCAGAAGCGTCAATTAGGTTTCTTTACCGACACCACACCTCACTCATTCAATTCTGTTGTCGCCTATACTGGGTGCCATTTTCGCACTTTCTAGTGCAGACAGCTTCGGATGGGTAAACCTACGCGCTAGGCTACCTCTTTTTGTCCGAAAAAAAAATGTGTGCCTGGTTGGAAGAAAGTGGGGCTGAACAGAGTCCCGAACCGGTTCGGAGCGGTTCCTTTGAATCATTCCGGTTCGGGTTCAGTTCCAAGATGGCGAAAAAAATATGGGTTCGGTTCGGCTCCGGTTCCGGGTGAAAATTCGGGTTCGGTTCCGGTTTCGGGTTCAGGTTCGGTTTCGGTTCGACACCCTGCTTAAAAAGCTAAAAACATAGGGTATGCCAACAATTGCATAATCTCCTAAGAGCAGCAATGAATGAAAAGGAATGTGTTCATTATAAAATTGAGTAAAATACTTTTTTCTTAGTTTTTAGTTTTGAGCATGACAGTAAACTATGATTTAGAGTGAGCTGGTCTCCACATCTTTCATAAAGACGTTTGTCTTGATTCGTCATTAGGAAGTTGTGTGTCAGGTATATGTGGCTTATGCGGAGTCGACATAAAGTTACTTCCTTAAAACGTTGCTTTTGTGTACAGGTCTTCCATTCCCCAAGGACAGGCTTTATAAATTGTAGCTTGTTTATTGAATTAACAAAGTTATCTGCCATTTAGCCTTCAAATAACTCGGTATTAATTTAATGCAGTCTCTGTGGGGCATGCTTTTTTAGTTTCATGACTGCGAGCTTGTGCAGCACATAAGTCTGCTCTTTCATTTCCGTCTATTACAGAATGGCTCGGCACCCAGCAGAATTTTATCGTATGCCCCTTTGTTTGACTTTTTCTATGTTATGTATTATGTTTCCTCCTAATGGTTCGACTACATTTCTGGAGTTTAGTGCCGTGATTAGGATAAGTGAATCTGCGTAGATTATGCTGTTTTCAATAATGTTATTTATTATTCTGCTTACTGCTACAGAGAATGCATAACATTCGGCAGTAAAAATGGATGCAGTGTTTGGCAGCCTTGCTATTTTTTGCCAGTTTCCTTGTATTACCGCGCTCCCAACAAAATCTGCTGTTTTTTAGCCGTCAGTGTAAAATTCTGTGTAGTTCACATATTTTTCTTGTAGTGCTAAGTATTCCTGTAATATGTGTTTGTGTGTTGTTTGTTTTTTCGAAAGTGTGTTAATGTAAAGTCACATACAGTGGGAAGGCTGTACCCACGGGGCAGTGGGTCGTGCCATGAAGCGACATCAATAAGAGTATGCAGTATTCCTGAACTATGGAAACTATCCTTGAAGCGGGGAAGCAGAGGTCTGATTGACTGGGGTTTGTTGCTGAGCAGTATCCTGGAGGTGCACTTTGTAACTATGGGATAACACAGGTGTTTCGGCAGGAAGCGGATTTTCTGGATATATGTGCATGTGAGCATAGTTCTTCTGCCTGTACGGGAAGGTTTATTGATTTCGACATAGAGACTGTTTATGAGGGATGCTCTATATGCGCCAGTCTAGAGACGGAAACCAAGGTTATGTACGGGGTCCAGTCGTTTTAGGTATGATGGTCTCGCAGATGCATACATGATGCACCCGGAATCAAGGCAGGATCGTACTAGAGCACGATAAATGTACAAAATGCATGTCCTATTGGACCCCCACCGTTTTCATGAAAGCACTTTCAGGATATTTAAGGATCGAGAAGCTTTCTTCTTGAGGTTGTTTATGTGTGGAAGGAATGTGAGCTTTTTATCAAACATTATACCAAGAAATTTGAGTTGTTCTTTTACTGGCAATGTGGTTTCCCTTAGGTGGAGGGTGGGATTGTTCTGTAGGCCTCGTTTGAGAGAGGGCATGACGGCCACTGTTTTCTGAGGAGAGAACTGGAATCCATTTCTGTCAGCCCAAGTCACTAGTTTATTTATTGCCAATTGTATTTGTCTCTCGCATGTTAATATGTTGGTTGATGTGCAGGCGATCTGGAGATTGTCGACATAAATTCCGTACATAATTGATTTTGGGATTATTTTTGCTAAGGAATTCATTTTCACGACAAAGAGTGTAGTGCTTAAAATACATCCCTGTTAATCCATTCTCCTGAACAAAGTATTTTGAGATTGTTGAACCTAGGCGTACATGAAAGGAACGGTTGGACAGGAAGTCTGTTATGCAGTTCAGCATCCTTCCTCGGATGCCAAGCTCAGCTAAGTAGCGGAGTATCCCGAACCTCCAACTTATGTCGTATGCCTTTTCGAGGCCAAATAAAACAGCAAGACATTGTTGTCTATGTATGAAAGCTTCTCGGGCAGTATGTTCGAGGCGGACTAAATGGTCTGTTGTCGAGCATGCCTTTTTAAAACCACACTGATGAATGCCAAGGAGTTCACAACATTCAAGCGCAAAGGCTAGCCGGATATGCAAAACCCTTTCAAAATACTTCGCGATGCAGCTGGTAAGAGCTATTGGTTTATAACTACCAAGGGATGTTGGCTGCTTTCCAGGTTTCAGGAATGGTACTATTATGGCTTTCTTCCAAGTTTCAGTAATTTTTCCGAGTGTCCAAATTTTGTTAAAAAATATCAAAAGTGCTTTAAAGAAGGTTGGGAAAGATATGTCAGCACTTGGTAATTTATTTCATCAGGGCCTGGAGCAGTCTGCTTGCCAGCAGACAAAACTGTTTATTTCTTCGACTGTAATTAACCTCTTGAAAGGTTCATTTGTGCAACCACTTGTTGGAAGTCTGTTTTTCTCAGCTGTGTTTTTGTATTTTAAAAATGATTCTGTGTAGTGTGCAGTACTGGAAACACGAGAAATGTTTGCCTAGGATGGCTGCGTGTTCCTCTATACTTGTTTGTGTATCAGGGGCAGTAAGGAAAGGAATCGTGAAAGGGAAGAAGTTTCCATTTAATTTGCGAACTTGCACCCACATTTTTTTTTTGATGTAATTGAAATGTTTATGAACGACACCTAGTTTTTACAGAACGCTTTTTCAGAATTCCGACGGATGCGCCGTGCGTTAGCTCTCGCCTTTTTAAAGTTAATAAGATTCTCATATGTTGAGTACCTGTGAAACATTCCCCAGGCATTATTCTCCTTCTTTTTCGCTTCTGTACGTTCCTTGTTATACCACACTTTACGGTGCTGTCGAACCACTCCCGAGGATTGAGGAATAGCAACACGTGCCGCAACAATGATACAAGATGTAAATGTTTCATCCAGTTCATGAGTACTAAGATGATCTGCAGATAGTGTACCAAGAGAGGCCTTTTCCCGAAATAGCTCCCAGTCAGCTATAGGGAGCTTCCAACGACGCGGTTTACTTTGAATAGTTGATGGTGGTGATGATAAGTTAATTACCACGAGTAGGGAATCGCTTCCGAAAGGGTTACTCAGGACGGCCCATTTAAAAGTGATAAAAACAGACAGTGAACTAACTACTTTGTTTTGTGCAGCGCATTTTTCCAGAACCTGGAGAGCAGAGGTAGTGTTTTGCTGTATTGGGCAGGCAGATATTGTTGGACAGAATAAAATCCTCTAAAATATGACTTCTAACGTCTGTCTGCTCACTTCTCCAAAAACCAGAATGGGCATTAAAATCTCCGACAACTAAGTATGGCTCTGGGAGCCATTTAAAAATGCTTCTTGATCATGTAGTGTGACTGCTAAGTGTGGCTTGAGGCATACAGGCATATTGTAATTGTTTTGTAATGTAGAACGGGGGCGGCAACAGCTACATATCTAGTTTTAAGTTTGACTTCGCGAGTTGCAACACCACTCTGTGCTATAACAGCGACACCTCCAGAGATCCTACTTGAGTGCTGTCTGTCACAGCGGAAGACTTTATATTTTTTAAAAATATTCCTGTGTTGAGGTCCTAAGTTTGTTTCCTGTAAACATAAAGCCACAGGAGAAAATCAGTTTAAGAGGTCCTTTACATAGCTGTAGTTGTCCAGCAGTCCTCAGCAGTTCCAATGAATTAGGAATGCCATTTTTACTGATTCGAGGGGATACGGACAAAAAACCAAGGCCCCCGGTTCATTGGGGCCTGCAACTTGAGTTTTTGATTTCCTGGCACGCTCAAGTGAACTGTGCCGTCCCTGCATTGCGGATGTGCTGGGGGATGTGTCCATTGCCTCACTGGAGGTGCTGGAGTGCCGCGAAGAAGCCGCGGCTGTGCGAGATGCAGGCCTCCCCCGATCGGGGAAAGTCTTCTGGGCCGCTGACTCGCGAGCTGGCAAGAATTTCCTAGAGATGGCAGGGCGGTTTTCGCCGCGTCTCCCGGGGGCGGATATGGTCCTCCCGCAGGCTCATTGTGTGTGGTCTGGGCAGGTGGCAAAGGCTGGCGTGGTGCTCCGCCCCGTCACACTATATCGGCGAAGTTTGTTTTTGCACTGAAGGAGAACGTGCCAATGGTATGCGAAATTCGTTGACATGCTTCTCTGAATGAGATATTTTACTTTGTTTTGAGAGTGATTATTTCTTTTTCGGTTTTCCATGTTGGGAAAGACCTTGAATAAGCAGTGTGATCTCCTTCACAGCTCGTGTAGCATGGTGCTGCATCACAGTTCTGTGAAACTTGCTGATGAGAGAAGCACTTCGCGCATGTTTGGCGGCCACGACAACTCTGTGAGCCATGGCCATATCGCTGCCAGTTGTAACACCGTCGCGGGTTCGGGATGTAGTGGCGGAAATTTATTTTCAAATAGCCAACTTTTATTGCTTCGGGGAGTGTACTTGAGTAGAAAGTGAGGACAAGATGTTTTGGTGGTGTTTCTTTGTTTTCTTTCCTGATTGTGATGTGGTAGACATTGATGGCATTTTGGTCCTTGAGACCCTCCAGGATTTCTTGTTCGGTTAGTATGAGGAAGTGGGCTTCAGAGATTACACCGCAGACTGTGTTTAAGGATCTGTGTGACATTATTGACACTGAGGTTTCAACAGTTGACGTTATCATGGATAGTTTTGAATGTTAGGTACTGTTTTCAAGCTCCAGTAGAACGTCACTACTAGGCACATTTTTTTAGCTTGTAGCCCATGGCCAAGGCATTGGTCAAGCTTTTTGCAACCAAGAATGTTGATACTGTTTGGGCAGTTATTTGTGTCTCTTCACTGTGGGAAGTTTTGGGAAAGTTGAGTTTTGGGAAAGTTCCCTTGGATATCTGGAGGTACCGGGCTGTTACATTGTCACATCGGTCCACACTCTTTTCTGAGAGCGATCGTTTTGTTGGGAAAGGGGTGCCATGAAATATTTTTATTGCTCGGCCACGGTGCCAGCTGCCCACCACGGAGCCCCACGAGGGGACGAGACAGGAACTTGCGAGCAAGTCCTGCACACATCAGCAGTACAGCCTAACTATAACCCAACATGACGCAACTCAGGGTAGTTACCCATACAAGGTTAACGGTAGCCGCCAGGAAGGGAGGAAAAAACAAAGAAGGGAATAGGAGACCGGAAAGTTGCGAGAAAGAAGAGAGGAGAGAGAGAGAGAGAAGGGGGGGATTGAAAAGGCGACTGCAGATTTCCCCCGGTCGGTTGAGGCCTGAGGTGCCCGTTTGCAGGAAGCGGAGGCCAAAGTGGCGCGTTGCCTCCGCCGAGGAGCCTTAAAGGTCCAAACGCTCGGCATCGGCTCAACCACCAGGATCCTCTTTTCCCCGGACACAGCTGAGCCGCGCACGGATGAGCGCGGGTGCTCGGGTCTTGCTAGAGAAAGGTCAATGAACATATACATCCTCAAAAAAAAAAACAGTCATTGCGGCTACGAGATACTCAACCAGCTATTCTGCTTCAATATAGCCTGGAGTGGCGTAAGAGACTGTGCAGGCCTTTCTAATGTACAGGAAGTGGAAGATATTAAAGTCAGAAAGCTATTCAGCCAGCACTTGCCTACATCTGCCTGTGTTCTCTTGGAACCAGACGTCACACAAACTAGCCCTCTAGGCTTTCTGTGCCACCTTTATCAATGTCTTTTAGCTGATCCTAGCTGCGGCTAACTAACTTGAATGCTGAGGCTACACTGATGGTCTAGATTTTTTTTCTCAATTATCACCCTTGATTGTCTAAGTACCGTCTTTGCCAAATGTTACCAGGCTGCATGGCTGCATGGTCTTCTAGCTTGTATAGTGGAGCCCTTGTGGCTTTCCTAAAGATTGAAAGTTGTTGGAAGGTAAGACGACCCCCAGTCCCTACCTTTAACGACCATTTCAGCTTCAGAGAAGCTGTAAGGGCTCCACTGTGCGATCAAGGAGCAAACCTTGCAGCCTGGTTACTTTTGACAAAGGCTGTACTTGCTTCTTCATCAGGACTTTCTGACTGGCTTATGTAAATGAGTTTACTTGCATTATGTTTGTCATACAGAGGACCAAACATCTGCACAAATACATTTAGTTATAAAAGCAGGTCTTAAAATGAGTACCATGTGAGTTGGGGTTTTGTTTTAGCAAATAATTTTATTTTTCATCACATTTTGTAACAACCCGTTTCTCATTATCGACAACTGATAATGACAACGTTTAGAAATTCCCAACTTCGTCGCACACAAGTAAAGATGCACTGAGAAGCTCCATTTTTCTGGCCTACTCACATTCACATCGTACAGAGCAAACCCATTCTCACATTTGGCACCTCATTCGTTAATGCAAAAAACAGCGTTAAACAATACTCAAACTGTTTGCAATAACGCTACGCTGTCAACGAACTAGCAGCGATGTACAGCCCCCGTCAAAAGTATACAGCCCAAGGGGTTTCCTTGTGAGATCTGCAGCATGCCTCGTTATGAATTCTTAGCGACTGTATTCTCTCGAGAGAAAAATGGCTTTGCGTCTTGAATCCTCCCAAAGTTTGGACTGCTTGTTGTGTTAGGGAGCCGCGCTTAAGAGCTCAGAAACAAACCCCTTGTGCTGTATACTTTTGACGGGGGGCTGTACAAAAAAAGAAGGGCATGGTTAGGCTATGCACCGAGTTTCATGAAGCAGCTTGATGAAGAAAAGAAGAGAAAATGGCCCAAAAGAGGACCTAACTAATAAAAAGAAGCTTGTAGCAAGAACTAAAACGTACCTTTGCTTCCGTACTGCTCATAAATATTTCCCAGTGCCATCAAGGTGAAAGCTGTGGCTGCGGGCTCCCATGTGGGTGTAGATGTTTAACTCTGCAGACATTCATTTAATACCATCACGATTACAGACCGCCAAAATTCAGAAATTTGAGCACTCTGGCCAAAGAGTGAAGTTTTTAAAAACTCTAAAAAGCAAGCTAAAGACACCTAGCTTGAACAACACGGGATCCCTTAACCTGGGATCCGTTCTAAAACACAATAAAAAACTAAAATATATATTAGCGTCAACACTGCAAAGCGGCCTGATGCAGAAAACGACCAGCGGTCAGCGCCTGTGCAGCGGAAAAATCGAAACTCAGAAGTTACGCTCAAGCAGTGCATTTTACGCAGAGATAAGGTACAGTCCCTGCGTACGGCTGCAAAAATTACGACGTGCGAACAAACCGTACAAGGAATTTGAAGAAATAGCGTTCAACGACGTTAAATTCGACAGAACACACATACTTGAACTCCTAAGCGGCATGCGCTACTCTGCAACATTCGTTTCGTCAAAACATTAACAGCTGTGAGTCGATTGATCGTTGGCGAACTGTGTTCAGTGCTGCTTCTCTTCCTAGGATACTTTACGGAACGAGGAACCCGTCGCACTGCAGGCCTTGGCGCTTAGGTACTTGGAACCGGCAAGCGCGGAGGCCGCTATTTCCGTAAAATATCTTTTAAAAATGCGCAATAGCATTTACCACGACATAGGATTGCTTGCCTTCCGAGCTAGGTGCGTAGACGTGCCGAGTAGCTCCACGTCTCCACATCACGGCAGCGCTCGTGTTTTTCATTAATGCCGACTTAAATACAACGATTGCTGGATTGCAAATGCATTCTGGCGCATGAACAGGCACACATAATAACTTCGGCCGTGCTTTCTGACTTCATAACCTTTCAATTGTGAGCGAACGGCAGCCTATCTGCCACTCTAAAACAAAGAAATGCATTCGCCAGAGCCTCCGCAGGCAGCTTCTGTCTCGATGCGTCAGATACGCTACTTGGACAGCAGTTAACAAACCTACGCACTTCTCCAGTTATATATGCACAGTAAAAACACTTCTTTTCAACACGGTACTGTACCTCGAAAAACGCAGTTGAAAAAGCGGTTCACATTAACCGCTGAAGCAGGGGAAAAAAAATCAACGAAGGCTCGAAGGTACCGGTGGCCGCCGAACGGCAGAATTGTAGTTTGGCTTTCAGTTGTCACTTCATTTTATTGTATTTTTACAATGCGTAGGGAAGCTGCAATGTATTCGCAGCATCAGAATGTATTTGCAGCATACACAGTGATTGCCAAGAGTTAAGTTATGGGAAATGCAGAGAAGTGATCAATTTCTTCGGATTGAAAAGTTGATGATGATAATAATGACGATGTCCTCAGTCTTAATGGCACATATCCACGGCGGGAGATTCGCCAAGGTGCATAGCGGATACAAACGCACTCATTTGCTAGGAGTGGAGTATTTGGATAATTCTGGGACTTAAAACTAGAATTTGTACAAAAAATACGCAAAAGAAAAAGCGGTGAATTCTCATTCTAGCAGAGGAATCTACCTTATGTAATTACATAGTCATGAATATAATCGCACACTGGTTACAGGGTGTATCACTTGGCGCTTGCCCCGAAGGAGAGGAGAATCAGAATAGAGGAAGCCCCAGTCGAGCGTGGGAATCTCCAAGTAAATTTTACGGGCAGCAGCGAATCGCCGGCAGAAGAGAAAAAAGTTATCTATGGACTCAATTTCTCCACAAGATTCACAAAGGTTTTTCATAGATAACTTCGTTCGACGTAAATAAAGATTAAGCCGTGGTATCCTACAGCGCAAGGAGGTCATGGACACCTCACATTGCCTTCAATTGCACATCCGCACACTCCAAGAAATGCCACATGTTAAAAATCTGCTGCAGCAAGGAAAGGTTCATGGCTCAAGTAGTGGAGACTCTGAGATCGCTAAAAGCGTGTTATAGTCAAGTAGACAGTATTTGGGAGGAACGGGACAATAGGTCCAACAAGGGCGGATTTTTCTAAAAAAATCAGCCCTCTCATTAGAAACAATGCGACAGTGCCCAGGGACCCAGTGAAAGCGTACTTCTGTGTTATGTGGTGGAATGAAAAATTGAAGGGACGGCTCATAGGAGTATCCCTCGAGTTTTCTAGCGCTGTCAAGACGGAGAGGCTGTTTGAAAGTATAATAATTTGAAAGATACAGCAGGGAATCCTTTGTTGAGGTCGCCGGGAAGGGGCGACCGCATTCACATTTATGGAAGCGAGCTGGAGGAACCGCGGTGGCAACGTCCGGCCGAGTCCCAAAGTCCGGCACCGTTCTCCATCTCTCGTGCCGTCGCTACTTCGTTCTCTTGGCCAGTTCCTAGATGGCCAGTCGTTAAAAGAAATAAAAAAGGAGAAAATGAGGGTCGGGCAAGTTCATGCCAGGGGCCTGGAAGAGCCGTCGGGTGGAGTGCGCGAGCTCAGGTGGACGAGCCTGGCTGCTGCGCAACGGGCGAATGATGCAGGGTGCCCAGCTGACAATGAACATGGGGGCAGTGGAGGCCATAGTTGGGCCGCCACCGACTGTAGTGCTGCCCACTGACACAAGTGTCATCGGTGTTGGAACGTTGCAGCTGATGTCGGTGGGAATCTGGCGCGCCGAGCACGCAGTCACAAGCACGGGAGCAGCCGAAACGGCTCCATGGACTGACAGCAACTGTGCGTGGGGCATGGCAGCTCCTACCGAGTGTGAGAGGGCGGCTGAATGGTCGGCAAATACCGCGAAGGGAAGTGCCGGAGTCAGTGCAAGGGCGACGGTGTTCTGCGAGAAAATGACGTGCAGCCCCTGTTCGATGCTGGTCGTCATCGTGGTGTCGTGTAGCTGTTGTAGCGCCAGCTTCAAGTCCTCCAAGTAGGTGGCAATGGCTGGCTTACACGGCTCAGGTGGTCTTGAATGGCGCGAGCAGGACGGGACGGCCACTGGGGTTGGCACAGGTGCGATCGTTGACACAACGGTGACAGCTGTGACCATGGCGGAGGAAGTTGCTGGGCTCAATGTCAGGTGCTTTGGTGAAGCGGGAGTGACAGTCCGGAGTAGCTCGTGAGTGTTGATGCGCGTGTCGGCATGGACGGCTGTGGGTGGCTGCAAGAAGGTTGTTGCGAAGACAAACTGTGCAGCTGAGGCTGCTGCATCAGATGGCTGGCTGACAGCAACATACATAGCTGGTCGATGGACAGTTGCCGCACTACTCGGTGTGGGTAGCTCTATTATTCTTTGCTGAAGGTAGCTTAAGTCAGGCATCGAAGCATACGCTTGCTGCGGCAGTGTCGAGCTGCCAGGGTCAGACTCCGAGAAGCTGTTGACAGTACTGAGGGTATAAGGCGTGGCCCCTTGCGCAGGCGGTGTGGATGCCTGGGTAGTGGGGCTGGTATCTGACGGATTCTGCGGTGCCGGCAGTCTCACTTCGCCCTTAGCACGCTCGCTCAGGTCAGTGGCTGACGGCTTTGGTGGAATGAGCGATAAGGCGGCAGGTGAGCTTTCGGCTGGCAGCGATGCTACGCAGTAGGTTACAGAAGTTGGCGGAGTGGGGCACTCGTCGGCTCGACTGACGGTGGCACTATTGCCGATGAGAGAAGTTGCTCGCCGGGCTGTGCCGAAGGCGCTGTAACGGCATTTATGGAGGCGGTATGGCCGGAGGCGCTGACCAGGGCGGCGCGAGGCGCGTCTGTCGCTGCGTTCGCGGACTTGGCAAACCGCGGTGGGCCAGGCACCTCACCGAGCTGCTTAAAGGAATGACGGCGGACTTGGGGCCGTGGAGTCGTCGCAGTGATGCTAGCGTGTCCGGGGTAGGAGGATGTGCTGCCTGCCGGAAGCGAGGCGGCAGCGTCTGGTGCGGTCGGTGTTAAAGCAGGCGGGCCGAAGGCGCTGGACCGGAGCGGCTGAGTACTGACCGGTGACGGTTGTGGCGTGTTGTTTCCCGAGGATGCAGCCCGAGACGCGTGCGATGCTGATGCTGATGCGGGCGCAGGCGCTCGCGGTGGCGAACGCGGGTCCGCCTCGTCATAAAGCGGCAGCGGGTAGTATGATGTGCCGTAGTAGGCGAGGACGGCAGCGCGCAACTCGTCGTAGGGCCGGCATCCTGAGGCAGGGCAGGCGAGTCGGCAGAGGCGGTCGGGCGGGAGAATGTCGCAAAGGACTACGTGTTTAGGAGAGCAGAAAGTTGGGCAAGTTGGTTGATATGCATACTGAAAAAATTGAGCGAAAAAACGAGGACGAAGCAAAGACAAGACGAGGACGAGACTACGTGTTTAAACGGCTGGATGGTAATGCCGTTCAAGTAAATCGCAGCCTCCAGTTGGGCGAACCACCCGCCGACGCCCGCAGGCCGGAGCGCTGGGAGCGGGGGGTTGAAATCCAGGTCTTGCCAGCCTGCCATGCTGGGACGCCACTGGGATAGAAGGCATGACTCTCCGGGTCACCACTTGTACAGGTCCCCGGGAAGGGGCGACCACGTTCACATTTAGGGAAGCGGGCTGGAGGAACCGCGGGGTCAGCATCCGGCGGGTCCCAAAGTCCGACAGCGTTGTGGTTGTTGTTCACCTCGTGGAATGGCGCACACTCACAAAGGGGGATCGGCCAAGAAGTGGAGAGCATAGGGAGTTTTTGAGATGAATTTTTTTCTTGAACAAAAGATAAAAAAAATAAAGAAAGAATGCTGGGGAAGAGGAAAGTCAACAGAAACCAAAAAGACCAAAAAGAAACGGGAAATGCATGAAGCACACAGGAGATGGACTCTATGAGATTTGTAGCCGAGGGATTAAAAAATATCAATAATAATAATAGTAATAATGGGAAAAATGATAATGATAATTTAAAAAATGTAAGCAAGGCAACCGATTAGTTTCCAGTAAAAAAATTTGAATGACGGTAAGAACAGACCTGTGGCTGTATCCAAGAATGGTGGCGCCTAACAAGAATATGATTGGGCTGCTCAAACTAAGGCCAAGCTGTTGCAGTTGTTACTCTCAAAACCGTTGCCTCATCATGGAGAAGCGTCGAAAAAACAACAAGAAATGGTCTATTGATTCTTGTTCACCACAGAATGCGCAAACGGGAGAAAGCGCCAAACCAGATCTCTGCAAAAAAAATTTAAGGGTGGGATGCGGCAGCGCAGCCTAGTTAGAGAGGCCTCAAGCTGTCGTGAATGACATGAGTTCCTGCTCCACGAATACTTACGATGCACGAAATCATCAGATCTTAAAATTAATCCAGATGTCACGCTTAACAAAATACTTCTCCGAAACCTCGCTGCTGTGTTGTACGATGTAGCCGGGAGGATAGGTAGCAAGGGGCCACTGAGGGACGCCTTTGCCAGGCTATCAGCAGCTTCATTGACTGTCACAATGACCTTGTACCCATATCATATGTAAAAGGCTGAAATGTGGAGGGAGTAATTATAAGAAGGTGTTAAGGATTAGAGAATCCATAGCTGAAGCAAGGGACGAGCACAAAGAAAAGGAGACTGTAATGACAGCTACTGCTGAGAAAGATGGGTCTAGTTTCCGAAGAGCAAGCACCACCGCCAGAAACTCCGCTTGGAAAATTGGGGTGAAATCCGGAAGGCGCACAGAAAAATACTAATCTAGAAGCGGGCAATATATTCCCACCCCTGCCTTTTCATCACATTGGGAGGCGTCAGAAGCAGTCGTGATGGTAATAGGTAGGCTTTCTAAATGGTCTTCTAATAATCCATTTAAAATGCTTGATGGTAAATTCTTAGCATTCTTCGGGAAAATGTCATCATAGACAGTTTTCACGGAAGACCAATTTTTTTGTGTCGGAAGTACGTTAGACAGAAGTACATTTAAAGGCTGAAGTAAACTTTGTACCAGTACTACCTGCGGTGTATGAAATCGAGGCCAGTGCTCTCCAAGAAAGGAGGTCGGCTGGCAACAAACAACAGGCAAGAAACGCTGGAAACTTGAGTGATATATCGTGAGATGCGTCTGAAGATTGAGAAATTTAAATCTATATAACAAAGGTGGAATTCGGTCTTCAAGATAAAGCACGTTGTTAGCTAGAAATTTAGGGAGTCCAAGGCACAACCGTAGAGCCTCCCGCTCTAAATAAACGAGCGGTCGATTTTTGTAAGCAGCTGAACCAGAAAACAGCACGGATCCAAATTCTAACATTGGTCGGACGTACATAATGTAAATCATTAAAAGTGCATCTCTCCGCATTCCAGACCGGGGATTACTTAATCTACGCAACATGCCCACAGCACGAGTCCCTTTCGCTGCAACATGGTCAATGTGAGAGCGTCATGTGAGGTCATGTGAGGTTGTCGTCATAAATGACACCAATATATTTTAGAGACTGAACTTGGGGAATAATATGTCGCTGGTAAGTTAGAGACAGAGGAACGGTATCTTGGAGTAGAAAAACAAGGATAGCGCATTTGTTAACGTTTAAGGTGAGCCGTAGGCCAGACAACCAACTATCAAGCAAATTCAGGTACGATTGCAGACGCACGTAAAGAGATTGAATGTCAGGAGCAGCCGAGAAAAATCCAATGTCGTCCGCATAGATGTACAGGTGCCGTCAAAAGTAAATGGAAGGCAATATTCACGAAAAAATTTAATCATTGTCCCCCCCCCCCCCCAATTTATGCATCCTTGAATACACGTGTGCAGCCTAATTGTGATTTTGCGAATTGCACTGTGTACCAACAAGCATGGACCATTATGCTTTAGATATAAATAAATTGATTTTTTGGGGCAAAGTCGCCTTCCATTTACTTTTGACGGCGAGTGTACGTGCGAATTTCTGATGGCTGGGAATAGAGCTCAGTAGAATATTAAAGAGTACGGGCGAAAGAACTGTCCCCTGAGGCACACCTCTAGTTTGTTTATATCTTCCAGAGTTGACACCATGGAGTGCACAAAAAAACTGCCTGTTTTCTAGGAACGCAGATATCCAAGCAATTAAGTAATGTGGAAACTGCAGTCTGCAGTCTTTGCAATAATATGGTGTCTTCCACACTGTCATAAACTTTGGTTACATCTAATGTAACCAAAGCAGCATGCAGTTTTTGACACCGCGCAAGAATTCGACTCTTGAGGTTAACATGGGCATTCAATATGGAACATTTTAGACGGAAACCATTATTTTTAGGTAAAGGAATCACTTTGGCGAGTTTCTATTCAGGAGGAATCCAAGCATGTTTGATGGAATAATATACTAGCTGTAAGAAAGAGTGAGGAGACTCCTCAAAGAGGATCCTTATCATTTTTGACGCTACCTATCAGGTCCAGGAGCAGATGATGGTAACCTCATCACTATCTGGGAAAGTTGTGAAAGGTTAATCTGGGAGTCATGCTTAATCTGATTCACTGACGCTGCAAACACAGAGCGCAAAGGAAATACAGACGAGAAACGCTTCTCTAATCCTTTGGCAATGGTTTCAATGGTTTCGATTGCTTCTTGCGGAGTCAGAACCCATTAAGGTAAATTTCCTGAAGCCGGTATCTTTTTCCGCGATTTTAAAAATCTGAAAAGTGCACGTAGGTTTCCTGATTTCGTTAAGAAATCGAAACGCTCAGATTCATAATCTTCTGTCGCTCGTGAAATTGTGCGTTTAAAAGTAGCTGCAATAAACTTATAATCATGCCAATTTTTCGGGCACTGATGTGGAGGAGCTTCTTTCATGCAGCCTTACTGCGTCTGTAGTCTCGCGAACAATCTGCATTCCATCATATAGCTGAATTGCTCCCTTTTGATGCACGTAGCAGAAATTCGGACTTCTTACGGCATTCCTCAAAAGCCAAGCAAATGTGTTTTGAATTATGTTCGCCAGCAGAATTAACCGCTGACGCAAGAGAACAGCGGAAAGTAGACTTAAACTGGTTATATTTAACTTATGACCTCAGCTGTGAAGACGCTGGAGTTAAGCGACAATTAAATAAAAAATAATAGGTATGTGATCACTAGAGGTACCACAATCAACTGTCGACCAATTTAGAACAGCAACACAAGGGCTGGGAAAAGTTAAATCTAACATATATGCAGTTTAGCGCGGAGAAAGGTAGCCGAACCCGAATTCATGCACGCAAGGTCCCAATCCCAAAGGCGTTTGCTGCAGAGATCTTACTGATATCCCCACGATACACAGCGAGAATTGAAGTCGCCGGCCAATAGAACTGACTTCTGACAATTGACTAGTAGAACTAACGTCCTGGTATGCTGCACACCACAAGGAAAATCAGCATTCACTTATGAAAAGGGATAACACCCTGGAATTACAAAGTCGAGAGCCAACAACTCGCAGTCTAGAGTAGAGAACTGAAAAGCAACTTTAGACCTGAGACTAAATTTTATAACAAACCAGAATGAGCATCTACCCTCCTCTTGACTGTCGATCTTGGCGAAATGAGGAATAGTTTTGTAAATGGGAATGTTTTTCAGGTGAAAGCCAAGTTTCTTGTAAAATAATTATGTCTGGATTATGGTGGGATAAAAGGTAAAGTAAGTCCGTTGAAGCTGGAATAAGTGACGGACAGTTCCACTAAAGAATTCGTAACATCCCTATTGTTGTGTAATCCGCCGGGCAGCAGCAACTGCCTGCCCCAAAATATTTTCCTTTGGCTCAGAGCCCAGCTGTTGTTTCTTTAATTTCGGCTTATGATGTGGAGGAGACGAGTTAGACAAAGGGGAGCCACTGCGTTCGAGGATTCGCGTATCTGAATCCATCATCTCTGCATCATGAGTGATTGGGACATCATTTGAAACGCCGGGCCTACGAATAGGAGAATCAGGACTAATTTGTTCTTGGGGCGGAGACGTTACCGACAAGGAAGGTTGAGTCAGTAACGGAGGCTTCCGTGTCATATGAGAGGTCATTACAGTTTGCATGGCCTGTGTAATCTGCGTAGCCAGAGCGTTAGAGGTGCACTCTATGACAGTGGATACAATCCTTTCAACCATTTTAGTCATAGAGGCTTCCACAGCAGTCACTATGGCCTGAGCAATAGATGCATCTAATAAAATTCCTGAACGGGCTGAGACACCTGCACAGCCCTGCGTTCTTTCTTTAATTTCAGCTATGGCTTTACGCTGCGAACAGCGCTTGCGGTCAATTATTTCAATAATTTGAGATTCATGAGTCCGAGGAGGGCAATCCAAGGAATTTGCAGCATGATCACCCGCCACAAAGGAACACTTGTCGTTCTGTTCTTTGCATGAAGTCGATGCATGGTCATTGCCGCATTTGCAACATCGCAAGGCGGACTTGCAACCACCGTCGCTATGACCATAGCTCCAGCAGTTGTTACACTGCAGTGGCTTAGATGGAAGGGGATCGACACGGAAGATTAACGGCCATGCTTTTATTTCTGATGGGCACACAGTACCCGCAAATATGGAATTTACTGATTCAGTTTAGCTCAATTGTTTTCAGTTTAGCTCAGTGTTTAGCTCAATTGGCAGAACGACTGCTCCGGTGAAGCGGTGGTCCCGGGTTAGAACCCCGGACGGGACAAGAACGATTTTTTCTTTAACTGCGAAGTTTTTGAGAAAGCTGTATAGCTTTCCTTTGTAGCCGTATGGCTGCGCTCAGGTGGACGTCAATGAGTAATTACTCTCTTATTACAAATCTACTCCACTTTGGGGGTTTCCCCTAAACATTTGACCATCACAGTTCCCACTTCGAGTTATTGATCAATTCGCTCTCGCCTTACCCTAAGCTTGCCGTCCCGGTTAGCTCAATTGGTAGAGCGACTGCTCCGGTGAAGCGGTGGTCCCGGGTTTGAGCCGCGGACCAGGACGAATTTTTCTTTAACTACGAAGTTTCTGAGAAAGCTGTATAGCTTTCCTTTGTAGGCGTATGGCTGCGCTCAGGTGGACGTCAATGAGTAATTACTCCTTTATTACAAATCTACTCCAGCTTGGGGGATTCCCCTATACATTTGACCAGCAGAATGATTATGCGCCGATAGCTCTCAGATTAAAATATATTAGCGCCATACTTCGACGTAATGATTTCTCTATACATTGCGATGGCAGTTGATCGTAACGGCTTTACCGTGACATGGATTTAGTACAGGAGCGCATTCTTATTAAGACCAACAATGAGCACCCACATACACAGCATTGGGTATTAGTCCAACAATTTTTTTTGGCATTTGTAACAAAATCAGTAATTCGCAATTTGTTTTTTCAGCTGCAAGTGAACCAATATTTTACTCTCCGTTTCCTGTATGTTCTCAGCTGAGAAAGGTTTAAACCATGCCTAAAAGTGTCATTCTCAAGAGCGCGTACTATCACCACCGTCAGAGCGTTTGTACTACTTTCAGAATTAGTTAAGTTGGGTTCGCCATGTGAAATGTTGCCTTAACAAATCGCGTCGATGCATCAGTAAAACGTGGATAAGATGCCGAACATGCATGTTGGTGCCTCACACGTGCACGTGATGTTGTCACAGGAATACGCTAACCTGTTTCATTCCATACACACGAGCTAGGGCTATATTTTCTGTTTTTTTTTTTTAAGTTTTTCTCTTCCCCAATAGACCCTTTAGAAAATTCAGTCTGGCAACTTGGCAGACATTATCATCAGCAACTTCCGTCGGCTCCCTGCGCCATATTTTGGGCACCTTTGGCTAGAAGACGCGCAGCTCTTCACAGCCTTTGCACTAGTTTGCACCTTGTGGCATGTCTACAATACTTTGGTTGCATTTGTGAAAACAATGGCGGAAAATTTGCAGGGGTCGAGGTACCTGACTACTGTCCCGGGCGGATTTTTGGAAAGGCTTTTGGTGTCCGGCCGCACCTCTCAGCGAAGCTACTATAGCTGGTATGCGAGACTTACTGCGATCCGTCGACAGTGCGCGTTGCCTTGCAGGTCGAATCTGCTGTCGCTAAAGGAGAGCTAACACTTGGACTGGACTCGATTACGAGCAGGCGCACTGTAGGGCGAAATGCGTGTCGATCCGGATGCTGACGCTTGATCAGCAGTGCCGGTGCGCTAGCCGTCGGTGCAAAATCACTCGCGTGGTAGCTGTTCACATGCATAGTTTGCTCACTTTAGATGAAGGTGACAGATTACCGGAGTGCTTGCTAAGCCGGAGTGCGCAGGCACTGACCCAACGAAAACATACCGCTGCTGCTGCTTCACTCCGCTTGTGTCGCCGTCGTTTGCTGCAGGTTCGCAACGGAGAGAACGACGGCGCTCCTCGCCGCATCGTCGCGCTCTTTTTCCCGCACACGGAACTCGCTACGAATGGTTGAGACGCGATGCTAGCAAATCCAAGACAAGCGCGCTAGAACAACGTTTTTTGTGACGCGCCGAAACAGTCGCCAGGCTCGGAAACAATGCCTGTCCTCGAGTGCACCGAAGGTGGCACCTTTATCTTTGTGCTCACTATACAGCGGAAGGGCTCCACGGTAGAAGGAACTTTTCGCTGCTCTTGCAATACTTATATCGTTTATTTTAATGTGAAAACGAACAGGTCACGGACGAGGAGAAAGAAGCATGCAGCTACTTCATGCTGTGTTCTGGATACACAGCTTGTTTCCGTGCGCGTCTTACGCCCCGCTGGCTGCAGAAATGCACACAGCAGCATGCCAGCATCGCGACTGTAGCTTGTAGCAGAGAGCCAATGCCAAGGAAGATGGCTAGGACACAGAAACAAGAAAACTGCGCTTGTTGTAGCTTCGCCGGGCGCCGTGCTTTTCAATTCGGCCCGAGCGAAGTCCGGCAGGCGTATGCCCAAGTAATGGCGGAGGCACCGCGGTTCGCGCGCCACAAACCAGATGGCGCTGAATTTTCTAAGGGTCTATTAGTCCGGAATAGAGCACTGAGGTCAAGCGAGCTTTACATTTTTGAAAAAAAAATTCACCTGGCAGATATTTTGGCTTATGCACCCGCCCCTAAAATCCTAAGGTGCAGGACAGATGCACATGTAACAGAAGCTCCTATTTTGTCGGGTGCGAGGGTAAGTTGGAAAGTTCTCTTTAAAGGTATGGCCGCCGCGGTGGCTCAGTGGCTATGGTGCTCGGCTGCTGACCCGAAAGACGCGGGTTCGATCCCGGCCGCGGCGGCTGGAATTTCTTTGGAGGAGAAATTCTAGAGGCCCGTGTACTGTGCGATGTCAGCGCACGTTAAAGAACCCCAGGTGGTCGAAATTTCCGGAGCCCTTCACTACGGCGTCTCTCATAGCCTCAGTCGCTTTGGGACGTTAAACCCCATAAACCAAACCAAACCAAACCATCTTTAAAGGTATGAAATTTTGTACACTTTACCGTTAATGCTGGGCGCAACCAGGCGAACTCTGTTTATCTTACGCTGCAAAAGGCGATGAGCTTACAACGCCGATTGTCTGCGGCAGCGCCATTTACGGCCTACCTGGAGCGTATTCAGTAAACGTCTGCAGTAGGGCCAGATATCTTCAAAGCAGGTTGTCATACCTCTGATAAAACGGTTTTCCCTCGCACTGTCCCACACGTTTTGCGTGGCGTGTACATGAATGCTGCTGCGCTGATGACACCCTGAAACACTAAATAAACTGTATCTTTTCCCCTCCGTTCGACGACTGGAGTAGCGTACGAGTCATGTTGCTCATGTGCGCCTTTTGCAGCAAGCTTTACATGTATTGGTTTATAAATAGAAAATAATCATCGGTATTCTTTGTATTATAACAGATTACTGTACCCATTCAAGAACTGCCTAGGGGCGTCTATGGAAAAAGCTATGTCCGTCTGTGGCCTTTTGTGAGTTATGAGCTTCTGTATCCACCGAAGTGTTGCTTATTGCCAGCTATTGAAAAATCTGTCATTACAGCTATAGCTTCGGAACCATAGAGCTGTTTTAGCTGCTTATCGTAGAGTATATCCTCCTTAAACTACACCTATAGACGGCCACAGGAAAGGTTTATAGCTATTTGGCCCATTCACCTATAGCCGGCCATAGAACATTTCTTTATGGGTATGATCTTTTATTTTTATTTGCTGGCGCAACTTCAAGGTGTCATCCCAAATGGAGGGCAAGGAGGCTAAGAGAAATAAGTTACAAGAGCAAGCACATCCTGCCAAATGGCGTGATTTTTGCATCCCTAAATGCACCTTGTAAAAAGCTTCTCTCGGTAAACTGCTCACATATTAATGCTTCAATGTAAAGCGTTTGGTGGCATTTGGTGGTCCATTTGTTTTTGATATTATGCTAGAGCTGGAGTACTTGCCTGACTGGAACAAAATTGCTAGAAATCCACATCGTCTGCGGCTGCGAACAGCCAAAACAAGCGGCACAAGCAGCAATGGGTCTGGCTCATCTCGCTTCCTCCTCTAGGTCCTCCTCTGGGTAAACTACCTCTCCTCCCATGCTAAGCAAGCGGTTTGCACACAGTAAGTGCGATTGCGCCACCAGAACCATTTATACGTATCCCTCTTGTTTTTGCTCTTCGTAGCCCAGACAATGAAGATTACTAATAATCTTGATTTAATCAGGCCAACACTCCCCTGAAGAATAATAAGAAAAAAACACGACTAATTGCCGCCACACGTGTCAAATTACAGCATGCATATGTCAGCGGTTCAGCCGAGAGAAGGCCTTTACGAGGTGAAATTACAGATGCAAAAATAACGCGCGTTAAAAATTTGTTTCGGTGTGCACAAAAACAGTCGGTAATATTGTACAGCCGCCACGAAATGTTTATAGAAGGCGGCTCTGTCGAAAAACATTAATTTCTTTGCATCCAGCGCACAATGGCTGAGATTTCATGGTGCAAAACATAATTCGCTTAATTAAAATTTGCATGAATATATTTATGCCAGGGTTCACGTAGTGACTGTGATGGAATTTTTTCGCTGCTATTACCATATATTTTAGACTGTGGGTACACCAATTAAGCGAATGTGCATCTTAATAAACACTAATATAGATCGAACTAAAGACACAAGGTAAACGATTTGAGATGATAAGGCACTACTTCCGACAGTAGACTTTTCCCGTGGATGCTTTTAGAAATATCTAAAGAGGTAATTATATTATTGGCTTTGTACCTGAATTCCCTAATCCCTAGGAGTGATTACATAAAGAAATGTAATCGGTACATAATATGCATTTTTATCAGAAAATTCCTGCTCTGTAATGATATGTGCAATACAAAGTGTGAGATCGTTTCAGCTGCTTTCAAGAGTGTTAAAACCTAGGAATCATTCCGCGGGATTTTCATTTATTCATTAAATCGCCCCCCCCCCCCCCCTCCGGAAGCGCTCAATGAAGGAAAAGAAGAGGAATACTCCAAAGTCCTCCAGCTGACTTCCAATAACGGTCCTAAGAATTTATTGTTAAAATATACAGTTTCTTGATAAACTGTGGTTTCACCTAACTTTGTGCAAGTTAGGTGGAAACGTCCTCCATGTACCAGAGCGCTATACGCTGTTTGATTTTCATTGTGACAGCCAAAATAAACAGCGTAATTAGAGCTGTTAAACAAACCCGTCCTTTTCATGCAATAGATGCATTCTAACCATCTCTCATACATCCACACTGATTTCAGATGTTGAGGTAAGCATATTGTTTTCAGCTGCTTTACTCGCTTCAGAATGAGAGAAGCCTTCTAAAGGAAAGAAACTTCCTTTAACGGTTGGGTGAAATTTTAAAAGAAAAAGCTCTCGAGACGCCAAGATCAATAATGCGGCGACAAATAATTAAGAGTAACTTTCATGCTTGTACTCTCTTTTCCTTGATCAAAGTTCGCTAGGCAGCGGACACGGAATTAAGGACAATTCTGATCGGTGTTTTTTTTCCTGCAGTGGCCTGCAACTTAGCTGCAAAAACTAGAGTAGAAAGCGTGACTTCGTGCCTCTAAATGCTCTTAACCTCAGTCTCGCATCTAGGCCCGAGTACATGTTACATTAGAAAGAACTCTAAACCAAAAGTTAAAGACCAGAGTTGAACAAATAATGGGGTTGTTATCTTTATCTCGATAAAATGCTTTATTTTGCTTGTGAAATATCTCAGTGGCTCTTAAGTTCATGGGTTAAACCAATATAAGGCGTGCTATTTCTTGGAAAATGGTAATTCCAAGCAGATTAATATGAATATGGCGTATGCCTTAAGGAATACCACGCCCCATCAGTGCACCTCAAATTCGCAGAGATAACAAAAAAAGAAAACTAGAATCGATCATTAGCGATGTTGCTGAGCAAATATTAGCGTAAATCAGCAAAACAGAGAACGAATTCGCCTTAAATGTGCCAGTAAGCTTCGCTCTAAGTTCGGCTGAAAACTTGCAGCGCTAATTACCAGATGCCTAAAGCCCGTTTAATTAGGAAAATGTCTGTCGCACAGAATCGTCGAAAATTAATTTCCGGTCTCAACAATACTTTCTTCTTGCGAGTGCTCTATATGTACTGTATATAGGAAAAAAAAAGAAAAGCAACGTGAGAGGCCACGGCGCCCTCGGCTGAGCAGCGGTACAGCGGCGCTTTCATCGTTTCATGTTTCGTCGAGGGGCGGTAGAGAGCAAGGAAGAAGTCAGCGATGGCGTTCCAGAGCGCCCAGATGAAAAATCAAGTATGTGTGCCCTTCTTTTTGCAGCACTGACTGCATTATCCCTGAGGCGTGAGGGCGCTTGGCGCGAAAGAATATTAGGAAATGTGGCGGCCACACGAATGACGCGCACTGCAGGGGACTCCGCTGAAGTGTGAGGCGGTCGTGGAATATGCGCGCCGGCCTCTCGCAGCGTCAGTGCCTGGGGCTCCATGTCGGTGTTATTTGGTGCTAGTTGGCTCGCGTTTCCCTCCTGTCTTCATGCTAGGGGCGCCATTAAATTTCACAGTAAAAACGCGTACGATTTTTTGCAACAAGGCACACTCGAATCAATCGCATTTCTATTCCTGCAGGACTTGTTATTACCCTGGCTTGTTCAATGGGATAGCGTATGTGACAAAACCCTGGGTACATAAGGTGCCCAAATGTGGCTCAGCAAAGAAGTAACAGGTGAGCAGCACGAGTGGGGCAGTGAGCTCGAAGCGTGCTTCAGACGTCTGAAGAGACCCTTTAGGAGGCCTCGAGAAGGTGGAGGCTGTCGGACTGACGTGAGCGACAGCCAAGGTGCTGTCAGACGTGTACTTAAGCAGAGCTCCATCCTGTCGTCAACCGCGTTCTTGAGTTTCGTTCTTTCGTGCGCTCTGTCCTTCAAGCATGAGACGTGTGCGGTGCAACGTGTTCGTTTATCACCAATCAGAGGCATGTTTGAAAGTCGGCCATAGTAAAGTCGCTGTGTAGCAGTCATTTCCATGCCTCGAAGGTGACCAGGGAGCAGCAAGCGATTGCGCATAACATTGAATATGTTAAGCGAATGAATGGGTAATTAGATATAGTGATAAACTACTACTGTACCGTTGTTTATACTGCCTATACCGACCACCTGTCGTTCGATTTAAGTGACAGCATTATCAGTCATGAGAGTTGCGTCTGTGAGGGCTTACGTTAGTTTTAAGCCAGCGTCTCTCGCTCACAGTGCGCAAGCTTAATTCTGGCTTGTGCAGAAACCAGCCACTCCTGTCTGTGGTCATGCGAGAGCAAGCCAATTCACGAATCCTCGGCTCGTCCTGCCAAAGACCTTCGGTCTTCGCGCCAGCACACGCGTTCTGGCTGATGCAGAGCTTCTCTTCAAGTCGCCTCAATCCCGAGCGCAAGCGCTATCATGAAATGCGAACGACAGTTAATGACGTACTCATGAGGGTACTGAATTACGTGGGTTCCACATGTCCAAAGTTGCCGAGGCGGAGGTGCAAAATGCAACAGGGCGCGAAACGAAAAGATGAGGAGAGGCCACATCGGGTACAGCGCTGGCAAAAGCCAAAAGCCAAAGCCAAAGGGCGGTAGCAAAACGAATCGGCCGCTGGAATGAGGGCCCACCCAACGGATAAAGATTTATTTTGTACAATGAACGTTTACCAGCCAAGCAATCAATGCTGGATAAATAATGACAAACCCCTCCTAAGACCCCCAAACATACACACACACTAGCTACTAAAATTTCGTCTAGCTGCAGTCGGCGTATGGTCCCTACTATAGAGTAAGCCCATGTTCCTTTCTTGCTCTCCTATTCTAATTAAATCGTTGACATGGGGCATATTGTAATCCACTCTACGATGTTACGATGAAAACTTTATGGGCCCATATCACATATTTTTTTCTTTTGTACACTGTATGTGGAGCACAGGTTTGACTCCTTATGCCAACTGAGCTAAATATTCCTAAATATTATTTTTTTTTTGCGTGCGCACTGACCGCCTCTCTACAATATATCCCTTTTCGTGTGGTCTAGCTGCATGGGCAAGTAATTCGTATACGCGCGGAGGAGAAATAAGGCGGCGGGCTTGAAGACAATAATTGACTAGAATGCAAGAAATACCCCCAAAACTTTACTCAGCCCACTTAACTTCTTGAAATGGTGTGTGACCTTTTATAACAACTACGTGTCATCTTCAAGCGGAGACAATGTTTGGACATGGCCCAAGAGCTTTCAAACCTCATTCGATGCGGCAGATTTCTTTTGGCAGCTTAAATTTCTTTCAATTAATTCTTAGTTGCGCCATCGACGCATCCCTTGTTATAAGATACCGCTATAATATCAACAGTAAATAAAAACGACTAAGCTATGGCTTAACGCCAACAATTCAGTGAAAAGCTAGCACTCGTTTAGCAGGCTTCGGCTCCGTCAACGGTCCGGGAACTGCCAAGGCGGTAGGCAGTATAGATGCTGTCCTCTTACGTTTGCGGTACTCCAGAGAATATGCAGCGTTCACCCTGCGACGATGTTCGCTTTAACGGTGAAGCGTGTCGGCTTCGCGTTCCGCCTCAAGTACGGCTGTATTTTTCCATTCCCTTTTTTTTGTCGGTACATTGTTTTAACAATGTACCGACTAGCCCAAACAAATACCTTAGTGCAATACATTTCCATTCCCGACGCTTCCTCTCATGCGCAAAAGCACGTTTGATCTCGGCTGCTGACTGCGGCTGATCGGAGCCTCCCGAGTCTACCACGTCGAAGAAGCTGCTTACCACGCACCTGTTGTGCACGGTTATTTTATGAAACGCCGTGACGCCACTAGAGTTACTGAATAGCACCTATGTTGCGCGTAGGTCACCATAATGCTCTCCAAAGCATCCAAATGATGAGAGAAAGCCGCAACCCTTGCATGCAGGAGGCAGACTTGGTGCAGTGGTTAGAGCGACTGCAGGCTCAAACCGCTTGATTCTAGCTGCCGAGCTTGCTCTATTCATGGCGGATCACTGCTGCATTGAATGACACAGCTTGCTAGCAATGCGTCGGCAGCACTACGGCCTATCTCCCTGAGGTACGAACAAAATACTCCACATGTGGTGGATGGGTGGCGCCATGTGTTGTAAACGCACCAAATCACAAACGTTTTCTTTTTAACAATTTGCGAACATCTGCGATAAAATTGCGTGTTATTGGTAAGAAAACATGGCTTTCAGAGAACATGTGCTCTCTGACAAAATAAAACGCCGCAAAACACGAGCGCAGTAGGTGCACGAATGAACTGTCAGCAACGGGAAGTTGGCTTCTCCACAATGCTTGGATGCTTTTCAACCGTGTGGTCGTGTTTAGCCAATAGAGTCGTGAGCGGCGCGGGGAATGCAAACGCGCAACTGCAGCTACTTATACAGTAACTCTAGACGCCACGACAGCGTAGCGCCATCTGGCGGCTGACACTGACTCGCCGCATGCTGAACCTTGGTTGCCATGCTTCGCTCGGCGGACGGACTACTGAAGGTCGTCGTGGTCGAGCTCCTTATAACAGCTTTTTGGTGTAAAATTCCCAGCTTGATCGCAGGCTTTAGTCAGATGTGCTAAGGAATCTCTACAGCCATGAGCATATTTAGCCTCCAATAGCCTATTTAGCCTAGATATCCAATATTGCTATATTTATCCTGCATTCTTTTTTTGCAATGAATGAAAAAAACATTCCGACAAACCGTAAATGAGCACCAGCTGTGTTATAATTTTAAACATTTCCATTGTTGTGCAAGAGGAAAACCCTCAGATTAAAAATGTGAAATGGGTTTGTAGGTTTTGACAATTTTTTCCCTTTTGTGCTCTTTTTTCTTTTACACTCATCGATATTGTAGTGAAACAATTTGCATATCTTCTGCGTCTCTGACATTAATACTATCAAATGCTAATTACACTTAAAGTAACTTAGAGGCATGCCTTTGTGGGGACGCACTCGTTCCCTGTGGTTCGCTTTCCCGCAATGCACCCTCTAATTGTTCTCTGTGGTTAGCTTCCCCGCAATGCACCCTCCTTAGTTGTTTTACTTTAACTAACAGGGAAGGGCGCTCGCGTCGCATCGACACGAGAGCCACGAATGGCGTGCTTGCTTCGCGCGCGGGGGGGAGAGACGGGCCTGTTCTGCTCGGCGCCGAGAAAGCGCGCGGACGTGTCGCGCGCCGTTCCGCTCTTCGTGGGCGGGCGTCTCGTGGTCGGAACATGCTCCTGCCAACCCGTCCCGTCCGGCCTCAGAGTTTTCTCTTGCCATAGCGTGGGCGAACAATCGCTCGTAACCGTGCTGGTGAGTCGGACGCTCTCGATTCCTCAGTGTATTTTGTTGCTAGCTGGCGTTATTGTTGTAGCAATAAACGCTTTTTTTTGTGTCAGCCAGTGTGTCGTTCCTTTGTTTCCTCAGAGCAAGGCCCGCCGTAGTCGGCGTGCGCTCGGTAGCGTACGCGACCACGGGGTGGGGTCCGGCGGTTTTGAACTGTGTCAGCCGCGCTTAAGCGAGGAGAACGTATTTATCTCCCCCAATTAAACCCCACACCTTTTTGCGCTAATCTACCGACAGTAAGCAGTCGAACCAGGATATATTGAACTCGAAGAGGATCGTGAAACAATTTGATATATAGATAATTCTATAAACGAAAAATGGCAACCGGTGACAAGCATGGGGGAGCGTTCACGCCGGCTTCAAAAAATGTAACGTAACCGCTTCTCCTGGGCAATTTCCTTGCTCTATGTAGTATACCAGTGGTATCAGTGTTGCCAGAGCAATACGAAACTGCGACAGCAAATCGTACAAAAGGCAGTGTCTTTTAAGACAACGTAGTTGACCTTTAAAAACGAAGCCTCCTATGGCACCAAAGAAGTACATTTAAACATTTAGTTTCAGTTTATAATTTATAAACAATTAACGAAAGGAAACAAACTGAAGCAATATTTTTAAATTTTCGCAAGGCTTCGGACACTGTCTCACAGAGAAAGTTAATAAATTAGTCTCTGGAATTAAAATCGATAAGCTAATAACCTGGATCAAAGCTTACTTGTGAAACATGCCTTCTGTGAAACATGCCAGAACCATGCCTTCTCACACAGCATTCCTATTCGGTCTGGAGTCCCCAAGGGTCTGTTCTTGGACCACTTTTGTTTATTATATTTATTAATGGTATCGTTCGCGATCCCTCTGCCCTTGTTAAGTTGTACACTGACGATTGTGTCCTTCATGAAAAAATTAATTGTATTAAGACCAAATCAGACTAAATAATACTTCCAGAAAGTAATGCGTTGGTGTGAGATATGGCAAATGGTGATAAATTTTGATAAGACAGCTTATATGAGACTAACACTTAAAAATAAACCGCGCCTCTTCCAGTATGGAAACAACAATAATCCGCTTTCTGAGGTAACGTGCTACAAGTATCTCGGCCTCTGGATTTCCAATAATCTTTCCCGGGGAACATATATTGATGTCTCGGCTAATGCTCTTCGGAAACTGTTTTTTGCGGCGCGCATTGCTGTTTGCTACACATTAAGCTTGTTTACTTACTTACAACGCTGTTTTCGGGCCAATCTCAGAATATGCTGTAATCATCTGGGACCCCTACACTACGACCAATATTCACAAATTAGAAAGGATTAGAAAAAAAGCAGCGAGATTTATCTATAATTCTTACGGCCGCATCTCCATTACGGACGTTCTCAGAAAAAGTGGCTTAATTACTATCCGTTACTGATAAGAATTGCATTTATCGCTTGAAATTCTTTTTTCAGTTCATCAAAGGGCAATCCAAATTGACACCTCGCTAATAATTTGTTATTCTAGTGTTTATGCTACACGCATGCGACAGTCCTTTTCAATAGAACCTTTGTCAGCAAGAACAAAAGTGTTATAATTATTCCTAGTTCCCTAGAACCATTATAGAATGGAACGACCTTGCTCATAATGTAGTTACAGTGAATTCGTTGTCACTTAGTGACAGCAATAATGGTTGGTGCTTTACAGAATGATAACTTACTTGGTGATTTGAACTTGCTCCCTCAATTGCTTGAACGTTTCTGTTATGCGTTTGTGTGGGAGGTCATTCCTGTGATGTCGCTCTTCTAAAGCTTATATACTTGTTTAGTACGGTTTAGCAATTTTGTTGGCGGTGATGCCTTACCTGCTGTATATTTTTCTCTCTTGTTTTGTACTTTTGTGTCACTGTGCAAATACGTGTATAAGCCACCTGGTGTGGTCTCATCTTTAAGACCGCAGTATCCGTAAATAAAAAAATAATAAATAAATCATTTTTGTTATTTGCGCAAAATCGGAAGTAGAAATTGGGGCGCCACACAAGCTTGACGTAAGACACGAGAACCATTTCAATGACCATTGAGATATGCCTGGTAGCAGCGACACAACTCCTTTGAGTTCGATAGCGATTGAGACTCTCGAAAACTCGACTCGATGTCCATTGAAACTGGTCTTGTAACCGAAGTATAACCCGCTTGGCATCAAAGACACTGCGGACGCTGCTTTGAGAGTATCCACAGCCTATTATCAGATGTTGCTTCGGTCATCACTACACTTTAAATAGCATAATTGCTTATTAATAATAAAGTTGGTTTCCCCAACGCTTTCGGCCGCGATGGACGCCATGCGAGGGCCGCCAGCAGATTTCCTTCACTGCAGGACAGTGATGTGGCGTGGAAACTGAGTACAAGAGACTGAAAGCTACCCTCAAGCACACGTCATAGTCACCTCAGCATGTGGTTCCATGGCGCTAGCGCTGCCAGCAGGCACCCAAGGCCACGCAGCCGACCAATCTCTGCACGGGGAAAGGGATCGAAGAGTTACGTTTGTATATATATATAGTGTCCC
Organism: Amblyomma mixtum; assembly: GCF_055824585.1. Taxonomy (NCBI): domain Eukaryota; kingdom Metazoa; phylum Arthropoda; class Arachnida; order Ixodida; family Ixodidae; genus Amblyomma; species Amblyomma mixtum. The sequence goes on along the minus strand of NC_143014.1, from coordinate 275,907,127 downwards.
AGCTAAATGTAACCAAGCTTTTAAAAAAGACGAAGTGCTCTAGCCCAGTGAGACTAACTGATAGTTGTTGCGAGTCGCGTGTCCTAGTCTGCAGTATTTTTTATTACGCAAACTTAATTAATTAGCAGACATTAATTAGTTAACTTTTTAATTATTGCCTTCAGAAAGAAAGTGTCAATGCAAAAATTGTAGCTCTCATAGTAAAATAACAGGCTGCCATGTTTACAACCAAGTACCACTAATGCAGCTTCTTTTATTTGCCTTAAAAGAAAGCCCGCGAAATACAAAAACAACCACGTGAAAGGGAAGCAGTTTCAGCGCTGCCAAACGACCGGTCAAGCAACGACATCCGCTCATGTTTGCAACGCTGTCCCGAACAGGGTACGGCGTTTGGAGGTGGTGGCGAGATATGCGCCAGGAACTGCTTATGCGTCATGGAAAGTAAGCGGGCGCTGGTTTTCAAGGAAGTGAAGCGCGGCTCGCACAAGGTGGCTCGCATGCAGCGCTTTTTCACGCGAAGCCCCCACCGAACTTGCACCGTCACGCGCTTAAGAAGCGGTCGCCCTAGCGCCCATGCGAGAGTTGCTGGCGTATATCTCGCAACCATCGCAAAACGCCGAACCCCGTTCGGGACAGCGTTGCAAAGATAAGGGAATGTTGTTGCTTGATCGGTCGTCTGGGAGCGCTGAAACTGCTTCCCTATCAAGTGGTTCTTTTTGTATTTCGCGGGCTTTCTTTTAAGGCAAATAAAAGAAGCTGTATCAGTGGTACATGGTTGCAAACACGGCAACCAGTTATTTTTCTATGGGATCTACAATTCCGGCATTGACACTTTCTTCCTGAAGGCAATTATTAAAAAGTGAGATAATTATTCTCTGCTAATTAATTACGTTTGCATAATAAAAAAATACTGCAGACTAGGACACGCGTCTGGCAACAACTCTCAGTTGGTCTCACTGGGCTAGGGCACTTCGTATTTTTTAAAAGCTTGGTTACATTTAGCTGGGACACCCTGTATATATATACATATAGAGTCGCCACTGCCAGAGACGCGGCGCTCAGTTAGACATATGAAACAACCGGCGAAGTTGTAATTTGATATACAGCCCGACTTTACTATAATTTTACATAGGATTTTCAAGGTGATAATCTACGTGTTCGATATGAACACTAATTCGAAGTATCCGGTTTCGATATATCCGGACTCAAATCTATGCAAAAGTTCAATTTCTGCAGTGCGTGCCAGTGTTTCATTTCCTTTGCCCTTGGCTCACGTTAGTTGAGACAGGGTATATGACAACTTGAATAAGGTTCCAGTGAAAACATCATGACAGTGTCATGAACACCTGTATTGAAGGAGATATAATACTAACGCTATTTACTAACTTCTATGTCACTTCTAGAATTTCGCCCGCCGCGACCGGGATCGAAACCGCGTGTTTGATCCCGGCCGCGGTGGTCAAATTTCGTTGGAGGCGAAATTCTAGAGGGCCGTGTACTGTGCGATGTCAGTTCACGTTAAAGAACCCCAGGTGGTCGAAATTTTCGGAGCCCTTCACTGCGGCGTCCCTCATAGCCTTAGTCGCTTTGGGGTGTTGAACCCCCATAAACCATGTACGTCACTTGCACTACTCTTCGCGACTTTGACTTTTTAGCAGCATGAACTTCACTTTCATGTATTACTGCTCCCTGCTGAGATATGGTTGCATATAATGGGACACCAGTGGAACCAATTTTATTGCACCTAGTTTTCTTTTTACTGTAGTGGTAGTAAAAATAGAGATCACTGCGGCGTCTCGCATTGGGAGAATGCTAAAGCATTGACGCCTCCTCGATAATCGTCGCCTCTCTTTGCCTCTTTTTATCGTTTTCTTTTTGTTAATTAAAGTAACTACTGAATTAGCGTAATTATCTTAAGCTTTATTTAAAGATCGATTTATTTACTCTGATTATGCCTTCTTTTATCTCAACCAATTTGGCTTTTCAAATTTGGCGCCGTCGTTGCTCTCCCGTCCACTTACTATATCCCCGTCCAGGCTATTTAATCGTCCAATGATTTTTGCTGAAAATTAATTAACTAATTAATGTATGCCAATGAAACTTTTTGTTCGATTAATTATCCCTCCCCAAATGCATTTCAATTCATTTCTAACTTTATTTTCACTCCTTTGCCTATTTGTCCACGGCTGTTTTCCCGTCCACTCCCTGTGTCGACCTTCGTGCTATTTCGACGTTTTTTCTACATTTTGGGATCTAATTAATTAACTAATCACCCTATCGACATATATTTCTTGCGCAGCATCCTCAGATCATCCTCTTTCGATTACAACCACTCGTTTAATGCTACCTCTCCTGAGAACGTCACCACTGCTGCGGACGCGTTTTACGGACACGTTATGCTGACACGATCCCACCGACATTGCCTAAACATGCTTTCGTATTAATAAAATGAACCATGTTATTGGTATGATGAGCGAATTTTTTTCTTCTGCGCAGCAACCTTAACTTTGGAATATAAAGAGATGAACAAGTCCCTGTACCTCCCCGAGAATTTGAAATAGTCAATATGTATGGAGCCCCGATTTAGGTGAAAGTGGAGCCGACCTATTTACGCGTCTTCAGCGAAAATTTTCACCTAGACCCTGCTTCCGACACTTGTTTCTTGCATGTTTATATGTCACCCGTATCGCGTCGTTTAATGAGAGCAAGCACACACGTGTCGCCTTGTAATTAGCGTGTGTAAGTACAGCTCAGAAATATTCAAGTGGACAAAGCGCGCACTCTGAAGTACTGGCGAATTTGCACACGTGTCGCGATCTAGGTAATTGTGCTTTGCCAGGATCGGAATTCTAGCATCGCAGTGCGATGCAAATTGAAACAGGAGTGAACTGAGATTTCGCGCGAACCAGCGGCACCAGCGCTTTCTCGTGGGAAATTAACTCCTCGTAAAGTATACTGCACTATTTTTTATTCAGGAAACTAGCTGTATTGAACTTAAAGCAAGTCTGTTGCGCCAACAAATTAAAGGACGCTTTAGGCCTGACCCCTTGGTTTATTCAAATATTCGTTCCATTCGCACACCGAGCCTAGCATGCAGCTCTTGCGCTACCCTAATGATTTTTGTTTCTTTTCAACAGATATAATTTCTTCGCGAGCACCAAAAAGACAAATTATGATGGGCGCAGTGTGCCATCCATGCATTCTGTCGTCCTCCGGAACATCCAAATTCAGATTTTTGCCCGACCTTTTCAGTCGCCATTGAGGTAGATCTCACTCGACGGCCTCAGTACATGATGCCTTCATACCTACACTCGCACACGCGCACACACGCACACGGAGCTGTCATTTCTCTAAAAAAGTTGCAGTGACTGAAGCGGACACTTTAAGGTTCGTATTTTGCCAGTCACCTTCTCTCTGAGATAGGGGCCAAACTGTCACGTCAAGGTAATGAGTGTTTCTGAATTTACTCACTGGATTCCTACGGGCGGATTTAACATGCTTCTAGGCGTTCATTTCCGTTATTTTTAGTTCTTCAATCGTTACGTCTTCCTTTCTATAGCAGTAACCTTCCAGAACATCCCGGAGTGATCGTAATTGACGCTTCATGGCTGAATGTCTATGTAGACACAGGAGAGTGGGAGCGCCACCGTGCTCCGAGGCCAAGATCGCGAAGGCTGCCTACGACGGCCCGAGGGCAGCATTTTCCGGTGATCAACATCGCTCATACAGACATCTACCAAGACTACCGAGGCTGAAGTGAAACTAGTATATTCCGACACCAATGCTGAAATCAATTGTTATCAGCTACGCTGTCGATGCTGGCGCACTTGTAGAAGGAAACTAAGAAACAACGCTTGATTTTCAATTCAGGTGTCATAGTTGTTAACGATTGCCTTCACGATTCATTTTTACGCCTCTCTTGCACTGACCAGCTGCTCCTTTTTGATACCAGAGCCAGCAGTTTGAATTCCTCGCTAGCAATCACCCCTGGCGTCTCATCTAATAATAACCAATAAGAGTACGACAAAAGGAAAAGGAAATAAGCGTTACGAAATAAAGTGCCATATTTCTGCTTACTAAATGAAACAGCAAAAATTGGAGGGGACACTTAAACTCCGCCTGAGGGGTATGACGCGATAGCGTAGTTGATGAATTCTTATATACGCAGAATGTCATTCTCTACTTTACATTCGTAGGTCCCTGGAAGTCGTCATACCCCTCCTGGCGCAGTGGTGCAGCGATTCAGCGATTCGACACTGCCCTGCGGTGGCAGGTGCTCCCAGCGGTGGGCCATGTGTGGCCCAGGTTTATATTCCGGAGAGACCAATCATTAATTTGACTGCAACGTTGGGCAGTTTGCACGCTATTCGGTGGGCAGGTAGTGATGACGCCGCAAAGTCACGTGACCTAAGGGGCCCATCTGCCTCCTAGGTTACTCTCTCGGCAGCACCTGCCAGAGTCATGCTCGTGATTTTTCACTCACCATGCCGACACCGACAACGTCGACACCGGATTTTCTGGGCAACGAGGCTTTTAACGCTATCGCGTTAAAACATGCATAATCACCGCTACCCTGTTCTCCGAGCGAAGTATTTCCTTTGGTAGCAATCCTTCGGTGCTCTGTCGCTGGAGGGTATTCTACGCGGCTCATGTGCTCATCAGCGTTTTGCGCAATAACATCCGAGCGTCATAAGTAACATGCTCATGTGCGCGACATGCAGTTAGTTGTCGATACGGCAGTATTAAGGTGAGCTGGCACATCTTTCTTCAATGGCGTACACGTCGACTCCTTCCTCATCCCTCTTTTTATGCACAACAAGCCCGCGAAAGTTGGAGGCGTGTGTTCCCTTCTTGAAATATGAATTTCGAAGACTCTGGTGAAAATGTCAGCTCACTGGTCTGGGACATACTGCCCGTACAACACTGATCGCATTTTTTCTCCGTGGTTCCAGACAATAAGCGTGGCACTCTTCCCAGCCTTGCCTAGACTTACATTGGCCCTTTCTCGCACTGGGGGAATCCGGGTATACTTTGGCAAGATATGGTTTGCTAACTTCGATGAAAAAATAATCACAATGGCAAAAACTTCTTCGCAAAGTCCACAAAAACGATAACACGCTAACCATGCAAAGCAGGAAATACATCCCCATATTCTGCAACCGGCATATTAGTGCGCAAGACTGACTGAAGGCGCTACATGTTCGAGTGCATTTCGGCGTTGAAGGGTCAGCGCATCACGTGACCAGTGAAATATGGTAATGATTATGCGCGAGTGCACACTATTCAAGCAGGAATGATGTTTGAATGGATTAGATTTTTGATAAAAAACAGATAAAGCCTACGAGTTTGTAACGCGAATGTATGAGCGTTAGCTGTGGTATGGCAGCAAAGAGAAACCGGGCCCCGGGCTTTTACGGCAGTGGGTTTCGAATCAACGACCACCCGCAGCCTAGGCGGACGCCCAAACCACTAGGCCCTAAGCGACCTCCTACCTCTCTCTCTTTTCACTCTACCATTTTCCATCTCCCGCTTCTTTCGTACTAGTGGAGAGGGGTTTCCCATTTCTCCACTTCCGTTACCAATGCCTAGCACTCTTTCCCTCATACTTCTCCCACTTGCCCTCTCCCTCACCTGCCCTAAGGGTGGAGAGGGAAATTTCCCTCTTTACTTTTCCACCTGCCAACCGAGGCAGGTGGCAGGTGATGCTGCGGGCGCGCACGATGACGGCGCGAAATTGAGGAATGCGCATTCGGAACGAATGTTGGCGAGTTTACTGGTATTATCACAATGTGTTAAGCAATGCATTACGCATTGCGGAGCCATGCACTCTGTAAAAGAGGCACATGCTAAGGCACTGGAAAATGTCTAGCTGCAGTACAGTCACCATAATCCTCAAATGGAAAGTGGTAAGATCCCAACCTGGAATGTTATCAAGCGGAGACTCAATATCTCCACTAGTATTCATGGCGTGTTTACAGAAGGTAGTCAACGAACTGCATTGGGAAGAGTAGCGGATAAAATTTAATACCTTTTTAATCTCTCATTTCCTCATGACAATGTATTAGTAAGTAATTAAGGGAAGAAATTACAAAACATAACCGATCACCTAGACAGGCGAAACAGAAAGGTGATTCTAAAAATAATATGAAGAAGTTTAAAGTAATGTTCAGTAGTCCCGGCAGGGCACAACAGTTAATGACTGGCAGCGAGGCATCGGGAGTGACGAGGGAATATATCTACTTAGGTAGTGACTGCTGACCCGATCCACGAGACCGAAATAACTAGAAGGGTAAGAATATGGTAGAGATCATTTGGCGGGTCCTCTCAAGTAATGAATATCACTTTACCAGTATCCCTCAAGAGGAAAGTATGAAGAAAGCCTGTTGGTTCCACTTATTTTTACGTAGTCTAAAACTTTGCCACCTAAATTACTAATGGCAATTTCCGTGGGTTTTCTGCTTTCCTCTTAGCAAGCGTTTGTCATTAGTCTTCCTCGCGTCAAGACTGGTCACGTTTTATTTGACATTTCTGCCTTTCTTGCTTTGTAGCAGGGTTAAGTCGCTCAAGAACTTCTTCCAGGAAATTCTTACATCTCTATGTCGCCATAATTGTCTCATTACACGAGCGTCAATGTCCAATCGTAATTTGACCTTCTTTGTCAATGAAGGCTTTGCAATCTGGCGAAAGTATTATGCGTTACAAATTATATGCTGCGAAGTGAATCACAGCACAGAGCGGCAAGGTTTTATTCGTGGCACGAAAATAACCATTGTAGCTGTGCAGCGAAGTAGGTGGCAACATGAAGAAGCGCACAGCTAGAAGCCTCTTTTCTGGACGCATTTGCAAAGAATCTTGTAGCAGAATCCTTCAGACTATCGTTGTAGCGATTTGCAAGGCTTATTGCACTTTTTTTTTTCTCTTTCACCTAAATTTTTTCATCTGCACTGACTTTCAGACAATTGTGTAACGAAGTTCGCGCAATGAATAATCATAGAGGCAGGCGCCCTTAAGCTCGCGTAGGAGTAAATTCCGTGATGCGGGCTTTGCAGTAATGCTTTTTTTCTGTCCTGCTCAGTAGCGATTGCCTAGACTCATGCACTGCGGGCCTTCAGACACGTGCGTGAGGGAGTGACTCTAAGTGAGTGTGAGTGAGTCTGAATGATTGAGTGAAAGCGGGTTAGCGAGTGAGAGCATATCAGGGAGTGCGAAACAAAAGAGCACCAATTGAATTTGGAAGTCTTTCTTGTGTAATCCCTATAGTAGGTGGCTTGCAGTTTTAGCTTTACAATACAACTAAGGCAACTGCTCCAACTAATAAACTATTTCAAACAGAACTAAGCCTGTAAGGGTTAAAGCATAACACATTTCAACTTTGTCTTTTCTTAATAGTGCCAGACGAAGCAGACAACTTAAAACGACAGAATCTAGATGTAACGGACAGAACTCGTACTAACAACCTGCACCTGCTCCGGTACGTCAGCAGTCGCTCAGCCATCCCCATCAGGGCATTCAGGTAATCATACTAAGCGTGAGCGCTCGTCCAGAAAATAGGCGTCGCTAATGAACGTGAGCCGCAGTCGAGCAAAGTCTTTCCTGAGTGCCTAATACGCTCTCGTGGAAGTACCGTGCCGTCCACAGTATTGTTCGAGTTTGCTCTGTGCTTCTGTCCATCAAAGAGAACTAGGTGCTTCCTAGTGAGTTTGAAGAACTCCAATGAACGATCCGCCGCTTCACCAGAGGACCAACAGAGTATGGTATTAGCTCGGCAGGGGTGAAACGTAGTCCATTCTGACCCCGTGCTAATACGATGTATCAAGATAACTTTTATTCACCGCTGTCGTGGAGGGAGCTTTAAGGAGCAGGAATTGGCTGGCATGTTTTTTAGCAGAATGATAACAGCAAAAGAGAATGAATTTTAAAACCAATGGCACGCTGTTTTCCGACCCCTGAAGATTACCTTTTGTGTCTTATTTTCTTTATTTATTTATATAGTGGTTTTTGCTGCGGCAGTGAGGAATTATTTCAGGGAATGAATTATATAAACTATGATATACAAACAAGATATTCACGGCAAAGTAGCACAACAAGATCAAAAAAGTGGACTGGAAAGAGGGAGGTGGAACAGCCCATAACAAAGCAGTATCAGCGGCCGCACATTTCGGCAAAAACTGTTAAAAATCTAATCAGAGACAAGGAATCAGTCCTTCAGGTGGTCAATTAAATGAGTATCTGGAAATTGTTAGCACCACCCACTTGATTTGCAGGATTGCTCTAGTCTTTAATAGTGTTATGGAAAACAAACACCTGTATATATTAATGCCTGAATCCTAACACCTAGTCCTTTTTTCAGTGCTTCCTGGTCTATCAGATATGTAATGGGGCTGCTCCAGACAAACGCTTTTGTGAATATCAGTGCAATTATTTTAAATACTGTACAACAATCCAGCCTCAGGATTTTTCGCCGGGCACACAACGCTTTCCAGCCAATACTATCGGATATGTTTGAGCCTTTAAGCATGAAATGCTTTTAGCTCTCGTTGTCGGGGCGCGACGGATGGCCTTGTCTTAAGAACGGAGAACGAACTTTGGAGAAGTTTTCAGTCCGCTTGATGCTACGTGCTGCGGTGCCGCCGGAGCAGAGCATGCGCCAACAACAGCATCTTCGTCGTCCCGTGGAGGGCGAAGCTATCGCACGGCGCCAAGGAGCTTCAGTTTTGCCCTGTAGCCCGAGAGGCGCAAGCGCAGTCCTGGTGGCACTTGATAGGCTAGGCGACAGTGCCACGTGAGTTGCCGACATTAAGTAATGCACGCGAATCATAAAACATAGGTCCTGTGACCAGCATGACCAGTAAAAAGCTATAATTTGTCGTTTGTCGACGTGGTGGTCGGCGGTGGTGGTGCCGGCGTCGTCCAGCCGCGGCGAATGTCCAAACATTCTGTGTAGCACGTTCTGGCACCATCCCCTCTTCGGCACGCGGCGAGCGCTGATCGCGCGGGTCGCCATATATAAAAACCAGTGAAGAAACCCGGGTGCGTAATAGCTGGTTAAGAAAAGCTTAATTAAAGAACAGTGGCTTATGAGGGATGCTCCCCAAAACTCGTGTGCGGCTATCAGAATCTATGAGCAGCCCTAGATTACGGTACGCCTTTCCTGCAGTGCATTTCATGCTTGCATCTCCTCTCGGCAACGACATTGTTTGTGAATTTTATTTTTAGTACACTATCACTAAGGCTTCCAATCTAAAAAAAAAAACCTTGTCTTAATGTCTGAAGCCAGCTAGACTTGCCAATACTAAAATAAATATGGCCGCTACTGTGCCGCGCTTGGGTTTCAAGAACACGGCGACGCGAACAGGGGCCGTATTCCATAAGCTGTAGATTTTAAAATGGGCATTTCGCGTCCGTCTAGTCCTCAGTCAATGGCCGCTCAGATATGCCAGCGGCTTTCAAGCGCCTATGGAAAGCGACCCGGTCATTGGGCAGAAGGCAACCGGTCCTCGCCAGTGGCTGCCACTGACTGCAGCCAACGGTGACGTCCGGTCGTCTTCTGCCCAATGACCGGGTCGCTTTCTACAGACGCTTGAAAGCCGCTGGTATATCTGAGCGGCCATTGACAGAGGACCAGACGGACGCGAAATGTCAATTTTAAAATCTACAGCTTATCGAATACGGCCCCAGATCAGCTCCGCCGGCCACTGCCCGAGAACACTACTATCGCCACAACCGATCACCCTTCGTGTTTACCTGCCACTCTCCCGCGCTGTGCATTGCATGTCGTCTTCTTCGACTTCCATCCGTGCGCAGTGGTCCCAGAACGCACAGCTACTGCAGTGCTAAAAGGGCAGCTACCGCAGTGCGCTAAGGGGTCAGAAAAATTTTATGGTGCGCTACCACTAAAGTCCTCAACCACTCTTTTCGCTGATCTTTACCTGAAGCCTCACCTTGGACCCCTAGCCTCGAACCGGAAGCGAAATGGAATGCGACGTGTTTAGCACACATATTTCGCATTTGGCGAAGTAAGCTAAATCACCTGTAATTTTTGTCAACTATTCTTCGCGCAATTCTAACGTACGCAGTGTGGCATATAGGCAGCATTCCTCGGGGTGGCTTTGTTGTTTTATTGCAGCAACTTCGCTAACACATTTGAACGGTATTCAGCGAACATGACTTTTTATCCAGGAGTTATAATTACGTTACACAAAATTTGAAACACATTGTGTCCGTATAGTGGTTTATGGGGCACTCCAGTTACACCACCTGGAAGACTGTCTTGCTGGTTTAAACAAAAACAAAGTAAACAAGGGTTGAGATGGAGCTTCAGTCAGCTATAGCCAACGTTTCGTCTCGGCATCACAGTGGGATGTCCTTGACGAACCTTCACTGGCCGTTTTGGCGGTGACGCCTTCGCGTGCTGCCTAGAAAGCAATGCAATCAAGTCGGGCTGCTCGGTACACCTTCAGGCACGGATTCAAAAAACGCCGCCGTGCAAATGCCACCCGCGAAGGTATTTGTGAAGAGATGAGCATGATTTGCGAACTTTTTCTCCAAGCGCTAAAGCCCCAGAAACCTCGTATTTTTTACTACTCTACGACGTTCTGTCTGAATGCGAATTTTCGAAGCACAATGAACTCTTGTGTATAGATCCGTGGCTGATGCACTCGCCGTTCCTTTTTTTCTTCACGATTTTCAAATACAAGGAAGTGTAGACTGCTGAGCGATGCGATGCGCCGAGGCTCACATGTCTTTTTTTTTAAATTTCCCTCCGAGAATCTTGTGGTCGGGTATTTCATGACAGGTGGCCTGTCATGTTAAATATATGCCTGTTTGGATAGCTGATTCGAATTCGACAAAAGAGGTGCACAGCTTCGGTGGCTAGAAGAATCCAGTCATTGGCTGTGCGGATGAAGCGTGAATTCATGTAAACTGTAGTGTGGGTGTGTGTTAAAGAGACGTCTTTTCAGCGACCGATACAGTGTGACACACAATGACCAGGGAAGATAACCAGAGATTGTACCGGTTACCGGTGATGATGATTTTTTTTTGGCGAAAGGGCATCTCCGGCCAAAGAGCACCATGGCACAAATTGTGGCACAGATTATGAAAAAGTGTAATTTTGAAGTTTTCCGACGAGATTCGTGAACAGGGACATTTTTCTTCGGACTTGAGATTAATAATTCATTAGGGCCCCAGACAACGCATGCACGAAATACCTTTGAACGCAGGAATGGTTGGTACGTTAGCAAATGTGCGGCATGGGTCTGCTGCTGGTACGTTACACTGCAAATGACCGAGACATTACTAATGTCGTTAGTAACAGTAGAAGCATATAGTTACCTATGTAGATTATAGGACACATTAAGGCCTGAATACTTATATCATGATGTTACCGGCACTGAAGAGACACACATTTCACAGCTTTGTGCTGGACAGCTCAACCTGCGGTGAAAGAAGGTTAATGGGGTTTAACGTCCCAAAGCGACTCAGGCTATGAGGAACACCAGAAGGTTATTGAAGTTCTTTGAAGCTTGTTAGCGCTCGTGGTGTTCTATCTGTTCATTTTGTCCTCATATTTGGCTGCGCTACAGTGTTTTTAAGCTATGTACTACCAACAAGCCCAAAAAGCCACCCTTCTTTGAAGCTTGAAGGTATCCGGCGTCCGCGTTCCCTATGAAATCATTTTAAATTGCTCTTAAGAATATCAGCATCGCTAGGTATATTAATAGGATGGTATGGTACGCAGTCGTCGACAAAAGAATGGTGGCAGATACGTGAGTCGATAGGTCAATAACGCAGATTAAAAACAGCACAGTGCCGAGAACAGTGCTCCAGGCTGTTCAGAAGCACCATGTGCTCAAACTTCTAAGGTAGTGTTGGTTAGAGCACTGCACGGGCCTCAATCTGAAACCCAAGTCCTGCCCGAGCCCGACACCTGAAGCCCGAGCCCGGCCCAGGCCCGCTAAATTATCGCTCTAGCTAGCCCGGCCCGGCCCGTGAATCCCGGAGTGAAGCCCAGTCCGGGCTCGGCCCAGCCCGTTTCACAGTAACGCTTGAGATTTACTGCTCACTCTGAGGAAGTAGACTGCTACTAGACCGATAAGAAACTGGCCGACAAAGGTTCTGAAACCACAGTTTGGCTTGCAGAACGTTGGTTCTTTCTAACCCAGACGGAAGTGATTAAGAGTAGTGCTCGCCAGGCCCGTCTTTTCGACAGTGATCTCGTGTAGGTGCGCAAAGATAAACTCGGAAGTTCTGAGAGCCAAATAAAAAGGGCTGCATACGCACGTAATAGACTACTTTGCATTCACCTTTGATTTTAATCAGTTATGTTTTGCCGCCCGGAAGTGTAAACATTAAAGCTGGCTAGCAAGCAGTGGGATGACATTATTTTAGTGAACGCGATCTCACAGGTTGAACACATAGCCGAACTGGTCGCCTTTGAGCAGAAACGGAAAGCTAAAAGGCTTGAGTATTTCACGGTGTGTGTTTTGAAGGCTATAAGCGTCCTAAACTAATACGTTCTTCTCGAATGCATTTCTAAGAGTGTATAGGTATGTTTTGGGGTGAAGAACGATCAATGGCCAATTAAGACAGGTTGCATTTTACTCTTACTGGTGGAGCAGAAGATAACGCGCGAACCACGTGACAACTTACAGGGCAAAACACTTGTCATGACAACCAGGCTGAAGAAGCGAGGAGGGATAGATGGGGTTATGAGATGAGATTTACAAACTCTCGCCAAATTTTGTGGCTATTTCATTGACGAGACGTTCCGGTCAGCTGATCAAAAAGAAAACGAAACGCGCTTTAGTTTGTGAATTTTCTCACATGAGAAAAATATAGCTATAAAATAAAAGCTATGTTTTTGGGGCTTCACGGCCCAAGGGAATTCAGGCTGTGAGAGACACCGAAGCAGAGGGCTCCGGATCATTTCGACCACCTGGGTTTCTTCAACGAGCAATGACACTGCAAAGTACATGGCTGTCATGCTTGCCGCCTGAATGAAAATGCGGCCGCCGAGGCTAGGAGCAAACCCTGGTCTCCCAGCCCAGTAATCAAGCGCCTTGTCCACTAAGCCACCGTGGCGTGGAAATAAGGAAATAAATAAGCGAATGATAAAGCTTAGTTTTTTTCTCAGCGAGTACTACAACCCATAGCTCATCCGTGTCGCTGCTCCAATGCCGCAGTTGTGTACTTCACTCTGCAATAGTGAATGAATAGTCAGACACCAGCCGTTTCTGTACGGACCCAAGCCCGACACGAGTCCGCAGCTTTAAGCCCGAGCCCGGCCCGGGCCCGGCCCAGGCCCGGCAAAACAGATCAGGTCCGGCAAACAGATCAGTTTCGGGCCGGCCCGAGCCCGTGCAGTGCACTAGTGTAGGTTAGAGCAGATGAATTTCTGCCTGTTAAATCATCATCATCATCATCATTTAATGGCCCTTAAAGACCCCTGGCGGGGTATTACATAAGGGGGGGCGAACATCGAAGCAAGTAATGACATTATTAGGTTAAAAAAACATACATATACAAAAAAAGTACAGTAAAACAGTGAAAAAAAAACTGAAAAAAAGTATACAGTGAAGAAAAAGTATACAGTGAAACAATCGTTGCTTGGGGAAGAGAAAAAAAAAAGAAAAACACGTTTATAAATCAGGCAGACAGGTGCAGTAGTATATCAAACAATCATAACATAAAAATAAAACGCAGAGGCAACAGTTACCCACATTGGGATTTCAAGTGCAATGACAGCATTTGGCGGAATTTCAGAGCATCGCGTTCAGTGACAATTAATTCGGGTAGTGAATTCCATTCATTAATGGCAAGAGGCAGAAATGACTTGTTAAATGCGTTTGAGGAGCCATGAAGTCTTAGGATGCTCATGGAGTTGAAAAGACGGCGTGATGTTCGAGGGGAGGGAGCAGAAGGGAGTGTCGAAGTGAGGGAAAACAATAGTACAATTTATGGAATAATGATAAACGGGCAATTATACGCCTATGCGCGAGAGGCTCGATGTCGGCAGATAATTTTATTTTGGTAATGCTAGAGCGGGTGTCATAGTTGGAGGAAATAAAGCGGGCTGCACGGTTTTGGACGGCTTCTAGGCTGGCTATTAAGTAGGCTTGATGTGGGTTCCATATTGGGGATGCAAATTCAAGTTTGCTACGGACGAAAGTTTTGTAGGCTAGGCTGCGAATGGAAGAAGGGGAGAAACTGAGGTTGCGTCTAATAAAGCCGAGTGTTTTAGATGCATCAGCAGCAATCTTCGTGATGTGCTCGGACCAAGTGAGGTTGCTCGTGATATGGATGCCAAGATACCGGTATGATTCGGCTTTAGTAAGGATGGTTGAACTGAGTGAATAAGCGTAGTCGATATTAGTGCGCTTGCGTGATACCTGCATGTATTTGCATTTCGTTACGTTGAGCGTCATTAGCCATGTGGAACACCAGCTTTCAATCCTGTTTAGGTCACTTTGGAGCAATTCCTGATCATTGTTAGTAGTTATGCGGCGGTACAGGACGCAGTCATCTGCGAAAAGACGAATTGTCGATGAAATGTCGGAAGGAAGATCATTGATGAAGATTAAAAATAAAAGTGGGCCGAGCACCGAGCCCTGAGGCACACCAGAGAAAACTTTTGTTGTGGGAGAATTGTCATTATCGATAGCAGTGAATTGAGAGCGATCAGTTAGGAAGCAGCGAATCCATTTTAATATCAGGGGATCGAGGCATAAGCATGAAAGTTTAGCTAAAAGGCGTTGGTGGGGTACACGATCAAATGCTTTTGAAAAATCAAGGTAAATGACGTCTGTCTGGAATGAAGAATCTAAGTTTAGGTTAAGGTCGGTAGTGAATTCGAATAGTTGGGTTTCGCATGAGTAACCGGAACGGAAGCCGTGCTGATTGGAAAAAAAGAAAGAGTTAGAATCAAGGTGAGATGCGGTTTGTGAATATATAATATGCTCTAATAGTTTGCATGCAATGCAGGTTAAAGAAATTGGACGGTAGTTGGACGGATCATGACGGTTGCCTGCTTTAAAAACTGGTACTACTCGACTTAGCTTCCAGTCGTCCGGAATTAAGCTGGTAGCAATAGATTGATCAAAGATTATTTGCAAAATTTGACTGGAGATTTCCTTGGTGCATTTCAGTATCTTAACTGGTATATTGTCTGGTCCCGGGGCACTTGATACTTTAAGTTTTTCGATGAGGCTTCCAATACCGTTAGCTGTTATAGTAACAGGCGGCATTTGCGAAAATGAAAACTTCGATACAGGAGGAATGTCTGAAGTAGATTAATTGGTGAAAACCGAGGAGAAATAAGAGTTCATTACAGCACTGCGTTCGCCTGATGCGACCACAGAGCCATCCGGGTTAACCAAGGAGATGTGATGCGTAGACCTATTACCTGGCGTAAGGAGATTCCAGAATTTCTTTGGATTGGAGCGCAGGATTTCTAGCAAGTCCTGGTGGTAAAATTTCTTTTTTGAGCTTCGTAAAAGTCTCGTGTATTCGCAAAGACACGCGAAATACTTATCCCACCTTGAGACACTGGGAGAATGCTTTGCAAGACGGAAAAGACGTTTTTTTTTCATTAAAAGTTTTCTGAGGGCATTGGAAAACCAAGGTTTGCTGGCATCACCTCGAATGCGTACGAGGGGTACATATAGATGAATAAGTGATATTAATTTTTGTTTGAAGAGCAACCAGTTATCATTGACGGTTTTTGTGGAAGAGGACATACGAAAGTGATGGAAAAACTTGTCTAGCTCAGGAATGATACTTGGAACATCGGCCTTATTATAGTCACGAATGAATTTAACTGAAGGTTGACGAGTAGCGATGAGTATAGATAAGTTAAACAACAAGGTACAATGATCGCTGAAGCCCGGAATGGATGATAATGACTGGACACATTCAGGATCTGAAACAAGAACAAGGTCGAGGGTATTGTTTAGGCGAGTTGGAGTGTGAACTGTTTGCACAAGGTTAAAGGTAAGAACTAAGTTTAGAAACTCACTCGATTGGCCAGAATGTGCGGATAAGTTGTACCAGTCAATATCAGGAAAGTTGAAATCGCCGCATAGTAAGTAAGTTGCATGGGGATAACGGGTATTAAGGTCGAGTAGTATTGAGTACAGTTCATTAACAAATGAAATGTCGCTGTTGAACTAAAAACAAAATGCTTATGGTTTACTTCAGAAGCCTTTAAAAATAAATATCCGTTTGTGCGAAACTGCATCGCTGAAATCTAAACGTGCGTCAACTGGTGTGCTAAGCTCTATACTGGATATTTTATCATTACTGAATGTTGCGAATTTGCTGTCGTAGCAAGCACCGTTTTAAAGGGCATGTTCATTAACATAAAAATAAATGACAGGTGGTAGAAACCTCCTAATATGGAAGTCGCTGACATTTCTATCAGCTTGTTCGAAATATTAACAGTGGGGCATTAGTTGGTGCATGAAGTAGGCGAACGTTTTTCTGACGACGTGGAACAGTGACAGAACTCTGCTGAACGTTTTGAGTGAACAATAAAACTCCTGTATCATGTTTAATTTCACTGAAACTTTAACGTTGATTCCGTCAATTAACTTCCAATGTCACGTACTTTACTTTCTTATTAGGAAGTTTCTACAATCTGTAGATTTCTTTTCTACCATTAAACGTGTCCTTTACAAGGGTGCTCGCTGCGACAGAAAGTTCGCAGTATTCAGTAAGGCTTTACCAGGCGTAATTGCATGACGGAAGAACTGAAGGTCAAGTAGGTCAATCAGCATTGTCTGAAGAAAATGCTCGTTTCTTTGGTGTGCCCCAAAAATATTTTCCTTGCGGCATCCAGACGCGGAATAGCGGAGGTTATGGACTCTCACCGATAGATAATCGATTAAAGATTGATACCGAGGATCCGCATGGTATTAGTTCGCTTAAATGGCGTACTCTCATCTTTAAGTTGCACCAGCGAGTTCCTCCTTTACAAACCACGCAACCAAAAAGCTTGGGTTTGTCCACCCGAGGTCTCTAAGCCCACGTTCGCCGCATGCAAGCCTGCGTTGGCAAGAGAGTCTTTTAACTGCCATTTCCAATCGCTTGTGCTAATAGCCACAGTACCAAAGGCTGACGTCGTCAGCACAGAGAGACCAGCAGGTTGACTTGCCGACTGTCTTCTAGCCATAAAAAAAATCAAGACATGGCGATATTAGAGAGTTTTAGTATAGCGTTAGCGTGATAGCGGACCTAAGGGAAATTACGTTAGCGTGCCGCAAGCAACTTATCCCCTCAGGGAGTCTTAGTATAGCGCTTTGAAAACGCAAAACGCCATCTGCTTGACATGGATGCCAACGGTCCTTCTAAAATGGTTGACATTGCCGCTAACTTGGCAAAGTATATTTCCGAGTTTTTTAAACGAATTATTAGTGCAGCGTTCATTTTCGTCTGCAAAATGACCCCGAAATTGAAATAAAATGAAATGAAAACGTAAAATAGTGGCGCCCTTTAGTAAAGGCAATGTTAACTACAAGCCGTTGGAGCAAGACAATTTGCCATCACATGACGTCTAATGTTCAAAAACTTGAGGAAAATTTATTATAAACTCTCTTTACATAATTCAAGTCCATAAAACACCGCGAAAAGCTTCCAAATCTATTTTTGTCTCGTTCCAGACGTTTTGCTAGGTTTCTGCTGCGTTTCCGGCCGTTGCAGACGGTAGCAGTGCAGCTTGAGGTTCCATTAGGCTTGCGCGCTCCAGAATCGAGAGCGTATCTCAAAAACTGGGCTGAATTGCAGCTTAAACTTTATCGTCGAAGCAAGGTAAGTCATAGCGAAAAGCAAAAACACCATTAGTTGCCGGTAAACATGCCGACCGGAATCGCAAGAGCTGCTGAATCGGCTGAAGCGGGGGGCTGTCGCTTGAAAGGACGCCGCCATGTTTCCACGCTAAGGGCGCAAAAGCCGCAACTGCCGCAACGCTAAATTCTGAAAATTGCGTGCGTACGCTAACGCTATTTCCCCGTTAGCGTTCTGCGTATGCGCACTCTGGACCCGCTATTCCGTTATGCACGCAATTACGCAAAGCCCGCAATACTAAAACTCTCTATTATTGCTTCTTGAACATATTGCTCTGAATTTTAAACAAGGAACCCACGTCCTTATTACAAAAACTACCTCTTGTTAAGTGAGAGAGGAGGTCGAACTGAACATAATTATAAGTATGCGCTTGAACAAAAACAGCGAGGGGAGTTAGCGGTCGACTTCGTCCTTTTCTACGAGGATATACACATTCCAGGATGCAGTACAAAAGACGACAGCTCACGCGATTTACTATATCTGGCCAGTTTGCCTTTTCTATTTCATTTTCTTCCAACTCACTATTAACTCAAGCGATCACTCAGTAATTTTTATTCTCGAGCTTGGCGGCGCCGGGGTGAGCTCTTTCGAGAAAGAAGACGTGACTGAATGCGGCCGTTGGCCCGCGCTGCTGGCCAACCAACCAATCAACCAATCCCCCACCGTGGGTAGGTGCCATCGCTTCAGAGGAAACAGCAGCAGCTACCTATCCCAGCCTACCAGGACCGCCATTGCTGCCGCCATGACGATGTCCTCCGAAGCGGTGCCCCTCAGATAAGAAATGTCGGGGGAAGCCCGTTCTCCGAAGACGAGACTCGCGAGCGACAACGGCATGAGTCCCGGCGAGTTCGTGGTGCAGAAGGCGCTGGCTTACGTGTCCGTGCGGGACCTCTTCAACTGCTGCCAGGTGAACCGGATGTGGCAGAGCCTCAGCCTCCCGCTACTCCGCAAGAAGCTGAACTGGGTGCTCTGCTGCTCTGTGAGTCGAAATTAGACGAAGGCATATCGTAGAACACGCGAGCAGTGCCCGAACTGCTCCCATGCGTGGCCTAGCCGGTTCGGGGACAAATCTAACTGCGACATGCACCTGCATTCCCTCAACTGCTAATGGTCCTCCTAACGTGCCGCATACTATGCTTTCTCTGACAAATGCGATGTAGTACTTTGTCTAAGGGCAAAATCACTCGTTTCACGCGCTCCGGAATCGGAACTAGGCCTTACTCCTTGTGGGCTAGCGCGTTAGTTCTTCGAGAAGCTGGCGCTCGTTGCGACCGCCAAAATTGGGCAGTGACTCGATTTCGTTTAGAGAATGCCGCCACGGTGGCTTAGTGGTTATGGTGTTCGGCTGCTGACCCGAAAAACGCGGGTTCAATCCCGGCCGCGGCAGTTGCATTTCGACGTAGGTGAAATGCTAGAGGCCCGTGTACAATGCGATGTAAGTTCACGTTAAAGAATCCCGTTGGGTCGAAATTATCCGGAGCCGTCCACGACAGCATCTTAGATAGGCTGAGTCGCTTTGGAAGGTAAACCCCCTAAAACCAAACCAATCGTCTAGAGTATACCGAAGCTTGGCGTGCCGCTAGCTGCCTCGTCGGGTTGGTTTACGGCGTAGCCTTGTCTGGTCGCGCTGTGCTGCCGCCTTAGGTGCGGGTCGACGAACAGTGAGTGAAATGAACAGTAAGTTGCATGCTGACGCTGCAGTGACACGTCAATGCGCAATGCGCACGCGTTAAATAAGAAGATAACTATTGAGCATCATTCAGCTGATTCCGTACGCAGCGCCCTCGAACGCGAGCAGCTGTAGTACATTCAGCGGTGTGGAGCACCGTC
This sequence comes from Amblyomma mixtum, assembly GCF_055824585.1. NCBI lineage: Eukaryota > Metazoa > Arthropoda > Arachnida > Ixodida > Ixodidae > Amblyomma > Amblyomma mixtum. Next base: position 275,887,456 of record NC_143014.1, on the reverse strand, counting down.
GCAAAGGGACCGCTGCGCGCGCGAGGCCGTTGGCGTTCCGGTCGGACAACTTGCCACCTCCATGGCGCCGACTAAAGCGAGCGATGCGGTGCCCTGTGAGAATCAATGCCCGTAATTGAATTTTTTCCAGGGCAGGCTAGAAAGATCTAATATGAAGTTCGGCCACTACTCACGTGCTTCGTTTACTTCTGGACTTGATGTTGGTGCATACGCATGCAGTGCCACTTCTGACTTTTGAGGGCCTTAGCGTTCGGCTTATATGCCCAAGGAACCGGGAATGAATCCCGGCCGCGGTGGCCGCATTTCGATGGAGGCGAAATTCAAAAACGCCCGTGTAGTGTGCGATGTCTGCGCATGCTATATAGAGCACCAGGTGGTCTAAACCTGGAGCCCTCCACTGCGGCGTCTATATCCAAGTGCAGCCTTGAGTCGTTAAACTTCGCATACCTACCCGCGAACTTAGTGTTTACCTGATTAGAATCAGTTGAACTCTAGTCCTGAGAAATTACTCCATGCTCTCCGCTTAGGTTTTATTGATTACGAATAATATATTCTGTTCCCTCCCGTCAGGTAAGCCTACATAGAACAGCATGTTCCCTTTTTCAGAAAAGTATATGTCTCGCTTGTAGTTTTGACCTCGTAAAGCCAAGCAAGCCCCGTTACATTCCACATAATACCTGCTATATCTTATAGCAGCACAGCTAGGCTTGACTTACAAGCAGCCAGCTTTCGCTTCGGAGGTAGCCTGTCCGTATTTAGTGTGACTTTGCACTTTCGGCTGTGTCAGAGCAGACCGGCGCTTTGGTCAGGTCGTTGACAGCTACTGGAGGCTCAGGGCCAAGGGTTATCGGCCTAATCCAATCAACAAAGTGCTAAATGAGGTCATGATTATAATACAGGCTGCTCTCAAAGCGAAACACGAATGCCGCTCTCGAGATTCTTGCAATCACCGCAGTTAGAGATGTCGTTATGCGGCGTAGCCAGAGCGATGATGGCCCGATTCTATTCTGGCCGTACGAAATACTTCGTGCAGTTTATTTTTCATATCCTCGCGCGGCAAGTGTGGGCTGCTACACGTTCACTTCTTTTTTAATGACACATTACGTTAAGACACAAAATGTGGTGGTTGCACCGCTGAGGCACCAAGAAGAGAGGAGCACCGGAATAGCGCTGCCGTTGTGCTCCGTAGAATTGCCAAGAATGTGGTCATATAAGTTGATGCATTGAGCTGGAACGGAATATTGCGATGGCAAAAAAGCCTTGTAGCAAGTAAATGCAGTTCCATAACAGTGCAAATCACTATTTTTGCCTTTCTAAGACAGTCATGCTCTTCGGAGCTTGGAAGCCTAAAGCAGTGTTCCCTGCATCGTTTTTATCCTGAGCATCAACGGGATGCCGATTATCTTTGAGCAGCAGTTCCGACAGTCAGTAGTTAGTCGCCAACCTCGAGGTTTCGTCAACCGAGCAGGTGAGTCGCCTGCTCCGGGAGGGTTCACGAGAGATGGGCTGGTGTCCTTCCATAATATTACAAATCACTACGAGTTGAGACGAAGGGTTTTCCCGCCGCCTGATATGACATTGGTCAAGGAGCAGGAGTGTGTTTGGAGGAGGCTTCAGACGAGGTCTTTCATAAGTCCTTAGCAAAATATATTCGCAAGAGGTGAAGCCGGAATGAAAATGGTGTGCACCCAGCGTCATATGATCATATCCTGCGGGAATGCACGAAAGAGCCGCCCCTTGTGGCTCTGCCGCAAGATCCTTCTCTTGAGCAGTAGGAGGCAGTGTTGGCCAGCTCAGACCCGGCCATCCATGTCCGGGCTGTGGAGTGGCCCGTCCGGGTCGGCGTCAGTCGAGGAGTGATGGCCGTCTAGCATCTACATAGGCTTTTGACGAAATAAAGTTTTCCTCCTCCTAGTTGCAAACCTTGTGCGAACTTTACTTATACGTATTTATTTTGCTGTCCGATTCTGGCAGCGTTTCGTTTCGCGTAAATACTCTAGCAATGCGCAGCCTTTACTATATGACAAAATAGGGCACAGACATAACGAAAGGCACTGTCGACACATTGCACTGAAGGTTGTAATGGTTGCCAGGCGGCGGACCTCTTAAAACATAAGGGGGCTTCAATAGAGCCACCGTGAAATGCCAGCTGTTGGTTGCGCTTTAAGCTCCGCAACCTTTCAATCACGGTTTGTCAAAAGCATTCTTGGGCAAATTTTTTGAATATTGCAATATTGTAAGGCCCTCTTATGGAGGTATTGAAGGTAATGGACCATTCTTGCAATATGAAGCAGAACCTTTCTTCTTGAATTTTTTTTTTCATCGCTCGCATCGAGCAGTTAAAACTGCCACAGAAATCCAATGGGGCACTTTTTTGATGACAACGAAAGCGTTAACAGCATAAAAGTACAAGCCTGACAATAGGAGATCTGAGGATATATATTGATTGTTATAGGGAAATTTTGCGATATATGAAAAACCGCGTTCATAAACTATTTTGCATTGAAAAATGGATTTCGCTGAATTCCTGGGTATATGCTGTGCCAAAATCAACAGCTGATAGGAAGCCTGTCTTGCAAGGCCAGCATTGCTAATGACGCGATACGTGGGCAGCTTCTGGCATATGGCCGGTCTTTCTTGTTTCCCTTTCTTGTAGGCACGTCGCTGCGTTTATTGTGTGGTAACACGGCAAACAGCAGTCTAGTTAGCGCTTTTGTGCACGCGCCTAGTTTGCGTTTACTGTTTTCCGCGCAGGGTACACAAAAGATCGTATTTGCAATCCAAATTGGTATCGTTAGTCAAAAAAGTTAGATGTTGGTTGGAGATGTGTCCATTAGCGCAACGCTGAAGTTTCCCAGACTCATCGAGTCCTACTGCTCTGTAGCGTACAAGAAACGTCGAATCTAACGACTGCATATAAGGAGTGCTAAGAACGTATAACGTCAGCAGAAATAAAATTGCAGTAGAATTACTATTCTCACTCGTTCCATTCGATGGTTTCCTGCGGCTGACCAAATCGCAGTGGGGCCAAGCAGAACGCTCATCAAATGGAAATGTACCTCTGAATCGCTCCGCATGGGGTTCATCGGCTGAAACCCTGCAGAAATCTGAGCGGTCTATGTTACGGGACGGGAGTTCTACAGGCAACAAAATCGATTTGGCATAATATGGAGTCGTTTCTTTCGACAGAAAAGGTTCACGCTGTTTATTGATTTATTTAGTTACCCACAGCGCCACAGTGGCATTAAAGTGAAGGCCGGGGGGGGGGGGGGGGGTGTACAAAGCAAAAAAAAAATTACAAGGGCAGTCACAATGAGAATTCAAACACCTCATTATCAGTGATATTAAAAAGAAATGAAGACAAAGCATGCCATTCTCGAACAGTGTGAGGAAAAAACGACATCTTAAACATATCGGTTCTTCATCTGAATTCGCGCGCTTTATGGTTATGATCAACCCGCTGAGATCTGTAGTGTTGGAAGGAGGGAAAAAAAGATACCATGCATGTCTTATAATGTGCTTCTCATTTAAATGCCTGTCGCGGAGCATGTTAACAGACTGTGAGGTTGCATGAAGCTATAACACAACGTGGTAGCATCAGAAAATGAAGGCATGTACATACGTGCGTAGTGGGCCCAAAGCTTGAGCTTGCTTTTTTAGTGGGCCCTTTGCAGGCTGTGTGTACAGGTCCTACGAGGCGCATTTATGCCACGCCTCCAACGATCCCTTTTTCGCAAGTCCCTTTTCGCCAACGCTATCACTTTTTTTCTTAAGCTTAGCTCCCCAAGCCTAAAACGCAAACGCCGCGAGAGCATACATTACTGCAAAGCTTTGAATTGCGCTGCAGAAAAACGCTTGTGGTGATCTAACTCATACAAACTTGCTGGACCAAAAAAAAACGCATATTTTTTTTCGTACTCTCCTCTCCTGAACTTGCCACGTGATCCTACCGAGGCAGCCCAGGCAGGATGGAGATGACTCGTGCTGTCTGCGGACCTACTGCTCGCACCTGCGGCGTTTGTGTTCCATCGCCCGGCAGGTCAAGAAGAAGCCTGCGTTGCACTTCGTGCTGATGTCGACTAGCAACGACGACGAACGCAGCGGTGAGATGCGCAGCTTTTCGTCGCTTGATGATATCTTGCGAAGCATACACTGTTATACTTGGCTGCTCTGGTGACTTAACTCCAATGTGAACGCATTTTCGCCATCATCTAGAGATACCACGCAAACGCCATCACTAAGTGTCAAGTACAACACCCGGCCCTACACGGAAGGTTTACTTCGAAGCAGTGCTTAAAGTCAGAGGGGGGGGGGGGGGGGGGGGGGGGGGTGTCTCATACCCCTCCTACAAATATTGCCAAGAGATCTGAGAACCCGTGCTAGATGTAGGGATTGCATGAATCTGAAGCGAGTAATCATTTTTTTATTCCACGTGTGAGTGGTGGTTTAAAGATTGGTTCGGCTTTATGGGGTTTAATCACTCAGACTATGAGGGACGCTGTAGTTGAGGGCTCCGGGAATTTCGACCACCTGGGATTCCTTAACGTGCACTGACATCGAAACGTGCACTGACATCGCACAGTACTGGGGCCTTTAGCATTTCGCCTCCACCGAAATGCGACCGCAGCGGCCGGGGTCGAACCCGCGTCTTTCGGATAAGGTGGTCGAAAGATTCCTTCTCTATCATGTCGAAAATTTCGCGTGATTTTTATTAAGAATCATTAACATATTTTCTAAAACCCGAGACAGAGAAAAATACAAAGTTGGCAGCACTACACAAAGAGTACAAGTAAAAGGGAAACCCGCGCCCTCACACTACGACTCAGTCCGGAGCTGGCAGCTCAGCTCCAAGGCTACAAAGCAACAATGAGCACACTGGCGGAGCTTGGGGATCGCTTGTTTCAGGTCGGTGGCATAAAGTGAGCAAACACCTACCTTCAAAGATGATTTCTCATGTTCGTTTCAGCCGATGTGTAAAACAGACCGCCAGCCGCTCACTTTCTCTCCCTCTTTATTTTCCTCTTCACGTGTGCTGAAATCGCTGCAGACACTGCTTCTATGGAACCAGACATTTAAGCACTGCTTCAAAGAAAGGTGTGACGAGCTATGCATTGTTCCATCTATTAAGTTACGTTATTTCTTCGTAACCTTCAGTGGACACAAAAGCACCTCTATATATGCGGCATCTAAAACGGCGCTGAATTGTGCAATCTTGTTGAAACGTCTTCGAGACACACGGTTCGCTTTTGAGCCGGGTAGCTGGGCAGCTACGGCCCACCCGAAGTTGGAGATCTCTGCACGGACCCCTTCTCACCATTCGAGCTTCAAAGCTACAGTAAGCGCCCCACTATAGTGCGCGAAAGCAAGCCCTGCAGCCTGAAGACTTTCGACCAAGTCTGTACGTTAAAGCTGCATTGCTCGGGGGGAAGACAGGACCTTCAACCCGTTAGAAAAAATGAAATTTTTTGCGCCCTACATTATGCATTACAGTGCGCTGAGTTATACTGGGTGATTTTTTAACTGTTCACAGTTAATTATTTTATACTCTGCGAGAGGTACGTCGGTACAGTCGGTGCGGGTGGACTGTACAGCAATGTGGACATTATGCACGTGCTATAGAGCTCAGAGATGAAATGATTAACTAAAATTAACTGATAAACTTTTTTACGTTTGATTTCAAGGGCCAGCATTATATTAAGAAATTGAAGGCTGTCTACTTAGAAGCTAAGTTAAAATATTAAATTTTCTTTATGGGCGATTCAGTTCGAAATATTTAACGTCAAAAAGACGCATTCTTTGCTTTTAAATTTGGCTTCCTTCCATGCACACTTTTAGAATGGCGTCGCTCGCATTTCTAATGGAACAAATACGGAAGCCGTTTGCGAATTTTTTTGCCCTAGAAGCAGTTAATGTTTTTCGTCGGCAATGCTGCGTCCAATGACGCCATATTTAAAATGTGCATTGCTAGCAGCCAGTTCTACCAGCTAAAACATGAGTGTATTTGACGTTAAATATCTCGAAATGCATTACCGATGCAGAAAATTTAAAAACTGGACTCAGCTTTTGTATAGAGAGCCTTCAATTTTTTAATATAATGCTTGCCCTTGGAATCAACAGTAAGAAAGTTGATTAGTTAATTTTAGTTAACTAATCATTTAATCGCTGAGCTCTATCACGCACATAATGTCCGCCTTGCTGTACAATCCACCTACACAGAACCAACCGACGTATCTTTCGCAGGGTTTAAAATAACGATCTGTAAACAGGTAAAAGAAAAACCCGGTATAGGAGAAGTCGTCCTAAGCATCTCTGTTCAAATATCGATGGTTGCATGCACTGCGCAGCCTGTGATCCAGGAAAAGTGTCAGTGAAATAAATCATCAGCGATCTTCAGCCGTTGCTTACGTTGCTCAAAAGTGGTTGCACCGTGAGGCATGCCCTCTTGAAGCGCGTTCAGCACACTTTCTAAGATAACTAGGAAGCTTAAACGCTATTCTGAATTCCGTAAAAACATGTTTTGAAGAAATTACGTGGTGATAATAAGCAACACTGATGCTGCTGAAATTGGTGAGCCAGTGAAAACATTACTCTTTTTTGCTGCGATTGCAATCCATCACTTAAGCAGTCTGTGAAGCAAGTGCCCCTAAACGGTAACAATGCCATCGTGCAGACAAAATAATGTCTCTTCATTGCGCATTACCTTGACTACTCAAAATTCTGAAATGTTATTGACTGCCGTCTGAATACGCAGTTATTCATTTATGTAGTAATGGCTTCACTGGGGAAGACTGCTTCAAGGTACTAAATTGCGTATTTGCATCAACCTTTTTCGGTAGACGCCAACATGTATACTCGGAATCCTTATGAGCTTTTATTTTTTCCGTCGGACAGATGGGGTGCGCCGGTTTATAAAGCCCCTAACGAAGTTCTTGTAGTAACTGTAGTCGGTATATATGAGAACTCTTTATTGGTCTCCAAGCAATGGCGTCGACTCGAGCTTCCTCCCCCTTGTCTCGCCGTCTGGGGGTATTCTGCGCTGTCCGCCAGGTTTGCTTGGGGCGCTGCCGTCAGTGGCGCCCATAACAGTTCTCACTTTCGAAAGGGCCCTGGCCAGCGTCTTAACTTGGAGGACAATAAATTGCAGAGCACAAGTTTCAAGCACAGCTTTCCTGCATATCACTTAATTGAGAGGAAACTTTGGAGCCTTGTAAGATACTGTCATCAACATATTGATAGAAATAGTCTAACCTTCCGATGAGTATCAAAATATTGCTTTTAAACTTTATTCTGCGTTGGCACCGAGCAGTTAAGACTGCCATATATAAAAGCATTTGGTAGGTTTTTACAATAAATAGCAGAAAACTACAAGCGTTCCATGGAAGGATCTGCGGATGCATTGATTGTTATGGTGCAGTCTTACGGTGTCCTAAAATTGTTCATTCATAAAAAACTAACGCTTGTCCAGAATTTCTAACTATGAGACTAGTTGGCCACTTTTTGTGTGTGGGTGCGTGTATAAAAAACAAATAAGTTCATTCTATATTTGCATCTATCTGCAATAGTCCTTTTTGTAAATAAATATTAATCTTGCTGCGGCGCAGTCGCGGCGGTCCTCGTAATCCCGGCACTGTGTTATTTCCTTGGAAGCAAGTTGTTTCCTTGGGGTAGGCAAAATTTTTAATGCGCGCATGAAGCCAGCTAACAGAGTCATACACTTACCAGTCTCTCCCCATAAAAGGGAAGCAAAACCTACATGCTTTATTTCTCTTTCCTCGCAGTGGTGAATGCAGTCCGTCAGTCATTGCCGCATGACTGTGTCACTTTTCTGTTCAAGTCGAAGTTCGACAGGATCCTTCTCATCGAGGGAAGCTGCAAGGGTCTGAATGGCGTCGTTGTCTTCAACGACATCACCAAAGGCAACCGGCGTGCTTTAAGGGTAAGGCATCCTTATGCATCCCCAATACATGGTTCTTCCGAACAATATGGTGCGGACTGCAAAGCTGCACGAAGGATAAAACCGCTTCTGCACAAGAATCCGCACAAGAATTTGCTGGCGATTACGTGCACGGGCAAGCTCATTTTACTACTCGTCATTTTTCTTTGTATATCAAAGCTTTCGCGCTTCGTCAAGAACAGCTGAAAAATGACTAGTAGAAACCCATAGTGTTTCTGAACAGATGCAGATGGCTAAAAATTCTGAGTACTATTGTGTCTTTTACCTCTGCACTAAGTGGCGTACCATTACAGCTGCCTATCATCATCATCAGCCTTTGTATACTGGAAGACAAAGGTCTCTCTCATTGTCCGTGCCTGCTGCAGCCACCTTAATCCCGCAAACTTCCTAACATTATCCACGCACCTTACTTCCTTGCGCTCCCTGCTGAGCCTTCTTTTGGGATCCACGCTAAAACTCTGTTTTGGTATCTACGCTAAAAGCCGATTTTTGGCGGCTTGCCGTGTGCCGCGGAGCGGTGCGACCAATGAGCGGCGTCTGACTTAGTCCAGTGGTTAACGTCAGTTCCGCCACCTTTAGGCTCTTACGAAAGTTACATTCGAGCGGCGGCGGAGCCGGAGCCGCTCGCGCTTCTGCAGAAGCAGGGACCTCGATCGTTTTGGCATTAAAAGAGCTTTGCGCGACGGCGCTTTCCCGCGTACTCCTCATCGCCTGTATGGACGTCCTTTTTGAGGGCCGCATTCTGCCGCGAGCGGCGTGCCGAGCGTTTTTCCTCTACTGTGTTCGTGCAATAACGCTGCGCATCTGAACGCTACACAAGACAATTCTAATCATCTTGTTCAGAATGATTATTGTCATGTTTTCACACTAAGCACTAGGAGCCCGCAACTAATTTTTAATCTCCATCTCTTCCATAAATAAATACAAATAAAGGTGACGGTTTGCGTTATTCTTATTTTGTGCGTACAATAAGAGACTGGAATGCTTCGCCACCACATATTGTTTCAGTGGCAGCAAATGATGCATTTTACCGTGTTTCGCGCATATGATTTCTGTTTCTATCTGTCCTCCCTGCTGTAATGCCTGAACAGGCGATGCAGGTAGCAAATAAATAAATAAAATCTTCTGTGGGTGTTTATTTCGTTTTAGGTTGCATTCCTTGGCGCTTTTGAGTACAAAATTCATCGCCGCTTAAAAGGTGTGAGGCGAGCAGGGAGGCGACACCAGGAGTACCGTAGCGTTGAGAAAACGAATTACGAAGAATTAATAGCAACTAAATGATCTCTTGTCTTCTCTTAATGTGTGTCGCATCTGAGGTTTAATTTGGAGATACATTTTATCAAGAATCGGAGCTTAAAAAGTTAGACTTGTCAGACGAGCTGCAAGGTGAAACCGGAAGTTGGAGTACTGTACTGGAGAGATAGGAATACATGCTGTCAGGTCACGTGCTTGATAGCCCTTTACTGATGTTGGCATGCGCAAATATTCCCACCAATATAAATACAATGGCATTGTTAAACTGCCGTAGACCAACTTCTGCCTCGTACTAGTCCTGCCAGTTCGCCGTCTCATAAGTCGTCAACGTAGGTTAAATACTGATTCAAGAAGCAGACACCGTTGCTCCAGAGAAGCAGACGCAATTTGAACTTGTATGCACTGCCACGCACGACCGGCAAGCAACCAGCGCAGAGTAATGACAACGGAAAGCGCGCTAGCGAGCGGCTGTTTTCAGCCTACCTCCCCTGGGGCACAATAATGGGAACGGCCTGGCAATCTTGTCGCCAGTTCGCTTCTCCAACAGAAGCGCATCATGTCACCCTGTTCCCGTACCACCGGAGCTTCGCTTGCGGGAATTTCTTTTCGTGCACACTGTGCATGTGATAGAATTTAGCAAAAATCGTACCATCTACTAAACACTGCTGCAACCACTGTGTATCTTTTCCCACGTAACTAATATTCAGTACTTAAGATTTTCAAGGGTACACAGCAATATTAAAAATGAAAGGTACTTACAAAATTACGAGCTGTACCTGCTACCAGAAGTTACCGTGTTAATGATGTATCGCGCTGCTGGGTCCTATCCCTCGCAGTAGTTTTTCTGGTGCGCCGACGTTCAGATGATTTCGTAGCAGTTTGCCATGTGAACTACCCGCTGCAGTGCTGCATAAGTGTGCCATGTAACCACTACATGGAAAACGCAGTGGCTGTCTCCACTACTGGCGTACTGCTCAGAAAAATGGTTTGGAGCTCTAGGGTAGAGCATCAGCACCGGACACATTTTCAGATTCTCTTTCGCGCTTTCACAATGACGGCACTGAAAGAAGAAAGATACAAGACACTGTGACGAAATGAAATTGATTTTGAGGAAAATGAAGGCTCAGTTACTGTCTCATGTTTTTGTGGACGCTCGAACCACGCCAAGGGCCAGTGGATGAAAGGAGTGTAAGAAGAAAAACAAAGTGCCACACAGCACACGGGCGTCTTTCGCGCTTCGCCTCTATCAAAATGCGGCAGCAGCGGCCGGGATTGAACCCGCGACCATGGACGCAGCAGTCTAGCGCATTAACCACATAGCCGCTGCGGCGGGTCACTATAAACACGAAATCCAGTGGAAAGATGGATAGCGCTACGTTCAAGGAAGTCGCTGCTCGTAAGAGCGCTACGTGGCTGGCTGACGCGCCAGTTACGAGCAGCCATGACAGCTAGGTCATAAAAAGGCACTAAACAGTCACGAAGCATACTTCTTTGGGAAAAGATCGGTGAATGTTACCGCTAAGTCCTGGTGCTAGATGTGTTGCCCAATCTACTTTGTGAGCGCAAACAAGGGCTTAAGCACTGCTGGAATAAAAAGGCTGTCGTTCCTTAGTAATGGGAGAGAAATAATGCCGCTTGCTATAGCGTATTCGAAATGTTAGTCGGATTGTAAGTAGGCGGGCGCTACACCTCGAAAGCGTACGTCTCTGAATCACTGCAAAGGTGCTTCCCCGGGCCCAGCACGCCCTATTGCGCCCGAGACAGCATTTCTATAGTGAGTAGGAGGCGTACGTTTTCGAGTTGCAACGGCCGTCTACTTTCCATGTCAGTAGCGCGGCAGTTGTCTCGTCCGCTAACCTAACAATCCTGCCGGTTGATCCGATCGGTACAGCTGTATGAACGTGCCCTTGGGGTAGCTCTGGCGGCGCAATCTCTGGTCATGTCTAGCAGGTATGTTGTTTTTAAACTTTGCGTCTTAAATGGTCTGAGCCCATATTCGCGGCAAAGTAAGGAAAAAATCGTCCGAGCCCGACTCCGAAGGGGAGAGTAAGCTTACCGGAAATATTCTGACTGTCCGTCCGAAAGGTGTCCAGCAGAAAAAAAAATCTACCTCGAGCGGGATTTCAACCGGTGCCGGCCCAAACAGAGCAGCTTCACTATATCCGCCGCCTTCGATCACTCGGCAATTGCCGCAGTATTTCGCGCTGCGTGCATAACTGATAGCCTCTCGCGCTGTGCCTTGGATATGGTCGTCTTCGGGCTTTTACGTTCTGCACCGCGAATGTTTCCGAAGGCCGCTAAAAGAAAAATTAGCTTTGAGGAGCGAAAATGCGAAGTCGACCTCGACCGCGATCAGTAGCTTATGCTGAAGTTACCTCTTCAGGCTAGCGCTGGTGAAGCGGGCAACCACACACCAAAAGCGGCAAAGGTATCCGAGCGCGCTCTCTCTAGCTCTGAAAAGCTAACTGCATGATGAGGAAGCTCCAAGGCTTCACCATCTATGAGCCGTCCTTGAATGTGCTACGCATTTTTTTGCAATCTGTTTCATGCTTATATCTGTTCTAAATGGAGAGGCAGACTGTGATTTTTTTTCCTCACATTTGATTAAAACTGTGCGTGCGGAACATCTGGAGCATTGGATCGATATGTTGCTGACTTCTTCCTCAACTGATTTACCATACGCGTATATGCTATGAAATTCATTTTTTTTTCACGCTGAGCGAAGTGTGGACCCCTTTACTTTGTATTAAGCGTAGTTGGAGTTGGTTGGTGTGTATGGTTCGCTCGTTATTAAGAATATTGAGGCTCAGAAATATCTGCTGGGAAGGTAGTTCGTTTTTTCCTAGGTTCGAAATATTGCAGCGCGAAACCAACAGAGCAACAGGGAGGGAACGTACAGCACCTAGACGAATGCTGGCTCCCAGATGTTCAGTGGAAGGCTACCACTTCGAGCATTTATATCTAACAATAATCAAGAAAAAATGCAATAAACCGAAGCGTCAGCATCAGCTATAACATGTCAAGAGCGGCACTTCTTTGTCCGAAAAAGCAGGAGGGAACATGCTTAACGTAGTTCGAGTTAGCTTACCTGATAATATGCATTTCCACAATCTCTTGCCGTTTTTGCTCTCTTCACAACCTTGTCTCCGAAAACAGAAAAATCAAACAGAGATTGTGGAAGTTAGAAACAGGGGCAAACGGTGACATCTCCCGCATGTGGACCACGAAGCTACGACTCCTTGTTTCCATATTCATGCCGACCCTGCTAGGCAAGGAATGGTTGAAGCCCGTGTGCAAGCTTAGCTGGCAGGACGCGCAACTTTGAGGGTCGTGCGTACGTGCTTTAACGACACGGAAGACAAAACGGTCATAACATGACTCTGCAATATTATGGTGCATGATCTAATATGTAGATGTAACAAATGAAGGCGGGCTAGTTGGTGGTTGACAATGGAGTGCATATTGCAACCGCGCAAAACGACGCAGGACGAAGAGAGGAAAGCACAGGACAAGACGCGGAACTTCAACTAAGGTTTACTACAGCAAAACCACATTTATACAGGAATCGTAATCACACTGATAAACAGCCGACACCATCAAATAACACAGGCACGTGGGCGCGCGTGGCACAAGTTAGCATCTAGATAGTTAAACTTGTGCCACGCGCGCCCACGTGCCTGTGTTATTTGATGGTGTCGGCTGTTTATCAGGTGTGATTACGATTCCTGTATAAATGTGGTTTTCCTGTAGTAAACCTTAGTTGAAGTTCCGCGTCTTGTCCTGTACTTTCCTCTCTTCGTCATGCGTCGTTTTGCGCGGTTGCAATATGCACTCCATTGTCTAATATGTAGACCTGTGTAGATCGCAGCAGGGTAAAAGGACAGTTTTGGATTTTGTTGATAAGATTGCGAAAATTGTCTAAGGTTTTTGCCAGGCTCCGATGAACTGTCTCGAACACCTTTCCACGTAATGTAAACAAGTCGTATTAAGTTCTATTCAATTATTTACTTCTAGACCTTGGCCATAATCATGATTCCACGGTGCATTGCAGGCCACCCTATGTTACTCAAGATTTGAAGCGCAATATGGCGTTATGTCAGACCAAAAGTCTGCCTTTGATCAGTTTGCCAACCGTGAAATCAACTGTGCGAAGCGAAACAGGACTTGACACATGAAGGGTGCTAGTTTGTCATTTACTCAAGACTTGAACCGCAGTACTGCATAATGTCAAACCAGAAGTCTGTTGTGATCAGTTTGCCAACGATGATATTAACTGTGTGGAGCCAAACAGGACTTCACACATGGAGGGTGCTAGTTTGTGTCATTTGTGTGTTGTGTCCGTGTCTGTTTTGCGCTTAACAATCAAAATGCGTAATATCGTGGCACATTATGATGAAAAAGTCGGCATACAGAACAGAGCCTGAATACGTTGGTGGATACTAGTTGCGCAAGCAATACTGCTCACTAATCTTGACCATTGCATGCTTGCATCCAACGTTCCGAAGTGGCGAAACAAGGGCGATGCCCATTTCGACTCCTCGGCCTCCGACTCTGGCAGCCTGGGCCGGGTGTCCAAGTTCTTGCGACGTTGGGTGCTGGGAGATCGTGGAACTTTCCTTGTCGCATGCTTCAAAAACACATCTGCGGGCGTGCTGACGTTCCAGTCGCGGCTCAGCGTGCCCCTTGACGATGCCAAGTGCATCACATCATACTGCGTCGAAAAGGCCACCGGCTACAAGATTCAGGTATGAAAGTTCAGTGACAGAAGGATGGAACGACAGCAGAGGTGCTAATCTGAGCGTCAGGTACTTGAACATGAAGACTGCCAGCGCTCTATTCGGCGTCTCATACAGAACATGTACCATGTTGCGCCTGTTGCTTGTCGCTATAGGAGGAACTTAAAGAACCTGAACCTTCTGCAGGGCCAGTGATTGAAGACGACGGCACTGCACTACACGTTTTGGGAATGGGATAGACGTCGTTCATTTCTAAGTTCAGTATTAGTAATGAAATGTTCTAAAGGACTGAATTTATTTTTTTTCGTTTTCTGTTTTAGTGCGAAAGCACTAATCCGGTTGTTCTGACCCGAGCAAAATCGTCCAGCGTTTATTTGTCTGTCTGGCCGAGAGCAACCTGTATCGCATAAATTCCACCGGTGGCAGCACCTGGCATCTCAAGACAGTGGCGCACCGCTTAACCGCTGCGCCACTGCGTCCCAAGGATCTATGAATGCTAAGTAGAGAAATACTAATTCTGCGTATATGAATTTGCCATGAATGTTGGAAACATTCTCATTTTATTGGGCAAGCGTTCGAATTCTAAGTATTTACTCTTAAAAACAGCCACCTGCATATAATATTTTCTTTTAATGTATCCTCCTAAGGTCGCGTCGGCAAGATTTGGGTGCCGCGTAACATGTGTTACGTACTACGTCGCGGCCTTTGCAACTTCAGAAAGCTTGGAAACCAGCAGTGGAAGAGGATAACTAAAGGGCCTGCCACATCTGCTTTGCGAAAACGATTGCTCACGAAATAGTCTTAAACGACAACTTTATATCAGTGCAAGAAATGTCGAGCTCGCGAAACTTGGTCGTTTTAAGTAATGAATTGTTTTAAAGGGTCCCTGAAAAGGACGTTCGACGTTGTCTACAATACGCTTGCATTATGTAGAGTACAGGCCACCGAGTGTTATGCCACGTACTGAACCTCAAAAGCGAACCGATCATTTACAATACAGTTTTAAAAATTCGTGCTTCCGCGCCTCGCGGCGACCTGCAGCTTTCGCCCGAATCCGCTCGCAACGCGTCATACCACGCTCTTTGCGTCACCAGCGAAGGGCTGCCATTGGTTCGCCGTGACGCTTTTCTGACGTCACGAGGCTCCCATGGCCGCGGCCGCAAGCTCCACCTCCTCCCCCCCCCTCTCCCGCGTGCGTCGGCAGCCGATGTAGGCACCGAGTGGGTGGGGCCGGCAGAGGCGCCGACATGTCAGCGTGCAAAAAGTGACGAGACGAGAGAAAAAGGCGCGATGACGCGTAAATTCAAATTTTGACAGGAGATAACTCAGCCTCCACACAACGCATTAAGAAAATTCTTGCTGGAGGTTATTTGTGAAGCGGCGTCCTTTAACATCCTAGGCACACCGCAACTTTATTGGGAGCCCCTTCAGAGCCCTTTTAAGTAATGAATGGCATGCCAGCACTATGCACATCACGGGTGAGGCTTCAAAGGAGGCTACATCAAGAAAATGATGATCAACGTCAGCACAGGCGGCACCGATACCGTCGATGAATGCCAGCGCGTACGTCGTCTCGACGTAGTCATGAATGCTAACGGTGATGTCACGATATGAAGGTGTGCGATTGGAGCATGTGTTAATGTGTTGCGGGGGCAAGACTTCTTGTTTTGAACGTTTGAAGTTCGACAAGGTAAGTTGTTGGGCGAGTTGATAACGGTATTCCATGACTACAGGGAAAACAAGCGCTATGTTATGTCACTGCGTCTTCTTTCTTCTATGTCCTGTTATTCGAGCTGCAGTCATGCAGTTTGAACGTACGTTCGTGATAGAAAATGCAATGGACAAAAGTGGCCTCTGAAATCTTGCTTCTGACGTAGACGCGCTAAGAGTCAGCTAAGTATCCACGCTGGTGGTGAAACTACTTCGTCGACCTAACGAATCTCGACTATAGTTTAAAGGGGAGTGGGGAGGCAGTCAGTCTCCGTCAGGTGGCCATCAGTCCCTTGGCGCTCGTCGACTTCTATGGCTCGTCTGACTAATCGGAGTTGGTTTTCCTGGGCGGTGCTGAGCAGCGCTGCCTCCCACTCTTCGGGGTTCCCGAGCTGCAAGTCCTCCGGGGTTTTTTCCCATAGACATTCATACAGTATATGAGCTACGGTGACTTTTTTAGTGACCACACAGTTTGCATTTGCGGGAGAATTCCACTAGGAAAATAATGAAGTTATTGTAAGGATTGGGGAAGGTGGTTGGTTGTAGTTGGAGTATCGACGCTATAGTTCACAAGAACATAATCCGCGTCCGCAAGTAAGCACTTCGCTGCTCCTCAAGGCCTGCAGCTATGATGATGTCTAGTTCATAGCATAGGTGATTCTTTTTTATCTATAAGCTTCATAAAAAAAATGACGCTAACGGTAACATGGATGCTGGCTTCACTGAGTTTGTGTTGGTCCCGGCGGTCACAATATAACGAGATAGCGGTCTCGGGTATCCGGCAAATTAGGCAACATTTGTAAAATTAACCTTTATTTATTCACTTCTTGCTGCATGCTGCAATCGCAGTCTCGAAAACTGTACTAAGACGAATCCAACCCAATTTACACAACTTACTTAAGTGGAGCAGCCGCGGTGGCTCAGTGGTTATGGCACTCGGCGCTGACCTGAAAGACGCGGGTTCGATCCCGGTCGCGGCGGTCGAATTTCGATGGAGGCGAATTTGTAGTGGCCCGTGTACTGTGCGATGTCTGTGCACGTTAAAGAACCCCAGGTGGACGAAATTTCCGAAGCCCTTCACTGTGGCGTCCCTCATAGCCTGAGTCGCTTTTGGACGTTAAACGCCCATAAACCAAAAACCAGAACTTAGCTAAGTGCAATAGGTCTCGAGATATTCGTCAATCAATTCCCTTCTTTTTCTCATTTCATCTCGATAATAGGCGCTCAGCGTGTGCCGGCGTAGGCTGGAAAAAAAGTGCTAGATGCTTAGAAAAAGAATTGTAAACTCGCGTGCGTAACCGTAACGTCGGGCCGCAAAGTGATATCACCCTGTAAAACACAAGTTTGAGGTCTGTGACATACATTGGCCATTCCATATACGTTAAGCGCATTCGTTAACCGCATTCTTTAAGTGAGAAAACAATGGCTGAGCGTCTGGTCTTCGCTAGATATGACAAATCTCTCTCTCTCAAATCATTTCGTCGAAGATAGCTGGATAAGTGCACATCTACAAGTTTGTTCTAATTCAAAGGTTAAATTTTCAGCGTCCCGGGTTACATTCGATAAAGCGTGCTAAAGAATTCTGGACAAAAGGATTTTTGAGCGGTAAACCGTTTCTGAAGGCAATTTTTTCGTATAATGTAAGAGTTCACTATAGCAATCAGTATATCTGCAGACCATCAGATGGCAGTCTTGTACTTTTTTTTCTGTTAACGTTTTTGCTATCGGCAAAAGCGCCCCCTACTGGTTTTCTATGGCAGTCTTAATTGTTCTATGGGATGAATGGAAACACTTGAATAGAAAGATTTTGCTACATAGCAGAAGAACACACCATTACCTTCAATATTTCCAGTGTCTTACAATTTTCCAATTTTCAAACTTTTTTGCCTAAGAATGTTGGACACGAGGCTGTTGTGGACGACCCGAAAGTCTTCAAAATGTTTTCTTCAGTGGGGAAATCTCCCAATTTTCCTGCGGCAGTCTTGTGCGCCACTGTGAAGGGCGCAATATATACGGTCCACCGATGCTCTTGAAGGCTGCACAGAAGTGAGCGGGCAGTGCACGTACTTTGGCTCGGCTTGAAAGTGTTTTGCTTTATATTTTGCTATTTTTACCCATGAACAGCATTCCTGCAACGGTTTTTGTTGCAGCGCTGTTGGATGTTTTCTACTTGCTAAAAATCTCTAGCAGGAAACTGCAATTTATACATATGAACTAGTTAAGCAGTTGTATCTGTCTTCCCTTATCTTATAGAGCTATTTCGGTGTGATTCCAGCATGATTAGCGACATTTTGCTGGAGTCTTCAACACATTATTACAGTGCGTATGAACTAATTAGTATTAAATTCTACTATCACTAATGTATGCGGCCTTCAGGATTGTTACATCTGATTGAAAAAATTCTAGACACCAAATTAACTGAAGTCAACTAGGCGCAAGATTTGAATTAAAGTACAACCTGCAGGAATGACATCTGCGCTTACCACAGCGCTGTGGCCCTCTATATCTTTTGTTTACAGCCAGATTTTTGTTAAAATGGCAAGTGGTGTGCAAGTGCAGGAGCGTTCAATTGTAATATTATTTTAATATTATTTTTCTAACCAGCGTGTAGCAGATTTGGCACACAGCTTCTCTTGTTGCAGGTCACCACAACAGCGCTTCATGCAAAGATGAAGCATAGAAGTGTGGAGTCGATCCTCCACCTGCGAGACACCTTTAAGGTAATAAGTGTCCCCATGGAACTTTCCTGTACCTTCCAGTCACCGTGTTGACATTGATATTGTCACGGACTAGAAGGCGACAAACTTTAACATCTGGTGTCAGTAGCAGGGTAATCATCGCCATGCTGGTCCTAAAGCTTCGGCGTCTTGAGTCTGTCGTTGAGTCTGTCGCCGCCATTAAATCATGCCATTGCCATCTATCGTGTAGTCCTGGTTTCATCGGCTTGCCGTCACGTGACAATATTCTTGATACTAGCAAGTAGTACAATTTCTGAGAACTATATTTTTGATGGTCCTCTCCTATTGTGAAATTTACCCATTGATATTGAAGTCTTTATAAAACTATAACATGCTCGTAAATTAAAGTGCAACTTAACTGTTTAGTCAATACTTACCGGTCTTGATAAGATGTGAGGGATGTGGTTTTTATCTTGACGAAAACAGCGCAGCAACAGGGACAAGATAGAAGACGGGACAGGCGCTGTCCCGTCTTCTCTCTTGTCCCTGTTGCTGCGCTGTTTTCTTCAAGTACATACCAACTCGCTCAACTCGCCGTTCTACTGCTGTTTTTATCAGTTAATTGAATAACCTTGTTAATTTTTGAACGCCACCCTACGTGTTCGCATTAGTACTTAGTCGCGTGTTATTCTGCCTGTAAATCAGCACCGCGTGTCCCAACGCTTTTTTGTTCAGAACCTGGGCAGCTCGATCGTGGTGGTGTTCCAAAATGACAGCGTGGACATGTTTGTGGTGGAGTACCTCCGGTGCCTATTCAAGGACGTCCCCGTTGTCAGCATGGGCGGACAGACCATGACCGAGGTGCGCGCATACACGTGGGATGGCTGCGCCACCCCTCCCAGCGGCGGCAGGGTCACTGTCATGGTGCTGACACTCTTGCCGAAGCCCACCAAAAAGACCTCCAAGAAAAAGTCCCTCGCATCTGTCTAGAGCCGCCTTCAGCGACATCTACACAAAACCATCTTCACATTTTTGGTTCGGTGTGGGATTCGTCTCGGTAGCTTTTTTTTTGTCCTCGTCTGCTTCTTTCATTGTGCAGTGGTTTTGCAGACAGGGAGACTATTCATTACTTTCCAGCTTGTGAACACTGTATCCTGCTCCCGCTCGCTTTTGCACAGCCTGCTTTAGTACGCCAGCTGTCACGGTCGGCGTCTTCCCGTGTAAAGCTGCTTGTAATAAAGCATTGCAATCAGTGCCTTCTGGCACTGATCGCCGGTTGTGCCGATTTGGCTCGCGTTCTGTCTAGTATTTTGAAGGTTGAAGGTTGAAGGTTTATTTCCGCAACTGGGTGTTGCGAGGACAGCCAGGGAAAAAGCTGTATAGACAGCTTGAGAGGTCCTGGCTTCCTCTTACAGTGCAGCATTGACGGTGGCGGAGTACGACATCAAACAAAATGTAAGTAAAGTATGTTAGGTACAGAGAATGAGACATGCACGTTCAATACGTAGTACATTGTGCTTATAAAAGAAAGAACTACATTAGATCAAAGAGCCTATAAAGGCAAACACAGGGAGGAGAAAATAAATGACAGCAAAATTGACAGGTGCACTCAAAGTGGTAATAGGAAGAAAAAAAAAACTACATGAACATTTGGGGCAATTCTTTCAGGGAAATATTGGATAGATCAAGATTCTTGTGGCAGTACAACTGGTTCAGAAGTGTCGGTAAGGTATGCTGCAACATTTGCTTGCCATAGTTTGTGCGGCATTTCTTAACATTCCAAGGTTCTGCTGCTCGGGTATCATACACAGTTCTGCTTTTCTCTAGCCCAGCCAGTGTAAGTAAGGAGTCGTCATTTTTCATTATGGCGAGTTTATATTTATAGCACAGCCTATAGTTATACATGGACTTCATTGGTATGACGTTGTGTCGATGGAAAAGGCTCGCCATGTGGAAGAAATATGGCACTTTACATGCAATGCGTATAATTCGTTTTTGTAACACTGTGAGTTTGTTAATATTTTCAGCTGTTGTTGTTGCCCACACCATACATCCGTAGTTGGCTATAGAAGAGAACAGAGAGTGGTAAAGTAACATGTTGACTGACATAGGAAAATTAAAGCAATTGCGGCGCATGATACCAACTGTTCTGGAAAGTTTCTGAACTACGTAATTAATATGGTCATTCCATGACATATCTGCTGCAAAGTAAACGCCCAGAGTTTTCACAGACTGCACAAACTCTATTCTGGTATTGTTTAATTCAATTAGAGGTAGTTCAATGTGTTTGTGACGTGGGTGAAACATGACTGCTGCCGTTTTACTAACGTTAATTCTTAAGTGATTATCAACCGTCCAAGTATTTATTGCTTTTAAGGTTTTATTAGCTCGATTTGCAAGATCAGCAGTTGAAGTACCCGAAAAAAAACAGACTAGTGTCATCTGCGTAAATTATATACTCAGCAGTGCTATCAATGCGGACAATATCATTGACATAAAGAACAAAAAGAAACGGACCCAAAATGCTCCCTTGCGGAACGCCAGAAGCTACCGCTTTCAAATGGGAGCATTCACCGGCAATACTGACAAACTGAGACCTATGTCGCAAGTATGAGGAAATCAGCATATGGGCTATGCCTCTAATACCGTAGTGATCTAATTTTTTAAGCAGCACAGAGTGATTAACAAGGTCAAACGCCTTTGAAAAATCTAAAAATAATCCAAGTACCATGTTTTTTGAATCAAAATGTTTTAGTATGAATTCTTTCTGAGCAAGGAGAGCTAACTCAGTCGATCTGTTTTTACGAAAGCCATATTGAGCGTTAGTGATAATGTTATATCTTTCAGTGAAGCAGGATAGTCGTTTAAGAATAACTTTTTCGAGGCCTTTAGAAAATACAGGTAAGATTGATATCGAGCGATAGTTTGCCATTTCATTTTTGTTTCCTTTTTTATACACTACTGTCACTTTTGCCCTTTGCATAAGACGCGGAAAAACTCCGGAAACCAAGGAGAGGTTGAAGATATGGGCGAGGCAAGGTGCAAGAATGTCGATGGTAAATTTTATGGGCTGTATCTGGAAACCTGACGCGTCTGTAGCTTTACTATTATTAAGTGATAAAAATTCTGTAATTACTTCATTTACTGCAACAGGTGTTAGAAATATTGTTTTACCATTACGGGCACTCATACGACAGATTTACGTCGCCGCTTGATGTGTCAGCAAAGGAAAGAAAGTAGTCATTAAAGGCATCTGCTAGATCAGCACCTTTTAGTTCAATCCCTTCATGAATAATTTTTGTGGTCGGTTCGGAAGAATTAGCGAAGATAGATTTTAAAACCTTCCAAACTTTTTGAGATTGTCCAGCAGTTGAATTACAGCGGTTATAAAGATATTGCTTTTTAGCGACGCGAAGTTGCTTTGTGACAAAGTTCCTAAATTTTTTGAATGTTTTCAGCTCTTCAGGGCACCTACTTTGCAAAAACAGTCTATAAAGTTTATCTAGTTTTTTTATCAACTGCAACATGTCCTTGTCGACCCATGGTTTCTTGCTTTTCTTTGATTGGTAGAATTTCTTCAGTGGAAAGGAAGCATTATAAATGTCAGTGAATATCTCTAAAAATTTTTCGTAAGCTTCATCAGGGTCGCTTTCCTCAAGAACATGTTCCCAGTTAACAATAGATAAGCGTTCCTTAAACTCGCATAACGTGTGATCATTTATAACTCGATAAAAAGATGTTTGGTCTGGTTGTCGTTGAGAATTCAGAGTGAGATTGACAGATATGAATATTGGCATGTGATCACTTAGAGCATAAGCAATGGTGCCAGATTTCAAGCTTTCTGTTTTGAAGTTTGTTATGAACAGATCTAAAAGTGTTTCTGATTCTGTCGTAATCCGTGTAGGTGACATGATGACGTTTTCACAGGAGTGAACGTTAAGTAAAGTATTGAACTCGACTGTTGTGTTATTGTTGGCCAGCATGTCAATGTTAAAATCGCCGCCTAAAATTAGCTGATATTGGTTGATGTTAACAAATTCTAGGAATGAATCAAGAAATAAAAAGAGCTCAGCAGAACTGCTACCCGGTGGACGATAGCAGACACAAAATATCCTTGTGCCAGACTTGACTGCCAGGACTTCGTAATGGGGTGTAATACAACAAAATTCAGGCAGCATTTCTGATTCCATAAGATTTGAAACTAACATTGAAACACCACCTCCCCTTCTTATGGATCGGTTCAAATAGAAACACTTGTACGTCGGAATAACATAGACGTCACCTTCACAAGTAAACCACGTTTCTGAAAACATAACATTGAAACGAGCTTCCACTTCGCTTAAAAAACAGTCAAGTTCTTCTTGCTTATTTCGACCAGATCTGAGATTAACATGAATACAAGAGCAACAATGAGGATTATCAGGCTTAATGGAACTACTGAGGTCAGAAAGATCAACAAGATTAGTATAAAGAGACATCGAAAAAGAGTGCCGCGTGTTACCGCAAATTACTGGCTTTATAGCTGGTGCAAATCTGCTGCACAATGGATGACAATCGCGGGATCATGTTGTTTCCTTCTAACGAACACTCTCCCATTCCGGTGCCAAGCGTACTGGTAGTCATTTTTACCTGCCCAAGCCTTTGCATAGCGCAAGAGCTCACGGCTTTGACGCGTCATGTTTTCGCTGACTGAAACATCTGACTGAACATCTCTTAAAACTGTCCGCTTCTGAAACCACATGTCACGAGTTGAGAGCTTTGAAAACCGTACAATGATCCCGGGCACCTTTCCTGGCTTTGAAGGAAGTCTGTGCACAACATCAACATCATTCAAAGTGAGCTCTGGCAAATTCACAGATCTTGCTACGTCATTTACCTTTTCCATCAGATTCTCATCATTTGTCACCGGTATGCCGTGCACCTCAAGGTTCAGCTTTCTGTTTCGCCACTCAAGGTCGTTTACAGTCATTTTCAACGACTCAACATCATCAGCGTCGACTCTGGTTTCAAGTGCACTAACACGTTTCTTTAAGGTACTGATCTCTTTCTCGTGTTTTACCTGTTGCTCAAGTATATCATCGTATTTTTTTGACATTATGTAGTTGATGTAGTCGACACAACAAACGTCCAGATAAAACAAATAAATGGGCAGGTTTATTAGCCTGCGAAGGTTACATAAGAACACAGAAAAGACGGAGCACAGCACGCATGTCCTTTTCCGCAAGCGAGTTCGTACGGCACTGCCCGTGTCCCTCTCTCCGACCGGATGTCGAGGGGGCCACGGCAACCGGCGAGCGGTGTCCAGATGTGGCTCCGCGCCTCTTGGGCCTCCCGCTGCTCTTCCAAGAAGGGGAGCGTGGTCGCCGGTGCTCGGAGAATGGCGGCCGCTGCAGGACTCGAACGGCCGGCGTCGCCTGTGCACTTGTCTCAAGAAAACGGAGCGCCTCCGTCGACAACAGTCGGCCATCCTTTTCCTTTCCAGCCGCCCTCGGTTGGTGTGCATCTTCGCTTCATCTGCTTTCTTGATCCCGGCGTATGTTGTCGATGGCCTTCTCTCTTGGTTTCAGCATACTGGCGTCCAGCTCCAGTGCGATTTCGTCGTCAACTGAGTCCCCTGTCACGTTCCGGGGGCGAAAGTTGAAAAGCAGAGTGAATGGAGTCGTCTTCGTAGCTCGGTTTACCGTGTTGTTGATTCCCCATTGCACCTGCGTGAGCGTTTCGTCCCAGTCCTTCCCGTCGCTTCGTTCGGATAAGCTGGCAATCGCAGGGGTTATCATTCTGTTGTACCTCTCGACTTGTCCGTTGGCACGAGGTGTGCAAGTTGCGTTTTTCACGTGGGTTATGCTGAGAGTCTTACAGTAGTGCTCGAATTTTCGGCTGGTGTAGGCAGTTCCCTGATCGGTAACCAACCTTCGTGGGGCCCCGAATATGGAGACGATGTCCCTGAGAAAGCTTTTGGCGTAGCCCGACGCGGTGCTTCGCACGGCCCGAATGAGCACAAACTTAGTGAAGCCGTCCACTGCCACAATCACGTGTGTATTGCCACTCTTGCTGCGGATAAATGGGCCCAAGTGATCCATATGAATGGTGTCGAATGGCACGGCCACTTTTTCGATGCTGTGCAGCTTTCCAGGTTTTTTTTCCGGACGGAACCTTTCGATACAAACACTCTAAGCAGCACGAGACATGTCGCTTCACGTACCGGCGCATTCTTGGAAACCAGTATTTGCTTTCGAGCAAGGCCATGGTTTTGTCAACTGCAAAGTGACCCCACATCGTCGTGGCATCGTCTCACGACCTGCCAACGTGCCGCTCGTGGCACTACCCATAGCGACGCTCGTCGCCGTTGTTGCCACACGTTCTCCTGAAAAGCCTGCCTTCAACCAGGACATATTCTTTTCTGATGCGCTCAGCTTCTTTCGTCTCTGATGATCCCTTTAGGGAATCCACGATCGACTGTAATGTTACGTCCGTCTTCTGTGCTAGCGTTAGCCAGTCTTCGTTGGAGAGCTCTGTTACAAAGACATTAATGCCACTTGCAACGTCAACTTCTTCGGCTTCCGACGCAGGAGCCCTGCTGAGGGCGTCGACGTGGCTCATCCTAGCTCCTGGTCGATGCTCTACATGAAACGTATACTCTTGCAACTTTAGATACCACCTGCCGACACGTGGCACCAGGTCTCGCTTTGACAAAGCAGTTCTCAATGAGTTGCAGTCCGTAACAACAAGAAACTCGGTTCCGTACAGGTATGGTCTAAGCTTCTCAATTGTCCACACAACGGCTAAAGCTTCAAGTTCGTATGAATGGTACCGTTCCTCGTCTCGCGTGGTGCTACGGCTAACATACATAACGGGGTGCATGAGGCCGTCTGGTTGCTCTTGCAACAACACTCCTCCGAGGCCGACCTTGCAAGCGTCGGTGTGCACTTCCGTTCTCGCTCCGTGTGCGTAAAGTGCCAGCGCTGGCTTGCTCATCAGCTGTCTTTGTAGCTGCCTGAATGCAGTCTCTTGAACGTCGTCCTAGCGCCATTCTTCTCCCTTGCAAAGCAGGATCGTAAGTGGCTTGGCTATCATGGCAAATCCAGCCACAAAACGTCGGAAATAGCTGCAGAGGCCCAGGAAGCGTCGGAGGTCGTGGACGTTTGCTGGTGTAGGAAAATTTGCAATTCCTATCAACTTGAGGCTGTCGGGGTTGATGGTCGATGCGGCAATTTCATAACCCAAGTAGCTAATTTTCTCTTGGAAGAAGGAGCACTTTTTCAAGCGCAGCGTGAGACCAGCCGAACGAAGGAGCTCGAGTACCTCGCCCAAGCTGTCTAATCCTTCCTCAAACGAAGCCGATGGAATCAGCAGGTCATCCATGTAGGCCATGACCTTCGTGTGCCTAGGGGAGCCGAGGACAGTGTTTATCATGCGCTGGAACACGCTCGGTGCGTTCACAAGTCCGAATGGCATGCGTGTGAATTCGTAGTGTCCATCCGGAGTGACGAACGCTGTCTTCTCTCGACTCTCTTTATCGATTGGCACCTGATAATAGCCGCACGCAAGGTCTAGGCTAGTGAACAACCGTTTATCATGTAGCCTGTCAAGTTGGTCATCAATCAACGGTAGCGGATACCTGTCCTTTTTCGTTATTTTGTTGAGGGCTCGAAAGTCTACGCAAAGCCGCTTCTCGCCATTCTTCTTTGAAACAAGCAGGATAGGGCTCGCGTAAGCAGAGTTAGAGTCCGTTACCACTCCAGCCTCCTTGAGTTCGTCAATCATTGTTCTCACAGCCTGCCTTTCGGAGTAGGCTAGGCGGTATGGGCGGTACGTTACAGGAGCGTCGGTGGTCACCTCAATCTTCATTTGTGCCGCGGCCGTGCACCCGATTTCTGAAAGGCACGTCGCAAAGCAGTCGCGGTACTGGTTAATCACTGCGACGAGTGCCTCTTTCTGCGTGGCAGAAATCGTTGTGCCAACCGTCAAATCTTCAGCCGAGATCGCCTTTACCAGTTTTCTTTCGTTGCTGTTTGCGATCAGGGAGGCTTCGGTATTTTCTTCTTCCATGCACAACGTTCCTCTCGCGATCTTCTGGTTTTGAGCGACAATCAAAGGAGATTCGGATACGTTTGCCACGGGCAGGCATATCTCGCCCTGTTCATCTTCTCTTAATACGCAGCTTGGCACATACTCGCCGCTCGTCTCGTGCAGCCTGCCGCGAACGAAGATGTCGCTGTGCGTAACGTTGTCACTCCCAAGCGCAATGAACCCGACGTAATTAGGAGGTATGACAACGGCCTCCTTCGCCCACAAGTTCACACGTCGCGGAGGTAGGGCCGGTATAGCAAGATTGGTAAGAGTTCCGTCTTCGTCCTCCGATCCGTTACGCTCCTCGAAAATGCGCATGGTGTTCTTACGGCGCACCACCGTAATGTGAGGCTGCTCAGTAAAGGGTTGACCGACAAGCAATGGGACAGCCTGCACTTCGTCGCGGACAACGTGTACCTTGACGTCGGCCGTAGCCTGGTCCACCGTCAGCCTCGCTTCGAAGCTTCCCAGGGGTGTTGTTTTTCCCATTCCAAACCCTCTGATAGTGAATGGACGGCTAAGTGCTTCATAAGAGAGGTGTAACTTTTCCGCTTCGCTTTCTCGTATCGTTAAGCATTGGCTGCCCATGTCGATGTACGCTTTGATCGCCTTCCCATTCACGTTGGCATCCATGAAGTACTTCTGATTTAGCACCATGCTGCCACTTGTACTGCTGCTTTCTTGGGCTAGGACGGCTGTTTTAGCTGTGTCGCTGGCTGTCGAGCCTTTCCTCGAATAGCAGTCTTTGCTCTCATGGCCTGCTTTTCCACAATTCGTGCAGCGCGGTCTACGCTGAGGTTTTGGACATGCTGCCGAGAAATGTCCATATGAAGAACAATTAAAACAAAGTGGCTCGCCTTTGTCGTTGAATTTGCGTCGGGGAGCCCTCATCGATCCGTTGTCTCCCGCGCAGTGTTGAAGCTGAGGCGCCGCTTGTGACGAATTGTGTCCTCCTAAGACGCTTGAGGGTTCCGAATAGCTGCTGGTTGATACAGCGTCTTGGCTCTAGTTTCCTTTACGACTTCTGTACGCTCGTAGAGCCGCTTCATGCACCTGAGCAACTCGTCGGGGCTGGCGTAGTCTCTGACGCTGAGGGACCGCACAAGATCTTCATTGTCGAGTCCAGTGATAAGGTATTCAATACAGGCCGGTTCGCCTACATTGCAGCGCCTTGCTTTCGCCAGCTTGTCATAGAAGTACGCCTCTATACTTTCGTGGCGCTGTTTCTTGCGTGCTTCCATGTCCCGGAAGGTGTGCTGGAAACTGGATGCTGACGGAAATGCCTTCTTCAACTCGCGTTTCCACTCTGCCCAAGTACGCTGGACATTCGTCAGGCCGTCGTACCACGTCTTGGCAACGCCGTGCAGCTTTGTGAGTGCGAAACACGTCGTTTGCTGGTCGCTCCAACCGTACGCTGCAGCCAGGTTGTCTACCTTGTTCAGCCACATTTCGACTGTTGGCTGGTCGTTAGATGACGGGTCATAACTTGGCACCAGTTGTGCGCTTGCCGTGGCCAGTCGTCCATCCACGACGCTTGATGTTCCCGTCGGTGGGTGGTGTGGCGTTTGGGCCGCCTGCAGAAGTTGGGCTGCTCCCTGCAAGGCCTCACGTACTGCCGTCTGCACCGCAGCCTGCATCAGCGCCTGGAAGTCGAAGGCCCCGGGGGCTCTTCCGTTGGGGTTGTCCAGTCCGTGGCCGTCTACCGTGTCGGCGTTCATGGATCCCCGCCCTGAATTTGACTGCCCCTCGTCGTTTCGTAGAGTATCGCTTTCGCTGAGTGCCGCCTCCCTTGCCCCCACATCGTTGGGCGCGTCGCTGTCCGTTGAAAGGCCCGGTCGTGGTGCTACCTTGCTCGCAGGACCTTCCGTCGTTGGCTTCGATCGGAGCATCATCGTGGCTTACGTGGTCGAAGCTCTCGGTGAAGACGCCAGTTTTGCAAGGCAGTCTCAATCCCACTTCTGAAGATGTAGTTGATGTAGTCGACACAACAAACGTCCAGATAAAACAAATAAATGGGCAGGTTTATTAGCCTGCGAAGGTTACATAAGAACACAGAAAAGACGGAGCACAGCACGCATGTCCTTTTCCGCAAGCGAGTTCGTACGGCACTGCCCGTGTCCCTCTCTCCGACCGGATGTCGAGGGGGCCACGGCAACCGGCGAGCGGTGTCCAGATGTGGCTCCGCGCCTCTTGGGCCTCCCGCTGCTCTTCCAAGAAGGGGAGCGTGGTCGCCGGTGCTCGGAGAATGGCGGCCGCTGCAGGACTCGAACGGCCGGCGTCGCCTGTGCACTTGTCTCAAGAAAACGGAGCGCCTCCGTCGACAACAATTAGTTCAATAGACTTCTTCACTTCATCGACTTGGTCAGGCAGGCCAGCAAGAGCATCAAGTTTTTGACATATGCCGGCTAAACAGCTAGCAAGGTCAGGTTGCGTGCTGGGTGTGTCAGAGCTTCCTGCGTTTGTTTTACGACAGTCTGGACATCGCCACGCTTTGCGACCTTTCTCGCCTTTTCCCTTATATGTTGACGCAGAAACACCAGAGCAATTGCCGAGATGGTAGGTGTACTCACATTCGGCGCACTTGAGGGCGAGTCCGTCACTTGGAAGACATTTGTCGCAAGAAGGACATGTCTCCGGCATGTTAGCCTTGGTATAGCTTGTGCAACATACAGGTTTAAAATCGAGAAATCTTTCTCCTAACACTACAACCGAGAGCACGGTAGGAAACAAGGCGGCAGCGAGCAACACGGCAGCAGCAGCGGTGGTGAAAGAAAAAAATGGCAAGTAGAAAAGTAGGTTTTTACCAACCTGTAAGACGAAAACAAAGCAGATAAGGGGGCGTCCGATCACCACCGTAGCTGCTGCTCGTGTGACCCGTTTACAGCTTGGCCGAAGAAGCGCGGTGGCGCAGAAGTCTGTGACGTCACACTTAGAGCTGTCTTGAGGCCAGCGCAGCAGGGTTCGTCGCTGAAATCTGCAGATGCAAGTAATTCACGGGAGCTGAGCGTCGGTAGGCACACTGGAATGTCCGCCTTCAGGACAGAACAAGGCAGCGCACTGTAGCAGCAGGCAGTCAGGGGTAACCCACCTGTAAGACGAAAACAAAGCAGATAAGGGGGCGTCCGATCACCACCGTCGCTGCTGCTCGTGTGACCCGTTTACAGCTTGGCCGAAGAAGCGCGGTGGCGCAGAAGTCTGTGACGTCACACTTAGAGCTGTCTTGAGGCCAGCGCAGCAGGGTTCGTCGCTGAAATCTGTAAGACGAAAACAAAGCAGATAAGGGGGCGTCCGATCACCACCGTCGCTGCTGCTCGTGTCGTTTCGTTACTATTCCCTTCGGTTCCATCATGCGCTTTATTTATGTTGGCCACACCCTTTTTCATGCCATCAGCGCCGGCTCGCAAGAAAGTTTTTAAACGCACTTCAGGATTTCAAATACTTTCCACACCTTTCAGGCACTCTAAACGTCCACGGTGTACCTCTCAGTCCACAGACATTTCTGTTTAAAATGTGTTGTTCTGTGGAAGTTATCCAGCTTTTCTCGACCATTAAATAATAATTTCATCGACTATTTCCGATTCGAATAATCCACCCTGTCTTGTGTTTGCATCTGAAAATGTGCTTTCTCCGATTGAACGAGCTTTCGACTGTTAACCTTTCTTGCTCATTTGTCACGATATGTTTTTTGTATTTTCTCCTTCGTGCGCTCATAAATTTCGCTCATAATAAGCCGTTTTCTGTGGCAAATTGATGAGCCCCTGACATTTACTGAGACCTGAAAGTAATTACTGAATGCTAATAAGTGCTATTAAAATATTTCACCCTCGGATGTCGGCCAGCCTAGAAGGAGGCCGTCTCTGTGCCAGCTTAGATATGTGTTGAAATACACCAATACCACTAGTCACTACGTGCCATGTGTGCAAGGCCGGCAGGCGACAGCCAGATGTCTCCAACGTTTCATCTAAGATAGACGTCGCTTAATGGCGCCCTGCCTTGCAGCGCAGCCCGCTAGCGTCGCCGACAGGCCTCATGTAGCCCGGGTAATTACCGTTCCTATCTGCTTAATACAAGCCCGCACTGCGTAAGAGTGATACTACCAGGAAGCCTGGCAGTTTTCTCATGTTAGCCGAATGCACTGTGCAAACACAGCTGAGGTGTCGACTAGTGTGACTATCGTAGATTTATCGCAGCCGATATAGTATTTTCAAAGCAACTGATGCTTTTAGCTACATTTCTCGGCAGCCTTTCTTGAAGGTCGTCTAGATATCGCGGCGAAGTTAACCCCCGTTTATTACGTTAGCGTCGTGTGTGTCCTATTGTGCACGAACAATCGCCTAGCTCGATTCTATGCCCTTGTTACTCGAACCAGCGCCAGAATCTCCATTAAGGTGTTCATAGGAGAAAAAAATAGCTTTCCGTGCCAAGCTTAATTCGAAGCAGCTTCGGCGCATACAAGCAGCTGGAATCACGCTTTGCTCCATCAGCAACCACCACAAAAGTACGCTCAGTGTTTGTATAGCTGGTAGACTGGCATAGGCTGCGCCACTCGCAAGAGTTTGCGTGGGCCCACTGATAGTGAGCACGCCCATAGAGCACGCCCATCTTCTGGGCAATCCGTGGACACCCTGGTCACCTTCCCTTCTCAAAGGGTATTGATCGTCCATCCATCCATCCGATAGGCTAGGGGGGCGGACTGGCAATGAACGGCTTACTTTAAATTAAATTAGCGGACACCAAGACTATGCCCAGCCTAGTCCTGGATTTTTTTTTGGTCGCAGAACATTCTGCTCTGTGCTTTTGCAATGTCTAAGACCCCATAACTACACAGTAAAAATTGAGAGCTCGTGGTACAAGTATTAATTGATTTACAGTTACGGTGTCAAAATCGGACATCGCGGCTCAGAGGCCGCAAAATACGAAAGGGACTGCCGCTCTGGTTACTGCAATTCAAAACGAAAAAGTGAGTGAAAAAAGTTTCTTATTTTGCAGTTTGGAGAACTCTAGAGAAGCTTTCTTTACTTCGTAAGGGATATATGATCCTGCAGTTGCCACAAAAGGCGCCCTATCTCCTGTTTACCTTGCCTTTTGTATCATTTCTCCTCGTTCTTGTTGCTGATATGCGTGGGTTCCAGCTGATAGTATGTCACGTCAACAACACGCACGCTCAAAATTTACAGAGGCTTCCTGGAAGGCGACTGTGGACAACATGAAGGCTTTCCCCAAATATGTAATGCCTTCTTCTATCGAGCCTCGTGATGCGTTTCGTAACGCTCAGCGCAGAACACAGCACATACAAGTTCTCAGCTTGCGCGAGGTACAATGCATCTGGCTTGCACCTGTGTTCAAACCAGCCGTCTACCATAAAAATAACAAACAGAAAAATCTGTCCTGCCTGCAATCTTGACTAAATGCTATTCTGTACAGGCGACAAGAAATGCCCTCTCAACCATAGGCTTATGCAGTGCGGATATCTGCCGGCCGGGGAGAAAGCGGAAGCTGCCTATGAGCATACCGAATAAGCGTTTTCAAGAAAAAGTAGACAAACACGCTGCATTGCTGCCAGCGTCGAGGGTGCGCCACACGTGCTGCACAAGCGGCGATGCGCGAGTTTCAGTGTGAATGCGCCTCTCGCTTCTTGAAGTTCATTGCCGATGCTCCAGAAGGGGGAGAGCGGCAGAAAAAAAAGGAATAAAAGCACAATGTCAGGCGTCCATTTATTCTCACTGTTTCTTTGCCCCTTTGCTGTTCGCCGACATCCGCATTGTCATTTCCAAGATCGATCCCAACACTCACTTTCTACGAAAGCGAAAATTTCCGTTTTAGATTTCATCAGAAAGCTAATTTAAAAAATGAGCCTATTCGCCTCAAATAATACTCATCTAAAAAACTGATGAGTATAGGTGCATCAGCAAAAAAACAAGCAGAACTTCCTCTAGAAAGGTTACCTATCTTCACTCAATGGCGACCGCTAGCAACCGTTGAGCCCTGGTGGTGTCAAAATCGCACATGTCAAAAACGTGTTGTAACCAACCCCTACGCATTCAATAATATTTTCGACGCGATTATGAGCTTGGATAAGTGTTTCACAAAACTTTTAAAATCTGAGTAGGAAAGAAGGAATGGTTAGTGAGATATAAATCCACAAATTTGCTACACATCGGCTTCTTCATCGCTTGATGATAATGATGATGCCCTCAGGCTTAATGGCACATACCCGCGGCGGGGGATTGGCCAGGGTGCATAGCGGATGCCTACCATTCTGTTGATTCTTCTTCCTTAGGCCGCACAGCTCAATAGAAATACGTGAAGAGCGATGCTGATAGCAACAGAGATCCCAGAGTAACTATCCTATTGCAAATTAATCATACTTCGTTTGTTACTGAGGCGCGAGCGGAATGTTTGCGTTGTGGTGTCAGTTGACGCCACCAGGGCCCAAAGGGCGAGACTGCGATAGCACAAGGAGACGGCGACTCCACAAAATGTCCCAGACGAGATTTTCATGCTCTCGCATAAAACCTGCTTAAAGAAGCTCAGTCGCGTACTTTTGTGGGACTGCACAGGGAGCGCGCCAGGGTGCTATATTTTCAGTGCGTTAAATCGTGAAATGATTGCGTGAGGAGGACCGCCATCGAAAGTACTATTCTCGGAGAGATGCATAACAGATCGCATAGCAGGCCACACAAGCAACCTGAGAAGCAAAGCAACCAAAAATGGACACCGATGCCTACTACAAGGCATGCGGCGACTTAATATACGCTTTATTGTTCTGAAGTGAATACAGTATTTGTCTTTCACCTTCAGTATCTCAAAATGTGGTCTTATATTGCATTTGACACTTCATTAGAAAAACAACAGGTAGAAGCTTACTTTTTCTTAATCTTTATCTACATAAGATATAAAGCTAATGAATTTGAATGGTACACCTCTACGCAGCGGGTTTTTACGACGTAAGCCTTCCACTGATCTCCAATAGGTGGCTGGATGCCGCATTCCCTCTTTCCGAGACGAGCGCGAGTGAAGCCACCGGAAGTTTGACGGCTTGTCCCTGAAGTCGGGTGTCTGCTGTGTATTTCAATGCAAAAAGTCACGTCTTTCACCCTTTGGTTGCAAGTTTTTTGCGTTTTTCTCGTGTAATTTCTGCTGTTGTATGAAAGGAACAAGCAAGCTGAACGCGAGAGATGTGAGCATTGTATGCAGAACCTTGTAATTTCAGAGAAACAGAAGAAAACAGGTATGCAGTTCTCACCCTGCCGCGGCAAAGGAGTACGTGCATTAAACACTATGTTCTTGTCTGGTTCTTGTCTTCCGAGCGTGAAGGAGAAGTAGTGTAATGACGATGAGGCTAGGTCATCTTAAAACCGAATTTTCGTGCAGGCAAAGAAAAGGCACAGCGCGAGAGGAACGACTGGCACGAAAGACGAATGCTGCAGTGCGCGTGAGAAGCGCTGTTAGAAGTCAACTGCACCAAGCACCACGAATTAAAGCCCATTCAGGATTAACTTGCTACAATACGAAACAGTACATGACACGCTCCGTCGAAAAAGCATTATCATATCTTTTGGAGGCGCTAATGTGCACCAACCGAACACCGTCGACACCTCACCAGATAGTAGCCTAGCCCTCGCTCCGGTTCGGTATAAACATAATTCGGTAAAATGGTCACTGCAAAGTCGGCTGCCTGGTGAAGGTTTCCACCTATTATTTCTTAAATTTATCCCCAATGATAGCATCATTTTGGCTTGAGTGTGGAAACGTGCAACACAGTAAAGAGCAGAGTTGGCACGGGACGACACAGAGCTGAGCATACGAGGCTTCATACTTGCTGTGTGTAGGGACGTCCTGTCGTCTGCTAGTGTCGTTCATTGAGATGCAATGGGCCCTTATTTTTGAAACGTCTTTCCCTAAGACTTTGCTGGTCTTCTCGCTCAGTTGACGGCGCAACAGGTACGCATTGTCGTGGGAAAAGACGAGAATGGTGAAAAGACGAAATGCTAAGTGGGAAAACAAAACTGGAACTGAAAAACCGTGCTGAGGTCCGATTTCGTGCACTGCCAAAGGATGACCTCCGGGACAAGGCCGCTTACTTCCGGTGGCTTCACTTTCGGGCGCTCAATGCGCCATCCAGCCCCCTAGTGAAGATCAGTGAAGCCTTCACACGGAGATCCCCCTCAACTGTCTGGTGGATCGTCCAAGGTCATCGGTCGAGGCAATCAGAAGAGAAAGATGAGATAACGAATAGGGAGATCGTGATAACAGAAAGAAGGGAAGAAGTGTGCGGAGAAAATAGAGAAGCGCTATTTCAAACAGAGATATTGAAAAAGGAAATAAATAAGCGCAGGCCAGAAGAGAGAATTCAATAAAGATTTTCCCTGCGGGCGAGTGGAAAAACAAAATAACAAACGGAAAAACCAGCGTGCGCGGATGGCGCAGCAGATGCCATGCAGCATTGCTATTTGATATTTGTGTTGTGAAGGACGATAAATGCGCTCGCGAGACTGGACAAAGACGCAGTGGTGCTCGCAGTCGAGCGAGGAGCCGATCGGCGGCGTAACCATACCGAGGAGCGGCGGGCGACGAAGACCTCGCAGGAACGAGAGCGGCAGCGGCGACAGTGCGTAGAGGGCGAACCTTGAACTTTCGGAACTGCCGACTCGTACAAGGTTTCTAGTAGGGCGGCGCAGTAACGAGAGCGTAGAAAGCGTCAGCGCAAAACAGCCGCCAGTTCGCGCAGATTGTTTAGCCCGTTTTGCGCCAAAGCGTAAATGCCCCATGTCGCAGAAAAGTCGGTGCCGGCGTTACCGTCGGCGTGACGGAAAAATCTGGACTGGTCGAAAATGTGGCTGTTACAAGAGGCTCCCACAGATGGCAGCAGCCACATTAGCGCTGCCTCGGAAACCATTCACCATCGGGTTGGGAGTCAGACACGCTGCCGCTACGCCGCACAAACACGTTCATACGGCTTGGATAAAGTGGGGCTTGATATATGTGTCCTGGGGTCTTTCACACAGCGATTGTAATTGTGAAAGAGGAAACAGTGTCCGCGTCTGCGTGGGCAAGAACAGCTGTCCTGTCATACCCTTAAGGACGGAGCTTAAGTGTCCTCCCAAATTTTTTCCTAGAACACTTTTGTTTTTTGCAAGCAACTAAACAAGTTTTCAGAAAAAAAAGTAGAAAACTTTAAAAACAGTCCAATACAATGCAGTACACTACAATACAATAGAAAACTGAGTATTGGCTACAAAACGCAATCCTATAGTTTAGCTAAAAGAGAGCAGAATGGAGAACAAAATATAACCAACCAGAACGAACTACATGTAACAGCTGGTAAGAAAATGGGTTCTTTGTTGTAACTGAAGGCTATAAAGTGCTTATATTTCAGTGTTATTCCTTGCGTTCTGCAGTGGTATAGCGCTCACCTGGCGGAAACTGTCACAGCTTTCACCCTTTTCAAGACGGCTACTTTAGCTCGATAAATCAACATAAACTGATATATTGAAGACTGATATACTGATATATTGAAACTGAAGACTCATATAAATTTGCTTGCAGTATCTACTCTTCAACAATAATTATATGCTACACTGCAGGCCAGCATATCTGTATGCGCCATAAATCAGCCAGCAGTCATTATGCCCGAAACACCATCATCACTTATGCACGTCACGAATCGCAAACTTTCGGTGTGTTGGCAGTTGACCTAAGCGATCATCTCCCAATTTACTTAACTATCAGTAGTTGAGTCGCCCATGCTAAACCGGGAAAAAATTTGTTTTCTATGCATATTCAAAGCATAAACCAGACCACATTCCAAAAGTTTTGTGATAAACTGTCTTAAGTAGACTGGAGTCGTGTATATGGGGCAACTCATGCGGACTTAGCTTGCGTACTTTTATCTTTACTTATAGACCAACATCGTGATTACATCATAGGGGGCGCTCGCGTACGCACGAGGAGGCTGGGTTATCGTCTTCGTCACCGCATGCTATAGTAAGCGGTTCACTTTCGTCTGCGCACCTTGGCGTTTTGTGAATGCTTACTGATGTAGAGCTCCCTACGCTCTAGTTTGAACTACTCATTTTATGAGGAAATGTAGCGCTCTCAGCAACATGTCTTACTCTAAGAGAACCATCTGCGGCGCGTAGAAACAACCAGCTGATAGAGCACCTTTTGGGGACATGCCCGGCATCATAACGCATATTTATCGTGTTGTTTTATAAACCTATCAGCTTCGAAATTTCATTGCCCACTTCGCTACACTTTTCTTCAAAGTACGTACGCTAAGTGTTAACGAACGGCCGCCGGCAGGGTGCCCTGTGAAACGATGAAAATATTTCAGAAAGTGTTTTTTGCATATGTTTTTTTATGGGCAGCGCTCCCTCTCATTATCTACAGCCAGGAATGACTCCCTCACGGACGCATTGGAGTGTTTTAAAAATACATCGTGTTTTAAATTACACATTATACTTTCCCATTCTGCTCAAGGATGTATTCGGCTTTTCTTTATCAGGACAATGTCTAGGTGCAGCATGAAATCTGAAAATTGTTTTGAGAACTTTTGCTGGCTTGTATTCCTATGAGGCGTAAGCCTAACCGTTGCACTCAGCCTTACCGAGCCGACAACAGCAGAGCCCCGCATCTTACTGACGGCACATATCGGTGTTGGTCTAAAGCAGGTGCATTTTGAGTGTTTCGCATTTAAGAAAAATGTGCGAGCTTCAAAGGCGCGTACAGGGTCCTTCCGTGCAAACGACCTTCCGTACAAAATCGCATCTCAAATTCACCTTTACGCCGATGATTGCATCTTGTATTGTCCCATTAATAACCACCAGAACCACAACCGCCTTAGTAACTCCTTCTCAAAGTTCTGTGCTTGGTGCGACAAGTGGCAGATTAGTTTAAACTTCTAGAAAAATGTTGTCCTCATTTTCATTAACAGACTCCTTCAGTTTACAAGTACACTTTCAAAGGCAAAACAGTTTCTAATTTCAATTATCTTGGAGTAACTTTTACAAATAACATGTCGTGGCCTGAATGCATTGATTCAATTTGTGGTAAACCCTCGAAAAAACTTGGGTAGCTACGTCGTACGTTGTCTGAGGCCCCTAAGAAACAAAACTTTTCTTCTACAAATCTGTAGTCCGCCCTCTTTTTGAATATGCGCCGGTGGTCAGGAGCCTTAACTTGGCAACCGAAATCGGGAAGCGTGAGGCTGAGCAGAGGCAAGCAGCTCGTTTCATTTCGACGATATGACCGTCATTTTTCTCCCTCTTCCGTACTTTCATCTGTCAGTTTAACCCCTCTCTTAGAGCGTCGCCGCACTGATTCTTTGAAGCTTTTGCATTACGTTATTAATTCTCATTATCGCCTCTCGCAAAAGTCTTACCTAACGTTCGCCAAACCGGCCTCATCAAGCTACCACCCGCTAAACACTGCACCTTTGTACGCGCGGGCTAACTTATTTAAATACAGTTTTTTCCTAGAACAATACATGATTGGAACTCACTTTCTGGTAGCACCCGCGCACTTCCTCTGAATAAGTTTCTTTACTACACTGAACCTAGTCAGTGTATTGTTTGAATCTCTGTGTGCGTGTTTTGTTCTTACGTGCGCGTGGTATTTGCTTGTTTATATTTTATGGTGTTGCTGTGTAGGTGACTGCGCCTTTGCACCGTATACCTGTATACCCACTCCTGCTATATCCTAGAAAAAAATGGGCGCAGTATGTATAAAGTAAACAAACTACGGAATGCCAAAAGGCGATGAAGGTTAAAAACTTACTTTTTTAAGCGATTCCTAAGAACTAGGCACTTGACGATCTTAAGAAGTTTTTAGGCTGCAAGAAATAGAGCAAATAGGATTTGCTCCAAGAGAAATTACATGAATAA
This sequence comes from Amblyomma mixtum, assembly GCF_055824585.1. NCBI lineage: Eukaryota > Metazoa > Arthropoda > Arachnida > Ixodida > Ixodidae > Amblyomma > Amblyomma mixtum. Next base: position 275,849,169 of record NC_143014.1, on the reverse strand, counting down.
CTTATTTAACGAGGAAGTAGTAAAACACACTGATAATGTCTGGAAGCGACTCGATAACTTACTGTACCAAATCTCAGTTTCGCCGTGAACGCGACTGGCGCGCACAAGCCGAAGAGTTCGACGGCAAAATCAGAGCCGGAGGTCGAAAAGGGGTTGAAATATTAGTTTCGATTTCAACTATTGGTAAAGTCACAGTTCGGGCTGAGATGAATTTGGTTACTGAACTCCAGCCGTCGCCCAATTCGGTCGCGCCAGCTCATGCTCCAGGAGCTGCCATCATCGAAATACAGGTACTTACGAGTATATGGAGACTTTGCGACCTAAGTTTGCGGTGAAGCTTCGCCAACAATCCTGACCGCCACACTGAGTCCTGTTTAAGTTTCCCGGTGTGACTGGTTAGAACGGTTAGAAAATAACGTCCTGCAGGATACGGGCTGTTGTTGCAAACTGCTGAATCTTTACGTTGCATTCTACTCTGCCATCTATACATTGACTCAATTTGGCTGCCCGGCACGAACCAGAGCTCGTATGCGCTTAACCTCACCGATTATCTAGGTGAATACCACGAGGCGACCGTGCAGGTATCGCTGGCAGCGCGCTTCCCAGTTATCATTGCGCCACGGCAGTGTCCGTTGAAGCATCTCTGCTAGGGCGTTCTTACATTACGCCATTGAACTGGATCCAATCACCAGCGCACAGGTAGAACCGACACGGTAAGATGCGGGTCTGAAGAAAATTTCATTGAGATTTGTTTTAACAAGAAATACTTGCCGTCTTCAAACTCGCGGCCAAACGCTCTCGGAGTTGTAGCGGACTTTACTAACAATAAAAAAACTAATAGAATATATTAAGGTACGTCTTGATACTTGTGTGTTCAGAGACCTTTTGCGTGGCAGTAAAGGCCCTTTCAAGTTCACTTGTCTATATCACGCGAACCTCTGAACTGTGGTAGTGGCGTATGTACTAGGGGCTAAAAACTTAGAATTTGCCCTCGAGCCCTCATTGACGAGTAAGCAAAGTATCCTAGCATCGTATTCCAAAAAGCTATGAAATTGAGCTCACACCATAACGGCAAAGTTCGTCAGCTATCTTCGCAAGTCATTGTTTGCGCTCCATAAACAATTGCAATGAAGCTAGTGCAGCGCACGCGCCCAATTCTCCCCCCATCACACACAGGTGTCAACATCCGCCGCGTCCTCATCAGCGTTGCCATTGGACGGTGGGCCTAGTTTCCAGCTTGCCGCACCCAACCGCGGAAGCGCACGAACACACACACAGCGCGTGGCTGGCGCAAAAAGTGACGTCGAGCCAACGGCCCAAAGCCATTGAAAGGTCTGCCGAGCCGGGGGTCCGCACGAGAGCGCCCTGCTCTGCCGGCGCCCACGTACGCTCTCCCCTCGCGGCCATCGGGGGAGGCCGGCACCCTGCCCGCGTTCCAATGGCCGCCGCAGGGCCACGAAACAGCTGCCGCACTATAAAGACGAATGGCGACATTCTTCCCAATTAAAGCCGCGGTCGCTCATTATTTACGCTCGCTTCTTCCGCAGCCAAGGGCAGCGCAAAACAGCGCGCCACGCAACGCCGCGGCTTCTTCACGCGTCCCCGGAGCTTTTGGTTTCCACTGGGGCGTCCATAAATCACGGCCACCTCGCGCCGAAGCGCCCCGGGCCGCACCGGCCCCAAAGTGGCGGCGGACCCCACGCCACCGCAGCGCGCAGCCGTGCGTGGTTCGGCCGCAGTTCGCCAGCCGCCGCCTGCCTCTCGGCCTCTGCGTATATAAATGCGGCCGGGCGCTTTGCGTGCATGTCCCCGTGCGTGTGTTTATGTGCCTGTTTCCCCTTCATTACACGCAATGAACACGCGAGTGCGTACGCCTATAAAGCAAACGCAGGCGCCGCTGCGCGTTTCGCCGGCCGATATTTGGAGGCGCCTCGTGCATTCAGCATTGGTCGTTAGCTTCTTTTATGCCCAGCCGATCTTGTTTCGGCTGCCGTGCGCTGACCAATCGAGCGAGCGAGGGGAAATTAGAGTCGGGGCACGGAGAAAGTTCCGCGTGCACTCCAGGGTCCCCGTGGCAAGGTCTGCTCGGCTTCCCTAATTGTGTTTTTCGCCTTGTATCTCCGTCGTTTCTTCACTGTTTACTGTTCACTTGCATGTACTTGTGCTTCCTGCGGCAACAGGAACTAACTTCATTGCTCGCCATAGAGTGCTTGCGTTTTCAAGGGGCAAGGAGCGCCAATTTTATCGTGTTGCTCTTGCACCGTATTTCAACTGTCCTGGCCGGGCAGCCCTGGAGCGTGAACGAGAGATTTCAGTGGCGCGTCATTCTAATTGCCGCTGCTGACGCGCACTGTAGCCACCTGCGCCATTCGATACGGTGAGTAACCGTGTTTTGATTGTCAGCGAAATTTCACACAAATAACGTATACGTTTCTGGGCACCAAGTCAGAGCCCAGAAAATCTGGACGAAAGCTTCTAGTTTGCGCGGCGGCCAGCATATCGCACTGGACATCAAAATTACCGCGGCAATGGCGAATGCTTGATACACTCCACTGATACACGCTTGATACACTCCACTCCATTGAGCGCAGGAAGCATTTCATAAGTAGCGCAGCGCGTAGGAAGACTAGGTCGTCAGTATTAACATCTTCGGGTGACATTTCACCCGATTCTTTAGGCTTCTCTCGATTACAAATAAAAGTATTCTCATTTATTTACGCGGTGTTCCTTACTGGCGGCTGACAGGTGGCGCTGCAGTTGATGCTGTCCAGGAAATGTCAGCATGTGCACTCGGAAGGCAAGAAAATGAAGGCGATCTGGTAGAGAGATCGATGATACGTCATATGGCCAGATAACAAAGGTATAACAAAGGGCTTCATATGTTACGGACAACGTGCAGCTCTCACAAGCTGCATTTGTAGAACCACATTAGCAAATTGGTTTGCTAGTACCTCTCAATTTATGAGTTAATTTCGCAATTTATTTTCGAATATTTTCTTCATTTCTTCGTTTATTCATCTGTTAAAGCACCGATACACTCTTGCCCAAGCTCTTCACCTTAGGAGGCATGTTACTCAGAAAGAAGCCCCAAGAAACTGTAGATGTGAGTATGAAATTCATTGCAGGAAAGGCGTGCCGCGTTCCAGCGCGTCTCATAGATGGCGGTGGCAGCACTGGAGTCTCAGGAGCCATCAAAAGCTCTTCCTGGTGTGTAGCATAGCGCCAGAACGCAGTGTGTAGCACCAGAATGCAGTACAGGAAAGCTGCGCTGCACAGTGGGCGCTCCTCAATTTGACAACCAGCGCCACCTGGTTTTAAAATGAGTAATCACTAGTAGGACAGAGCAAACAAGCTGTTGAAACGCGGCTGGCGCCGTCACCGGATCGTCAGCTTTCTGTTGCGTCCGTAGACTCTGTGTATCAGCTATACTGTTCTGAACAGCAAGAGATTTTCCAGATTAGTTTATCAACATGGCTTGATCGCCGCAGTTCCCTGCCAACGTAGACAGCGGCCGTGCTGTCGCAGCACTGCGGGAAACGCGCCACCGTTGATGCTACGCGGCTGGTTTCAAAGTAAAAGTCATGTTAGTGTTGTTGTTTTTTTTCGCTCCGGTTTTCTTGTGAACGGCGTAAGCATTTGCACAGAAAATTATGCGTACGCCGGTAAGGAAAAGCTCTAAAGCATTACAGGAGACCGACATTCAAGTTGACTTCCGCACTCCATACGCACTACGTGTGGTAAGCTTCTTCCAGATTTGTTTTTGTTTTCTGGTTTCAAAAACCTACGCCCGTATTAGGCGAAAATCTGTTCACTTTGGTTGCACTTCGTGCATTGTAATATATAACGCAGGCAGTTTGTGAAGGTCAACCAATGAAAACATACCTGGGAGGGAAAAAATTAAGGTCCTTGCTCCTCGATAAACGCGTCTAGCTTACAGTCGTGTACGACTGCCATTGCATGGGTTTCGTCGAGCTTCCTGCTTTTTATGCTTTCGAGATTGACAGCTCGGCGGCGTTCTGCAGGTGCATCTTATATACCATGCACCTGCTGGGCTTGCTTTGTAGGCACTGCAAGCGCGACGCCTCTAAGACGCCGCTGCTGTGATACACGACGGTGGTAAGCCACCCCGAAAACAAGGAGGCGGGGGGACGACACAGTGTCAGCCTAAGAGTGCTCTCTATCTTTAGGAGCCAAAAATTTTTGCATTAGAAGTTGTTCCATTCAGTGTCATACAATGAAGCAGTGATGCAGAGAAAACTAGAAAAACAAGTTCTTCACTATCGTCTGCCACGCTATGCGGAATCTGCGGCTGGTATGTCTTTAACATGCCTTCCTCTTTCACTTCAGGGCAATACGTTCAGAAATTAGTGCTCAGAACATGGCGGACAAAAAAAAAAACGCGACAGTGCAGCCTTTTACGGCATACCTACATTAAGAAAGCAAATTGTCATCGTGAGCACGGCCGACAGCAGCGCATTTAGATTCAGAAAAATTGTTTGAGTTCGATGTGAAACGAATAAAGCTATGTAATCGCTGGGGATCAGCATATATCCTGAAACAAATAGGGCATTGTAATTGTGGAAAATTGTAATCTTGTGCCGGGTGGTAAATTACGCCGCTTGGCATTCCTGCGAAAATAGTTTCACTTTCGGGCATCGGCCGCTGAATGACACGGTTTGCCTCCTGATGTGCAGTCAGCAAACATGTTACCTTACATGCGCCATGACTGACGAAGCCGCATTGCGTTAAGAAAATTAAAACTTGCTGGACGAAGCAACGAATAAATGAGTCACATGCGGATTTGTCGTACTTGTCCAAACGACTGAATGTATCTTTGTAGCTGCTCTTATTCGTACGCCCACGACGGAAACAAGTTGAAAACACTCTTCGTAGCCCTCTTCGACGTGGCACTTGCAAACGCAGAGGTATGTCGATGGTTTTGGCGTTTTTCTTATCGTCATTTTGCATTTCTAGCCGCGGTAGCTGCCTTAGCCCTACCACAAAATGCGGAGATGGCCGTTAGGTGGCGCTAGCGGTAGGCTGGGAAACTCCACCGCAGGTTCCCATGCCGAACTCTAGGACCTTCGCCTCGGCCGAGCAGCCCGTGCTGGCGTCATCTCCTCTTGTTCGGCATATGCTTCTCTCTTCTCAGACGGCGCGGTTGAGGTATTCACCGAGAAGTGAGGTGAGGTAGTTACTTACTGCGCCTTTCTTTTTCCCAAAACCAATATTCCGAGGCGCAGTTCGAGCGGATAGAGGATAACAAAATCACAACGAAAATTAATCAGCGAGAGCTAACTGGCACAGTAAGCGTAATGTTTCTTTTCGTAATTTTTTGCTTTCGTCCTTGTGCTTTGCAGTGTACGAACTTAAAGCCAGTTTTTTGAAACACTGTTGTTATTGTCACATTTATTTGAAGCCAACTAGTACGTGAGCAAGTTACGCTTTGCATAAGCGTCTATGACATGCATGCTAGATGACAGCGAGGTAGGGAGATATCAGTGGCTGCAGCAATCGCTTGGGCTAACTTTGTTTGCAGTCAGAAGCTGCGAAGAGGTTCGCGGCCTGCGCATGCGCAGTAACCAACTTTTCATATTCTATACATGCTGTTGTTGACGCATACGCTGCTCCGGCGGCAGCGCAGCCTGTAGGCACCTGGGGGTGGGTGAAAGTTCAGAAAGGGGTGTCTGAGGTTGGCAAAAAAATACTTGCATTACGGAGACCATAGGCCACTGAACGTTCATGCCGCGTACAATACATCAAAAGCGAGTAGATAATTTATAATACATTTTCAAAAACTGCTGCTCCCGAGCCTCGCGGCGACCAGCGGCGGTGAACTTCCGCCCGAATCTGTACTAATTACGTCACTTTAGTACTCTTCACGTCACCAGCGCAGGGCTATCATTGGTTCGCGGTGCCAACGTGAAATCGCACATTTAACAAACTAAAAGCTCTAGATACTTCACATTCTTACTCTTTGCAGAACCATTTCGCATTTCAACGAGGAGAGTTGTCGTTTATATGCATATTTACGCGGTTATTGCGTGTTGGGTGTCAGAAATTAGTACTGCACTTTCCGGTTTGAAATCTTTTCGTCTGCTCGTACCGCTTGTGTCACTCCGCCGGCGCCGCCGTCGAACCGAATCGAGAATCGAGGTGCAATTTGGAGTCACCGCACTACTGATTTCTGTCGCGACCTCCGTCGCATGCGCAATCAAAATGGACCGGCCGTGCTGTGTCGTTGGTTGCAAAGCCAAGATGTTGCCCTTCGGCACTGTCTGCCGAAAGATGGAAGTGAGCGAGCTGTCACGTCGTCAGGATTCAGCGCCGGATTTCTGAACGGCGTGTCCTTAAAAACCTGGCCGACGCGCCGCACCGATCGTCGCTTGTGAATTGCCGCCCCTCTACAAGCAGCGACACACGGAGCGGTGAGCATCGCTGCGCCGCTCTACCCAAGCTCCGCTCACAACCGGTGTCGCACTTCGCCGCCGTGCAGCAATGCCTGAGCGCTGCTTGGGATGGTGTACAAATATCGCAAGGCAAGATCGCCTTGTTATCAGAAATACTGCTCGAGCAGCGACAAAGCATGCCTGCTTATGTTGAGAGCTTTCGGCAACGGCACCGCTCGCGGGTGCTCCGGGCGACGAGCTCTGCTGCTGCCTGGCTGCCGTGGTCGTCGCTAGGCCTATTGGCTCTTTGGCATCGAAGCCGCAGCGGCCGGCGCTTCGGAAGTCGCATGAGCTATAATAAAAGGCTTACTCTACACATCGCTTTGCAGTCAAAAGCATCATCTCAGAATAAAATAATAGTATGGTCACTTTCCGCGACTCCTTCAGCAGCGCAGCGAGCGGGCGCCAGGCGAGCCGGACCCCACGTCGGGCCAGCGGCAGCTGCGAGACGGTTGTGGCAAGAAATTTGCTCGTATCACAGTCGTTACCTTTACCAGCAGCTCAGTATTGGTCAGCGATCCTAAAAATGACACATTTTTCACATTTCCTATCCCAGGGTTTATTATTTACGTCAAGAACACACTTTAGCTCGTTTTTATGACGCCGGCAGACGGGATCCAAGCTGGCCGGCCGGCCGGCATGCTCGGCGTACCTCACGTTCGCACAAGAAAATACAAAACAGCCATGATACCAGACAGGATGCTTCCTAGATTCGAGCAATGACAATATGCCTGCGCAAAAGTGGATCTTTCGGCAACAACACCGCCTGCGGCAACGCCGGGCGACGAAGTGCGCGCTGGTCCCAAGAATGCCCTAGTCGTCGTTAGGCCTAGCTGGTTTCGGATCGAAGCGCTGACGGCGCTTCGGAAGTCGCCTACGCTATAGTAAAAGGCCAACTCTTCACATCGCTTTACTGCGAACTCGAACCATTATAAAAAGATATGTTCGATTTCCACGACGCCTTCAGCAAGGGAACTAGAAGACGGCAGGCGAACCGCACCTAGTAGCAGCAGCACCAAAGCGGCTGTGGGATGAAATTTGCTTGTATCGCAGTCATCACTTTTACCAGCAACTCGATATTGGCTAACGATAGTAAGAAATTATGCATTTTTGACATGCATCTATCCAAGGGCTAGCTATGGACGAGAACAAACAATACTAGCGCGTTTTTCAGTCGCCGGCGGCCGGCATCAAGGCTGGCAGGCCGGCCTGGCGTGGCTCGGCCCCGAGCGCCATGAGGAGCTTGCTGTACGGCATCACGACGCTGCCGCTCTCCGCGCTCGTATTGGCTACCGCTTCCCGTCGTTGAGTTTTCCACGCGCGGCTCGTCGTTGACATCCATCAGGTTGGACGCAGGCGACGAGCTGCGATCGGTCGTTACGACGTCGTTCACAACGGCGCGCCGCAGCGAATCGCACACACTTTTCGCACATATGTCCCCGCCTTAAGGCTGAAATCCCATTTCGGCACTCATCCGCAAAAGTCGTTCCTTCAGCTCGGGGTCCACAGTACGACAGAAGCCGCAGCGACGGTTGCGAGACACAGGTGAGCAGACAGCGGGAAAGCGAGCGAGCGAGCGCGTCAACCGGAAGTAAACAAACCGATCTCGTCGATGACGTATTTGTGGGCGGAGCATGGTCCCGGTCTGTAATCTTTATTTTTTTATGGTTCGCTCCGGTGTACGAGTTGAGAGGGAAAAGGCTGGTGGTCATTTTTAATAGCCATTATCTCTGGTTCCACACAAGGTAGATCAAAAATTTTTGCGGTAGGATGATGGATCGTTCAGTGTCTATCAATACTTCGACTTCTCTTTGCCTACATGGACACCGTTTCAGGGACCCTTTAAGTTCATGTAGGCTCGACTCTGTGTTCTCCCTCCGTTCCACCCGCGGAACGCCGACAACGGGGACTAAAACATGTCACGCTTAAAAATCCAATGTTTAACTTCAACGTATACGTACCTTCCTTTAGGCACACGCGAGGCAAGTGAAGATCAGCGGGGAAACTATAGATTTACACGCGAGTTTTATAGCATAGTATAAGGTGATTAGCGACATAAAACAGCACACGGTATAAGGGACACTCCGTATAGGGGGGGTCCAGGTTAATCTTGATCACCTGGGGGATTTTTAACGAGCACTGACATCACACAGTCCACGGGGATCTCCTGCATTTCACCTCCATCAAAATGTGGGCGCTGCGGACGGGATTCGGTCCCGCGTCCTTGAGCTCAGCAGCTAAACATCACGGCCACACGCCACCCTGGCAGGTACTCTGGATTTTCAATGGACAAAAGCTCTGTCCTGGTGTTTTATTTCCATCTTTGCTCCAGTCGCACTGCAGGTGAGACAACGTGTTTCTTTTTTTAAAATATACACTGAAGTCAACTCCATCCAGTTATTGACCTCTGTACGAATTTATTGTGTCGTTGTTTCTGACTATTTTGGCGCTTGTGCGGCAGGAAAAGACGCATTTATCGGCACGGAAATTGGATTTAAAAACTTCTTCCCGCAGCCGATTCAAACTCGTGACGTCTTTATCAAAAAGTATGTGTTGTCACCGTTTTGAAATGAATGGTGGTCTAGCACAGCCCCTGGTATTCCCGCGTAAAGACGGTGCCGGCGCAAGTATTTACTTGCGAAATCAGCCAGTGTTGTCGGCAGCAGTATTTCGTTTTTGGTCTTTTTAGGTAAAAAAAAAAACTGTTTTTAGAGAGAGTCATTCCTTTGTGGTTAGCACACGGTACCATATAAATACAGGCCTCTACTTGCGCGAAGTTTCCCTTTAAACTGCAAAGTTTTCTGAAAAGACAAAAACTACGATCCTGTCTCTGCAAGATGGAGTTTATGAAGTAGGTTGCGAATAGAGAAAACAATCAAGCAAGATTTGCCACCACATTGGCTGCCCATTCCGGTAGTCTGTCGAATTTCAAATATATTCAAGGAAGATCCATATGTAATGTGACGCGAGTCCTAAGGCAGCAACTAGAGGGGCTCATGCTGTGTAAGTGAATCATGTAAGCGTTTTCATGGATGATGTGACCTAGTTTCCAGTGGGTACATCGTCAATCAGTGGATCACATGGAATCACATGATTCTTGATCACATTACCTATGATTCATGTGACCCTAGAGTCGGTTACTAGAGGACGCAGTCGTGGTACTTGCGCCACATGATCATGAGATGCCTTCATGCGCGATCGACATGGTGGACTGCTTTCACCGCTGCTCACGCCATGATGGCTTAATTTCATGCCAAGGGCGTGATATGCGCGCAACAAGCCTTTAACAGCTGACGCTGTGAAAAACCCCACTCGAAAAATGAAGCGGCGTTCACGTTCATGCATCTAACAGCAAGTCGACGAATAGCGCAGCAGGCAACTGCTCACCGGCTTTCTCGTCGGTCGCATCGCTATCCCCGGATCTGCGCAGCCGTATCGGAGAGCGCTGGGAAACAAAACAGAGCATCTTGCTTAAACAGTTGCCTCTCCAGAAGGCGGTCGGTGTGCCGTAGTGTAAGCGTACATCCGCCGTGCGCGTACGTGTGTCGAGAGTCCGCCCCGGCAGCACTCGTGTATCTATCCTTCCTGCAAGGATCACCCAACTCGCAGCGCTTCGGCAAGAGACAGCGGGAGACACTCGGTCGCGCTTCCAGAGAGCTCTACATCAGCGGCAAGTGAGCCGAGCGTTGTGTGTCCGCTCCAGGCGACGCACGACCGCCTCTTCTGTATACGCGCGCTTCTGTGCCGTAACGGAAGGGCAAATACTACGGGCGTCGGTCGCGGGTTCCGATGGGACGGCCTCTGTAAGCACGAGGCTTCAGTATCCGACCAGCGCAGCTGCGCACGCTCTCTTCGCGGCTCTGCGCAGGCGTTGACGCGCGAGCAGCTGCGGAAGCGTGCTCAACGCGTGTTCGAGATTCTTGTAACGTTTTCGATCATCTCTGTACAGCTCGGAATAAGGACACGCATAAAGTTGCTAAGCTTATTTTGTCGTCGACGAGAAAGAGGGAAAAAAATAGTGAAGGCAAAAAATCCCCGAGTCCTGGGTACTGAACTGAAAGGGGAGCAAATGATCCGCGTCTTTTAATTCTGATAAAAAAAAAAAACCAAACGTGTAAGCAAAGTTTCCTTATGGCTGAGTGTTTCTTAATTACGAAGCGCGTATTGACTCCACCTCAGGTGTTCTGCTCGCCAAAAATTCAGCTCACTTTCGAGTGACCTCATTACCCTTGTGTACGCAGGAGGTTCATTTAAATGAAGAGTATCTGTGCTGCAGCTAAAAAATAAATGATCTGAATTAGGTCTTGGAAGCATCGATTTACTGACCGTTCGCAACTAATTAAAACAGCGCTTCCATATTCGCGAACATCTACAAAGTTACAGCGCTACTTCGTTGCTAAGCTTTGAACCCAGGTTCTAACTAAGGTAATGGAACATTTCAAATATAACGAAGGACGCATCGCTGGAACTTACCACAGCACCTGCAACACTGTGCTTGTCGCATGCAAATCACGCCCCAGTTATTCAAGAGTACACTGTCTGTGCGATGACCCGAATTGAGAAAAGAAATTCACATGAAACATGCGTGAGCGGTACGCGCCCAGTGCATTTATTGGCTCAGAACGACGGATATCCTTCACGGTGCTAACTGAACGATGCGAAAATGTACCTGGCGTTAGCACGCTGGTGTAATGATGACAGGTAGGGGAGGTAGACTGCCACCGTGAGAAACAGGATCAAATTGCAGTACGGCAGACTTAAGTGCGAATTATTTTAACTTCAGCATTTGGAATAAGCGCGGTTCTTTCAAAAAGTACGACTTTAGGGGAACTCAGTGCTCACGCCCTGCTTAGATCTCTTCAGGAAAGCGAAACACACTGCTAAGTTATTTTCTGCTGGCTATTTTCTCGCTTTCTTGAAATATTGGCTGGCACGGTATCGACATCCCATGTCATTTTCCGGCTGCAGCTGCATACTATTGTAGCCCGTTTTTCTGACGTAAGCGTCAGTTAGCTCTTGTGTCTGTGTCTGGACCAGGGCGCATGTTTTCTAATGCTGAAAGCAAACGTTTTTTTTTTTTTTGCGACACCACAGACCGCTTGAGAGAGCGTCGTGTGTGGTTAAATTTGCTTACTAAAATTCGTTCACAAACGAGGCGGGTCCAGGAGGTTCTCTAGTTTGAAGCTCCATTGATGCATATCGACAAATGTTGAAAACTCCTACGTCGCGTAGCCAACAGAGCGTGTTAGATCAGTTAAACAGTGAAATAACTGTTATAAACATGCATAAAAGGTAATACAAAAATAAACGTTGCATAAGAGCTCGCGGACTCCTTCGGCAAAGAGAATAAAGTATGGAGATTTAACCAAAATTGAGGCAGGGAACGGCATCAGTCTAATCACATGCTAAGCAGAAGGTAGAAAGCACCATCTATGCCAAAAGTAACCTGGCTGCCGTGATCATGGAAAAAGCGGAGCGACAACGCTGCTGTTCCCGGCCATCGTCTGCTGCGAGGATCACCTGCGTGACGTGAACCTCCGCCATTGTTACCCTTCTCTCGGATAATAAGCTTCTTGAGAGCAAGACAACCGATAAGGGAAGCCTGGTTACTTCTGGCAAAGACGGTACATTCAGAGAAACACGCCCAGCAAGCTAATGTCGTTGAGTCTATGCCGCGCTTGTGCAAGTTTGGGCGGTCCACCTCTTCCCCGGTGGTAGAAACAAGTACAAACTGCGCGGATGTACTGTGCTGAGCAAAAGTTATGTATATAACACCGACGTTCCGGCTATACTCATTGCCTTGCCATTTTCCGCAGTACCTGCTGTCGAGACCGCTGAGGAGATGGATGTTATCTAGATGCGTGTCAATTTGTTCCGTCTTATCCAAAACGCCGAATGATGTCGCAAGAGCAGCGAGAGACGCAACGAGGCATGGTATATACGCACCTTTTGATCCCGATAATGCACTACGGGTCTCTATCGCTGCCCAGCTGGTGGTGCGAATATTGAACTGTCCTACCCATAGCGGTAGGAGGCTCCTTTGGTTGCAAATAAGACGAGAAGGTAGGTAGGTAGGAAAGACTTTTATTGCTCTAGAAAGGTGCTAGTAGCAGACGAAAAAGAAGAGGTCCATCTTCCTTCTTCTCACAGGGTCGGTGCCCCTATTCCAGGGCTCCGCTGAGCTTCGCTGCTCGTTGGGCGTGCTGGATCAGACCTTGTTGGCAACCCAGATCGCCGCTGGAGAGCCGGCTCTCCCACTGTTCTGCACTCGGGTCTTTGCGACAGTTGTCGTATTTACTGCATTCCCACGTGATGTGGTACAACGATGGTTTGCTACCACACCACGGGCAAGTGTCCCGATATTGCGTCGGGTAAATCTTGCTAAAGACGAGAAAGCATCCTAGCATCCTAGAAGACGAGAGACAGACACTTGATTCGTCGTAGACTGTCCAGCGCGTTACGTGTGGCGTCTGCATAGCGCGAACGCTCATTGTTATGTGGGAGAGAAGAAAACCCGTCAATGAAAGAGCAAAGAATTTAGCCGGCGTTTAAAAATCCTTGTCATGCTACTCTGCGTGGGGAAGGAAATTTGGGAGATAAAGACGAAAGAAGGGTGGAAGATAAAAGGTAAAATAAAAGAAAAAGAGAGGATAAAATGTGGCCATGAAATGCGTCCTAAGGTGTATCGGCGAGAAATGATGTAACATATGAAATGAAGAAGTTCATAGTCCGACAAATGGGCTAACAAAGTTCTCAGCTTGAAGAATGCATGAAGAGAGCTTCTCAATATGTCCAATACCCTTTAAATAAGCAAACAAAAAGTTCATTGCATGTCTGTATTGCCTTGGGCAGGCTAATAGATTTAAAGCACTGTCCATTGTTAGAAGCACTGGGGAGAGCTTCTCCATGCAATGTTCATAGTACGCACGCTGGTCAGCGTACGAAGGGCACTCAAGGAGGATATGTTTCATAATTTCGATCGAGCCGCAGTTGCGTGCTACCCTATTTTCACTCCCCGAGTTTCCAATGGTGCTGCTGTTGCTGCGTAAGGCATCACAGCTCAGCAGACCTTAGACCAACTAATCCTCTCCGACGCGCATCGGAGAGGCTTCTTATCATAAGCTAGTGAATACTTACATCATCTACCTTGCTGCGTGCCACCAAGCAATGTCACAAACGAGTGCTAAATATCAATCTGGCCTGGTTTACCACCGTAGGGTCTCGACAGTGCTGGCATCAATGGTCACAGCTGCAGCACTCGTGCGAAAAAAAAACAACAACCGTCGAACAAGAATCTATTATTTCGGTGTTGTTTTTGAGCACGCTCTTCGTTTTCCTCAGTCACCGTGATGAATATAATCAAGCCTGCAAGCACAAAATAAGTAACTACTTCCTGGACTTCAATCTTGTATTCGCTGTTGGTTTCAAATGCGATACAATTCCTGCGCACCTTCCTTCCAGTATTTTCTCCCTGTGCACATTCGAGCACTTTATACGGCGTTTACGATGCTTACAGTACCTTTTAGCGACGGCTGCGCTGACGTTTCTCGTAACCTTGGAAGGAATGAAATATCTGGCAACGTTTCATGTTAGCCGTAAGGCCTTTCTGAACGGTTTTTAATGGCGCCAGTAGTGAAATTTTTTCTCAATAATCTAAGCTTCAAGGCAGCAAGCGAAATAGATCAGACCGTGTATACGCTTAGTAGGAACGTTAACGTCTTTTATGCAGTTCCTCAAGCGAGCAAGTTCTTTTTTTTTTGTTTCAGAATGCATTCGTAGCTCCCAATAAAATATAGCTAGCTGTTAAATTATACACGGCTCTGTTATCTGTGTTTCTAGTCATTTCTTGCGATTCAACAACGCTCGCTACGAACTACGGCTGCCAGCATTCTCTGCCGCAGGGTAGACGGTATGCGAAATGCGCAGCGCTATCTCTTGGTGCTCCAAGAACTATAGGCCCGCCATGCTTGTTGGTTTAAAAAAAAAAACGAAACCGCTGTTCTATGTTAGGTAAAGACGGTTGTGCTTCGTGTGAAAATATTGGTTGGTTTATTGGGGTTTAACGTCCCAAAGCGACTGAGGCTATGACAGACGCCGTAATGAAGGGCTCCGGAAATTTCGGCCACCTGGGGTTCTTTAACATGCAATGACATCGCACAGCACGCAGGCCTCTAGAATTTCGCCTTCATCGAAATTCAGCCGCCGCGGCCGGGATCGAACCCGCGTCTTTCGGGCCAGCAGCCGAGCGCCGTTACCACTGAGCCACCGCGGCGGGGCACGTGTGAAAAGAGAAATATCGATGCACTGTTGCACTACGCCATGCAAGCTGTAAGGATATTGAGACGCGTGCGGGAACCAGGTGCATTTCAGCTTCTCGTTTATTATGATTTTTCTCTGCTCGAACGTTTTAATAACACCAAATGCAATCCGAGGTATCATGTGTAAGCGCGCTGACCTGCTTGCACCTTTCCTTTTCTGCGCTCATTTTTAACAAAGCTTTAAACATGACTTGTGTCCAAATTACGATAGAGTACAGACTCTGTTTGTGATCAAAATGAGGAATCAGTTTCGTGCATTTAATAAATCTTCGGTCAAGCATAGCAGGTCGGATGTATACATATCAACACCTGCAAGAACGACGAAACAGATCGGGGATATCTATTTTTAGCCGGCCTACGCGGGTGTTGGTCAAACATGCAGTCCGGCCGCAAAGAAGAGCTTTTATAAATTTACTGCCAAATCGTGGCCGTTGAGCTCTAGCTACAAACCTCGATCGCTCGAGCCATGACATACTGCAGTACACTCAAAGAACCATACGATGAACAGTGCATAGCTTTCTACGTGTTCTAAGCATAGTTCTACTCGTAGTTTTCTCATAGTTTTTTAAACAATATTGAAATTGCAGGGTCGCCAAGAAAATTTATCAGGTAAGTGATTTTTTTGTAAGTGATTTTTTTGTGTGATTTATTATAATTGCATTTTCGGGTACAGTCAGCAGCAAAATGTTATTGGGTGTGAGTGGTGGAAGAATATTCATTTCACCATGGTCATGCAACCCAGTCGCCTAATATACCGGAAGCCATGCTACATTCGGTGGAAGCACTTCCAGAAGACTCGATCGCAAGGCAGCGCTAAAATAATTTTGTTTTTGCATGCGCCCATCCTACAAGCTTTTGCTGCTTCCTATACATTGGGTAATGCATGTGCGACACTTTCGCGTTTGTGCGTGGTCTACCTGTTTTCGTGGACTTCGAAATAATCTATTGGACATGAAAGCGGCCATTATAAATGCACAACACCCTTGGAGCAGGAAGTCGTTAGCGTGGGCAGCACTTGATACAATGCAGTCAAGCCCACTTATAACTGCGGCGGCTATAACGAACACTCGCTCATTACGAATGAAGGCGGATCTATTGTGAAAATATTGTAAAAATATTGCGAAAATATTCAATTGAAGCAATGACATTTTATTTCAGATACAACGAACAAGTGTAGCCACACAACTCGGTTACAGCGAATGAGGAGGTGCTCTAAACTCTGTCCTGCGAAGAGCCCCTCTAAGCAGGGTGTCGAACCGGAACCGAACCTGAACCCGAAACCGGAACCGAACCCGAATTTTCACCCGGAACCGGAACCGGAGCCGAACCGAACCCATATTTTTTTCGCCATCTTGGAACTGAACCCGAACCGGAATGATTCAAAGGAACCGCTCCGAACCGGTTCGGGACTCTGTTCAGCCCCACTTTCTTCCAACCAGGCACACATTTTTTTTTTTCGGACAAAAAGAGATAGCCTAGCGCGTAGGTTTACCCATCCGAAGCTGTCTGCACTAGAAAGTGCGAAAATGGCACCCAGTATAGGCGACAACAGAATTGAATGAGTGAGGTGTGGTGTCGGTAAAGAAACCTAATTGACGCTTCTGCAATGTATTGGCACCAATTCTAAAGCATTTATTTATTTATTTAGTTATTCGCATGGCCGAAGCATTACAGAGAGGAGTGGGTAGTAATAAGAAATATACAAGACCAATATTGGTACAGCAGAATTAGATTATATAATCACTAACAACATTCTTAAGTAACTCGGGAGTTTGTAACGTTTGTTTTTTTTTCTACGTTTTGTCCTTGTCTGCCGCGCCGAAGCATTTCTTGAAGTTTGTAACGCATGCGATGGAAGCGGGAGGGTTGTTCCATTCCTTAGCTGTATTGGGGATGAATGAGGAAAAATCAAAGTTCGTAGTACTGCTTGGCACTTCAACCTTGTACTGATGGTCGCTGAGGGAATAAATATATGAAGGCGGCAGAAGTTTTTCCCAAGTTACAAGATGAATAACCAACTAGCCCGTCAACATGCCTTACTGAGAAGTAGCGAGTCTCTGAGATGAGGGTTATAAAAGTAGATTTTGTGAAACAGACGTAAACATAAGCATAAATAGATATAGACATAAACAGACATTGTACGTCATGTTTATATGAAATCTTCAGTTATTACTTCTCCCCCTTTACATGTTTGTGTATGGTAGTAATCAAATTGTTAGCACTGGTCTAACTCAAGAAATGTCTATAGGCACCAATTTTTTGCTTGCGTGTTTCCTTCTTTCAAACGATGCTTTCAACATTGGTGCTCATGAAGCACTCCGTGGTATTCGCTTACGACCAACAAATAAATTATATTTGAATTTCTTTTTGACGCTGCTCTGGTTTTATCAACAGAGCGATGGCTCACAGGTTACATTAGGCGCGAAAAAAACGGCAATATAACTGCTAATATGTAGTTTTTTGTAATACTAGCCTATAAAGCACTGTGGTTTAAGTGCAGTACTGACTCAAAACAACGTATCAGCGCTCATATCATAGTTTTCCTGCGCCTCACGTGACCTAAAGTTCAACTACACGTTATAGCATCGTTCGGTTGACGAAACCGAGACCGAAACAGCATGGGAAAATAAATTCTTTTCTGAATTATTCAGCGGCCGTAGGCGAATACTACACAGTGATACACGTATTCTATTATCTAGTGCATCATTTGAAAGAATAAAACACGCACAATAAAATTAGTTGTGCACAGTACTTTAAACACCTATTGAGAATACCTTTCCGTTCTTTGCGTCATTTACCACAAATTTATGAAACGTTAGCGCAACGACCCAACAACGTTGTGATGATAGATTGTGAGGAAAGGAAATGGCGCAGTAATAGTCTCAATTCTCGATGGACACCTCGACTGCGCCTTATGGGAAGGGAGGAAGCTGGGAGTCAAAGAAGAAAGAAAGAATAGGGTGCCGTAGTGGAGAGCTCCGGCATAATTTGGACCAACTAGAGACCTTTAGCGTGCACTGACACCCCACAGCACACGGGTACCTTTTGCGTTTCGCCTCCTTCGAAACGCCGCCGGGTTCTAACCTGGGTACATCGAATAAGTAGCTGAGTGCCCTAAAGTCTGAGCCACCGCAGAAGGTAGTGCAACATTTACTTTTTAAGCGCTCGTTGTCTCCGACAGCTGACGACACTGAGACTAGGGCGGCAGAAAGTTAGCCCCAACAATCCGCCTCACAGGTGGGCGATGGGGGGAGTGGGGGGACGGTGAAGGTTG
Source organism: Amblyomma mixtum (assembly GCF_055824585.1). Lineage (NCBI taxonomy): Eukaryota > Metazoa > Arthropoda > Arachnida > Ixodida > Ixodidae > Amblyomma > Amblyomma mixtum. The sequence goes on along the minus strand of NC_143014.1, from coordinate 275,831,128 downwards.
TTGAAAGTGCATTTTTACCAGTCAGTGCCCGGATGTGCTCCCACTGGGGTGTGGTGTGCATCAAGGGTGGAGGCTGCACGCACGCACGCACACACAAGCACGCCCCCCCCCCGCCCCCCCCCCCCCCCCCCCCAAACACAGTGTGGTTATTTTTGGTAAAGGAGGCTATAATGTTAATGCAGTGAAAAAAACAACTAAAACAGTATTCATACTCCGAGTTGGATTTGTACTAGTGGCGGCAGAACACAAAAGCTCCGTTTAGAGATGCCTTAGGCTACTCGGCGATGTCCTAGGCTTCCTGTTATCTTGGTTGCATGGCATATTTGGAACCTTTCTGACCCTCCTTGTGCGTCGCTTGATCTCGTCAAATTCAAAGATATCGGTAGAAGTCCTTAAGCCACCAAGACTCCTTACTCCGCCCGCACATCAAAATTCCGGAACCAGTCAGGAGGCTGAACTGGCACAGCATATTCCTCCTGCGGTAAATAGCACTGTTCTCTGAACAGTGGCTTCGTTGAACGCGGCTGTTTTGCGTGTTCATCCATCCCGCAGGTTTTCCACACGCTAAGTGGTCCTTAAACACGAAGAGTTCGCACGGAATTCCGGAGTCTTTCATCGCAGACAGAAATGTTGTAGTGAAGTGCATGATTTCAATGTATTTTTAACAGACTGCTGAATTATGTGGAAAAAAAAACACAGCATCACAACAAAAAAAAAATCATTTTGTGGCTCAATGATTTCTCGTTGCTCGCACAGGTAGCAGTTCACTGACCACGGCACAAACGCCTCCTTGGAGCGAAGGTACAGCCTAACGCGTAATGTCCATGTTTGAAGAGTGAAAAAGGTTTTACCGGCCGTTTGAAACTATACAGTCGAGCCCATTTATAACAAACCTGACGGTCACGTGGATTCCGTTCGTTATATCCGATGCTCGTAGTAAGTTGACTCTCCGTATAACAGCCAAAAATACTAGGGCCGCTAAAAGTGGCGCTTACATCTTATAGAACTGCGTTATGCGCGCCTGCTTGTGCAAAGCAGAGCCTGCAGCGCCTATTTGCAGGCTATCTAGGGCAGTCATTTACTCCTTGTCGATACCCTTGCTGCCGACTATCAAATTTAGGGACTGTGTATAACTAATCGTGGTTGAAGTGTCCATGGCAGCTGGTGGCACGCCGGCCACATAAATAAAATTCCTGGCAGTACGGGAGGGCTCGTACTTGGTGTTCAACGTCTTAGAGCACGCGCCTCTGCGATTTTGTGGTCCGCAGGAACTTAGTTATCCGAGGAAACATCTGGCCAGCTATGGGTCAACGAAGCGTTTTCACAAATCTACATGCGTCTGGTCACGTGTGTTTCGAGCTTCTTGTTCCGTTCCTGGGTCCATGCAGCGACGAAAGTAGCGCAGCGCTCGTGGCACAGAGTGCATCAGTTGCAGCGCCCGCTCTATAACGGTGCCTGCACTTGGTAGCAGTGCAAAAGATGAAGCCGACTGGGCAGGCAATGCATACCACGTGACCAGCATGTCTAATAAGGCTTTAAAAATTCTCAAATCACTGCTGTTAGTTGATCCATGACCATGGTCAGTAGCTTCGCTTTCGGCGATGTCCCTTTACCACGCGCACCGCGCTTCTTCCACCTGGGATGCTTTGGCCAGCCAGCGAACACGCAGGAAATAATTGCCCTCGTAGGCCATCGACGCGGGCTTGGCCGGCGGTTACTTACTGCTTCGATAGAGTTATACCATACCGTTACCGTGTTTACGCTACCGTTTACAGTGTTTCCAGACGCCGGACTTCCCGGTTAGCGCTGCGCACTGCAGTGCCCCCTTTTATTGCATGTTTGGGTCGACATATTCTTTCCTGGGCGGTGTCGTGAAGATTGACAGGCGCTCTCTCATATCCGCCCTTACTGGAAGCACAACCTCTACAACTCCGGGGGTAGTTTACGGCGCCTCCTCGTTCGCTATAACGGAGTGGTGCGGCCAAAGTTGTTCGCTGTATCTGCGACGAATTGCCATTGCTCTTATGCATATTTTGACGGTAGCAACATACCCGTTCGTAATAAGCAAGCGTATATCTGCGGCCGTTATAAGTGGGCTCGACTACATCCTCTGAATTCGCTTTAATACACAGGTATAAAAAGGCTAGGTAAGGCTGCAGATATATGGGTAGAGGAATCAATGACCGATCACAACCTTAGTTATTTCCCTTGTGGACAGGTCGTACAGGTATTCTAAGAAAAAGCGAATAGTGAAAAAACCGAATGTATTAGCATAAAGTTCTCTCACGACCATGTCCAGAAAAGACAGACGAGCACATAGTCGCCTATTTAGCACAGCGGCCAGAAAGGGGTTGTTTTGTAGTTTTGAAAATAAATCCCCTGAAATAAGTTGGTGGACGAATAGTGTACGGCTGATTCACCAGACTCTTTCAAGGGCCCAAAAAATCTGTAGACGCACAGGCTCTCTTTGATACCGCCCCAGAAAAAGTTACAAAAATTCTATGTAGTGCAAGCATACGTTCTTCCAAGCAGAATGGTGCATTTACAAGAATGATGCAACGCAACATCCGAATGAAGATGTTACCAATTTGCATCTGTGCAGAAAAGAAGCGTTCTCAATCCATCCAAGAGTGTTTTATTTTTTATCAAACTCTCTTTATCAGAACAAAAGACGTCGACGTCATCATAATAAGCTAAAGTTGTAATTTGTCTCTGTACTTGTGAGAAGCCACGGTTAGCTGTTTTTTTGAAGGTACTGAGCCATAGGGGCTCGAGATATATAACACGAGTCACAAAAGGCGATATCGAAGAGGTGATTGAATTAAAATATGTTTGGTAAGCTCTGGATTGGGAGAGCCAGTGCTCCCAAAAGGCTCTCGTTGGGTGGGGGATGAGCGGTTGAAGGGTTCTCACATATTCCCGTACCATGCAGGAAAGGATGGTGGGGAGGTGACTGGCAAGTCGGTTTGGGGGTGACAGAAAGGTGTCTGTATACAGGTGCCGATACATGACAGCTTCGTTTCTGAATAGTGCGCGGGAACGCAGAGGCCGCGTGCGGGGGTCATGTCGGCACCCGCGTAAGTGCACTGCGCACAAGAAATTCCTGACTGACTCCAGCTTCACGATGACCAATCACTCGCGCGACGGGGTCTCCGAAAGTGCTCAAGCTGGTGGGTTTTGTAGATGCAAAATCCACTGGATTTTCGCCTGATACCTGATCAGACGGATTATACCGTACACAGCCGATATACATTAATTTCGATTTCATTGCATTTTGCGGCTCTTGCCGTAAATACGTCTTTTTGCCACGGACAAAAAACAAAGTGGGTAAAATGAGAACATATCGCATTACACAAATTTTTGCATTTTTATTTTATATATCGATGCGCCAGAAAAAAACTAAACAGCATAAAAAGGTTGATTAAAACCTCTCTACGTTCTATTTTTTTTGGCCTGAACCCGTTTGAACCGGTTCAGTATGGTCCGAACCGGTTCGAACCGGAATGGAATGTTGCTCTGGAGCCGAACCCGGAACTGAACCCGAAAGGTGTGAACCCGAACCTGAACCGAACCAGAAAAAATTACGGTTCGACACCCTGCCTCCAAGCCTCCGTGACACCACCTCCTCCCGTTTTTAAGGAAAGAACGCAACACCCAAAAAGCAAAAAAAAAAAAACAGCTGTATGGAACGCCGACGAAGCTTTTTGCCAGATGCGGTCGTCCGAAACGCAAGCCTTGAAAGGAGCTGGTGAGAAGTGCAGTAAGCCTCGAGTTACTGTCCTTCAATGCCCGAACATGGCAGACAGCGACCAACGGCCACCGTGCGTCCTCGGGAAGACTAGCAGAGTGCAGTGCTCTGGAAGTTACCTTCTCATGCGCAAAACAAGGGCTGAACGATTCGCTACATTTTGTTCGATGAATGTGCCACTATAGGCAAAATTTGCGATTTTCTCGTTGATTGTCTTTAAAAAATTGGGAAGTTACAGTTCATGCTCGACAAGCATGCGGCGCACCACAGGCTGCCTTCTTTTGCTGCGGTGACCATGCTCTTTTGCCAACGAACGCAATGAGCCAGACCTGCGCAGTTGACATCGGCATAATTCACGTCCTCGAGGTAATCTATCGGCTCCCCGTCACCAGAGCATAATGATAGCAGTTACCTGACAAGGGCCCGACGTCTCAGTTCGGGTGGCTCTGTTCCCCGCCATGGAATAAGTTTGCATGGATAGAACTAACTGCAGAGTGCATCAGTAACTGCTTCCGTAAGGCAGAGTTTGTTATTCAATGAACGAAGGAGGACGCTGTCGAACACCCATGTTATCGAAAGCATGTACATATATTTGTGACAATGCGTCATCAATGCTCAGCTAGCCCAACTTGATGTCGCCTGAGAAGACTTCGTTGGTGCAGGTGAGGACGCCGACTTTGGAGAGCCAGACACTGACGAAAATATTAGTACGCGAAGTATGAACGCTCTGCCATTTTCAGGAATCTTATGACGATGACGAGGAGGCTGACGTATACCACGGAGAGCCTTGGAGGCTTTCACCGCAATAGCTTTGTATATCGCGCATCTAAAACAGCTTGTGGGCAGCAACGCTATCGGTGAGGGGCATGTGACTGCTCTGGAGAGCTGGGAAAGCGCCGCAATAGTTGAATAGTTTGAACAAACACACGTGCATAACAGATTTACATTGTATAACAATGTTTTTTGGCTGCGACTTTGGATGTCCGCTTAGTACGAACCTCAGGTACAAGGAACGCAATCCGCGCGATCGTCAGGTTCGTTATAAGTGGGCTCGACTTATTGCCAATAAGGCGTACTGTCGGCACCATTGCTGTGGCCTCTCGATTCTAAAATGCACTTTTCGAACTCACCTTTTAATCAGACCTCACCATGCGTTAACATAAGCTTAAAACAAGCGTTAGAAAATGCTTGAAATGATCAACGATCAACTAAAAATCCAGCCCTGTAGCAAGTAAAAGGGAATGGATAGTTTCCGTGCAGGGCCATCTGCTTTCTGCGCTAGCAAACTACATTTCTTTGAAGGCGCTATTTCGGGAAAAAGCACTATTTCCGTTCGGGGTGTAAGAGTTACCAGTAAAACTGAGTTTTAGCCAAAAATTAAGAGCCCTGTTTTTATATCAAGCTAACTACGGCTTACAAGGCACTCTGGAATAAAGAGTAAACGTCGCTAGAAACACGATCGATAAATTCAGGCCAAATGACAAGCAACATTAAAGACGCCAAATTTCAGCCCAAGCATTCCAAAAGGTGCAAAAAAACAGAACATGCATCGTTATTCTGCCTTCGACATTTCGGCAACGGATTAATATCCCTCTTTAATTAGTGCTTCCTAATTAGAGAACGGTGCTCCTTCACTGGGCAAAGCTTCGATATCTCTTGAAACTTTCTGATTTTATAAAAAAGAAATCGTCAAAAGGCCTTTTCAGGCACCCAGGATAGCTCAGTAAGATATTGATGACGGTATTAAAATGTTAAGAACAGTGGAAAAAGAGGCTCAGTGCAAAAACACCATTTTTTTTACGCCCAACAAAAGAACGGTCTATAGGAAGCGAAGAGCCTGCGTGTTTAACTCGCTGCCAATTTCGACGCCTAATCCCGTCAACTTTACAAGCACATACCCTAGCTCAGCTTTTTTAGAAGTTAAATTAGCTTTATAATGTTGCCTAAGTAGTTCCGCTTCTCTAAGCATGTCTTCCCATCTTCATTCGTTAAGCAGGGCTTTAACAGTAATAAAAACACACTCCTTTTGTTGTTTCGTGGTAGTTAAGGTGTCGAGTGTTAGCTTAACTGTCCTTTTTAAATATTTCTGACCGTACTTTTAGTTATAACGTCAGCCCTAAGATGTGCGCCCTCAGAGAAAATCTTTCCCCGTGCTTTGTATCCTATGCGCTTTATTATTTCGACAGCGCTCTATTTTTAGCGAGCTAAGGTAACCAGTTTTTGTATTTGATTTTGGAATCACAATCAATCTTCCTGGATACTTTTCTCATTACGTCAATTTGATGTCGCACGACATCGATCAATTTTCGTTTTGTTCCCGCACTGAGGACCCCGCCGAAAAGTTTTTTCAGCACCACCACGCTGTTGTCATTGCTCAGCTATCCGTTTTACTACTAAAAAAAACAAGCTTAGAGGACAGTTAATTACATTACGAGCTGACAATGCGTTTTAAAGTCTGAAGTCTTCTCGGCCTGCATCTCCTTTCCTGTCACTACTGCTTGCTGCACACGCTGAGCCTGTGCAGCCGCCGATACTGCAGCTTCAGTGACATATTTTCGTGGGCGCCGTCTCCGCTTGCGGAGATTTTATCCTACGGTAGACACACGTGGCGTTGATTCCTGTTCCATTCCAACCTGATCCGCGCAGCTGTCGAGACATATCTGCACACAACCAACCTTGACCACCTGCCAAATGCCCACGCGCCTGCCTGCTCGGTCATGTTGCGTGGTCTCATGATATCACACGCCCAGTCGACGAATCAGCGAATTTTATGACAGATGACGCCGGACGGCGCAGGACATCACCGGATTTTCAGTGCGAAAGCAATACTTCACGAGGTCTAACTGGGTCACCGAGTTTGTGTGAAGCTTGACGTCTAAGGTGACCTTGGCAAAACCTAGCATAGCAACAGCCCATTCAAAAATAAAATAAATATTGCCGCGACTGGCTTTCGAACCCAAGGCTTCGCGAACAGATCAGCTTCGCTGGCCACTGCACGAGGGGACTATGCTAGCGCTGTAGCCGATCACACCTCGTACTAAACTGCAACGCACTTTCGCGCTTCTTCTTCTTCTTCTTCATCCTCTTTATAATGGCACATACCCACGTGGGGGATTGGCCAAGGTATAGTGGTATAAATAAGGAAATTTTCATAGGATTACGACAAAATATCGAAGCCAAACGTGAATTTTGAAAAATGTATTCATGAAAAACGACAGGAGAATATTTGAAGTGAAATAACAAAGAATATTTTGGCGAAAAAAAAAGAAAACTCCAAGACTTTTAAAGGAGTTAGCAAATCAACCTACCAGTTGCAATTATGTAATTTATACATAATTGTTGTGGGAATCATGGAGATTCCCACAAATTGAACCCAATGCAAATCCTTTGATTCTCGCACTGAACGATAACAACACTGGCAGAGATAACGGGAGCCCTAACCTGGAGAGAGGGACCTCCAGGTAAATCTTTCTCTGAAGTGCGAACTTTGGACAGTAGAGAACGAAATGGTCCACAGCACTGTGCATCACACATCATCCTCTTCATTAACTTCCATTCTGTAGCGCGATCAGATCAGATTAGCTTAACCTCAATCAGAGCTTAACCCGAGTTTAATATCGTCGCCCGACGTGGCGACGACCCAGCGAAGCATTACCATGAGCCAATCAGGCTAAACGCATACTTTCGCACGTCAGGGCTTTAGCTACGTTAAAACTCTACCACATTTTTTTTTTCTCCGGTAAGATTTGTACCACATTCAAACTAAGAACTTTAACGGATGTGCTTACTGGGTAGAATCTATTTCACGTGGTTGTCTGAGCTGCCATTATTCCTGGGAAGTATTGTTTGCTTCGACGAATAGATCGTGGTTGAAATCAAGGGAACCTCTCGCTTTATCACTTTATTTACACCAGTGTTTATAAGCAAAGTGTTGTTTCTGGGCTTAAGTATTTCTCTTCGAGCAGTTTATTTCCAGAGTTTGCCACAAAAAGTTCCCAACGTATCCAGTGTGATAGAGCGAGCGAAACATTTCCTTACTGGACCCGGCCGCCGCGGTGGCTGAGTGGTTACGGTGCTCGGCTGCTGACCCGAAAGACGCAGGTTCGATCCCGGCCGCGGTGGTTGAATTTCGTTGGAGGCAAAATTCAAGAGGACCATGTACTGTGCGATGTCAGTGCACGTTAAAGAACCCCAGGTGGTCGAAATTTCCGAAGCCCTTCACTACGTCTCTCATAGCCTGAGTCGCTTTGGGACGTTAAACCCTACAGAAACCAAAAACCAAATCTTACTGGAACCACATCGCGGTCGTGAGGAATAGGTGTCCTTGATGGATTACAAAGAGCCTTACGATAGCGGAGTGACAGCTGTAGTTTCTATAAATGGGTGACCTGGGGTGGAGCGTCCCAGCTCTGTCTTGTATGGGGAGGAAGGAGATGCTGAAGAAGGTAGTGTATTGACTGTCGGGCACGAGGACCAGTGGGGTATTGGTTTCCGTATAACGAGCACAGACTCAAGAAAATGGGGAATTCTTGATCTGTTAATGACGTTGATGTCACGTTTCAGCACCTTCACGCCTGTTTGACTTTAACGTGTCAGCAAAATTTATACATTTCTCAGTTAGTCAACAATCACTCGCCTGTAATCGCTACAATGCTGGCATCATTTGGCGGCCAGGTTACAAAATTCGATGACAGTCGGCGTATTTCTGATCTACTTATTATCGCCTGTAGACTTAAGCCGCGTTCATGCGCGCGTGAACAAAATGAGGAAAGTTCAAGTTTCATTGCGCCTCCCTGATATCACCCTATAACAATAATCTAGAATTTACCTGGTAAATGTTTCGAAATATTATAGCAGTGTACTGACCAGAGGCCTATTAGCTTTTCTTCCAAGTTAGACGCAACAATTTTATTAAATCAGTGAAGCAGCTACACGTTTCTTCTGCAGCGGATGGATTAAAAACAGCCCCTTAAAACAGAAAAATCAGCTCTTTAGCCCCCTCTTAGCCCAATAAAGCCAAAAAGAATAGCATAGTTGCTAAAAGGTCAACATTGCTCTAGAGCCGATATCTCCGGACGGCAGAAGTGTACTCTAAAGAGGCGGCAAGAATAAAAAAATGCAGCGTCCGTTGGCTCGACTATCGTCCGCTACCTTGGTTTCACCGCTAAGTGAGCTCTTAAATGAAGAACACAAGGTTTATAAGACCCCGTCCGAAGAGTGCGTATGTCTCGTGCATTCACGACAGTTACGCCTTAAATAAATCATTCTGCCAGCAGACTTCGGCCGATATTGTCACACCTTTATATCACTTGTCTTAGGACTTTTACTTTGCGATTCAAGGGCAGAACTGTTCGCTAACACTTATTCTCCACGCCACAGCGACGAATACAGGTCTCGTCACATGTAACAATCTGAGGAATACGTCTAGAGTTTCCTCCGTCGATTTTACCGGCATTTCTTCGTACCGTTCAACAAGGATGGCGTTTCGCTCATTATTCTTAACATGACGCACATATCAAGGTAAAACTTCTCTGGCTCGAAGTTCCCGCCAGATTTTCGATGATACTGGCCATCCCATCTGTAATACCGCTTGAATATGCTCAAAAGGTCCCCTGATTGTTACCACTTACATTTTTGTTTTCTTCGCAGGGGTGACATTGTGCTGACTTTGTTTTGGCTGAATGCTGTCACTTGGCTTCTGCTCCAATTCTTTTCTTTCAGCAAAATAGTACCTCTTCTAAATCCCTCAAACCACCAAATACTTGTTTCTAGGGAAAGACAGAGGTCCCCAAAAACCCGATACAAACACTCAGTGCATTCAGATTTGTTTCATCTCCTTTTAATACGACGCAAAATCAACGCGCAGTTGTACTCTTCCAGCTCCATCGCGGAAGATGAATGAGTTCCAAGTGGACGACAACAAACATTATCCCTTCCAGGGGCGGCGGTAAACCAGGCTAATTTAAGCCTACTAGGCTTATAATAGAGCCGAGCACGAACCTGTTTTTTAAAAGTGAAAGGGTGATTGGTAGCAGCCTTTCTGAATCCAAGCAAACTTTGCGCAGAATAACACAAGACGGAGGGAGAAACACGTACACACACACGAGAGAAACACGTACACACACACGAGCGCTCGTGTGTGTGTACGTGTTTCTCCATTCGTCTTGGTGTTATTCTGCGCAAAGTTGTCTTGAATATGTCGCTACACTAACTGACCCAACGTTCTGCTCTACTATCTGAATCCTTTCATGGTAGCTGTCGGGGGAGGGGGGGGGGGGTGATTCCTGAAAACGTCAGCCTCGAAGTGTGGTTTAAGGTTTCTTTTCTTTTTGTTTGTTTTTCTCAAGCAGGCTTTCTAATACAGAATTAATTACAAGCTTTTTTTATTTGGCGTTCCTTTGTGCACCAAACATCAGATTTCCGCCCCAAATTCGTTCTGTGGCCCCCGTGCAGAAGCCATGTGCGTTGTACTCCATGTCGTCTATGCGACGTTGTAAGTAGACATCACCCTAACGATCCACAGTGGCGCTAAGAACCTTTAAAATAGTGCAGCCGTTATGATATGCTTGTCTTCACAAATATCCGGTGTCAACATGTCTTGGAGTCGCAGAAACAATTACATTTGTGACTGTGTCTCAATCATGGGCATTCACAATAGTTTTGACTCCAGCGCCTTAGAAACCACGCATACATCTGCTCACAGAAGTTTTTGTATTTCGTCAGCGTTGCGAATGCACCACTGGCGGCAAAGGGCAGCCAACCCTAGTGCTCGAGCTGGGCAGTGCCACGCTTTGCGCGTTTCACAGCACCCGCTGCCGTTTCCCACGTGGCCTGCCTTCACAGGCATTTCACTCGCGAGCGCACTGTCACCGTTTTGTTTCCCAGCTGCATCGTTGCAGCCAGAGACCTGCGGAAGAGTCTGAAACGCCGCTTCGCAGGCAGCCGGAGACTAGGTAATTAGATGGGAGGGCTCGGGCCCGACACGCGTCCCTGCGGTGCCGTCCCAGTGGCACGCACGTAAAGGAGGGCGGCGGGGAGTCGTTCACGCGCCGCATGCCGAGGCGCCGAGCACTGAGCCGCGTGACAAAACGACCGTGGCGGCCCTTGACGCGTACTACGGTTGCGCTGAGGGCAGGCCGCCGAGGCGAATGTGCGCGCACAGACTGCTGAGACACGCGCCCTGGGACAGAGCGGTGGGCGGATGCACGAGCAGTGCGCTCAGCGCGGAGTGGATGCACACTGCTTTGCACTACTGTAGGTTCGTTGCTCAGTCCAGACTCAGTAAGCTGTGACATCGCTCCTCTAGCTATCAATTCAAGGCGACAACTATTATTTACGCATATTTCCTGAAATGCCACCCCAATACAGAGGACTGCTCGTGGAACATGACTTTGCCACGGGAAAAAAGTTTTCTTTTGCGGGGTTACATTTCGATGGAGGCGAAATGCAGAACCTCCAACCCATTAAACCGGAACACGCTACCGCGCTGTCCCTCGTCGACTATGTTCAGCATCGGAATGTTAAATATCCCAGACCTTACGATATCCTTGGTGAAAATTACATTGCCGCGTACAGCTCAACTACAGATATCTAACCGCTGAATATGTCGTCAGCTCAACTGAAATGTGACCGGTAAAACTAAATGCAAGCACACTCTGCTTATTTCTTTTCAGTTTCCCGTGTTCCGTTCGCGACAGTCTGTGGCTTTCCAAGGTTCTCATGCCACGCCCGGAGTACCGCCGCTCAGTTGAGTTCAAGTACCCCGGCGCAAGAGGCAGGCGAACCTCGAAGGCGCCACTCAAGGGTTTCATCGTCTTTTCAAAGCCATCCCTCTCTGATTCGAGTATCAGGTCTGCGACAAACTCTGAAAGATGCTGCTTAATTTTAATAGTAGATGTATGCCTAACCCCCTCGATCAAATGTAGCTTAATCGTGAAGCGGCGTGAAGCGCCTAGCTAACGCTGAAATGTGCAGTATCCTGGATAGTTGCCAGTTGTTTTTGTTTTTGACTGCTCACTTGGCTGTGAGCCCTACATCATCCTGCCAGCATACATTTCCCTCCCCACTGATCATCCTCTACAAGTTGCATTGTCACGTGCTCGCACTCCAAATTTTTCAGCGTCAACCTTCCCCAAACGTACACTTGAATCGCCTGTCACAGAACGTTGCCGCACCCACTTCCCTGAGAGCCTTGTCAGACAATGCAGCGCTCCTTATTACCCCTGTGAGTAATCGTGTTTACGTTTCTACAACCTACTCCTTGTGCAGTTCTTCCAAAAAGGGGTCTTTTTTATCTTAATGTAGTGATGTGATAGGTTTAACCTGTCGTGGCAGAAAGAAACGCTGTGGTTGATGCACGCACACGAACGATGGTCTCGCACAATGAATAAAAACTTTTGGTGGAAGACAAATCCTGCTGTCGAAACGTTGGCTAGTAGTGGACTGACACTCCCCATCTATCCTTGTTCACTTTGTTTTTGGTTTAAATAAATATGGTTAGCCCGCATATAATGATAACTGTCCCGATGCGCACTATCGTTCTCTTAAACTCGAAATTGCTCTGTTCACTGGCGTAGGTACTTCTTCATGCATTCAATACTACGTACAGTTGAATTGCCTCTTTCTGCAGACACACATCTCACGACGCACAGCAGAAAAGCAAAAAGTGTGCACGGCCTTATAGTAGTGAGACAGGCTCTTACTAAATGCTTGCCGAAAGGCGACACAATTAAGACGCTAGGCAGGAAGTACAAAGAAACTATATGTAGAACAGTGCCTTCGCGAAAATGCAAGATGAACTTGATGTGTTGACTCGTATGGCCAGCCAGAGGCGGCTTCTTCCTTTCATAATGTTTTCGCGCTCAGCGAGATCGACAAGCTTTTCCAAGGCTGTAGTCATGTGTGCAAAATCACTTACAGTTATGTTATGAAAAGCGGTACTATTATCCTCGACAACCAAGCGAGTAGTTTAGTAAGCAGTCGTCTTGAAAGTGCTGCTCATTGCGATGCACTCTGTCTGAACTCTGTGTCATTGTCTTCAAAAAACAATGTATAGGACTTGGTACTGACTGCACTGCTTGTTTCCCGTAGCGGTAAGTTTGAAGTCATAACCAGTCTGAATCTCAGCATCTGATAAGAACAGACTGCGCGGGTATGTTGCACGTAAACGCGCAGCTTTTGTTACAAAATCACATTTAATGCAATGGACTGTACCAGGGTGAATGGTGGACCATTTTGTAAAGAATATTGAAAAGGGCGACAGCTAGGGAGAAAAAGCACGCACACAAGAAAAAGAGCACAGGAGAGCGGCTGGAGCCTTCGTCGTGGGCTCTTTTTTGTCGTGTGCGCGTTGTTTAGAGCGACAGCTCTATTAGATGCAAAAGTCGATCTCCGTGCAGCTGTGCCCTGCCGGTGCGATCCTTGTCCTTGACTGCCAGCATAGCAACAGCGTGACTAAGTCAAACTACGCATAACAGGGGTGTATACCATGGTCACCACGATTCACCATGGTGCCAGTACCAAAATTTGGCCTGGGCCACCCCCGAAATTTGACTTTGGCCGATATGAACCAAAATCGATGTCCAACCATAATTGATCATGCCCAACACGAGGGAGACCTTAAAATTTGGCCCGGGTCACACCTCAAAATTTCAGCTTGGTGGATTTGGACCAAAACCAATGTCAAACCATAATTGAGCGTGCCCGACACATTGGCGACCTCCAAGTTTGGCCCGGGCCACTGCCAAAATTTGACTGGCGATTTGGGAGTACTTTTGCACTATACTAGGTTTACCCAAGTTAAAAACCCTATAGTGTACCATGTCAACCAAAGTTACACAATGGTGCCTCATTTCCACCATGGTGGCTTGCCCTTTGCCTTTGACTCTTGACCTTTGACCCCAACCTTTAACCTTTAACATTTCATCTTAAATGAGTATCATCGAGCTGGCGCTACTGTCAGGCCACGGGACATGACGTCAACGTATGGCGCCTATATAAACGTCGCGTAGCAGCACTTGTCTCATTAATCCAGGAAGAAGAGGAGTCGGGACCGTCTGTTTAGACATGCCAAAGCTATCGCTCCACCTTTGGGTATAACCGTGGTTAAACCCTGCCTATTTTATTCTGGGTAGTTGTCAACCTTCTCGGCTTAAAGGATTGATAAGGCGGATTTCACTTATTTAAAGCCAGCCATTTTTTTACGAAGTGGCGGAATTTTTATTTTTTGGAAAGCAAATGGCATGGAAACTTCAAAGGCACGCCTAGAATTGGCTAAAGATGATCGCTCTAAAGCAGCACTCGGAAATTGATCGTTGGTGATGTGCCGACGCTCGTTAGGCAGCTTACACGAAGCCGCCCATTATTTGTTCCGAAAGAGTAAGGCAAGGAATGCAACTTATTTGTACGTCTACAATGAACCAGCTGTAATCAGGTTAGTTTCTTCCTGTTAGATTCGTGCGCGCACCAGGTCTCCTCAAGCTGAGATAAAGATAGCGCGTCTGTTACGAACGGCATTTCATCCTGTTGCATGCAAAATAATTTTCATAGCCTCGTGGTCAACAGTTTGCTCCATTACTCTATTCATTTACCAACCAAACGAGCATGATTTTGCGGCTCGATTTATTGAAGTACGGTTTCCAAACTGCGCGGCTTCGGAAGCAGCGTTATCAAAAACACTGTGCACCTTCTTCCAGTAACTGAACTACAGATTATTCTGGCTTTCCGCAAAGAAAGCATTCGCCGCATCGAACAATCACTTAGCGGAAAACTACGCAACACAGCGTAAGACAGGTATTGCAGAAATGCTTCTCTTCACAGTGCATGGCCGACGTAAACTGTGTTTCTGAAGAAATGACGCTTTTCTTCTTTCCAGTACGCAAAAGCAGCTCTGGGGGCGTGTTCTGTGTAACGATCCATTCTATTCCATTTCAAGCCGCCGCGATGTCTTAGTGGTTATGGCGCTCGGCTACTGACCCGAAAGACGCGGGTTCGATCCAAGCCGAAGTCGCATTTCGATGGAGGTGAAATGATAGAGGCCCGTGAGATATGCCAGGGCATGTTAAATAATCCCACGTGGTCGAAATTATCCGCAGCCCTCCACTACGGCGTCCCTCATAGCTTGAGTCGTTTTGTGGCGTTAAATTCCAGAAACCAACCAACAAGCCATGCCATCTAATTTGGCCTTGATGTCAGTGTGATGAAATGAAAAGCAGGTAGGAAAGCGAACGGCCAGTCACAGACACAGCCGACACGGTCGCGGCGCCGCCACTAGCCAGCCTCATGCCGCTGCATCTAGCCCGGCTGGGTCACACAGACCACGCTGCGGCAATTCGTCACACAAACGATGCCCAATTTACCTGCCCAGACTGAATTAGCGGCGATAAATCTTGCCTAGACTGTCAGACGCGTCCTCGTGCTCCATCATTTGTGGGCGTCGGCGCCGGTCCACCAGTGCGAAATGGGCTCGAGACGCGTTTATGTAGTGAGCGGCCTCAGGGGCGCGTTTCTTTCCCGACTGGCGTGTCGTTTGCCCTAACGTCACACGTGAGTGGCAGAAGTGACCAGTGAGAGAGGACCAAATGGAATGGAAAGGAACTGGACCATTGTAGAATAAGGCCTGTGGAGTGACGAACGCCATAAGTGAGGATTGTTTACGACCAGTACACTTGTGTTCAGTTCAACAGCGAGGGTTGTCATTTAAGAAAGACACGCCGGTAATGGACTGCGGGACGCATACATTGCGTACGCTCCCTTATGATGTAGCGCCCTCAGCGCTTTAGTGCCATCCACTTCCACAAAACTCTGGCGCATTTCAAATTAATTTTAATACGCGAACATTGAAGTGTCATTATTATTCAATAAATGGCAGCGGTAGTATGCGCGCTCACTTATTCTGAGCCACGTGTGCCGTATACCGTATTTTCCGGTATATAAGACGCGGCTTTTTTTCGAAAATCTTGCTGGTGCGTCCTATACAAGGGTGCGTCTTATAAGCGACTTTTTCTGTTTTTTTTTTGCGAGTTCAGAAATTACTCAGGTCCATGTTCAAGCTTTTTTCACCGAAAAAACATCACTACCAATAACGCGGTTTTAACACGGTTAATACTTCAATACGGGGACCCCTGAGAGCAACGTTATTAGGTGAACTTTATTATTAAACGGTGGGGATGCCTACTTCCGGAATCATAAACCCGCGGCCGTTTCGCAGGCCCCAAGCAAAAATAATGTGAAATGCCAAAAGATGGCGACAATCGCGTTTCTCACCATTGTCAAGACAAGCCGGCGTTTCTTTCAGTCACCCTTTGCAACTTTGTTTGCTCCGTGTACGTAGTACGTAAGTAGTGCGAAGAGAATGTTTCAGCTGGGTCGCCTCCAGAAATGGGCGTGCTTTTTGATAGCGCATATTAAGATGAATACTTCCAAGGTTTTAAGTTAATATAAAATGTTCTTGTGTACATAAGGAGAGTTCCTTCGTTCTTTTTTTCTTTTTTTGCTAAAACGTGGGCGGGTATGGCGTGAGTGTTGCCTTTTTCGATCACTTAGCGGTGCTTAAGAACTTCTCACAGGTAAGGTGCACTTTGCAATGGTCGCACAAGCATGTTTAATTAAACCTCACTAGCCTAACTGGGTAAATTGGGATGCGTCTTATACACGGGTGCGTCTTATATACCAACTTTTTCAATGACAGCCTGCATATATGGGGGGCGCGTCTTATACAAGGGTGCGTCTTATACACCAGAAAATACGGTAGTTTGAGAAAGCTTTCTACTATTGCTTGTATCATGTCCACTGCACCAGAATTTGGATAAATATTAAATACTTCTATGGCTCACCTTCCTAGCTTGTCAAGCTAATTCTTTTATTTGTAAACTCGATGGGGTACAACCCGTTAGAGGTTTTCACGCTTCGGAGTTAGCCAATCGCTGCTGTTCGTGCAATCATCGCTTCTTTCATTTTCACGCAGTTACCACCGCTACTGCGTTTGAAAGTTTTCGATTGTAAGAAGTCGCTGAAATGTGGTTATAGTGATGCTTGTGTTAATACGAGGAACTTGAACGAAGTATTTGGAATAATATTGGGATTGAACAAGAAAAACAAGGTTTGGTGAAACGTTTTGAGTCTTACTGTCGCGCCGTTGTCCGAGAGTGCCGAAACTTAAGGACTGCCTCACGTATAGTCCCCTCCACTGACACGCATTCTTGGCCGCCCATGCACCAGGTTTTACTAGGTGGTTTGTCAAAACTCAAACAAGCAAACAAACAAACAAACAAACAAACAAACAAACCAAGGAAAAACTCAATGATCAAGGTGGCTTTGTTGGGGCTCACCGCTGAAGAAAATGTAGTAGAAATATGAACCTTCAAGTTTTGAAGTGGGTCGTAAATGCTCGCAGTTGGTTACAAGTCTACTAAAAGGTCTGGCGTGGCATGTTGTTCAATCGTTTGTTTGTGAGGCGAGGTGTGCTGTATTAATTCAGAATATTTCCGCCTTTGTCTAGAAGCTCAAACAAAAACAAAATTTTTTTGCTCAAAAGCTTGAAAAAGTGCCGCTCAATCGACACCACGAAAAGTAGCGCTCGATCAGAAAGGACAAAACGAAGAGGACACCACCTGCTCTGATCCTGGCCCTGTCTGATCTAGCGCGACATTTTTTCTTGCAGACCAACTCGCCCAAACAGCTACCTTTATCAATCCACACACTGCACGCATTTCCTGAACATTTACTGATACGGGCCTATAAGTAGGTAAATAAATAACCATAAGTAGGTAAGAAGGAAGACAGAACCAGAACCGTGCATAACCGCGATGGCAAATTTTCGTTTTATTTTTTTTATGAACCCAGAAACTACCTGCATTGCCTCCATAGTTGTGAAAACTCGCCATTCGCAAGAACGTAATGAGTAGCAAGTAGGATTGCGTGCTATTTTTTGTTTTTCATTTCTGCCGCCTGGATACAGGCGGTGAAATAACTCTTACGACTTCGTACATGGACTCGTGTTAGAACCAGATGGCTGCGTTTGTAGTTCTTCTAGCAAGCGCAAGTAATTCGTGCCTGCTCTCTATCTTCTGGTCTGTTTCGCCGGCGTTACAGGCAAGCTGGCATGACAGAGCAACCTTTGCGTGTTCCCGTTTCTTCTCCGCATACGACTGACGTAGACCAACTCCTCTGTAAGCCACGCGTTACAGCACAGGCGCAAGTTTGAAGTGAGCCGCTAGGTGTGCTACACAGCGCCTTTGCAAGTGGGCCGCCTAGTGCTTGGGCAGCATTGGGCGGGCGGCAGCTCTTCCGTCTCTCCCACGCGCGTGCATGCGCCGGCCCTCTGCTTCGCGAGCGTCCGGACCGCGCAGCAGCGGTCGTTTCGGCCCGTAATGGGCTCGGGTAATCTCAGGGGTGGAATAACGCCCGCACCACCACGAGCAGCCGCCAGTCTTCACGCTCGCGGTGTGCGCGAGCCGGGAATGGCACCAGCGAGCGCGGTGCATCTCTTCATCTCCCACACGTCCCCGAGCTCTTTCCGCCATTCTGCGTGCGCGCCTCGCCATCAAGCTCCGGTCGTCTGCCTTGCGTTTATTTTGTCACCGAGGAAATGAAATGGGAGCCAGCAGTCGCAGGCCCTCGCGCAGCCACGCGCGAGAGCCCGTGATCAAGTGAGCGCGCTGTTCTTCTTACCGTACATATTCCGTCACGCATAATGTACAGCATGACGTAAACCACGGACGCACGACAAACACGCCTAACCACAGCCAACGTGAACAGAGTGCCTATGCGACTTACTCGGCTCCTGAAGTAATCCAAAGGGTACGTTGAGCATGTCCAAAGTTCAGGGGATTCGTTAGCCGTAGCAGTTCAATGCCAGGAAGGCCTCTTTTACGATCAAAGTCTGCCACTAAGGCCGTTGTACGGAATCACCCCCCGAAATGCCGAAAGCGTAGGCTATACATCTGACTCTAAGTTTGTATCTTGCGCCTTCATATTTAGGAAATATGAAAGGAGTAAACCGCCAGATTCTGGGAATGCAAGCCGCCGCGGTGGCTCAGTGGTTATGGTGCTCGGCTGCTGACCCGAAAGACGCGAGTTCGATCCCGGCCGCGGCGGCTAGAATTTCTTTGGAGGAGAAATTCTAAAGGCCCGTGCACTGTGCGATGTCAGTGCACGTTGAAGAACCCCAGGTGGTCGAAATTTCCGGAGCCCTCCACTTCGGCGTCTCTCATAGCCTTAGTCGCTTTGGGACGTTAAAACCCATAAACCAACCAACCAACCAGATTCTGGGAATGCTGGAAGGTGGTTCTTACTCAGTCGCTTGCAAAGTACTTGAAGTCGAGTCCGCCAGACAAGTGACTGTCAATCCAAAATTCAGCATGATTTGATCACGTTCGCAAATATAAAACGGAAGCAGTAATATGCATACCCAAATAATCTGGAGAAGCGGATTTTTCAAAGGGAAGTTCTTTATGAAGGCAATTTTTCTTACCTCGTAAGATTCCACTATAGCAATCACTATATGCGCAGATCTCGCCTCAGCAGGCTTGCATTTTTGGCTATTGACGTTTTTGCTCTTGTTAAAAACGTTCCCCATTCGTTTCCTGTGAGAGCCTTAACCACTAGATGGAAACGATAAACAATCTTTAAAAGAAAGATTTTGCTACGCATCAGAAGAATGAACCATTACTTTCAATATTTCCGTGACAGTACCCTACAATATTCCACAGTTGCCTCACAATTAAAATTGATGTACAAGAATTCTGGACTTGGTTACGTTTGGAATGAAGTGAAAGAGAGATTTAGCAATCACGCTGCTTTGGAGCATAACCGGCAGCCAACGGGACATGAACCGGCTCAGATTGCCGCGGCACATCGCATTGATGGAAGCCATCTTCAAGTAGACTGTCGTGCCTCAGGGATTTTTGCCGCAACTGCGATTGCACCCAATTCCGTCGGACGTCAGCGTACTTTCTAAGGTTTGCCGAACACTGGGCTGGCCACGCAGGGCGTATCGAAGTCACTGTGACCCCTCGTTTGCTGCAGCTTGCCGGCGAAAGGCTCGCAAAGCGTTCCGCGGTGTTTCGGAAAATGGAGAATTTGCCGCCTATCAATTTCTCGGGTATAACGTACCGGCCCCAACCTTCTGGGACTGCTAGAAATCCATGAAAGGAGAACACGCGGCAACCGTGATGCACAACACTGGCGTGATGGCCGAACAATGCGGACAGAAGAAACTAACTGCAGCGTTCCAGCAGCAGCTTCTCGCAGTACTGTTAGCGGCGTATATTCTGTGGCAACCGAACACGACGGATATAAAATAGGCTGAAACTGTGTGCCTGAAAATTAAAGACGCTCATGGTGCTAGTTTTGTAGTGAGGGTGAAATGAACCACTTACTCCGCTTCTGCGGTTCTTGCACGCACTGGCTGTTAAATATAATGTTTTTTTTTCCTCAGCCGGCAGCTCCACGATAGCGTTAAACTAATAATTAAGCACAGTTCTATTGCTTCCATTGAATTCACTGGCCCGCAAACAGTAATCTGCAGCAGAAATAGCGGCGCGAACACTGCGCCTTGCAGAAGATATATGGGCTTGATCTATCAGGGGATTGGGCTGGTGATAACGTTGCCTTCGCGTTTATCAGCATCTAGCCAAAAGCAGTTTTTCAGAAATTAAACGGTGGCAAAAAGCAACTCCTGACCCGTATTTCTGATGATTGTATTACGGCGAAAGAAAACCTGGCGGCAGTAACATACAATTTTTTTCCTTTGACACAGCGGGGCGCATTCTATATGTTGATCCTGCGCGAAAGTCAAATTAGCACGCAAACGGCAACGTCACGCCGAAGGTTTCATTTTTGAGCCATCTTGATCGGTGCGGTATTGCGGTGTTGCATTGGCTCAAAACAGCAACGGTGCATGGCTGTAGCGCAGAGGATACGACACCTCAAATATATGTCGCTTCATTCTGCTGCGCAGTGGCTTAGTGGATATCGCGCACGGCTGCTGAGCCCAACGAAATGGGATCGAATCCTTGCCGCAGCAGGCAGTGTTTCGATAGAGGTGAAATGCAAAAACGGCAATGTGCGGCGAGATGTCAGAGCACGTTGAAGAACCTCAGGGGGTAAAAATTAACCGGAAGCCCTCCACTACATCGTTCCCTGCAGCACCCTGTGCAGTTCTAGGAGGCTAAACCCCACATGCTACTTCGTTAACTTTAACAAAAATTGCGACGAGTTTCTCATAAAAAGTCGATGATTTCAGACATCAGAGTCATCAGGTAGTTCTGATCACTTCTGTGTTTAGTTTCTGATGCTTTGCTGATTAATATTGGCCACCGAGTTTCTGATTAAGACGTGATGTGTTTTTTTCCTTTTATGGTTCTCATTAATTTTTTTGCAGACATGCTGCATTGATGCAACATTTTTTAATGGATTATGATACATTCAAACTATTCTTATGGATAAAAAGAGGAGTGCTGTGAATGGCATTTTTTCTAACGGCTCTTCAACAGCATACTGAAACCGCTGCGGTGATGAGGTCTTACATGTAATGTAAAAATCAACGAAACTACTTTATATGCTGCTTTCGCTGAAACGCGGAACAGTTCAGGACCAGGATCCGCCAATAATGGCTGCACACAGCTTCCATCGACTCTCTGAAAGGAGCAAGCATAACAACCAGATCGAGATTCAGCATTAGAAACTCTGAAAGTACAGTCAGGCCGGAATGAAACGCGAACAGCACATGTCAAAAAAAACAAAAAATATTTTACCTGCCTACTTTCAGCTGTAGTGTGCAGCTAGCCTGATTCATGTGTCTGGATAAAGGGTCTGCCGAAGGGCATAATCGTAAATAGATTGTAAAGGAATATTTCGCTGCAAAGTAGAAATGTATGACATATGCGTGTTCGCGTTTCATTCCGGCCTGACTGTACAGGCCATGCCAGTACAACCACCTCATCTGCGTTTCTTCATAGCGCGGTTTTATGCTTATATACTCCGAATAAGACGCTCCCCAACAAGTGCTAGTGGGGAGCTGTCAATAAGTATAGTTATCTAACATAATTTTAGCGCCATATATGCAATCTCCGGCAGGTACAAATGAAGAGATTTAATTGCAAAGTTCTCTTAGTCGATGTGCATCATTGCTGCACGAGAAATTAAAAAAAAATGTCTGAGGCGGTGCTTGAAAAAGATACTGCTGTTATGTCTTCATGTATAAGAAAAACTTTTTTTTTTGTCAGGAAAGTTGATTCAAAAACACAAGAATTTATTATGCCAGTATCTTTATTTTTCTCAAGGAAAGTTCACGCAAAAATGCCAGGATTTATTATGTCAGTCCGGTACCAAAAAGCTTATGCGAAAATTCATCAAGAATATATGATGTGAGTAATGTAATACCCCCAATCCTGGGGGCCTTTAAGGTAATAAAGTGAAGTGAAGGGAAGTGAAGTACGGGGCAAAAAAAGTTAATTTAAGAACTCATTGAGAATTTATTATGTCAGTCTGATGCAAAAACACGACATATGTGGCCATTGTGATTAATTTCTCATGACTCACCATCATCACATCATAATAATATCAGAAATTCAATACCTATTTTTTGAACGTGAGATACCACGAGGCCAATGCCTCTCAGAAATTCCTTTGGCCAAAGCACCGGTGCCTCCGCTTCCAGTGACTGCGGCAGCATGGTCATTCGTGGTCCCTTCAGGGATTACCATAGTACTACCTGGGCAGGCACACTGCCACCTCTACTGTATGCGCCGCAGCTCCCTAATCCGCTGCGATCAGGAAGGCAAAAAATGACAATGAAATGCTATGAACTTAGCTGCACATGGTCACACCCAGACCATTTTTAATCATATGTTATGGCCAGATATCGCACGTTCAGCCCAAAACACGCCCAGAACGTTTTCTAAACAAGCGTTTTGTCCTCTGTACATGCCCGGAACGCCTGAATATCGCCGGCTCAGTTTGGGGACCAGATGCCCCTGGTGCTCAAAGCAACAGACATTTTGAATCACTTATCAGGCTCTTCAGTAAAAGGAACCCTTTCTTTCTCTTTGATTTTCAATCTGGAGTGCCTGCGCTGATTACACAGCTGCTACATATACGCGCAGCTAGTGTTTCGTCGCAAAAAATCCCGTGTGTCTTAGCGGTATAGCCAAGCTGTAACTTCATGCCTTTAGGAATTTAAGAAGCCTCGATGATAATTAATTTTATACGTGAATGAACAATTAAAAGTTCAGAGAATAACTGTTATTCCTACTAAGCAGTCTTGTAAACTTCTCGCAAAGAAAAGACTTTTGCAAAACATTGTCCCCACATGTTACTTACCACAAGAGATTGCGATCCTGTAGCACGCATTCAACGGCATTAAACCGCCCGCTTGAATAAATGCACGAACAGACGGCACAGTTTGTATGTTTTGTTTTTTTTTGCTTAGAAAGTGTGATGAACTGCCGACAACCACTAAGGCGCGTCCTGATGCAGGGTCGCTCCGTGCCATCGAAATGTACCTTTTCTAAGTCATGTACCGTTGCGAATATGCGATATGGCTGATTCCTAAATGCGAAGCGAAATGAAAATAAAGAGGAACGATAAATAGGGAGGTCAACCAGGCATGCCATCTTATTTAGTACCCTGTACGTGGAAGGGGGATAAGGAAGCGGAGACAGTATAAAAGGCTGACGACAGATCAAGGCCGCAATCAGGATTTATAGTCTTTAGCCTTGGCTTCCTGTTAGACCTTCTCTAAGGAATAAATAAAAAAAAATGTCGAGCACCTCGCATTCGAAGGAGAGAACATCTGGAAACCAATTCTCGCAGCAAAACTTAAACCAGAGGCAAATCTCGAATAAAACTGCCTTTCACATGTTCCTTGTAACCAACCAGCCTAAAGCTAGTAAATGAAAGTAACAGATTCCCCTGAGTTAAATTTTCAAGTGGTCGATATAATTTGTTCTCCAGCAAACTGGCCTGCTATAATATCGCCTGCAACAACGAGGTTTCTGGAGTTATCATCGGTACATTAAGAAATGCTTCATAGTAAAAAGCAGCGACAGTGTGTCGCTCTGGGGCACTAAAGATCATAAAATATCATAAAAGGTCTTGCACACACCGCGTGTACAAGATGCTGCAGTTGTACCGCACTACCACGCTAAGGTAGAGAGTAGATTCCTTATGAGATGAGGAAAAACAGCGCGAAAGAAGAAATGTGACAGAAATAGTGAGCGCCGTGTTTGTGTTTCCTTCTGCCATATACTAACTTTCCGCGCGGTTCCATTCGGACAACGTGTATTCGCACCGTTAGCCTGTTCGACCACCGTACATGCGATCAATGGCAAAGCTGGAACAGCGATATACTGAGTTATCATTGTCATCACCGGGGAAGCAGGACAATGCTGCTCCTCCTTTGCGTCATGCCCTTCTTCGGTACCGGCAGATCACCCGTGTTTACTTTTTCAGCGGGGCAACCGATCACTTCACATATCTCATGTTTCTGACCAGATATATACGGGAGAAGCGTGTCGAATCGGAGTTTTTTCTGGTTCAAATTGGGTTCTTCCTCGCGTCTTTCTGGTCAGTGGCCATCTGTTACGGTTCGAGATGGCCACTGACGTTTTGAGCGTTTTGAACGTAGGTGAGTGTTCTCGGCCCGGCTTATACGATGCTAAATTTTCTTGCTGACGACGGTATGTAAGCAAAAAAGATAAAAATTATTTTCTTCGAGATAGTTTGACTTGAAATACCCGAATGTAATCTCGACAGCAAAAAATTACAGGAATTTGCTTTTTCATTTTACTTCAATACTGTTTGCCTTTCTAAGTTATTTGAATTTGCGGCGACAGCCACCAACGCTGGAAATTGCTTCCTTTCCGATGACAGCCACCGATGCAAACAAAGCAGCTGAGACACCATATGAGAGGAGAGGGACGGTGGGGTGTTGTGCCAGATAAACTAGTCACCCTATATATGCAATGCCCCATGACTCAAAAAGCGCTGGAAGCATGAAAATAGTTTAACATCATACTGTTCCATGAAAAAGGGCATGTTAAAAATTTAAAAAATTACCCTTATCATTGTATAAAGTAATCGCTAATAGAATCGGAGAAAACTTCGACTTAGCCAACCAGAACAGGCAGGTTTCGGAAACGAAACTCGACAACAGACCATATTCATGCCATCAACCAGGTGACACAGAAATTCTCAGAGTATAACCAGTCCGTCCCATAGCTTACATAAATCAGAAAAAAATTGTAGTTTATTCCATCGTCAGGAGTAGGTTTTAAGCATAAAATGAATGCAGGAAAGTAGTAGCGCATCTAGGATGGCTCATAGATGGTGCAAGCCGCACACGTGTATTGATCAGGTCCTTTGGCTGCAGAACATGTCCCTCCTTTGGCCGCTTCTCTTCTACAAGCTGAGCAACGCGCCAGTTACCCTGGCTGCTTTCAAGACCTCAGGAGCCTCCATCAGCCGTTTTCCTTAGTTGGAATGCGCGCTTGCCTTCCTTCATCGGGATCAGCCACGTTTCTTTCTCTTTTTGTTTAGTGCGGAACAGCGCGCTCAGCGTCTCTCTCTGCTTTTGTTAGTTGTCGCGCCATAGCGCTCTTCAGCGGCCTTGGTAGGAGTTCGCGGCAAAGAACGAAGGCGTGAAAGTTTAAGAAAGCGAAAGTTCCGAGCAGATAGCACGAGAGGCTACCGGTTAGAACCAGCCGCTGGAGAGGCTGTGGATATGGCCGAGGGGCCGAAGCCATCGGGAAACTAAGCTTCTCTGATAGCGCCAGCGGGTTTGAATCCCGTTCCGGGTTAATGTATGATAAAGTCATTTTTTTTCTCGTGGTGCCATCTAGTGCACCCCAAGATAACATGCTCCTTTCTTTCTTTTCCTATTTAATTTAATGGTGGAGCTAGTTCTGACACATCTCGAGTTCGATTAGGGGAGAGAGGGGACAAAAGGCGACATTTTGGTATTTGGTGACGGTGCTACCAAGCATTTTGGTGCCCCTAAAGAGGCCCACTTAAAAAGAGTAAAGAGAATGAGGGAATCAGAAGGGAAAGAAATGCACAGTCTCTTTGTAACAACAGCTGCACATTGTTTCCCGAGAAAAAAACGGTTACTTGTAGGACAATTTCTGACAATACAGGACGCTCCATTCGGTATGACCTACAAGCACACCCAAACGCTCGTGTTCACATACTGCGAAATGAGTGACATCGCATACCCGATCGACAGGGTCGAAGCAAAGTGCAAGGTGAAGAAGGCAGGAAATTCGGAGGGACTGAGTAGGCTGGCTACACGCAAAACCTGTCTGCAGAGGTGCCCACTCTGCACTGGGTCTTGAAGAAAACAGTGCCGTTCGGTTTGGATAAAGCGCTTATCATGCGAAGAGGCTGACAAAGACTGTGTAGGTGCCCAGGGAGCCAACATTATGTGAATTCATAGCAAGAACGAGTAATGCACAAATTCAGGAACCGGGCCTGACCCTGCCCATGCATTGTGATTTTACCCAGGAGTTGGCGCAAAAGACGACACTTTTAACTTTGAGAAGTCAAAAATTATCACCGTGTTCCCTTAACTTGACCTGTTTGTGTTAACCGAACGTGGTTACAGGATAGTACCAATAATTCTACAATGTTTTTTTTTAACTTCAGAATCATAAGAATAAGGCGATAATTTGAAAAAAATTCCTTCATTTATTCGCACTGTGATTTGGTACCGTGAGTATAAAAGCCGCTCTGATTCAGAAGACGGCCAGAATTGCTGAACGAGACAAACAGTTGACCCTCAGCTTCGTTCATTTATCCGCCACTGTGGGTTGGAGGCCATGGCATTTGTAATCAGGAGCTAGAGTTCGGCGCTTATCGACGCCTGGTGGATCCGGCCCTGGACTACGGGCTCCTCCCAAACGCCAGAGAGAGCTTCTATATAAACGTTTTTCATTGATTTGTTTATTCGCAGCTTTTTTTCCCGGCCTCAGTGACTGAGTTTCAACAGGAGCAAAACGAAAAAAAAAAAAACACGACTTTATACCGTGAGATTGTACATGCACGTTTATTTCTTTGGGCCGTGAATGTTAAACGTGAGTCCCACATTACATCGCGCCTCATTTCCAGTGTGTCTGTGCGATGAAAGAAAATATAATGATTCATATTTCGTCCTCTTTCTCTTCATCTGCCGTTGTCTGAGAGACTCGTTCTCTAGGCATGGAAGTTGAAATTGCGAGCCCTGTTGGAATTAAGTGGCTGCATTTCTTTTGAAAGTTCGAGCTTACTACGGCTGACACAGATTGTGGAACGTCCTTAACGTGTCACTTGACGCGTCATTTGCGTCATTTGCTACAAGCTGACGCGTCATTTGCTTTTGCTGCTTCCTTTCAGTCACCATTTTCACCTTGTTCAGTTTAAAAGAAAATTTCATTAATGCAGCACCTTCGTCACACATTATGGCACTGTTACGTTTCGGCCCCAAAAGCTGGGCAAGACAGCGCCTACATCCACTACAATACTCACCAATAACTGAAATCTTGATGTGACATAGTTTTTCGCTATTTCTACCAGACAAACTGCAGAAGGCTGAGCACAAAAAGTTTGGACAGAAATAGTATTGCTGCCAAGATAGCTCTCGGCAGCCATAGCAGCTGCGGCCTTTATAAATGAGGCAGAGATACACGTAGTGTGAGGGGCAGGAGTGCAACCAAAAAATTCCTTTCCTTAATATCTTTCCTTTATTCCTGATAGGCACCTCTTTTTTTTTCCCGCGAATTACCAAGCAGCAGCCGGCTCTCGCCCTTGTGTCGTCTAAACGACATCAATGTTAACCTCGAATCGTTAAGACTAAGACGTCCAGGCGAGGCTCGTAGTAGAGTTCCCTAGTTCACAAAGAATGCAGCAAAAGCAAGCAGAGAATGAAAAAAGCATGGCTTCCTCGGCTTGCTGTGACTGGCACAGAGTGCAAAAACTGTCCGACTACAAGCGACCCTCAGCCTGATCGGAAATGAAGGCCATTCATTTCCGAGAGGGGACTTAGTACCGTCTTTAGAGACGGCTGTTTCTTTGGTGTCCTCTCCTTGCTTTCGGCTGATTGAATGATTCTCATTTGTGCTTTTTTTGTTGCCCTCATCTGTACTTCCACTTTTATACATTTTCGTTTTGCTATTCATCGTCATCCGGGTATACTGCCTCCTTGCTGCCTTCTCCCGAATCCCCTGTCCTTCACAATTGCGTATGCACGCATAGGCAGACGCTGGCACTGAAAGCTTTCAAAAATTTCATCTCGAGACCCTTTCTCGTGAACGATGACGTGTATAGCCAAGCCACAATGACCCCTGTTAAGCTTTCTGCGCGACGAAAGCATTTGCAGCTTCAAGCATGGGTGCAGCTGTTGTATGTGTTCGCGCGTGCCAGTTCGTGCATGCTAATATCTCGTTCCTTTCTTCTTCGCCAGTTTTAATTCCTCTCTTTATTCCCTTCCGCTAGTATACGAACCTCGCTCCGACATACTTCCTGCCATTCCATCTTAGTTCTGCGCGCGTCTTCCGCCGCATGCGACACTCGCGCACAAATAATGGACAGAGGTGCCTCTCTTTATCCTCCCTCCGCCCCCCCCCCTTCCCAAGAAAAAAAACGCTTTTGTTCACTCTCCTTCTGATTTTACTGCCTCACGACTGCTGTGTGGGTGTATGCCTGTGTGGGGATACTCGATGGTACCCATAAAAAATGGCGTCCAGATGCAACCAGGCAGGTGGCGGTTGAATTAATGATTGGTCGCCCGAGGTTGCTCGGTAACCTCGATCGCAGAAATTCCACCACTGGCAGCACATACGATCCCATCCCAGGGCAGTATGAGGACTCCCATGGGTCAATGAATGTTAAGTAGAGAAAGACCAAGTCTGCATATATGGCATATATGGATCGCAGAAATTCCACCACTGGCAGCACATACGATCACATCCCAGGGCAGTATGAGGACTCCCAGGGGTCAATGAATGTTAAGTAGAGAAAGACCAAGTCTGCATATATGGCAGACCCATTAGCTGTCGTGTCATAGCCATAAGACGGTGCGCGGGCAGCGGTACGGCGGGGGCTGCCTTCTCGAAGTTAGCGCGCAGATCAGAAAGGGTGTTGCGGCGTCGCGGCGGCGGCGGCTACCTAGAGTCATGCAGACGTAGAATTGTCAGCTGCGTGGCATCGGGTTACATCACCGCAGCCACTGCGTTCACAGAGTGAGCGGGCGGGCTTACGCCTTCTCACACGTATGCAGTCTTAAGTGCCTCTGCCGACTCTTCTTTATTCAGGTTTGACGGATGTTCTGCCATTTATTAAGGCGGAAGCCTTTAATGTCTCGTCGTTGTAAGCAGCAGTTGTCGACAGAAAATGTCACGCTTTTCAATTGGTGGAAACGGTCGTGACGTCACAGTGCGCGAATTTCAAACCGGGCCAATTGTACTTTGGCTAGTAACCATGCAACCAATTGAAGGGATCGTATAGTGATGCTCCAAGTAAGTGGGACTGAGCTTAGTTAATTGCTTAATTACCCAATTAGCCTAATTAGCTTTACTAGTCAGGCCATATAAATAAATAAAACCGATTAAGAAATTGGTCGAGCTCAGGAATCGAACCCCGGTCTTCGGCGTGAGAGACGAGCATGCTACCCACTCCGCCATGCCTGCTCGATGGTTTGGAATGAACAAAGGCGCGTCTAGTGAATACGGTGTCTTCACTCACTCTCATCCTCCTCCATTCCCTTCCCGCGAGGTTTAGGTGTCCACCGACAAATGAGAGACAGATACATTTCCTTTCCTCAAAAACCAATTTACTGACGAGCGAGGCGTAGAACCGAATGGGCGATGGCGTTCTATGGACTCCTTGGCAGCGTTGCAAGACGCTGTCGCGTTCCACTCTTAGGGGCATCAGTGACCACACTTTAGGTCAGAAAAGTCCCCCTGAATTTTGTGAGACAGTTACTGCGTAATTTCCTTTCCTCAAATACAATTTTCATTTTCTTCATTACGCCTCCTCTTTATCTATCTTCTTTCACTCCCACTTCCTCCCTTCCTCTACGGTGCGGTTCAGGTGTCCACCGAGATGACAGAGAATTACTGCGCCATTTCCTTTCCTCAAAAAGCGTTGCGTTCAAAGGGCAAGGCATCGTGCTGAACGGGTGGTGTTCCGTGGACTCCCTGGCAGCGCTACAACGCGCTGTCGCGTTCCACTCCTAAAGGCGAAGCTTAAGCCCCATTAATTAGCAGTTAATTAGTATTCAGGCATTAATCAGTAATTAACCATTAATTAGTGATTTGTCACCACTTAGTAATTAGTACTCAATTATATGTGATGCCACCAGTGCCACAGAAACAGCGAAGGTGGTGCGGAAAACGCTTCCGCCTCTACCCACTTTAGACAGTCAAAGGGCCCCCTGAATTTTTTTTCTACTATTTAGAATTTTTCCCTGTTTTATTTTTCCTTCTGCGCATCCATGGCCTCAGGAAATATTTCAGAGTCCCGCCAGCAAGACTTGCATGACTAGAAGGCGACAGAACTTCTAGTCTGAAGGTGACAGAGCCGAATGACGATTATAAGCCAAATGACCACGTGAGGAACTGAGCAGGTGCAGCCAGTGCCATGCGGGCACGACTGCAAGCAAACAACGCCCTCCTTGACCTTCCTTCCCGAGAGATGGGCAAGTTTTTGGACGGTGAAGTGACTTCCGCCAGACGGGTATTAATCGCCGATGAGGCTCACGAGGGAGCAGGGCTTCCGCTCTGCGGCGCTTTCATTTCGATCTCTAAAATATTTCGCCACGCGCCCGCGACGGACTACAAGTATTTCAATAGGGGCGGAGCAGCGGCATAATTAAAGGTCAGTGCGTTCGT
This sequence comes from Amblyomma mixtum, assembly GCF_055824585.1. Lineage (NCBI taxonomy): Eukaryota > Metazoa > Arthropoda > Arachnida > Ixodida > Ixodidae > Amblyomma > Amblyomma mixtum. The sequence continues at coordinate 275,800,516 of NC_143014.1, read as the reverse complement.
CGCAGCACGCCCGATTCCGCCGCGGCCGTGCATAAAAGTGAGCACCCGTATGTTCGCTCTTAATTACTGGCGGCGCCGCGCGTAAAGGTGCGTGCGCGAGCAGTTTGGCTCCGACTTTGGCACGCCGCCCACTCGCTTCCGAGCCACCGTGCGCTCGTCATTTCGCGCCCGTCTGCCCGTCGTGCTCGCGAAGTAGACTGGCGCTCATTAAAGGCGCCGGTCCCCGCGGGACTGAAGGCCGCGCCGACAGAGAGAGCGCGACGGGCAGAAATGCCAAAACGAACGGGCGCAAAAAAAAAAAAACAAGAGCTCGAGTACGACGCGAGGCTTTACGACGCCCCTTAGCGACAGGCGGCGTACATGCGGCGCTGCACCGCAGGTCGTCACCGATATTAATTCAGCTAGGAGACCTTGGGCTCTTGACGACCGGCCAGCCAGGAGCGTGTTCATATACTGGCGTACTCTAGGGCTTCAAAAAACGGAGAGTGGTGGAAGACGCAGGGTGAGTGTGAACGCGCGCATAGCGCATAGCGGCTCTTGGACGCGCACCCTAGGGGGGGGGGGGGGGGGGTGCAGACGTGAAGCACGTGGAGCGGAAGGGTGCACGCGGTTCGAAGCCGGTGCGCCAGCCAGTCGCCAGGAGTAAAGGTGGACGCAATTGACACCGAAGATATCAAGATGTCTGAGGTATAACAATACCGCAGCTGGGGAAAGCTGCAAAAAATTTCCGCCTTAAAATAGAGCACTCATCGCAATGCGAAGCGACTTGCTGCTGTCTTGGGATCGTTATGCTTCTTCATATATCAGCATGCGCACACGCAAAAAAGAAAGCGTCTGAAATACTGGCTGCGGGTTCGTCTGAGCTCGCTGCGGCACAGCGTTCATATAGAGTCGAATCATGAGCATCCTTGCACGATGTGGTCAAGACGCAGGTTCGGATAACCTCAGGAAAGACTACTTGAAACAGGACAGATCCAGAATAACAACGTCATCAAGAGTTGCGACGTTGTTGTGCAGATCTCTCCGCAGCGTGCACAGCAGCCTAGCTCCCGCAGACATGCGTAGAATCGCGAGTAGCTAGAAATGTGATACTCAGACGCATAATTGTCGTTTAAAAGTACGATATGCTGCAGCAACCCTAAAGTAAAAGCTTGCTATAGTGAAAAGGTCTTAGGGGCTTCAAGAGGAGTTGTTACGTGCTCCTTTGGTTATGCCCGCGCTCTGAAGCACTAGCATCGTCTTAGAGTGGTTTGTACAAACTAGTAAATAAATGCTAAAGCAGCAGCTTATCGAAACGAAAGGTGGCTCACATTTTTCTTGATTCCATTGTTCTCATTTTTCCAATGCAGTGCGAAGTTCGAGCAATAATGTTAGGTTTTAATGGAAGCCATATGCAAGTGCACATTATTGCTCCGTCTGACATTGCACTATAACGACTTGGCAACACAGCAATCGGTATATGGAGCATACATTATACGAATACAACACGATTATGCCTAATACGAATACGACGACTCGGCAAGTGCAAAATGTTTAGAGTGCAAAAACCACTCTGCAGCTACAGAGATCCTCGGTGTTAAACAAGAAACTTCTCTCTCACATTATCCTTCCCAACCAATCGAAACACGCAAAACAGCACTTTTCAAACGATTATACTTTTCTTTGTAGAGGTAGTGTTAGCGACCACCAGTTAACAAGTAGTAATGACAGTAATTACTACAAATAAAGCCAATAAATCAAATACACATATGCAAAAATATCAGACTTATTACGCGCGTCTATAGATAGGAACGCTGTTGGTATTATGCTTTTGTTGGCCAGTGGTACAGCCAAAACATTTGCGATACCTGATTGGTTTGACGGTCCTATGAGGCTTAACGTCCCAAAGAGACTCAAGCTATGAGTAATGCCATAGGGGAGGTCTGCAGATAGATTTCTACCAGCTGCGGCTCTTTAAAGTGCACTGGTATTGTTCGGAAAAATAGCTGGGAAGGTATCCGATGAAACAACAAACAACAGAACAACTTGTGCTAACTAACACGACCCCATCGTGCAATGCAGACGTCGTCTTGTGGACGTAACCGCTGCAGAAATGCTTTTCGCACACATGCTTCGCAACTCGCGGCACTAACACTTCTTTCATTAACTTTACGAAGGGAACGTCTGCAAAGCTCGGTGACGCATAGGCTGTGAAAATGGGCGAGTCTTGTCAATTACCCATACCATCACCTCCATACCCCACACTCGGGAAACCAAGTTTTGGCTGCAGTGGGTAGGGGTGGTTGATTTTATAGAATCGATACTACTATATACAGCAATTAGTATCGATACGGCTATCGATAGTACTATCGATACAACTATCGAAATCACTATTGATAGTACTATCGATAGAACTATCGTAATTATTATGGATAGTACTATCGATGCAACTATCGAAAGTACTAACTATCGACAGTACTATCGATAGCCGGCTATCGATATTGCTATCGATAGTTTCTTTTAGCATCGACAGTTCGATTGTGACTCAACTATCGATAATACCAATAGTACTATCGATAGTTTTGCATCACTAATATGAACGCTGAAAATCGCTTTTGGGATGGACGTCTCCGCGATTTACGGTATTTCTGGTGCGACACCAACTAGTGCATGCTTTCAAATGCTTCCTCTCCATGCACTGACGCCTGCAAATGCCAAAATGGTGCTAATTTTCTTACAGCGACTTCATATGGCAGGAGTTGGTCAAATAAGTATTATGGAGAACCGGGAACCATTCCTGACTCAAGATGTGAACTTACGAGCGCTCAATAGAAATTCCGCAGTTATTTTATTGCGAAGGGGAGGGAGTATTTTTTTTTCTATTTTGGGCGTGCTCGTTAGAGAAATCTCAAAATTTGAGAATTTTTCTCTTCATTCAATAATAGCGCCATTCACGTGGACCGCATAGTTTTGGATTTTCGAAAAGCCTCCGATACCGTTCCACATGCTTCGTTTTTACATAAATTATCTTGACTCTGTATAGACACCCTGCCATAGTCGCTTGGATTAGAAATTACATGTCGGGGCGAACAGAGCGTGTTTTGATCAACGGATCTAAATCAACGCATGTCACCGTAACTTTAGAGTGCCTCCATTATGGGTCTGTTTTGTGGACTGTTTTTTTTTGTCTTTATCACTGATACTGTAAAAGCTCTTGAGTGCGAAGTGCAATTATATGCCGCGGACTGTTCTATCTACAAGAACATTAAAAATGACTGTGATGTCACCAGCCTGCAAAATGGTTTAAATACAATTTAAGGTTGGTGAGCAAAATGGGGCATGTCACTGAACAGTGTTAAATATCAGTTTGTATCATTGGCCCGAAAACGTCTCCCAGTGAAATCACGGACTACTGCTTGAAAACGTTGAACATTGCAAATATCTTGGGGCCTATTTCTCTGAAAACTTAGCATAGAACAGACATATTGAATATATGACCTTAAAATTTCTAGAATGCTTAACCTCATCAGACGTGATTTTATAATGCCCCCAAAAGAGTCAAAGACAGCTATATACAGCAAATGTTCGCCAAATCTCTAGTACGCTTGCGTGGCATGGGACCCTCAAACCTCTTATATTACAGAAAAACTAAACTTCCTCCAAAACCGCGCTGCCAGATTTGGTTCTGGAAACTATAACTTCTGCAACAGTATTACATTAGTCAAAGGCGGCTGGAAAACGCAAGCTCACCGCCAATCGCCGCAAGATTATAATTTTTTTCCGAATTCACTCTGGTCTCACAGAAACAAGCAAGCACTTGTACATTTCTCCTCCAAACTTCATCTGTAAAGGATGTGATCACGAGATGAAAGATCTTGAAATACGCTGTCGTACAGCGTTGTTTTCCGCAATTCATTTTTTCCGCGTACTTCCGCACACTGGAATAAGCTTCGCATGGATATTGCCCAATCTATAGGAGTGCCGAGTTTAAGTCCCTCTTATCGTCCAATTTCTCGTAGAAATTTATCATCCCTTTCACTTTTTCTCTTTCATGCCGCATCGCACTTTCATGCTTTAGAGTACCAATTTCCTACTGTGTTCTGAATTTTTTTTTGTATGCTATGCTACAAGCCTGCGCAGTCTTTTTGGTGTCGTGTTTTCGTTTTTCTTCTTTTTTCCTTTTTCTTCGTGCTTTGCTGTGTGCTTTCTTGTTACCAGCTCATTTTCAGGCATATACATGGTAGTAGGACTCATTTAGTAGTAGGACTCATTTAGTACTCAAAGTAGTAGGACTCATTTTTTTCAACAAAATTTATTCAAGAGAATAGTACAAACGATTACAATTTTTCAAGGTAGCACCCTTCCGCACCTACACGCCGCTACCAATGAGTTTTACAGTTTTCGTACGCCTCCAGGAACGCCTGGACCGGAATGCTGTTTAGCTCCCTCGTCACGGCCTGTTGAACCACCTGTACCGATCCGTGATGTTCCCCCTTGAGCGTCGATTTTATTCTCGGGAATAGAAAAAAGTCTGGCGGGGCCATTTCGAGGCTGTAGGGGGGCTGAGGCATCGTTGCCGCCATGTGCTGGGCAAAAAATCGGGGTCCTCATTCACATGATGAAGAAGATCCTACCGCTTGGCCTTTTCCTCCTCTGACAGCACTCCCGGCACCAACTTCGCGCACGCTTTCCTCATGGATAAGTTTTCTGTCACGATCTCAAAAACTTGGGTTTGAGGAATGCTCAAGTCATACTCATTCTACGATCACTCTTAGGTAAATGTTTCACTCGCTACACATTTTCGTTGGTCTTGCTGGTCGAAAGGCGTCTGGAGCGGTCGTCTTCCTCCACTCTTTCCTTACCTTCTCGGAACAGCTTGTGCCACTCAAAAACCACCTGATCTACCCATGGAAGCGTCACCGTAGGCCTCCTTAATCATGTTCTGAGTCTCTTTGCCCGTTTTACCAAGATTTACTCAAAATTTGATCGCGTATCGCGTATCGAGTAAACACTCCGTGATTCTGCGTGACGAGACGTTTTGACAGGGGTTCACAGTACAAGCGACCTCCTCTCTTCAACGGCCGAGAGCCGACTGCCGATTTTCCCCAGCATTCCCAATATCCCCCTTCAACGATCCTGCACGCGCAGACCACCTCTCGACCGCCTGTTCGCCCAGGAAAAAACCAGTCCTACTACTTTCAGAACAGACCCTGTATTTTTGCACAATGTCCTGCAATAATGCAAGAATTCCATTATGGCGCTGCAGGCACTAGAATGGAGAAATGAAAAAAAAAAACTGAAGGGTGAAATCTTAAGGGTAAGGTGAATAAAATGAACGCAACAAAAACACAGGTTGAGACGAGTCTCAGCTCTCATAGCAATAATGAACGAGGCGTTTCACCGCTAAAATGCTGCCATTTATACGAGACAGCTTCTTGGGCACTCTTGTATGGACTTATATTTGTGAACGACCAGAAAGCCATTCAAAAATCCATAGAATTCACTCTTCGCAGTCGTTTATGGCCACTTCCTTTGAAAGAAAGGTTAACTTTAAATGTCTTTAACGATCTGCACCTTCCTAGTAAAGTTATTTTACGGGTTTATTTGTGGTTACACAAGATTATACATCACTGCTTATCATCCTAACATTATGACGTAAGCAAAACCCCTTATAACTCTACGTGACCAGCAGCAACACTTCTCTACTTTTGTTGTGACAGCATCTACTTTGTAATAATTTTTAACCGTCCTCTTATGCTATAGTTGGGACTCTGTGTGTACGGCACACGTGAACAGTTAACCGTACTCGTTGTCGCCATTCCTACTCTCTGTTTTGACTTGTCGCCTTACGCTCCCTTTTCAACCAGTTGGGACTAGTAAGGAAGACACGTGATGTATCTGCCGATATCTCCCCGTATGCGCAATTAAATATCGCCCCCGGCCTTCATGGGTGGGACGTATTGCCATTTGCTTGCGGTGATTCGCTGCTCGTCACGTCCCATTATAACGACCCCGAAGGGTCTGAACGCGCATCAGCGATAGTCTACTGTTCCATGGTTGGGCTATAGCCAGCCGGGCTTGCACAGGAGGTTTCTTTTTTTTTTTTACCGTCGACCGCGCTCGTTAGTTCTGCAGCTATGGAGCTCATTATGACAGAAGCAGAAGCGGAAGTGTTTTTTTAAAGTTATTTTCGCATGATTTCTCGTTGGAACAAAATTCTAGGAACAAAATAGAAAAACAGCTCTACTGGCATGCCAGATAGCCAGTTTGTCGTTCTATCTTCGACGGTAAGAAACAAACCAACTACTGCCGTCGCTTCATACATGGGAGATGAGTTTTTAGCGCCATTTTAGCGTCTAGTATAATGCTCCTCGAGAACTGTAAATGTGTAGTTCATTTGTGTGTGTGTGTGACACTTATAGCATGCAGCGAAGCATTCGACTGCTGATAAATCTTTTGCTCATGAACTCTTGTGGATTCAAGGGCCAGTCACTGTTTCAGGCAGTAGCAAGAGGTGCATACATGGTTCAATTTATTCACTAGAAATGCAGGCGTTGCTGTTGATTTCAGAAGTAAAAAAACCTTTAAGAAAAATTGGTAAGAAAATTTAAAATGCCATTTTGGCGCTGTTCCCAAGTTCATGCATTTCGCTATGTGATTTTCATGGCTATAAATGGTGGTTAACATGCTTGATAATCGCAGCGTTTTACCTGCATTAATTTTACCTGAAGCACGCTTACCTGCTAACCCAACCTTTTCCTGGAAGAAATAATATTCTTCTCTCGCAGCCCTGGTCTCGATACCGGCAACATCACATTGCAATGACATCATAAGCGAATAGTAACGGATAGATGACCCTTCGGTACATGTGCTTCGTTTGCTCCGCGTACTAATGAATCGGCATCAGCTAGCCCAATGCACCATACTTCGTAATGTCTCGCTTCTCGAGGAAGAAACTTTGGGCATATCCACCTTGCATATTCAGGAACCCAGGAACCCTTCTTTTCTTCTTGTCCTTGCGCTCGGCTCAGTTCCATCCGGGGTGGTGATAAAGCATTGCCTGGTGTTCTGCATCCGCGTTCCGAACACGACGCTGCTCTCGCGTTCCGTGTTCGCAAAGAGAAGGGCATACGCCAAACAGCGAAGTTTTCAGTTTAGTTTCCAAGAGCCTGAAAAGAAACCCTGCCATACGACCAAGAGGGGATTATTTCTCCCTGTTTTTTTCTGGTGCACTTTCGCGAACGTAAGGATACTAATCAGCCTGAAAGAGTCCCCGAAACAACGTCAAGAGCAAGATTAAGTGTGCTTGGTCCCACTGTGAGAGTCTGTCTCAAGATAGGACCTAATTATCAAAGCAGAACCTCGAGCGAAAGCTCCTTCCTTCGCCCGTAACTCCTGGGATTTTCTTTCGTCGTGCAGTGCTTCAGTTCTTTTTTTTTTCCCCGGAAGGAGAAGATATAGTCGAAGAAGAATGGATCACTCGTTCTTAAGCCAGGATTCTTTTTATATCAGTCAGGCACGTTTCCTTTCTTTTTTCTTTCAATTCTTCCTGCTATCTCACGCAGTAGTAGTAGAGGCACAGAATGATGTCAACAGACAGAAAAGCTACGGTAAGCATTCGGGAATATGTCTTTTAAGCCCGGCTACGTGGTTCAGGACACGAAGATATATAAAAAAAACTTGCGCCCTCGCACAGAACTAAGCTTAAGACAGACACATGGATGAAAGAAAAACAAGTGCGTCATGAGTGCGAGCACCCTCAATCGCATAACGCAATCATAGCGCGCCTCGTTAGCGTAGATGGTGGGAAGTACTGCAGCTTCGTTCTCAGCCTTGTAGTCAGCCATCACTACAGCTGCACAATTCATTGTGAAGCGAAACAAAGATGTTACAGGTACTGCGATTGGTTTTAAATGTACCTTAACTGCCTAAAAAACGAAAATCAGCGAAGCAGACAGAGCCAATTTGCCTTATACGCCACTATTATTCACTACAATAAGAATGCGTGCACTAGCACTGAATAATTTGATAGTGGTGGCCCAGTAGACAGTACCAAACAGCTGGTTATTAGGTAAGACGGTGTGGACAATTCGAATTTTATACGGGTGGTGTTTCTGTCACATAATTTTGAAATCCGTGCTGTGAGTACCTAGCTACGTGCATATATATGTATTTGAGTGGCCTAGCACTTGTAGTAGACATTCCACACATTTAGCCCTTATGTGTTTGTTTGAAGCCTCCCTTGTGGCAGGCTGCCCTACCTGCCACAAAGCCCACCTGTCTGAGTGGAAACCTCAGTTCTCATGCAGGCATTGCAGAATCAGGGTGTAAAAGAGTGCAAAGTCCATAAAGTCAGCAATAAAATTCTAATAAGGAAGGGTGTCAGGTTCTCGCCAATGCTATTCACGGCCTTTTTACAGGAGGTATTCCGAGGCCTGAATTGGGAAGAGTTGCGGATAAGAGCTGATGGAGAACGCCTAAGTAATCTGCGATTCGCTGATGACATTGCCTAGCTAAGTCACTCGGAACATGAACTGCAAAGCATGATTAATGAGTTAGACAGGCAGAGCAAAGCGGTGGGTCTACAAATTAATATGCAGAAAACCAAACTGATCTTCGACAGTCTAGGAAGGGAACAGCAATTCGTTATTGGTAGCGAGGTGCTGGAAGTAGTAAGGGAATATGTCTGCTTAGGGCCAGTGACCCGGATCATGAGAGGGAAATAACTAGAATAAGAATGGGGTGGAGCGCATATGATCGGTTCTCTCAGGTCATGAATGACAGTTTACCAATATACCTCAAGAGAAAAATATACAACACCTGTATCTTACCGGTACTCACCTATGGGCCAGAAACGTGGAGGCCAACGAAAAGGGTTTAGCTTAAGTTAAGGACAACGCAACGAGCTATGGAAAGAAATATGATACGTGTAACGCTAAAAGATCGGAAGCGGCCGGAGCGGGTGAGGGCACAAACGCGGGTTAATGACATACTACTCGAAGTAAAGAGGAGGAAGTGGGCTTGGGCAGGGCATTTTATGTAAAGGCAAGATAACCGCTGCTCCTTAAGAATAACGGAGTAAATTCCAAGAGAAGGCAAGCGTAGCAGGGGGCGGTGGAAAGTTAGGTGCGCGTATGAGATTAAGAAGTTTGCGGGGATAAGGTGGCCGCAACTGGCAAAGGACAGGGTTAATTGGAAAGACATGGGAGAGGCCTTTGTCCTGCAGTGGGCGTAATCAGGCTGATGGTGATGATGATGATGCCCACCTGCCCATAGAGTTGTGGGCAACCTGCCCAGGTGTGTGTGTGTGTGTGTGTGTGTGTGTGTGTGTGTGTGTGTGTGTGCGTGCGCGCGCGCGCGCGCGCGCGTGCGTGCGTGCGTGCGTGCGTGTTCGTGTGCGTGCGTGTGTGCGTGCGTGTGTGCGTGTGTGCGTGTGTGTGTGTGTTGCGATGCGAGCCACCGCTTGAATAAACGTCTTTATTCCAGGACAGCCGGGCACTCAGCGCGTGATCTTGAGAGTGCACTGAGAATGCAGGCGAGAGATGACGATGGTGGGCATGTAAAGGTGAAAAAGGTGAAAGTTCGCGCACCACGCTCACGCAAATCCCCCGGCGAGAAAGCGGCCATAATGTCCGCGGTTTAGATAGAAGAGGGGCGGTGGGCGTAGAATTTCATGTGCGAGACGTCAACGACTTCTTGTCAGCGTCAACGACGATCGGCGGCGGTGTGCGTAGGGTCAACGTGGAAGTCACGGGGGATATTTGTTGGAGTACAATATAAGGCCCAATGAAGCGGCGAAGGAACTTCTCACACAAACCAGGGGTGCGGTCTGGTGTCCAGAGGAGAATATCAGCGAGATAAAGGGAGACAAAGTGGGGGCGCTGGTCATAGCGATGTTTGCGATCATGCTGGGCAACTTCCGTGTTCATGCGGGCCAGTTGGCGATAATTGGCCATGCGAGAAGCGAACTGGTCGCCCAGAGACGTAGTCGGAAAGGCGGGAGCAGAGAAGAAAGTGGTATCGAATACAGCAGAAGGTTCACGTGTAGCCAGTGGCGCGCTTAACTGCGGAAATGTAGGCAAAGGTGACGAACGGCAAAATGTTTCCAGTTCTTATGGTCACGAATGATGTAGATGGATACAATATTGGACAACGTGTGGTGAAAACGCTTGAAGAGGTCACTGGTCTGAGAATGACAGCTGTAGGAAGTCTTGGGGGGGGGGGGGGTTCGGCACGGAGTACCTCCTCAAGGGACTTGGGACAGCGATTTTTGTGTGTCCTTCTTTTCGTCTTTGTGTTTTTTGAGGTGTTTGTTGGAATGGATCACCACCAACTAGCCCAACTCACTCTAGTTCTACTTGAGAAAGAAATGCCTTCCTATGGTCGCTAACCAAGATAGGGGGAGCGCCATCGCCCAAATCAATCGCACGCAGGAAAAGTCTGCGGCTTCAGAAGCGGCACAGGAGGGAAGCTGAGCTGTTTCAGCGTACCGCGTCAGATGGTCAATGGCGGTGACCCCCAACGGTGGACGCCTAGCATAAGAGGTACGGGACCAAGCAAGTCGATGGCGACAGTGTCAAAAGGCACAGATGCGCAATAAACGGTTGCAGGGGGCCAGCTGGAAGAGATCTTGACCGCTTATGATGCTGGCAAGACGCTCAGGATTTTTTTCTTTCAATATCAAATCAAGTTTATTTCGTATTTACAGTACATGGTTATGGGGTATATACATCAGGAGGCCCAAAAGTCGAGACTGTAAATGGGGCCTCCTATGGCTACATGAACAGAATACATAAGCCGGCGCATACATAAATGATATGTATTTGGCGACGCTGGTACAAAGTCCGGGCCAGAAGTAGCGCCTCTTGATATGGTCGTACGTTTTGTGGGCGTCGAAATGACCGGCAGTGGCGCCTTGATGGTAAGCCTGTAAAACTCGGTAGAAGGGTGCGAGGTACAACGGGACCCCACTGGTGGCCCATACGGTGGTAAGTGTAGTGCAAGGGTGGTTTATTTGGTGACGCTGAGGAGGACGGAAGCAGCGGTGAAGGAATGGTGGTCCGCCGTCGGTCAGGCTGAGCAGGGTCTTGCTCAGAGCGATGGTAGTGCGGCTGGGCTAACGCCCATCTACTTCTTCACAATGGCCCCGAGGAGAAAAGGGGACATCCTGGCGACTCATGGTGCCGACAAGGCAACTGGGTCGTAGTACGGCTCGAGGCGTTGAGCATGCACAGTCTCGCCGCCACGGCGGCGGAGATCGGCAGACGGCGTGAGCAGCTTAATGATGTAGTTAACTGGGGATGTGTTCTCCAGGACGCGGTAGGGGCCTTGATATTTCGAAATTAGTTCCTTGGAGAGGCCGGGAGTACTAGAAGGTATCCATAGCTATACAAGGCAACCAGGTGGAAAGGCCGGTGCAAGCTGATATTCGTCACGGCTGTGTTTGTGGCACTTCCGAGTGTCTCTTGAGCAACCGTGCGATCTGGCAGTAGTGTTCGGCGTGCTGGGCAGTTTCAGAGACAGCTGCACATTCAGATGCGGAAAGGCGGTAGAGGAGAATTGTGTCGATCGGAGCGGATGGACGGCGGCCGTAAAGCAGAAAAAATGGAGAGAAGCCGGTGGTGGATTGTGTAGCAGTATTATAGGAGTACGTTATATAGGGGAAAACGAGGTCCCAATTCGTGTGGTTGGCAGCGACGTACATGGCCAGCATGTCACCTAGGGTGTGATTAAAGCGTTCGGTCAGACCATTTGTTTGTGGGTGGTCGGTGGTACAAGTCCGATAAATTATATTGCACTCGGCGAGCAGAGCTTCAACGACGTCAGATAAGAAGACGCATCCTCTGTCACTTGCACAATGAGAAGATCACAACTGGTACGAATGTTTAGGTTTATTTACCAACGGTTTCGGACGGTCGACCGTCCTTCGCATGAGATTGAAATTACTTACGAAGTCTTGATCTTGTGAACAGATTCTTTCAAATCGATGTGCCTGAGAGTATGGGATACTTTAGATTCAATACTATGTATGAAGATGTTGGCGTAGGTGGGGGCCATCCTTGTACCCATGGCTGTGCCATCAATTTGTAAATAGTGTTGATTGTTGAAATCAAAGTTGTTGTATTCGAGTACGATTTTCGCAAGTATTTCTAGAACACGTGGGGCAGGGGACTCCTCTTTCCTATCTTGCTTGTACACTTCGGTCAGAGATTTGATGCCATCGGAATGAGGAATGTTAGTGTAGAGCGAGACTACATCTAGTGTTACCAGAAAGGCTCGTTCCAGAAGTTTAAGTCCTGCTATTTCATGAAGGAAATGGTTTGTGTCTCGTATGTAGGATGGATGTGTTGTTGGAATATGCCTGATTAATGCCTGATTAATGTTGCTGCAATATGCCTGATTAATTAATCGTTCACTCACGCGTACTCCCAAAGCACAATTAACTTCCTAGATGTTGAGATTTCCGTAAAGGAAGGCTCACTTACCACCAGCATATATATAAAAACCGACGGACCGTCAACAATACTTACAATTTTAAAGCTGTCATCCTCGTCACTCTAAAACAAGTATCTCGTACTCTCAGACACATCGATTTGAATGAATCTGTTCACAAGATCAAAACCTCGTAAGGAATTCCAATCTCATGCGAGAAGTCCTCCCCAAGTACGATATCCCCCCGCCATTGTCGACGATGCAATTCAAGGGGCATCTAAACTTAACCGAGAGAAAATACTAGAGGGACGTCGACGCAGTGAAGATACAGATCGCCGGGCAAACTTGGTACTCACCTTCACAAGAAATCCCCCCAACGTAAAGAAAATCCTCAAAAAATATTTCAACATTCTCGAACAAAGCAAGCGCCTCGCCAAAATTTTCACTACTCCCCCTCACGTAGACTACAGACGACCGAAAAACGTCGTAAACATTCTAGTCCACACAAAAACATATAACCACCTGGGGTTGGGGTGCCGACCCTGCGCAAAAAGTAGATGCCAGGTCTGCAAACATATGCCAACAACAAGCCATGCAATAAGCACAGCCTCAGGCTATAAATGGAAAATCAATGTCAAATTTAATTGTGACTCCTCCAATGTTATCTACCTCCTAGAATGCAGTGTGTGCAGTATGCACTACATAGGGAAGACGGTATACCCATTACGAATTTGCTTTAATAGCTGCCGCGCTCATGCCCTATCTCTACTCAACCTCCCCTTGTCAAAACACATTAATGAGAAAAAGCACCCATTTGACGCATTTAAATTAAGTCTTACAGGGTGGGTTCAACAACACCTGGGAACGGGAGCAGAGTGAGTCGTACTTTATTTATAAGTTCGGAACAATTGCCCAAGGCATTAATGAAAGCCTGGGCGTTTTGTCTTCAATCCACCCCTTGCAAAACCAGTGCTGACCTTTGAGTGCCGGCTTGACATGTTCGAATCCTTCGCAAGCTTCCCCCCATACACTTACAAAGATGTGTTCATCCCACACCGCACTCTTACCTTCCCCCGTTCGACCATCTTGACGAGCGCGGCGCAATCAAAGAACCCTCGCTTAAGCACTCCCGCCATTGATAGTGGCCCCACGCGACTTTTCTTCCCCAAAGTCGCCTACGTTTCCAGTTTTGTCTTTTTTTGTTGTTGTTTTTGTGGGTGTGTGCATGTGAGCGCATCTACAACCCACGTGTGTCCAGATAAATTCCACTCTGCTCGACTTGACTCACCGTGCCAAAAGAGTTCCACATGGCAGAAGTCTCCACTCTTTCCACATTTGTTTCGTTGTATTTTGTTTACTCGTTTAAGTCGACTGCACGTGATTGGATCTCAAATCTGTTCTGTGCTTCGGCGACTGTCTGTTTCTATACAATTTACTTGCTTCCGCTACGTTACGACTCAGGCTGCCGTCCATTCTTCCCTCCCGCCTTTTTTTTTCTGCCCTTTTCTTCGTCTTTCTTTTCTCCCCGCGATCGCAGACGTGGGTGGCGGGCGGCGACATTTACTCTCCCCCCTTCCTGTTCCATTTGTGTATTTTCTTTTTTTTTGAGGCCTTCTTCCCTCCCGTATCGTTTGCTTCCTGTGTTTGTTCATGTGTGGAACACCTGAACAGACGAAGACCCCTTAATTAAGAAGAAAAGCAAGAACCATATAACTTTAGTCTTGAAAAAGGACAGGCTTTGTCAGAAACGACGACTCGAAATAAATGTTTACATAAATGAAGCGTTGCTCAATTTCGCACTTTACCTCTAGCAACCAAGTACGTTTATCTTTTTGTGCTATATACAGGGTCTGTTCTGAAAGTAGTAGGACTGGTTTTTTCCTGGACGAACGGGCGGACGAGAGGCGGTCTGCGCGTGCAGGATCGTTGAAGGGGATATTGGGAATGCTGGGGAAAATCGACAATCAGCTCCCGGCCGTTGAAGAGAGCAGGTCGCTTGGATTGTGAACGCCTGTGGAAACGTCTCGTCACGCAGAATCATGGAGCGTTGACTGGATCACTGATGCGCGATCAAATTTTGTGTAAACCTCTTTCAAACGGGCAAAGAGACTCACGACATGATTAAGGAGGCCTACGGTGACGCTGCCATGGGTAGATCAGGTGCTTTTGAGTGCCACAAGCTTTTCCGAGAAAATAAGGAAAGAGTGGAAGACGACGACCGCTCCGGACGCCCTTCGAACAACAAGACCAACGAAAAGGTGTACCGAGTGAAACATTTAATGAACAGTGATCGTAGGATGAGCATCAGAGTGATTGCTGATGACTTGAGCATTTCTCAAACGCAAGTTTTTGAGATCGTGACAGAAAACTTAGCCATGAAGAAAGTGTGCACGAAGTTGCTGCCGCGAGGGTTGCCAGAGGAACAAAAGGCCAACCGAAAAGCGATCTTCGAGGTTCTTCATGATGTGAATGAGGACCCCGATTTTTTGCCCAGTACAAGGTGGCAACGCTGCCTCAGCCCTGCGAGACTTTTTTCTATTGCCGAGAATAAAATCGACGCTCAAGGGGAAACATCACGGATCGGCAGAGGCGGTTCAACAGGCCGTGACGAGGGAGCTAAACAGCATTCCGGTCCAGGCGTTACTGGAGGCGTACCAAAACTGGAAAACTCTTTGGCAGCAGCGTGTAGGTGCAGAAGGGTGCTACTTTGAAAAATTCTGATCGTTTGTGCTATTCTCATGAATAAATTGTATTTAAAAAAATGAGTCCTACTACTTTCAGAACAGACCATGTATATATACAGGGTGTCCCAGCTAACTTGGACCAAGATTGTAAAAAACCTAAGCGTTCTTCAGAACTGAAATTACGCGGATGATGTTAGGGTTTATCTAAAGTTACAGTAGCATTTTTTTGCTTGACCTACTTGAATAATTAGTCCGGATAAATTAATTAACTTTTTAAATATAGCTTGAAACGTTCAGGCGTCAATAGGAAAGTTGTGGCGCTCCACAAATATCGTCCTACCCAGGCACTTCCAACGAGATAGACTTAGCGTAGTCGTTTTTATTCAGGAAAAACGAAAGCCCGCGGAGTTTAAAAAATACCACGTGACAGATGTTTGGTAAAAACATCGCCTGCGCCTTGCCTTCTCTTCGCTTACGAGAATGGGCTTCAACCTTTGCTTGGCTGTGACGTTACCGGCAGCGGCTGCCGACGGCGCTCCGAAAAAGCGCTTCGTCAGGAGCCGCTCGTTGATGTCGCTGAAGAGCACAATTATCGCCGCAGAAACAGGAGCCGCGCCTTCTTTCAACTGCCGCCCGAACCCACTGGCGCTTATCTTGGAACCAAACGCTACGCGAAGCTCTGTCGTGGGCAGCACGAAAGGAGCGAAGCGAGCGATGTTTTTCACAAAGCACGAGTGGAGGCGCTGTAATTGCGGAGCGTTCGGGCGCACGAGGCGCACTATATATATATATATATATATATATATATATATATATATATATATATATATATATATATATATATATATATATATATATATATATATATATACACCTGGCAGGTTGCGATGAAATCACAAAGCCGCGTGACCTAGGTGGCACGTGGAGAATGAACAATGCTAAACAATGGCCGAACAGAGCTAGCGCACTTTATTCACACTTGGCCGAACTACGCCAATCGATCGTCATTTCTTTGTTTCACATTACGCGTGATTTACAAACCAGGTTAATGCGTTGAGGTTGAGTACGTGTGTGTGGTGTGTGTGTCATAAATTTAGTCAGCAAAGCTCGTGAAATGAGTATCGTAGATCAGTTAATGTGCACAGGATGCACTGGTTGCGCGCTCAATACTACACCGTAGGTGTTTAAAGCAGCGCCCAGTGCGTACAAATCAAAAAAGTGCGCCGATTGTGGCTATGTAATAAGCCGCTGCGTCTGCTCACAAAACTACCCTGTGCTGTCGGAAGGACACTGAGTGTTGAGTTGTGACCTGTGATGGCCCGTAAATTGGCAGCTAAAGGACATTCTCTTGAATTCTATATGCGGTCAGTGAACAGCTTCGCGACTTGCATCGAGACATGGTGCTGTTCTTTTCTGGCGTGACTGCCATCGCAAGAGAGGCTGATGAACTGTCATTCCTGCAATACTGCTGGGGACAGCAGTCCCAACGCGCTGCGCTGTAATACAAAGCAGGAAAAAAAAGTCACTACGGGATACTGCACAAAAACAATAGGAAGACGGGGTGATGGACGAAAGCGGTGGGTTTCGAGAGCGCCTGCATACCGGCACGGCGCAATGATACGCGGCCGGTGGAATTTCATATGCGTGTCTCGGTATTCCACGCCCGCGTCAACGCTGAAAGCTGATCGCGGCTCGTCTGGCATCTGCTTAGCGCGACACTTAAATGGTATGCAGTAACAAGAACCGGAGCCGTGTCATATCGGCGTCTAGCGTACAAGGACCACCTCCTCTTTGTCTTTCTTTCGCGCTGCTACCGTATCCTCTTTAGTCGACGACGTAAGCCGTTATAAGGTGGTCTCCAGGAAGATATTGGTATTCGGCGGTGCATGTCTCAAGGATCGCATATTCGAGTAGAGAGAGTAGTTGTCCGTGCTTTGGGGCTAGACGGGCAAAAGTGAAGAAGAAGAAGAGGCTACAGAGAATCTTCGTTTCACGAAAAGCAAAGAAGTCTCCTAAGAGGGCGTGCAAATGGCGTGCTACATCCTATACAAATGTAGGTTCATGGGAAAGGATAAGAACAGGGTAAGCGGATGTCTGTCAACATAAAGATGCTTGAACTATGAACTGGACAACAGAGAGTTTTAGCGCTGCGCGCTTTGCATGAGTCCGTGCTTAGTAGAATAACGGGTCCCGAGTGCGTATGCGCAGAACGCTGAGGAGGAAATAGCGTTAGCGCGGGCACGAAATTTTTAGAAGTTAGCGTTGCGGCTTTTGCGCATTTAGTGTGAAAACATCGTGCCGTCCTTCGAAGTGAGAGCCTCCGCTTCAGCCAAATAAGCAGTCGTTGCGCTTCTGGTCGGAGCGCTTACCGGTTACTGCTGGTGTTCTTCCTTTTCGCTATTACTGATCTTGCTTAGACTAGAAAGTGCACGCTGTAATTCGCCCCTGTTTCTAATATGCACTCTCAATCCTGGCACACCTGGGCCTAATGAGGCCTCAAGCTGCGCTGCAACCGTCTGAATCTTTTCGGAACGTAACAAAAATAGGTTTCAGGCTTCGTTGCTGTGTTTTAGGCACTTAAATAATTTAAAACGGCAATTTGTATTACAATATAAAAAGTGATTTGAGCTTAGCATGTCACGTGAGGGAAAGTATTCTTGCTCGAGCGGTGTGCTTAGCACTACTTTGACTACATGGCGCCACTGAGTTTACGTTCCTTATTTCACTGTAGTTTCATTATCAAGTTATTTATTTGGTATTATTATGTGGCAAATAAGCGTTACTGTATCCATTGACTGTAAAATATTCTAAAATATAATATTTTGGCTAATCAGCGGCAGTGGCGATCAATTAAGAGGACCTTTCACTTCTATGTGGAAAATTGAAAATAGATCGTGTTTAACGCTTTCGGAACGCTATACAAGCACTATCTGTGGGTATAAGTTGGTTGCGAGTCTTGCGACGCGGTAACGCAATTTTCCTTATGTCCGCTATCACGCTAACGCAATACTAAAACTATCCAATATCATGCTGCGTCCATGTGCCCACTGTTTACCTTTCCAGGCACACCGTTAATGCGGGACTGCTTAAAACTGCCCAAGCTTAGCCTGAAATTGTTCACGGCTGTCACAATTTGAAAATCAGTTTTAACCGCCAGCATGAACTCATGTAAGCAGGCGGCAGCTGTTGTGGGAGGATTAATTGCTTGAGCATGTTCTTAATTAAACAGTACGGGTAGGCCTGGCCGCACTTCGCCGCTCCTGACCTTCAGGACTTTTGGGCCTCTGTTGGCGAGGTGGTCTTGCGGTTTAATATAATTTTGCGGCTGAAATGTATGATGCTGAGGTCACTCTATGTCGGGAATCTGTCACACAATTTTGCATTGTATGCCTTTTATGCTACATTGACTGAGCTGAACTTAGTGCATATCCTCCGATCGGAAGTTGCAAGGAGCTCACTGTCACCGCCCATTGAAGCTGTTGTCTTCTAGGTCAGATGAGTCCCGCCTGACCGTTTCCTTCGTCTTCATCTGCGAACGTTTCTTCCAAGTCGCACCGTAAGACTCACTGCATTCTCGACACTACGATGTTTCTAGCGTGTTGAAGGACATAACCTCTCAATCAGACACTATAAAGTAAGACCGTGAAGTGTTACAAAGAAGGAGTTTTTTTGTTTTATAAGCCTTAGCGTAAATATAAGTAAATCATTCTCAAACATTACCAGGAGTTACCTACAACCACTGCTTCTAGCATTTGGAGAGATAAGACATATTTACCGATGCCACAAAATTCGGAGCACATTTGGAAAGCCGGGGCGGCGCGGAAGGAATTATGCCCGCTGCGCCGTAAATGATTCTAGAAGGTTGGATAAATGAACCGCCGATACCGATGGGCAGCAGGTAACCATTTGTGTGCTGGATGAGGCCCTCTCCACTTCGCTCGCGCGTGGCAACGCCGGGTCGGAAGGAAGCGCCTCAATTTTTCTGAAAGCCTCTCTCCACGCCTGACTAATGGCGATGCGCGCCCGGCAAGAGGGGGAGAGAGAAGTTGTACAGTGGTGAGCAGCCTTGTCTAGAGCGCTCGGGCGGTGCACTTCCTTGCAAACAAATCCAGATTTTGTGGCAGCCTCTAGGGTCCAGCTGCAACGCTTGCACGGAAGTAGCGCCAGATAGCCTCGTAAATAAAGCAGGCACGAAAACTTTGCCCTGTAATGAGGGGCTGCTCTCTAATTTCGGTTTTTGTTACCAAGTGCGCGCTGCTCAAGCGCTCTAGACAAGGCTGCTCACCACTGTAACGAACAGAACAGAAGAAACGAACAGACGTGGCGCGCCTTATATAGGAAGGACGTATAGCGCTGTCCGTTAGCTGGTGCCGTAGGTCAAGCTTCGGAGAAGCTCGCCCGCACGAATCCCGGGCAACACCGCTGTCGGCCAAGCATTGGCCTGCGAGGTAGCGCGTGCCAGTCTGCGCGAAGGCATATTCTCCGGTCGTCGGAGTGTCGCAGTGCCCGATGGACAAATTGTGTTCTGTTTTGTTTGCCTCTCTCGTATATTAGTGCACTTTAGGTGCAAGACATTGCTAGTATTGTGGCCTCTCTCTTGTGTTACTTTGCATGTGTTGCATTGTTTTATAGATCACTTAGTATGTGTTCTTACGAGTGATTATAAATTCCTCTCTATCGACTCTTTGCTATGTAAAGTTTGTTTTGTTTGGGAACCTTTCACTCTGATCCATTCGCTGGCTTTCGGACGGCAAAAGCTGGACACTAAACGACCGCCCCTCCTTTTTCTCTGGGTAGTTGGCTTCTGGCTGAGCTACCCACGCTGAGTCGAGAGCATTTCCTCTGAGACTGAGACCGTTACCTCCACACTCTCTAAGGTTGTCTGGGATCGCGCGCGTCAAGCGCGCATAGGTGACAACCACTAACAGCAAAAACAACTCAGTCCGCTACTGCTCATTAATAAAAAAGCCTATTTCTACCTATCTACGGCCGGCGGGCCTATACGGCTGGCGTGCTTTTCGTGTAATAAGCCCACATCCCGGTATAGCTCTACGACTTCTTGGGCATAAGAAGCAAAACCATACGTCCGCGGATTGTTATTAACCATTTTATCACTAGCTCTTAGATGACGGCAACGATTATGGCGAATATGGGGTTTTCACTATAATAAAGAAAATTGTTTCCTGACCTTTTTTTATTAACTTTGTGGTGAAATTTTACAGCTTCTCCAAAGCACGCATGTCCTGAGAGGGCATATAAATATTGCCGTACCAGTATTCCAACGCACTATGCCGCACCGTGGGCAGTCCAAGCAGAAAGCCTCGTCGCAGTAGACTGCCAGCCCGCGACATCCGGATTCTATGAAGCGTAAGAGGAATGATGTCATTTTTAAGGTGTGCTGCACATCCTTATCCGCATAAGGACTCCGCTCTCCCGTATGCAACCTCATAAAGCCGTTCATCCCGGCCTGTGTTCGCATTACTGATGCCACATCATAATCTTCCACGGCATCAGAGCAAAATACATGGAGCGATTTTACGGCGGAAAGTCGGTGAACTCAGCCCAACGGCGCTCACTGGACACCTGGCATTCGAAAAACATTCCGCCGCCTCGGATCTGGACCGGCCAGATATTGACGCGCTGCGTCCGATGAGACGGGAAGCAGCGGCTAACGCGAACTAATGGAACCACCGAAAGCCCTCTCCTCCTTCTGTTTAACTGCTTACACCAGTCGGCGCTAACATGGTGGGCGGCAAGCTAAGCTGTGAGTAGCACAGAATTGTGACTGTTGTGAAAATATTCCAATTTTAGAAACGCGAAATGACCATTTTTAGAGACAATACGACCTAATCTGGCTTCCAAATGGCCATGTTGCCCCCTGAGGCAAAAAGTGTGGAGGAAAAACGTGCCGCTGGTATCCACAGCTGGACGGTAGCTCCAAGATAGAGAATTTCAGGCTTTCGATGGCGCAAATCCTCACACAGGCCTCTGCACGCGTGCTACAATTGACATAATGCCACAGAAATGAAGATGATCAACTTACGAAGCGGATCACTCAAATAAAAGGCTTTATTCCTGATTCGTTGCAAAATATCTTATGGGGACCCTTTCTTATTTCGAATCTGAGAGTACTATGACGAAGATAGTATAAACTTAATTTTTTTCCATCTGCGTACTATCGTAGATAATTGCAAGGTGTGCACTATCTTATCTGAGAGGAAAACGCTAACATACCGCAGCACGTGCGCACGAAAAAAAAATTGCCCAGACTTTCTTCCTACTGCCTAAAGAGTTTAGCAATGGCTGCAGTAACTCACCGCGCCAGGAAGTCACGGTGAGCTTTGGACCACATGGCCATAGCTTGGAGTTCTGTTACTTGCTACGTTTCGGCAAGCTGTCCGCGAGCGCTTCTCTTGCCATGACTCCGCTCTTCAGAATGTTCAGCTGCACGCAGCTTTCGTCGCCAGTAATGCATGGAAAAGCCTTGTCGGTAGTGAGCTGCTGGCTTACGTGGTATGACAGGAAGGAGTCCAACTGGCGGTTCCACCTCGAGGCAAGCCGAGAGCGGGAAGTGAGGGCGCAGCCGTCTGTGCGGCCTTTCCAGGGCGCCTTCTGTGTTCCCGGTGGCTGTACATAGTGGTCGGTTTTCCTTTGGTTTTGGTATTACATGAGAATTTCCGGCGGGTGCGTTCACAAATATCTTTACTTTCCAGTGTACCCATTTTATGCATTCAGCAGACGTGGGAAAATCGGAAAAAAAATTCTAAGCAACTAGCTTGTAGGAGCAAAAAGACCAGTGAATGACACTGTAAATGGCCTCTAAAATGCCAAATCAGTTCCTTTTCTGTTGGGAATATAAGAGGGAAATGCTAACAAAAACGGCAAGCAAAGGAACGTGAAAATGAATGGGTAAATGTTTGCAATCGTGGGACTGCTTTTCTAAATTTATATACCCTTCAAAAACCTGCTACCGGTTTCTGCGAAGTAATCTCCTAAAAAGAGGCTTTTTTTTTCTTTTCTTAGCCTGCGCAACACTGCATTGATCTTCCTAAAACCGCTCTCAAGTCAACCGCCCCATTTTTGGCGCGACCAATCGAAATTTTTTCCTAGGAACGAAGTGCTCGCCGCGGAGGCTCAACGGCTACGGCGTTTTTGTGCTCGAAGAATAGAATCCTGGTCGCGGCGGCCCCGTTTCGATGGGGGCAAAATGCGAAACCGCCCATGATCTGTACGATATCAGTCCAGGTCCAAGAACCCCACCAGGTTAAAATGAACTAGGAGTCCACCACTACAGAGTTTCTCAAAGACTCTCAGGACATTAAACTTCCCTTGCCATAAAAGGGCAACGAAGTTTCTACGGTACACTGTGTGCGAAAAGTTGTCTTTTGTAATCATACGAGCGCTCTTGTAACTAGTTTTGTCGTGCGACCTTACCCAGCACTACTACATTTGTAATGTATCATTGCCTCGGAAATGATCACGCTTACGCAATGCTTCGCCCGCAAACAGCTTTCCTGCACGTAAGCGGATTACCCTTCTTCTATGCTCCATCATAATTCTAAGCCTGTCTTTTTATCTTTAATACCCTCTGCCCCTAACTCCGGATTATGTGTCTCGTGTGTCACTAATGTTTATACTTGCTGTCGTAACCTCTGCCAATAACGCTCAGAAGGGTCAGTTTGCTTCACTGTCAACACAGCTCAATTTTTCCCATTGCCTGCAAGCTTCTCATTTTTCCTGTGGTGCTTACTTCATCTCGAGTTCGACTCGTTTTGGTTTCGTGCTGCGAAAACAGGACGCTAAAGTTCACTATATATCATTATAGTTCATTTCTGTTTTTTTTTTTCTACCAAACGAGAGCATGTCTAGACTGTGGTAACTGAACGACATAGGTTGGGCTAGACAGGGCATTCGAAATTAGGCTTTCAAACTATTTTAAACCGAAACGATGAGAAATACACAAAGTGACCACGTGCACGAAAAGTGTGAGGGTAATTGCCGCCGCCAATATGCTACTTATCCTAAATCAATAAAGGAACTTCTTCATCGTTGGAGTTAGTATGCACGCTTTCTTTGGAAACAAATGTGGAGGGTATTTGTAGACAATTAATTCCATCTGATAAATTTTTTTTCGAATCACGCACATGTTCCGAGATATGTAACTCCAGATTTCGTACTCGGTCAGCGTATTTACGCATGCAAGTTCGCGACGATCAACTCAAAATTCCCTCCCGGCCTTACGCCGCCATTGCACATGGCGTTTCGTACGCCAGCGTCGTACAGCAATACAAGGGAAACTGATGACTGTTCGCCGACTAGAGAAATAGTATTGGCACAATGATGTAAGCGCAGAGGAGCCGTGCCTACTGACCCAAGTCAACCCTGACTGGGTATTTTGCCGTGCCTTAAATGGCAGTGCCTTTCACCCGTGGCAGAATATGCTGTGGGGACGGAAATCAACAGCTCGCAGCGATGGTTCACTGTTTATGACGTTTGGCAGCTAAGCACAACACCGCGGGATGGAGGCGAAATGCAAGAGACGTACGGCCACATCCTGTGCTACGGCAGGGCAGATTAAGGAACCGCAGGTGGTCGAAATTAATCCGAAACGCGTCTCTGCGACGTTTTGCAGCCGGCCAGCATCTATCTTGACATTTACGAGTGAAATCGCCTGCACAGATCAAATGTTGTTTGCAGGGTTAACTATGAGCGTCATTGGTCAAAAATTCATCGTTATGCTTTGACCGTTGTATATATATAGACCAAGAGAGAGAGAGGGAAGGAAGGGAGTTCTGGTTGGCTACTTTGCACTTGGGGAAAAGAAGAGAAACTGTAACGGGACAAGAAAAGAGACGACGTCAGTTAAGCACGTGCGTGCGGCAAGATCTCAACCATACTCCAATTCACAAAGGATGAATTTCCGCTGCTCCTCAGGGTAGGGTTTCTCACATTAAATTTTAATGACTTTTATTTATAAACAAAACAAATATCGCGCTGAGTGGCCAACGCCGTAACTGACGGAAGTGTCGCATACAATAAAATCAACGGCCTTACCGTGCCGTCCGTGTTTAGCAGGCTTTCTTTCGATACGGCAGCGTATAAAGAATGGAAGGAGTGGACAGCAAGGACTTCACGGCGAAGAGCCTATCGCAACGAATGAGCATGAGTGCGACGTTGAATTTCGTGCTCGTAACACTGCCTTTCATTTACGTTTGCTGAATCGATTGATATGCCTGTGTGTTTACCTGAGGAAACATTGAAAGCGAGAACGAAGTTGAAAGGATATTAATTGCTAGGTGTCGTGTCTTTTGCACAAGCTTACACAATTTCCTCATGGTTTCGTTCTTTAATTTCACATTATGCCTCGAATCTTTATTTGTCTTTAGCAGCTCGTGACAAAGCCGCCAAGGTTAGAGACAAGCAAGTGCAGCTGCCAGCACCATGACCTTCGTGATGGTAATCACTGTTTGGTAGTAGTGTGCTTAGTTATTAAGCCAGGACGGAAGGCTTGCACCAGCGTGGCGCAAACGTTGGGGAAGCTGGAATTTCAGCCAGCACTCAACGTTCAAGCGTTAATCAGACAGCTCTATAGAATTACACTCCTAAAAAAATTTAGTAAAAAGGTAGTAAGTGCAGCAGTTACTAACTCTGACTTCGTTTTACTACCTTTTATCAGCTATTTACTACCCTCTTCAAGGTATAGCTAGTAAAAGAAGTCCTTGCTACCTTTTTACTAACTAGGGTCGCTAGCTACTACCTTGCTAGTAACCTTTCCTTTAACCCTAAAATAAAGTCAAAGAATATAAAGTGACACAGATTGTCGTGCGAATAAATTGGTTTTGTAATTAAACATTTCTGCAGGGGCATATGGTTAGGTAGACTAAGCTGTTTCTACAGTCTCAACTTCATAATTAACGCTGGTATCTTAGCTCAACCCGCAAGAGCCACTAGCCCGGAAATGAAAGTCTGATTTACGGAGTATATAAGACTGAGAAAGATTTGCCTACATGTGCACGCGCAGTGCGCGAGTGAGACTGTTTCTGAACCTTTGTGGGCCCACGGTAAGGTTCTTGATGTCATCGCCTCAAATAATTTGTACATGTATAGCGCGATAAGCTTAAACATAAGTGTGTGATTTACGGCCAGCGCGCTCTGATAGCTCTGTCTGGATTCCGGAATTAGTCCAATGGACTGTGAAGCTTTTTTCATTTTTCGAGTACGTATAAATTTGACAAGCCACGCCAGCACACCGTACATGAATCTAGCAACATATGCGAGTTTCTATTCATTTTCTTAGTAAATACAACAAGGTTCCCGTTACTAACTGCAGGTAGCAGTCGTTACTACCTTCCCGTTACTAACTGCAGTTACTAACAGCGTAGTAACATATGGGACAACCAGTTACTACCCCAAAAGTAAGTACCGCTACCTTTTTTCTAGGAGTGTATGACGTCCTTACTTTTAACGATCCAAAGCGCTACTTCCAAGCGCGAGGCACTCCATGTTGAATCTTGCGGTTGTGGCACTACCACGTATACTGCATCGCTCTGCTGCATTTTCTTTTTGCATCATATTTCCTGTTTATGTCATGCTTATGCCTGCTTCGTCAACAAATCTCGGTACACTCGGACCACTCGCTACACATCTGACCTTTCTTCCCCTAAGCGTGTTAATAAGCCATATGCATAACTGAAAATTCGCTATAAAAACGTGATGCCTACTGTTTTGTCGTGACTTAGAACTGTAGTTTCACATCGTCACTTAAACTTTCCCTTGACACAGCAAACCAACTTATGAGCTGTTCATTATTATATATTGTTTCCTGTTGAATCTGTTTTGTAAAGTCAGCGGATAGAAATTGCTTGTGTGGAAATCGAGAGATAGTAATCTGTTATCTTCAAAATGTCGCCGGATGAGAGTCAGTGTCTGACAAACCCTACGTCCCAGGCGGCAGCAGAATTTGCGAGCTGCATAAGAGTTGGGGCTGGTAATCCATAAATTGACACATTACCAACCTTCCTGGAATTCTTTAACTACCGTGCTATTTTGTTCATTCGGCGCGCCTTTGCTGGATACAAGATAGGCTAGTAACGACAGAGGAGAACCTGATGCAGGAACAAGTTGCGTGCGGCACTATGACGTACCGCTTCACTGGCAATCGGAAGATTGTATGGTGATTCCCGATATTGTTAAATTCGAAAAACAAATAAATTGACTACCATCGAACCATGACCACGAGGCTTGGTCGCTAGTGCAGGTTGAAGCTTTTATTCCTTTTCTTTTTGTCAGATATATAGAGAAAGTAAGTAATTTTTATTTCTTGATTTTTTTTTGCGCTGCTGGCCCGTGGAAGACAAGTGTCAGTTAATGCGGCCCGCCAGGCACGAGTTCAGACCCCTGGCTCCTGGAGCTTACACCCCAGAAAAGTGGTTGCGTAGACACGTGCTTCGTATCGAAGAAAAAAGAAAACGCCATTACTTACTGCTGAAAAGACGGAGACGATCGTGATAAGCACGAGATAGATAAACACCCTGGGCGTCAATCACCGCGGTTAGTTCTGATTATTTCGACCTAAGGGCATCTTCTGGCGAAGTGTCAGGATTATTTTTTTTTACGCCGCACAGGGAAAACAATATGTTTTGTTGTTGTTGTTTTTCACAATACGGAGTGTCTCTTGCGAGTATTTTGCAAACCTCGATGAACGAATACAGCTGATCGACGGCTTCTATTGTTTTGTAGCTCGCACAGGACCGTTTCAGAGCTTGATATTACTCGCAAGATGTTGCATTTCATCAGCGGCTTAGCGAGCACTCCCATCTTGTCAAACACATCATCAGTGATGCCCGCGTGAATACGCGTGTTAACTCTTGCTTTGTCTCTGCGCCAAGTAAGTCAGCTGGACAAGTTGGTTCACAACGACACAACAAAAGCGAACGCGAAAAATGGGGTGAGGGAGGAATGGTGGACACAAAACAAGAGTTGATGTCGTTTTTTTTTCTTTCAGTTTTTCGCGCTGTTTTTTATTGTATACTTATGCCCTGCTCATTTTATCTCGATTTTGTCGTCTGGCTTCGCTTGCTGCATCCGGTATCATCAGATTTCTGATTTCTTTCGGCATTTTTATGCAGTATATTAGTTTGTGGGGAACGGGCCAATTCCAGACCTCGTTGATATCAACATTTTGTAGGTCTTCGGTTTTCCCACTTAAGCACTTGACGCATGAAATAGCCATTTGGTTCTTCATAATTTGGGGTAACTCACTTGACCACGACATGTTTTCCACCCTTTTTGTCCGCCGTATATGAAGAGAAACAGCGAGAAGCGTAAGTGCTGCCAGAAATCAGGAGCAAGCTAAGGGACCCCAGAAAAGAATTTATTATTCCTGTTAATCTTGAATGGACACAGCGTCATTCGCAAACGGGAAAGGCCAGCGTGCGAGATCACAGAACGCTTTCTCTCTCTATTCACTGATTGGTCTTCCTGCGACTGTAGCTTTCTCCCTTTTTTTTTAAATCCCCCTTTCCCCTGCTCCAACCTGTCGCAGTTGCGGTGATACCCCTAGCTCGGGGAACATTTACAGGAGCCGGACAAATTTCTTTTACCATCAGAGTCATATTAGCGCTCCAACTTTCCTCCCAAGGCGCCTTGCGGTGCAGCTTATCAATCACATTTCACGCATGCGTCTACACTAACATATAGAAACACGCCCAAACACACGCGCGCACGCCAATTGCATTCCATTCCTGTTTATTCGAGGACCCATCTAAAGTAATCTGCTGAATTTTGACCAGTGCCAGAGCTGTTGCCTCCGCTACCGTCGCCAATGTGAAGGTGTTGTTAGTTGGATGGATTACACGCGATGCGTTGCAGTTACGCAGCCGTATTCGCCACGCAACCATCGGCTTCTCGAGGGAAGGATGCAAACGTTCCCACTTTTTGACGCCACTCGCGGATTCGACCACCGCACAGCATTTTCAGTGCATGGTCCTCACTCTCGTTTTCCCTTGGAAAGCAGTGAATCTGAAAGCTACGGCTGGCCAGCCCCTGCACAGTCAGAGAAGCACCGGGAGTAACATTTGGCCCAGGGGGCGCATGTATCGACAAGGCGGGTATATTGAATTCTGCATGCATGCAGACCCGCACGTTCCGGTAGCACAATAGAAAACTGACAGGGCGAGAGAGCGGCGATAAATGTGACGGCACGCTCAACTCACAAGGAGATAAGCGTGCGGTGCAAAGAGGAAGAAAAATAGATGAAGGTGCAAGAGGAGAGCGCTCTCTTTTTGTCGTTGATGAATTGGCGCCCTTGCGAAGGCGCTCTCCTCGTGAGATTCCTATGCAGGCGAGCTCATTGTTAAAGTTCAGTCGCCCGTGGGGGGAACAGCATTGTTCCGCCTTTCCTTTTCTTTCGATTCTTTTGGCATACTAAAATATAGCGCTGTTGTGAACTTTCCTGCGTATATCGAGTAAAATTGGTTCCGCGCAAAGTGGCCGATGCGTTCGTCGTCGCTACAGGCAGAAAGGCGACTCTGCTTATGCTTTGAAGAAGACACGAAGGCCCTTCCTCAGAATGACCATTCCATCCAACTGCGCGTTCTGGCAAGCTTTACGCATGTACACACGGCGGGCACTGCAGCTATATATAACCCGGCGATTGTGCAGTGTTTCCATCTTGCTTGCTGTCGATGTCGTTTTCTTGTACTGTCTCCGGCAGCAGAGCAGTAACAGCCAGCCGAAGTAATGTGCATGTCGAGAGCAAGAGTAGTGCGTGTCACGCACTGATGGGTGGTTCGCTGCTCTTGCGTTGTATTTTCGCGTTTCCAGCAAGCCGAAGGGCCACAAAAATACTGATAGACGTCTAGATGAAAACAGCCACCCCTTCCTCGGTCTAGACTGCGGATAAAGGGGGGAGGGAGGAGTTGCATGGAAATGTAGTCTAATCGAAGCTCTCATGCTCCCAACTATACGCGAGCTTTACTTCTACGCTCACCTGCACTGTTTATGGCTCGACGAGGGTAGGTTTTTGAAAGCTGTGGAACTGGCGCCACCTACACGAAGTTTTTCACACCCTAGAGCTGGCCGTAGCCCCGTTGGCAGCTTGGCAGCAGTGATAGGGCATAAAGTTCTCTGTCGGCAGTATAAGTTTACGGAAAGCCTATTTTAGGAAAAAAAAATGGTAGGGTTTTAACGTATTTAAACTGAGAAGATGTGCGAATCCACGTGTTTAGCCTGGCTGGCTCATGGTTTTGCTTTGCTGAGTCGTCGGCACGTCTAGCGACGATATTAGACGCAGATTAAACTGTGATCGAGGTTAAGCTGATCTGAGATGGAAGTTGATGAAGGCGCCGATGTGCAATGCGCAGCGTGAGAGCACGTTGCGGTTTAATACGAGGCGTTATAGGGTGCGGCGATAGCATGATGATCTCTTCGCACCACCGGAGGTTCAAAACCTGGTCACGGTATTGCTTATTATTTATGTAATTATTTCATTTTTTTTATTTATCAAGGTCAGGCTTGGAAAAAACAGCGCTAAGACGAAGGACAAAGAAAAGAGGACTACAGGAGTTTTTTCCAAGCAACATCTACCAACTAGCTCAACTCTCCGTTTTATTGAAAATCAGGCTTCAGCGATGCAACGATCTTTGCAGCTTTGGTCGTGAAATGGAGCTTTCGCTCTAAATATTATTGTAGCGCTACCCGGCGTCCCAGTCGCCTGGGACACTTACCAGCCGAGGAGTCTGCACATTCCCTCGTACTTGCAGGCATTTCAGTCAATTAGCTTGCGTGGCTGTGCCGAGATAATTTTTTTTCCACTACTCGCAAACTTTTGAAAGATGCGCTTTACACAAGGTTTCCTCCAGAGTACCCCCGAAATCTTTTTGGGTCCCTTATCTTTAAGTTAATGTTTTGGTCACCGCTGTTCCTGAGGATGTGTTTGTAAGGTTGTTCGCGAATGACTAAATCGTTTATAAGCTAATATTGTCCATATATAATCATGTTCAAAACACAAAGCCATTCCTCCTAGTGCTCAGCGGGGCTCGAAATTGGACAGGCAATTCAATAGAGAAAAACTACATATATGCGCGTAACCAGAAAAAGAAAAAAAAAATAGGAGGACGATGAATGAAATTTATGCAGCAGAAATGCGTTAGCATTAGGCGCATCCTTTTTGCGTTCCCGTTCGTGTTTTTGTGCTCCCTTGTGTAGCGAATGACTCAGACTGAGACTTTTGCTAAAGGTTGCTTCAGAAGTTTTTCGTGTCGTTTATCTAGAGTATTGAAAGCATGCCCGAAGATCGGTAGCCGTCCACTTCTGGTTGTGGTTGTGGTTCACTGCGCATGGTGACCACCATTGCATTGTTATCACTGACGGTTGGTAGTGGAATGCCAGATCGATGCACGTGCTCGGGCCCGTGGACACAGATCTATGGGAGGTGGTCAGGTAGATGCCCAGGCTCTCTTTAAGCAAGTTAACAAATTTGCATTGTTTCTTGGTTTCTTGTTTGAGGTATCCCACGAGAACTAACCAGTTCTTCTTTATCCTGAACAGCAGTTCCTGAAAGATAATTCCAGCCGCTTAATCTTCGGTCGCCCCCGGAGAAATGTACGCTGCGATCACTGCCACACCAGAAGGCAAACGAATGGCGCACACTTCCCTAAGGTCGCGAACTTCTTCAGCCAATTCAACTGGCGTTGCCCCGGACCGAGCAGCCGCTACCGCCGTCGGGTTGAGACCGCGCGAGCGGCTGGCGGAAGCCATCAGTCACGGTAGGAAACGTTGTAACCCCGATCCATTCTCCTGATCCAATCCAGCAAACTGTGGACGCGCTGTAGCCACCAATGTTACTAGAACTAGGCTGCCGAGCAGCGAAACCCCTCCTCCGCGATGCAGACGACACGAAGCACTTGGGGCCTGCCAGGTACGATACCACTGCCATCTGACGAGGGAACAGAAAAACGTGCTATTTGCAATGCATAGATCGAATAAGGAAGTTTGAAAACTAACCACGCCTCCCATCCTTTCTTCTACCTCCCTCTACCTCCTCCCCCTTACAGTATAGAGATTTCCCTCTGTACACTTTGCCACTTGCCAACAGAAGCTTTAGACGAACGGACAGATTTTTCCTAGATGGCACTAATGGGAATGCATTAAAAAGCAGCGGTGTAATTCTGACAAGAGAACAGCGACGCAATTAACATTGCACAGGAAAGAAAACACACATGCACACACTACCAGCTGTTTATTTTGCAGAAAAAACGTGTATTTATAACACCAAACTCAGACACGTGACACACAGCATGATCTCTTCGAACACAACCGGCAACACGAGGGCTTGCAAATCGATGAATAACGCCTCTTATCGCTTACGTACAGTCTTTGTCAAAAGTTTAGAGCCCAGGGGGTTTGCTTCTAAGCCTCGCAGTGGGACTCCTGTAAAATTCGTGTTAGTCCTACCCATTGGAGGAGGCAGGACCAGAAATTTTCTTACCTTCAGGAAATTTAGAGCTCTGGAGATGCATTACGAACCAGACAGTGTGCTTCAGAAGCGAACCCCCTGGGCTCCAAACTTTTGACAAAGGCTGTACGTATAAAGCACCGCTATCGTTGTATTAACAAAACAAAAGACAGTTCTTAACAAAATCAGTGCCAAGCATTCGTAGTAAAAGCGGTGTCAAACAAGTGAAGCAAAAGCAGTCAGAAAAACTGAAAACCTAAAAACGAAATGCACAGAAAAACAACGAAATCAAAACTTCCAATAACAAAGCTAACACCCATAACAAAGCGAACTGCAAACACCATACATTTTTTTCGTTCTTTTCACCGGCCCCGCAAACCTAATAACAGCTCTTAACATGAACATGTCAGGGAAGATGATATTCATTTGCTCTTGTCAGGTTTGTGGGTCAAGCATGCATGCATGCACGCATGTACCATAGTGATGGAAAAAAAAACGCGAACAGGGCAGATCCTATAGACGCTCCGCTAATCGCATTTCTTGAATTCACGCTTTTACGTCGCTGATAGCAAAGAGATGCCAGATTTTTCCGCGATGCATTCCAGGACGGCTCAAACGTCTCTTTCTTACCACTCAGGTAAAAGCGCCATGAAAAGAAATTCGAACAGCAGAGCGCGTATGCCCCGCGTAGTTGGCGTTTCTTTCGATCGTGATAGCATGTATGTATGTATGTATGTATGTATGTATGTATGTATGTATGTATGTATGTATGTATGTATGTATGTATGTATGTATGTATGTATGTATGTATGTATGTATGTATGTATGTATGTGTGTATGTATGTGTGTATGTGTGTATGTGTGTGTGTATGTGTGTATGTGTGTATGTATGTATGTATGTATGTATGTATGTATGTATGTATGTATGTATGTATGTATGTATGTATGTATGTATGTATGTATGTATGTATGTATGTATGTATGTATGTATGTATGTATGTATGTATGTATGTATGTATGCATGCATGCATGCATGTATGTATGTGTGTATGCATGTATGCATGCATGCGTGTGTGTGTGTGTGCGTGCGTGCGTGCGTGCGTGCATGCATGCATTTCATTATCATTTTATTTTTTATCATTCATTTTCTTTATCATTTTATTTTTGGTTGTTAATTGATTTAACTACTGAATTAGCATAATTATCTTATGCTTTAATGAACGATTTATTTATTTACTCTGATTATACCTACTTTTATCACAGCCATTTTGTTTTTCAAATTTGGCGCCGTGGTTGCTCTCCCGTCCACTTACTAGGGCCATTTTTTTTACCTACACTGGCTACACTAGTGTAGCCAGTGTTATTGATTTCATTATACACTTGCTACATCAGTGTAGCCAGTGTAGGTAAAAAAAATGACCCTTATATCCCCGTGCAGCCTATTCAACCGTTAAATGGTTTTTGCTGATAATAATGAACAAATTAATGTATGTCAATTAAACTTTTTGTTCGATTAGTTGTCACTCTTCGAATATATTTGAATTCATTTCAAACTTTATTTTCTCTCCTCTGCCTATTTTTCCACTATTTGGCCATCCATGGCTGTTTTCCCGTCCAGTACTATATCGACGTCCGCGCTGTTTCAACGTTCTTTAGACATTTCTGGCTCTAATTAATTAACTAATAATCCTATCGACATAATTTTTTGCGCAGAATCCTCTCACCATCCTCTATCGGTCGCTACCATTCGTTTGATGTTACCTCTTCTGAGAACGTCACAGCTGCTGCAGACACGTTTTGCGGACACGTTTTGGTGACACGACCCGGCCGACATAGCCTAGAAATGCTTTCGAATTAATAAGCAGCCCATGGGCCGCCAGGCCACGAACAGCTAGCTCTTCGATGCGTTTTGCGACTTCCACGTATCTTCGTGTAAGCATCTACACTTATCAACTGAATGAAGCTCCCAGTTGCGCGACGCTGCGCAGTTCTGTAGCCGGCTTGCTGAAGATGAGGAGCGCCCATCGCCGCACCTGCAAATAGACGTGACTAGGCGGCCTACTGTCACGCATTCTTTTCCCGCTCGCCGCTTCCTCTAGGGCGCCGTGGGAAAGAGCACGTGACATGGACACTGCCGAGTAACGCTTGCTTGTGGATACGTGGATGCGGGCGCTCTTTAACCGTTGTCCATGGTTCCCTGCCCCAGCTCAGCCGCAATTCTTGGCGAGAGTCGCATTTTCAGAACTCTAAAAGCTGATATGGTTTTTTTGAAATTTTTATATTGCAGTGTAGAACCTAGCTGTAGTACCCAAATAGCCATTATGGTGATTTAATTGAAAACTTCCTATTTAGCATGTCAAGTGTTTGCTGATGTCCGCTAGGGGCAACAATAATAGAATAAAGAAAGCGCCTTTTCTGCTTCACAAATTTTTAAGGCGGAAGCCTTTAATGCCTCATCGTTGTAAGCAGGAGTTGTAGACAGAAATGTCACGCTTTTCAATTGGTCGAAACGGTCGTCACGTCACAGTGCGCGAATTTCAAACGGGGCCAATTGTACTTTGGCAACTAACCATGCAACCAATTAAAGGGATCGTATAGTGATGCTCCAAGTAAGTGGGAGTTCGTTTAGTTAATTGCTGAATCACCTAATTAGCCTAATTAACCTTTCTAATCAGGCCAGATAAATAAATAAAACCGAGTAGGAAATTGGTCGAGTTCGGGAATCGAACCCCGGTCTTCGGAGTGCGAGACGAGCATGCTAATCACTCCGCCATGCCAGCTCGATGGTTTGGAATGAACAAA
Organism: Amblyomma mixtum; assembly: GCF_055824585.1. NCBI lineage: Eukaryota > Metazoa > Arthropoda > Arachnida > Ixodida > Ixodidae > Amblyomma > Amblyomma mixtum. The sequence goes on along the minus strand of NC_143014.1, from coordinate 275,766,163 downwards.
CGCGCGTCTAGTGAATACGGCGTCTTCGTTCACTCCCATCTTCCTCCCTTCCCGTTACGGCGAGGTTCTGGTGTCCACCGAGGTATGGGAGACAGATACATTTCCTTTCCTGAAAAACCAATTTACCGACGAGCAAGGCGTAGAGCCGAACGGACGATGGCGTTCTGTAGACTCCCTGGCAGCGTTGCAAGACGCTGTCGCGTTTCACTCTTAGAGGCGAAGCTTAACATCTCAACAACACATCAGTGACACAAGCAGCAACACCGCGCTTAAGGCTTTCGCCTCACCGCACTTTAGGTCAACAAAGTGCCCCCCTGAATTTTTTTGCCTGGAATATTGCTAAAAGTCTATGCTTAAATAGCCCACATAACGCTTTAGGGCTCAAGGTGGGATACCGCTAACAGAAGTTACTAAATTCCAGTTTCTTTTAAATACACCATTTCCTTAAATGTACTAAGGGGCTCTCGAGAAAAACTATTCCTGTGTTCCTGCGTATCTGTGCAACCGCCTCCGAGGTGTTTGTTTACAACAATGTGCCTGACACGAATCGCTGATTAAAGTAATCGCTCTCCTGCAGGTATATAGGTATTCCGAACACTGCTAACTTTGAACAAAATCATGAATGCTTTTCCCATGTGGTGGCCAGCGGGACATTTTTTCTACGCCTCGTTAAAAAGAGGGACTTACAAGCGCTCGATTTCGGATGTCCTTTGAAATGTCAAAAGTTATAGGACTTAATCAAAAGGTGCGTGCTCCTTTAATGCACCTAAACAAATGCATCATGAAGCGCTCTGCTCCACTACTCGCACCCGTACCAGACTGAGTATGCAGTCTGTTGCAGCTCAGTTTACTCGCGGGCGCTGCCTGAAAGAGGCGAAAGGCAGAAATGAATAAAATACTGGCCGAGTAAGTTGAGCTGCGGTGCACTCCTTTATTTTCACGTTGCTCCAGCAGCGCTACCAGCACAAATGCAGGGTGTTGAGATTTTCTTCAACACACACACAGAAAAGAGCATTCAGAAGTGGAAAGCTGTACCCCTAACATATTAGACAACGGTAAGGCTCGCTTGTATATGTGGAAGCACTGTTGTTTCTGAACTGTTTTGCCAACTGGTGCGGAGCAGCGACATTGGAATCAGAAGCCGAAGCTCGCGTAAGCAGTGTATTTCATACTTCAAAGCGGGGCCGTATGTCTGATTCGATGTTAACTGCAGAGTTTATGTCCCGCATGGGCGATGTTCGCACTTCCATCTCAAATGTCACCACCCTATGCTCGTCAGCGAAAAGGAGGTTCTTAATCGTCGTTCCCCGAGCTAGTATAACAAACTCATCTCTATACTTTGATAGAGCTCAAGGTAGCAAAGACGAGACGGATAACCGGTATTTGCTCCTGTGAACCCCCTCAACCGTCTCAATACGCTTTTATTTCCATTTATTTCGGAAAAAAAACAGAACTAGCGGATGCCCTATTGGCATCAGTCATAACTGGATATTGTGACACACACATTTTCTCCCGTTGTCACTGGCTGTTTCGCTCAAGGATCGCGGTGTCAGCTGAATAATATTTCCCGTCAAAACAAGCTCTACGAAAGGGGCACACAAGTATTGCTTTGCTTTTTTGTTGATGTGGTATTTCAACGACGGGAATCTGCACCAACAACCATCTCTCCTCCGCTTCCTACTTAAAAAGAGCATTGTTGTTTGCTCGCTGCATTTCGGCTAACAATGAATTCTGTATGACGTCTGGCACTGCGATGGGAAAATTCCAGGATAGTGTCATGAATAATGCACGGGCGGACGGGAGAATGCGATTACAGGTACGAAATGTTGGCATATGTGCTTACCCATAGTAAGAAGCAGTGCGTGCTCCTCGAGGCCGGGTATAGTTGATGATCTCAGCGGCCAGCATTTTGCTTACTTTGCTGCCCTGAAGCCCCTAGCGTTATCTCACGGGTCACTTACTCCACTCTCTGAGTCACTAAAGACTATAATGAATATATTGAATTTGTAGTAGAGCACTGCTCGGATCTCAGAATGAGGCCCGAGCCCACCCCGAGCCCGAGACTCAGAGCCCAAATCCAGCCCAAGCCCGCGGCTTCAAGCCAACGGCTGGCCCGGGCCTGCTACATTATCACTATTCTGAGCCCAGGCCCTGCCCGCCAAGTTCGATCACAGACCCGGCCTGGCCCAGGCGCGCTCTCGCAGCAGCTAAAAGGGGTAAACTGCGCACTGTGTGCAAGTACACTAAGTAGCTGGCAGAGGCACTCAAATCGCAATAGCGCTCGAAAAAGTTGGCTTGGTAAGCACAAAAAAACTGATGTTTTTTTCGGGATGTGAAACCCCACAGAAAGAAAACAATACTAGACTTCTGTTTTTTATTGCTCAATTCAAACCGCTTACACTCAAAAATAGCAAAAGTTTTTTTTTTCTTGTCGCATATTCGTACCCCTGTGAGTAAGTCTCATTTACGAGGCTTATTTTGCTCGTTTTCTTGCCAACGAAGGATATTAAGAACACAAGTGAAGCCAAAAGGCCACCATATTTGTCATGTGGGATCAATCTGTCGTTCTCGGTATTCGTTGAAAGCACTTCTGTTTTTTTTTTCACGAAAGTACTGCTGACTAAAATTGTGATATTCAGACGTTACCTTCTAAGACTTATGCAAGTTCTGCCTAACGTTCTCTTGTCTGAAAAGTCAACTGCACTCTTTTAAATTTCAGCACTCACTTCATTAGCCTCCAGGCGGTTCAGCTTACCGAGTTTTGAAAACGCTGTCATAGTTCAGGGCGGAATCATGTAACATGGTCTCCCTTGGGTTGCGTTCAGGCCATGGCAGATGGCAGCACTTTTGCGTAGGATCCGTACGGGCTTTAGCTAGAAATTCAAAACCACCATTTTTTTCTTCGAAAACTACTTTGAAACCATCGGGGTCTACTGGCAGAATTCTGGCAAAAAAATCTAATGTGTACGGCGCAAATACCTTATCGCAACAGCCTCGATCTCTTACTGTTAGCATACTTGCAAAATTTTGTTAGCTCGACAGTCGTTTCAACAGCGGCACAAATTCAGACATTTCCATCGTCGCGACTGTGTAGTACGATAGGACTTTCTGTTGCAACGATTTCCTTTCACCATGTTGTTGTTGTTGCTGTAGTTGTAATTATTGATTGTAATAAAAAGAATTTCCTGCAGTGTGTAATGTCAAGCAGCGCGTGTGCAATGCCAACAGCACAAATGCACTTGAAGGGAAAAAGTTTGTGAAAGTGATTTGATGCGGAACCAGCTTGAGTCTGATTGTGTTGTCACTTAAATTGCACTTTAATAAGGCAGGCTTTCACTTTCAATGTAACGAAGCAAATAAGTTACCGCTCAAGCGGCGCACAGAGCAGATTTGCCGATAAGGCACGGTGGTGCAAACCTGCCTGCACCTCATTATTAAACACGAAACACGAAATGTGTGCCTCACTAGGGAGCTCTGAGGTGGCACCTAAAGCGTAAGCCAACGAGTCTTATAGAGTGGCACAGGCAAATTTCGCGTAGGTTTTGCAGCATGCTAGTGGCGCGTCAAAAGGCCCTGGTGCCAGATGTGGTTCACAGCCAGGAGAGAGAGAGCTCTTGCCGGAAAAGAAAGCACAACCTTTCGTCTCTGATTGGCAGGCAGGCTTCGAATGCGACGCTGTTAATTCTGGCGAAAACCTCGATGGAAAGGGTGCTGCAGCGGGGTTGCTATCCCATTAACAAAGAGTGGAAGAAAGATTAAGGGCAAAACAACAAAGCAATGGACACGTATAGCCACTCACATCGGACATAAGTATCTATTGTACGCATCAGTCTTGCTCCACACAATGGTAAGATACACATCTGTTAGAACGGCTGCTGTGTTAGCGATGGGGCCAAAGAGTATCGCTCTTCACTTTTGTTGGTCGCGGGAAGTGGGTGATGTGCCTCTAAGTACGCAACTGTTCACGAATTCTATGGTCCGACCGTGAGCAGATTGTCGGGCGGAGAAAATCGCATTAGTTCGAATGTCTTGTGGCGTATATTATTAACTAACACTGGAAGAACTTCATAAGCAAGCCTGCTGATCTCAGGACGAACGAATCCTGATCACAGGACGAAGGACGAACGAAAGGCAAAATTCATGGTGACACACTGCGCAAAAAAAAAAGACGAGGAACCAGAGTAAGAAAGACACAGGACAAGCGGTGACTCGCAACTAAAGGCTTTATTTGTTAAAACCTTCTGATATGAAGGAGGAAACTTGCAGGAAGATACCCACACAAAAAAAAAAACAACTAAAAACACCTTTGAAAATGCGCTCGACAGTCAAGCGTTTTGGAGAAATTCCAACTCCTTATCAATTAAGGAAACTGACGGTTTGCTGACGCAATTTTGCTCGTCATTTTCAATGTGGAAAGCCTCAACCACGTCCCGTGTTGTCTGATCTTTGTGCTTGTACAGTACCTGTGCGAGATGAAACAAAGCAATGCACTTTTTCTTTTTCTTTTTTATCTCTTGACAACCTAGACAATGTTTGACCAGATATGATAGGGCGTCCCGATTTCTTAATTTGTTCCAATGCTCCTGTTGGCGCTTATTTAGGCACCGTCCGGTCTGGCCAATGTAACGGGCCGCGCAGGAGAGCGGAATTGTATACACCACACCTGTGCAGCAGGCAACGAACTTGGCGCTGTGTGCGACGCCACACTCATTACTATTGCCTGCCTCATTCTTTCTTTGAATAGCTGGGCATACTTGCTTTAGCTTGATTGGGGCTGAAAGGAAAACACTAACATTATACCTGCTTGCTATTTTCATTAGACCATGTGAGAGGCGGTATACATATGGTAAAACGGCACCTCTTTTCTTTTCAGGCTGAACGCCCAGCACCTGCTGAGCGGCCTGGAGCTTTAATGATTGCAGTAGCCGGGAGCAAGCACCCCTTATTACTTCGTCTCGATATCCGGCATTCTTCACCCTAGTTAACTGGGACTGGAAGCTGTCGCCGACGGCATGATGGCATGATTTCTTCAAAGCACTTCGCAGGCACGAACTAACTATGCTGTTTTTTTTTAACCAATTTTGAGTGTCCTGAATGAGAACTGAGAAGAGTCTTTGTCGTCCTCGGGTTATACTTCCAGCATACATAGTAGGTTTCGAAACTCAACCGGAGGTCCAGATACTGCAATTCCTCGCCCTCTGGAACCTCGAAAATGAACTGCAAGCCTGACCCGCACTCCCTGAACACATTCAGGATATCACCCATGCGAGCCTCTAAATCCCCGCGTTCTACAAAACCATATAATCGTCAACATATCTGAAGGACTTCAGGTGCAGACCGGGCAGTTTTGTTTGAAAATCCTTCTCAACGTACATTACAAAAATGTCACTCATCACAGGGGCGACGTTGGAGCCGATACACACACCTGCTTTCTGCGCAAACAGCGTGCCTTCCCGAACTACAAAAGTGGAAAGCAAGCAAAACTGTAAAAGTTCAAGAAAACTTTCCACCGACCATCCGCATTGTGTGGCGAACACCATCTCGTCATTATCTTCGGTTAAGTACTTTTTCACACGTTTTAACAGGCAGTCATGCGGGAGGCTGTAATACAGGTCTGTGACGTCAATACTGAAGGCCCCACAATTTCCAGGGTTGCAATCCTTTAGGAAGGTTACGAGGGCATCAGAGTTGGCAATCCTTAGGGTGCCGCAAGGACACAAGGATGAAAGTTGCCATTGTAGATATTTTGACACTTGGTGTTGCAAAGTGCAGTTTTCCGATACAATCGCCCGGAACGGTGCGTCGACGTTATGGGTGTTTGCGGTTAAAAATACTTCCAGATGCAATTTCTTGCACTGGCCAACCGGCGTACATAACCGCTCGAGGCCAAGCTCGCTGAGAAGGGAGACAGCAATTGCTTCTTGACAGCGGTTTCTTTCAATGTGGATACCTTAAAGTTCTTCATAACCACTACCATTGCTTTATCATTGGATTGACGTTCAGAAAAGATGGTTCATGCTTTAGCTTGCCAAAATGCCACAGTTTTCTGCTGCTCCGGCTGGCGCCGTGTGGAGTATACCACTTTTGTTCCCGATAGTACAAAACCTTGCTTTCATATCCGAGAATTTTCATAAAGCTGGGGCAACATCCGGTTAGAAACGAGCATTCGTAGGCAGCAATCTGTAATGAAGGAAAGAAGGCTCTATTTGGAGGTTACATGTCCGAGTTTGTGGGAGATGAGGTGCGTAGGCCTAAATACAGGAACGAGTTTGTTCGCCCCCTGCTAACGTGCACGCGCAAAATGTGCCGACTACTGTGCAGAGAGGTTACGAATTGTTTAGCTGAACGCAGCGACAGCAACTTGGATATCCTGGGACGTTGAGCCAATATGCGGTCTACAGTACGCTTGCCCACAGTAGAGCCAATCGCTCTACCGTGACGACGCACGCAGTCTCTCTTCAAGGCATGCCAGCAAATGCACTCCTTGGCGCCTACAAAAACCGTCAGGTGCGCCGGGCAGGAGCCATTCTGACACCTCGCTTGCTCGCAGTTTGCCACGGGGCACGCCGCATCCACGGGCGGCCACTAATGAGCGGCGCGTTCCAGCTGCCGCCGGCAGATCCCGGGAAGTGCGTTGTTCCCAACTGATAATAGGATATCCCAGCGCACTTATTAGCGAAGCCGCGTATGCGCTCGCGCCTTATTCCGCGTCAAATATAGCATCCCTCAGAGCAGCACCCGCGGCTGTCGTCGGATAGCATACGCCCAGAAATAAGGAAAATGCAGCATCGGGCATCGGCAAGACCTCAGCTGCGCTGAAGGGGTGGGCCGTCGAGGGTGCATGCAACTTCGTGCTTTTGTTTTCTCTGAGGTCGACGTGAAGGAGACCTACGTGCTCACTATCGGAGTCAAGAAAATAAGTCCGGCAAACAAAAAACTGCAGGGAATGCTTACTACAGTCGAATCAGTGCGAAAGCACGGATTTGTGCTACGTAAAAGACAACGGTGGGCAGGTGGTGCCACGGTACGGAGCCGCTTGGCGAGCTGCGAACAGACAGTGAACGATTTTGCTGGGGCTTGCTACCCATCGGATTAGTGCTTGTGCACTAAAATAAGGAATGCGCGCGAATGCCCTCGAAAGCACCCCTTTGACATGCGGTGTTCTGGAAGGTGGGCAACGAGAAAACAAAAAAAAAGCCCACCATTGTACAGGTCAAATTCCCTCTGCCGGCAAGTGTACCTATGACGGCGGCAACTTCAGACTCCGTATCGTTTGAAGCAATTTATTCCGCAGTCGCTTGCTTCCTTTAGCCTGCTTCTCAACTGCGTTCTGGGTCTGCCGCCGAGTCGGAGATGCTCGAAACGCATAATCTCGGCTTACAAAACTACGTTCGAACGTTTTCTGCTTGTGCTTTCCCGTTCCGGCCAAATCGACATTTGCGAGGCAGCGAAAACGAAATGCCCCGGTACGTGACTTATGCCGTGAAAGGAATACCGACAAGTTGCATCAGTTGGACGGGTGGCTCCACAAAGAACCTCCGCACACGCCGCCCAGTCGCGCCCCTTTACCGCCACTAAAACGCTGCGGCATGTGTGTGGGTCGCGGCTTCTCTCCTTTCATTTTCTTTTTTATTTAGTTTGCGTGCGGGCACGAACACAGAGAGGGAGTGCAAGCCGTGCACTTACTATACGGCGAACGTTTTTTCCACGCAGGGGCGGCTGGGTGGCGCCTGTGTTTACAGCAAAATACATGATCAAAACTGCAAAGGTCGCTGCGCAAGAGGCGCAAACTTCGACACCCTTTAGGAGGAGGCGTGCTGATGCTTGTTTGTGTCTCGTGCTGTTTGTTCGTCGCTCTCTGATGCGGAAATGGAGAGAGTGGAAAACAGTCGAAATATGTGAGCTCAGCGCGTTCGTTTGGTGTTGTTGTCGCCTCTTGCGTCGTGGAGCATGTGTACACGAGAACAATCCGCGAATGACACTGGAGAAAACATATTGGATCGGAAAATACGCACACGCATATGCTGCGGCGAGGAGTAATAGACGAACGGAGTCGTGGTGCGCTTGTTTTAACAATCTGGGTGTCTGCTTAAAACGCTAATACGGAATTCGATTTTAGGGCAAGAAAGCAGAAGGAACAACAACTGTAGTAGCTCAGTACAGGTATGCTGAGCTTATAAACCAGCACCAGGTTGAGAATGGTTCTCGAGGCAGAAAGAGTGAACCAGGCACGTATAATACATGTGTACAGACATAGGGGTGATAATTTCCTCACAGCCGCCGATAACTTCTTCATCAACGTATGACTCACATACCTAGTTACTCCAAGGAAAATAGGCTTGCTCGGAACTGACGCCCTATGCGCGCATGTATGGAGCCGACTGGATCTGATCTGTTCAGGTGTCGGCTCAAGCGAGGTGATTCCTAATCGGCGACTCCCCTCGAGATTAGCCCGAAGATTAGTCATGTGCACTAAGAGAAGAACCCAAGCCAGTTTTGTCCAGTCCGTATAACCGAAGGGTGTTTTTCAAAAGCAACTTGTGGAGATTAAAAAAAATGATTTTTGGTGTTATTTTGCCCTCTAAATACCAAAACATCGGTCCCTTTTCAGTTTAATATGAACACGATTATATTTTTTGGCCGGTAGCCAACAACTGTTCACATAAACGGCAGGTGGCAGTGATGGTAAATGCCTTGTAAGTTTCCATACCGTACAGGAAAATGGGTGATCACGACACTTTGGACGTGGCCAAGTTAGTGTGAAATCGAGAAAAGCCGTGCAGGCACATGTTAAGTGTGCCGCCTTTTTATTGATTCGCCTTTGCGATCTTTGCCTCAACATCAGCTGGAGGCACTCGCCATTTAGATCTCTAGATTAATCTACATGGTGAAAACAGAAGTAAGTGGATCTCCCGTTTTGGTTTAGGGCTGATGACAGGCCAAGACCAGAACTGCGTGCACCCTTGGCCACTGCTTGAAAAGTTAATGAGACAACGTGAAACGACGACTCAAAATGAAGGATGCATTTCAAATCGCATTTCGGAGCACATGACGACAGTACGAATGGAAACGGTGATCACATGCCATCACAACCTATAGCAATGATTCTTTCGGAGAGCGCACTTTGATGCACGCACATTCAACTGAAAAAAGTAAATCTCTATTTTCGCATAACTTTCAGCCATTTATTCGCGAAACAAGCCTGGGGACATCCATATTAACGCAACTCTGTAGATATGTTCTTGGCTAACTATATCCGCATCTTTGCTGATGTATGCGCCCTTTTTTTTCCAATAGAATATGACAACTGGCATAAGCGACTTCCTCTGTGGTAACCGGTGCCGGCGGAGTACTTCGTAAATGAAAATCCCCCGTGGTCGCCACCAGCCCAAAGGCAACGTTGGCAAACTGGGTGTGATGCCACATGGAACGGGTTAAGCCCAGGATCGAATGGTCTCGAGAATTGGTCACCGTATGTCACGTGTTCCATCTAAGCCTAGAAGTGCGAGCAATCATGGGCCCGGCGACGCCTACGATGCGAAGAGCATTTACACCGTTGTCCCTTCTTCGCCATATCTCGTGCGCAGCTATTGTTTACCACACAAATGACACCTTATTCGAGAAAGTGCTTCGAAACTCCTTCTTCGACTGTATTCTTCCTGAGCACCCCAGCACTATGCAAACTCGTGCACCGACGTCGCGGAACGGAAGGCGCCCGACAAGTAACAAAGTCAAAAAGAAAACGCCGCCGTCTGCGGGCAACGCCCTCTCGAACTCGTACACAACAGCCCGTCCCCCACTCACGTTCACGCATGAATCAATGTGTTCGAGCCGGGGAAAGACAAAAAAGAAGAGCCTCGTTGCCGCCCGAGAGACTCCGATTGCTGAAGGGCTGCACTGTCGAAGGCCGCAATGCGTGCAGGCCCCTCGCGGAGCTTCACCGCCTGCTCAAGTATTCTGATTCACTATGCACGTGACCCGTGCGCCACACGCTCGTCTATTTTCTCTGCTGTGGTCGTTCTCTCCCGGTTGCTTCCCAAAGCTTGTTTGCCCTCTATCTGGTATTGGAAGCGAAAGGTCAGGGTAAACAACCATAGAGACGGGTGTTTTAAAGAAAAACGGCAGATAAACCACCGGTAAAAGTCTGCGTTCGTGCTACGCGGCTCTAGAAAGCAAGCAACGGAGAATGATTGGCGGAACGCGAGTCGGGAACCACATTTATCGAGCGCCGTTTTTCTCTTTTCCTTGCGTCAACTTTCCTTTTTCTCGGCATGCAGACATTTCCACTCGGTTTTAGGTGAATTGGTGTAGTGTAGGAGAAGAAGGAAGTGAACGGTGGAGATAAAGCGAATCTTCATACTGTGCATCAAAGAAAGTAATGCTTTGCGAGCGCGATGGAGAGGTAAAGAAGAAGGAACTTTTAGCAACCTCGATCATTTATTCAGGCTACTTCATTATATGTGTGCGGCGAAAAAGAATGCGTTCAGATGCCTACAGAAGGAGCCATCAGATGCTGCTTTATAACAGGGTTTACCCTGGGCTTGTTTATTGTACTACTGGAGCTTCCGCGGTGCCTCAGTGGTTCTGATGCTCGGCTGCTCACCCGAAAGACGCGGGTTCGTTCCCGGCCGCGGCGGCCACATTTCGCTGGAAGCTAAATGCTTGATGCTCGTGTACTGTGCAATGTCAGTGGTCTTTAAAGAGCCCAAGGTAGTCGAAATTACCTGGAGCCCTCCACTACGGCGTCCCTCATAGCCTGAGTCGCTTTGGGACCAAACCAAGCCGTTTAAATGTTTCTTCATGCCTAGCTACAGAAGTATGCTGCACACAGTGCAAGTGTCGTCTTGTGAGGAGGGCGCACTGTGTGCAGGCATCACTGGCTGTTTTGGCTTCATTTGCAAGCGCCGTAAAAGCTTTATTGCAAACTTAAGGAAATCAAGTTGATTTTGTTGTGAATCAGTTGGCACTCAAGCCAATCCTGACAACACTAAGCAATTGTCTGTCTTGCAAAACGTTCGCATTTTTATGTAGATCAGAGCATGTGATTCCTTTTAGCCCCGAATGGGAAGCTCATTACAACTTCTCGGATCTGGGCTTCAGAACTGGCGGTATGAAGCGTAGGGTGAAGGCCTAATCATGAGACTGGCCCTAGTTTGCATACATGACAGGCATGTGCAACGGCGCGATAAACGACGGGGACTGTGGATGTCTGTTCCCTGTTTATCCCACCGCTGTGAGCTCAAGTGATGGGTATTGTTGTCCGTAAGGCATAACACAGACAGCCATGGCACTGAAGAAGAAAAAAGTGAAAAAACTTTTCCTCCACTCAAACGCGGCGCCTGCTTGGTCGCGGTGATGCCCACTCCACCTAGCGCAGCAATTGACTGATGCGCATTCTGTGCATGCACGCACATAGCCAACTGCTACGCTGCCTTTAGCTCACGTGCGAATAATTGTTGCATCCTTAACGGCAACAGAGACTAAACAACTGTGCATAGTTGCACAGCATAACCGGCACAACTACTGATGCCGGACTACCCGATACGCTTTTCACAATGACGGTTCGCCTTGCTCGGTGTGTTCGATTTAGCTACCCACTGGACTTCCTACGCATCACCGGTGCGGGCTTGACGTGTTCTTTTAGGATTCAAGAAACTCCAAGATTCCCTGCTTCGGCACTTGATAATGTCAGAAGGGACGTTAGTTTGCCCTATCTATAGCAGCCGGTAAGTGAGGGTGGCCCGGCCAGCGGAAGACTAGCTTCCAGAGTGTCTCCCAACAAAGCGACGCTTGAAAGCGCGACAAAAGTACGACAAAAGTCTTAGAATTTTTTTACAAATGATGAATTACAGTCGAGCGCTGATATACCGAACTATGATATACCGAATTATTTCTTATATTGAAGAGTCAGAACATTAACTTCAAAATCCCGTGCAGAAGTATGGCACTATTGTTCGCGTTTATTGAACAAGCGTTCAGCGGAACACTTTAGATATTTGGAACGGTGCGCCGCGCATCTGCAAGCGGTGCTTCCTCTAACGGCGCTCTTCAAGGACATTTCGCGCGCGGAGACGGGTCGCCTGCGCGGCCATGGGTACGTGTTGGCAGCGGGTTGTAAGAACGAGTGATGAGGTGAACGTCGGGTGCGCTCGAGGGTGACCTTCAGTCTCTTGTATTCATTTTACACGCCACATTGTTTTCATGCAGTAAAGCGTACCTAACTAAATAAAGCCTCGCAACACCGCTCTCCTCATGTGCTTCCTTGCGGGAGGCGGAAACCAACCCTACCTTATATTTATTTACATTATTCAATAGTATACTAGCAACAAGATTATGGATCTCATGATCGGCAGTGCCTCGTTACAAAGCAGCATCAGCTGCGGCTTCGATGCGAACAATGTTCGGCCTAGCAACGCCTGGTTACATAGCAGGCAATTTAAATGTAAGGAATGCCACTCTTTCGTTTTCACTGCGTCAGGCTTAATTTTTAATATTAATATAATAACCATTTTTTACAAGTCATGCACATATTACACCTCAATTACAGCAGCAAAGAAAACAAATAAGTAGGTGCGCACAATAATGCAAGAAAAAAATATGACAGCAGGGTGTGCAAAAAAATACTTCGAATAAAGTCCCCTTTAGTCTTCTGATCCACTTTGCTTGTCATGCACGTGAAAAGTTTGCATGGCTCAGGTGAGAGAAAACGTACTGCCTATCCTATAGTCAGAGTAGAATTAAGCGTCAAATGTGTTTTAAAGCCGGCATCAGCATCCCTGGTTTTCATACGCCCGCTGCATGCTCATCGCCATCAGCATCCTCCTGTCCACAGTCGAATCAGACCCTTTTTATCCGGCCTGCGCAAGGCTCCATGCGCTGGGCCATCTGCAGCTCTTTCCTCGTGTGCATGCTGGCGCTGGTGGTCTTAAGGCACAAGTGGTTGAGCAGCCGCCTCGGAATCGAGATGCCGTAAGTATGGTTCCTGCCTGAAAGGACGGCATGTATCTTTCTTTGCTTCCTGGCCCAAAAGGCAATTACAGGATGTTTTAGAGTGAGAATGCGATGGCGCGGCTTATATCTGCTCGATATCACCAGCAAGTGCTCTCATACTTTATAGGAAACTCCGTCCACGAGAATTAAGTGAACAACAACGTTTCAGCTATCACAGCCTGCAAACTGTGTGACATAGTGGCGGAAACCGCGTCTATTTATGTATTTTTCCTCGCGGCCTATGGGGCGGTACAGAGGGGGTGGATGCAGGTACTGAACCAAAGAACATTACTGTGCAATGGCTGCAAGTGACCGCTCTACTAATCATGAGGAATGAAGTCACGACATCAAATACCTGAACAGTGAAAACAGTTCTGTATATTACGCACAGTGAGAGGATGCCATTTTCAGTATTTGCATGTTGCGGCTTAATTGATGCTCTGCCTTCCAAGTCCCCCCCCCCCCCCCCCCCCCCCCCCCCACCCCCAAAAATTGATCACAAAGCGCTGCTACACCTTTAGCCAAGCTCCGCAATCCTTGGTATCAGTTTTGTGATCCCAGAGTCGAACCATCTTATAAAAGTCATGCATTACAGCAGGCGGTCTATCTAAGGAAGTCCTGATATCACCGTTTCAGCAATCGTCGCAGGCTGTGTCAGTGTTCAGTGGCTTGCGCTGCTTCCCTGGCACGAAGCGATCTCGCAGCGGGAAAGAGTGCGCGTGACCGCACTGACACTGCGTCTTATGGTCCGCGTTAGTCAAACTTCGACGCCCCCTTTCTCTTTCAGCCTTGTCGAACACGATTCCGCGTCCCCTTTCGCGCTCTCCGATCTGGGGAGTAATCCCGAGGCGGCGCTGCGTTAGCTTCGCGCTCTCGTCTTCCGCAGCCTCGCAGCGACTCGTAGGCAATTCGTCTTCGTCTAATGGATGACCGCCGGGGTCCGAGGAGCTGCCGAGCGCTCTTCCATCCTTCGTCCAGAAGTGGAGAAGCCGCCGCCACTGCTTGCCGCGTATCTGGTTCCTCCCGTTTCGCGGGCTTTTATTTCTTCTTCCTCCGTCGTAAATCTGAACAAGACAGAGTGCTCTTACCGTACACCCTTCTGTTCTCCTCCGCTGTCTTCCCACCCGTACACCTGCACGTTACGTCTCCTTTTTGCTCCTTGCTTTTTGTATGCCCGATTCTTTTCTGCTCTGTCATTTCTTGTTGGCTTGTTTTACTCTGAGAAGCAGATTTCGGTCCGACCGGAGTGAGAGAACTCCCTATATGTGCCATTAGGCAATGCACCACATCACCTCTCTAAGCGGTGTTGTCCTTCAGGGCGCTTCTTTCTCATTCACTCCGCTCTATCTCTCATTGGTACCAGTAGCAATCCTCACTACGTGTTTGCTTATACCCCTTGGTTTGTTGCCCTTAAGCTCGCAAAAACCAGTTTTCTTTTTCACATTCTACCCTGCTTTTCTCCTTTAGTATGCTCATCTCATTCATAAATATTCCTGTACCGCTTTGAAGGAAATATCCACTTTTTTGTAACAGCTGGCTATGGATAGCTTGCACGTGCTACACCACCTCTGTTCGCGCCTATAGAACGGTGAGCAGATCCCGTAAACCTTCATTACATGTGCACAGTTTCACACTGTTGTCTACAGAGTTCTAGCGGTCTTTGAGCGAAGTCCCATTGCAGCTGTGGGCATCTTGAGACAACCGGCACTGCGTGCCAGCTTTTTTGATCCTTCACTAGAAGCAGCGCCTCCGACAGCAAATCGACGGCACAGCGATAGGCAGCCAACGGGGTGCAAAACGGTACGGCAGCAAACTCTGTGCACACTCAGAGGCAAGCTAGACTCGCGACGAAGTACATCGCTCGAACGCTGGCGATGTCTGCATAGTACTTCCTCTTCCCCTTCTTGTGTGGACTCAAAGTACCGTTAGCTAATCTCCTGTATACTGTGCACCTTTGAGTGTCAACGTGCTTAAGAAACTTTTCTGGGCGTGGGCGCGCGCTGCTCTGTCCTCGCGCAGCCCCCAATGGTAGTCATTTAAGCGCCTTTTCGTTTACCTTTATTACGGATGGTACTCGTGACTTCAAACATCCAACGGCGTTTCCAAACGTAATCCCTGCTTGGCTATCCTTTTCCGCATGCTTCGAGCTAAATAATAGTTGTTTTGTCTTCACGTGCCTTCTGCTTTGTTATGACCATGCTCCTCCTACTCTTTCTCTTGATAAACTGGTCCTTTTGTACAGGGTCATACTACCCTCGACACTCTGTGATACGTGCGCCTTTTTACCCACAGACCTGAATGCTGCTGGTCGGGTTGGAGGGGCCTTTCGTCGCTGACAATCTCGGCAGGTTTTCACATAATGTGCGACATCGGCAGAGAGTCGGAGCCAGTAATATTTGTCTTGAATGCGGCGGAGAGTGAGAGAAAACCCGAGATGTCCAGCTGTCGGCTTTTCTTGTGAAGCCTGAAGAACTTCTCCGCGCAGACTTGCAGGTACAACAAGGAGGTAGGCTTTTTTGTTCGCTGCAAAGTTCTTCACGAGGACATCATTCTGTAAACAGCACGAAGATAATCCTTTCTTGAACGAGGCGGGTGGTGAAGAAACCTTGCCTTCCAAGTACTCGATGATGCATTTTAGGTCGAGGTCCGAGCTTTGCTGTTGTACAAACGTGCTGGAGCTGATGGGTCCCAGGAAGGCGTCCTCATCGTTGTCCGGCGGTGGTACATCCACAGGGGCTCGTGACAGGCACTCGGCGTCTGAGTGCTTGCGTCCGGACTTGTAAACGACGGTGACGTCAAACTCCTGGAGGCGCAGGCTCCATCGAGCGAGGCGGCCGGAGGGGTCCTTTAAAATGGCAAGCCAGCACAGCGCATGGTGATCGCTGACCACCTTGAATGGTCGTCTGTACAGGTATTGGCAGATTTTTGACGTAGCCCAGATGATGGCAAGGCGCTCCTTCTCGGTTGTCGAATAATTAGCCTCGGCTTTGGACAGGGAACGGCTAGCGTAAGCGATGACCTTCTCCACTCCGTCAGTTTTCTGAACGGTGAGAGCGCCTAGGCCCACACTACTCGCGCCGGTATCAATTTCACTCTCGGCGTTTTCATCGAAGTGCGCCAGGATCGGTGGGGACTGTAAACGACGCTGAAGTTCCTTGAAGGCTTCCACTTGCGGCGCTTCCCATTTAAATTGCACGTCTGCCTTTGTCAGGCCTTGGTATTGCAAGCAATATCATTGCTTGCATTACCCACCTACATAATCTGCCGTCGACAGTGTAACGGGCCACTATAATGCTGACCTTATCTCACCATCTTGAGATGTTAACATTATTGCAGCATACCATTTTGCTCCGTCCTGAGATTTGTAGCATTTGACTCTGCGCGGTAAAGTAGCGGTGGCTTAATAATTTGAGCATCCGCTTCATATGTGGGAGGAGCATGGTTCGATCCCCAGTGCCGTCGGGCACCCGCAGAATTCCAACAGATACAAGCTTTCCCTCGCCTGGTGCTCGACTTCTGTGGGATGAAATGCTTAGAAAATGGTTCTTTAACCCTAGCAACTCTACCTAGTGTACAATGAAGTACATTGTGCATGGCGCACTTTGGCCATAAGATTCCCTTCGCGCATTAAAAATATCACGAGAAATTTCCTGGCCACCTCTTACATTGCTTCGCCGGTGCTTTCTTGTTTTTTGGGCAGAAGTTGATTTGAAAATTTTGCATTGTTTTGTCACTCGTAATTAGGGGTATCCTTTTTAGGCTCCTCTAGCTGACATTGTTCTGCCTCCGTTGCTTTCTTAAGTGACTTGGCTGTAATTCAATGTACAGTAATGTAGCACGCCTTCTCCCGTGAAGATTCTGTTCAGATATTGAATACGAACCTCATTTGTCTGAGTCTTTCCTCCCGTATTGTTTAGAGGTCGCAGAATTTTCTGGGCGGACCATAGCTTCTTCAGTGACCAACTGATATATCACTTCAGTCTGCGAGTTGTTTCTGAGCCAAAATTTGTAATTCTACCTTTTCCTGGCAATATACCTTGCACTCATTGCCCACTTCGTGCTGACTTTGGAGCTGTGTCTCCTTATGTTTGCTCTTTTCATTATTTATACGCTTCCTAAACATATAATTCAGTCAATGGCGGGTGTTTTAAAGTGTGCCTTCACAAGAGCATTCACGCTTATCAGACCTCAGCTTAGGCCGTATTCTCTAACGATTTGTCTTTTTTTTCTACCGTTGTGAAGGTTTATGGGGCAGACCGCACTATAGGGTAGAGCTTTTTATTGCGAAAGCAATACTGCTTGCACTTTTCTGCCATCGATGGAGGTTCATCCTTCGCCCTGGCGGAGCTGCGGCGCGCTACCACGTGACCGCGTGACGTCACGACAAGAGGAGAGCTGGGGGCCCAACTCGTCTCATCGATGGAGGTTCTTCCTCCGCTCCGGCGGAGCTGCGGCGAGCTTGGCTAGTAACCATGCGACCAATTAAAGGGGTCGCATAGTGATGCTCCAAGTAAGTGGGAATGAGTTTAGTTAATTGCTCAATTTACCAAATTAGCCTAATTAATCTTTCTAATCAGGCTAGATAAATAAATAAAATAAAGTATTGAATTGGTCGAGTTCGGGAATCGAGCCCCGGTCTCTGGAGTGAGAAACGAGCATGCTACCACTCCGCCATGCCTGCTCGATGGTTTGGAATGAACAAAGGCGCGTCTAGTGAATACGGTGTCTTCGTTCACTCCCATCTTCCTCCCTTCCCGTTACGGCGAGGTTCAGGTGTCCACCGAGGTATGCGAGACAGATAATTTCCTTTCCTCAAAAACCAATTTGCCGACGAGCAAAGCATAGAACCGAACGGGCGATGGCGTTCTGTGGACTCCCTGGCAGCGTTGCAAGACGCTGTCGCGTTTCGTTCTAGGCGAAGTTTAACATCTTAACACATCAGTGACACAAGCAGCAACACTGCGCTTAAGGCTTTCGCCTCACCGCACTTTAGGTCAACAAAGTGCTCCCCTGAATTTTTTTCTCTGTTTTTTTTTCGGTTTTTGATATCTAGTTTTCCTCACCCAGTCTCTGCTACACTGTTCCACCCAAAGTGACATTATAATGAATTACACCCCAACCGAAGTCATATTTCCTCCGCACGCATCGAACCAGCTCAAGGTGCATTTTTTCTGTTCTCGAAATATTATTGTTAGCTGTAGCTACTTTCCTTTCTACCTCAACTACCTATCCACGAAATTCTCGTATGATGCACACAGTTATCAGCATGGTCGAAGTTTTCGTCTCCAACCCGTTCTCATCGCTTCCTATTCCAGCACAAAAAGCACTAATTACGCTCAAGATGTCTGATGTCAAGACGTCTACGGCCCACTGTACATTCAGATAGCCTACAGTAGCTCAGTTCGAGTGTGCACAGTGTCGCAGTGTGCAGTATGCGCAGTGTCGGGCATCGAGTACCTCAATACACGACGGACGGACGGACGGACGGACGGACGGACGGACGGACGGACGGAGGGAGGGAGGGAGGGAGGGAGAGACGGACGGACGGACGGAGGGAGGGAGGGACGAAGGGAGGGAGGGAGGTAGGGACGGACGGACGGACGGAGGGAGGGAGGGAGGGAGGGAGGGACGGACGGACGGACGGACGGACGGAGGGAGGGAGGGAGGGATGGACGGAGGGAGGGAGGGACGGACGGACGGATGGAGGGAGGGAGGGAGGGATGGATGGATGGACGGACGGAGGGAGGGAGGGACGGACGGACGGACGGAGGGAGGGAGGGAGGGAGGGAGGGACGGACGGACAAAGGGAGGGAGGGAGGGACGGACGGACGGACGGACGGAGGGAGGGAGGGATGGACGGAGGGAGGGAGGGAGGGACGGACGGATGGAGGGAGGGATGGATGGACGGACGGAGGGAGGGAGGGAGGGAGGGAGGGACGGACGGACGGACGGAGGGAGGGAGGGAGGGAGGGACGGACGGACAGAAGGAGGGAGGGAGGGACGGACGGACGGACGGACGGACGGACGGACGGAGGGAGGGAGGGAGGGAGGGAGGGAGGGAGGGACGGACGGACGGACGGACGGAGGGATGGACGGAGGGAGGGAGGGACGGATGGACGGATGGACACATGAACGGATGGATGGACGGACGGATGGATGGATGGATGGATGGATGGATGGATGGAAGGAAGAAAGAAAGTTGGGAGCGTTCCCTTTGAAACGAGGTGGTGGAACTTGCCACCTTGCTCGGCTTTTTTTCCTGCATTTTCTTTAGACAATACGTGAAACTTGACGGTATCATCTATAAATTTGTCGTTTTTATTTAAATACAATTTTAAATCCCTAGCATCAGCGAGCGCCATCTGTGATGTTCAAAGCGCATTACTCTTTCCGCTACCGCAAAGTGCCGGCAAGGCGCTGTTAACTGCGAGTAAACTATTAGAGTAGGTATAATTGACTTCGGTGGCATGTAAACATAAATAATGATAATCCGGAATGAGCGCAGCCTCGAATGGCACTATTGCAAAGTTAGAAGCAGTAGGAAGTAGCAGGCAGTTTTGTGAACAGTAACAAGACCACCTTACTTTTCTGATACGTTCCTGAAGTTTGCAAAGCGTATTTACTAACCTAAATCTCCTAAGGACTCACTAACACAGCGACGTGCTGCGCTGGATGCGATCTCAAGAAGGTTTGCGCTGAAACATACGGGAGCGAAAGTGGCGAGATTGTATAAGATATTTAATTTTCAGGCCGAATCTACAGCACGGTAGGCAAATCATTCTTTGTTCCATGTTTTCATTTTCCTCTGACGGATGTGGCAGAAACGTCATTAGAGGTGAGGCTAGGGCCAGATCTACAGTCGATCCAACTTAAAACGATCCTAATGGTCACGCGGATTGCGTTCGCTATATCCGAGGTTCGTAGTAAGCGGACTTCTCTTGTGACAGCTAAAAATAGGAAGCCAAAAAGTGTAAGTCATTTATGCGCGTGTTTATTCCAACTAAACCCTATTGCGGCGCTTTTCAAGCTCTCCCGTAGAGTCACATGTCCCTTGGCGATAGCACTTCTACCCGAAAGCTGCTTGAAGGACGCGATGTAACTAAACGCAGTGAAAGCCTCCACGGCAGCAGATGGTAGGTCAGCCTTTTCGTCAACATCTTCATCAGATTTCTGGGAATGGGAGAGTGTTCGTATTTCGCGTACTAATGTTTCCTTTAATGTATGGCTCTTCGATGTCGGCGTCATCATCCCTGCTAACGAAGTGATCCGAGGCGACATTAGTTCGGGCTAGATGCGCATCGACGACGGGAATATATGTGCCTCCGATAACTCGGGTGTTCGGCTGTGTACTCCATCGTTCATGGGATCAGAAGTATACTGCCTTCTGGAACCAATTCTGGATTCACTCAACAATCAATTTCATCCACGCGATCTTATTCCACTACGGCAAACAGAGTTACCGGAACTGGGACGACGGCACCTGGTCAGTCAATTGCTATCATGATATACGCCTGGTGACGGGGCGCCGATAGGACACCTCGAGCTCGTGAAGTATGTCGATGCCAATTGGCATGTCTGGCTCGTCATGTTCGGTGGCAGAAGAGCGTGCTCATCGCAGTCAGAGAAGGCAGCGCGTGGTGCGCTGTACGTTTGTTGAACACGAACTGGATGTGCTATTTTTTTTTAGCCGCCGGGCAAACAAGTAGTCTCTCATCCCCCTATGTACTATCAATTTATGCCTAGTGGCACACTCGCAAAAAAACGTCAGGCATCGCCCAGGCCTTGTGTTGTGCTGTAGCGCACCAGAATGTAGCTTCCAAAGCACTGCGCCTTGATACTCTTGCCGATGACACATAGCGGCCACCGGTCGCTGCCGTCCATGGTCGTGCATAGGACGGTAGCGCAAAGCTTACTGCACTTTTCACCAGCGATAGGCGCGGCCTTTCAAGAAATGCGTCTGTGACGACTGCATCAGGCTAAAGGTTTCGTCTCCAGTGCGTGCGTACATTCCGAATTACTTTTTAGTCTTTTAGATGGCCGCCGTTTTTCCTTAGAAATTGGGGGAGGGTAGGGCGGGAGGTCTCATGGAGGCTTGTAGACGCTCATCACTGTCTGCTGACGCAAGAAACGGGGGTTTTCCACTGCAGGGCCGAGTTTACAGCGCTTCCTCGTTCACTGTGACCGAGTTGTGCGGTCACACTTGTTCATTGTACCTGAGATGCAATGCCATTGCCATAATGCATATTAGAGCGAAAGCTCTCCTACGCCATGTCTCGCAAGGTCTTTCATTGAGTCGCAATTACGTTGGGCCGCCGGAGCGCAAGTGTGGCAGGCGTGCCGGCACGCCACGTGATCCGCTGCGAAGAAGCGTCGCAACTGCGCTCACTCGGAGCCTCGTCGCTGCAGTACCCCGTAACTAGGCGAGGGTTTAACGGCTTCTTCGCCAGCGCTTCGTCGCTGTCTCGCGATGGATTATGCGCCGGCTGTGCCGTCTGTGCGTGCGTTTCAGAGCAAGCGACAGGCTAAATTGAATTTCAGTGGATATAGCCAGACGGCAGGCGGCGAAATCTCCAGCAAACTTCGCTGTTGAAACATCGTAGAAAAGGCAGGCCATATTAGCACGTTATAGATAAGCTTACCAAGCGCGGAAGCGTGCCAAGATTGAAGCTACTGCAACCGCCGCCGTCGTTCAGCAACACGAATAATAAGGGGAAGGAGACGAAGCCGTGGATAAACCAAGCCAACCAGGCCTTTCGTTCGTAATACAAAGTTTAGAAGGGTTAAACCTCGCAATTTTTTGTTTGACGGTAGCACCACCGCGTTAGTTATAACTGTGGTCTTTATAAGTAGGTTCGACTGTATATCTTTTTACTTTGTTAGGTCGAAGAACTATAGGAACGCAGTTTATACAAACCCTCACCGTACACACACACCACGACACCGCGGTGAACGGAAGTCGTGTTGCTGCGTTCGACTGTTCTCAGTTTATTTCTCCTTTCGTTCAATTTCACTTGCAAATTGTCCTTCTCTTACATGCAACCACGACCAGCCTCGTGTCCTGAGCCCATGAACGCCGGCGTTCCTTTTTTTTGCGTTAAAGTGCGCAAAACCTCTGCCGTATAGGACTGCCGTATAGGGCTGCCGTATAGGGACCCGGTGCACGGAACTGCGTCCCACGACGGACAGGCACAATGTGGCGGTGTCCCGCGCAAGCGTGACAGTCGGCTCGCGCACTCTGATTGAAGAGAGAATGGCCCATTATGCCGGGCGCGTCGCAGCGGGCCCGATATGTGCCGGCACGCCCCGATCCCTGGGCTCGCTCGCGTGCGAATGTGTAGTACGGCACGCGGGCGCAGAGAGAGCCCGCCCGACGGGGCTCCTGTCGCCGCGTGACAGGTAAACAGCAGGCGAAACGCATCGCCTGTCTATACGCGGCAGAGTGCGACGCCATCTGTCATGGTGTATACGTGACATAAGTGTATATATGCGTATATACGCATACGTGCGCCGTATGCGGTCCGCCGTAAATGTGATTTATAGCGATGGACCGGAAAACCAAGGACCAATACAGAAAGGACGGCAGAAGAAGAACTGGTGGGGGAACATTCGCAGCACCGGGGCATCAGCGTTGGGGCGTATAGCGTCATCAATGGCCAAATGGCACCGGAGGGGCGCTTCAAATTGACTCCAAGCACTTAAAGGACACTGAAGAGAAGCTCCGGAAAAACTTGATTGATAGATTAGTTTTCTGGGATAGCAAATATAGCACTTTCATTGTGAACGAAGCATAAATAAGGGAGAAAATTGAGCAAATTTAGCAGAGTAGCAGCGATATAACTGATTGATTCTTGTATCTTCGTCGCTGACTTCCACCCGTGAACAAAATTAAGGGGCTATCGGAGACTTCAGTTGCGATTTTGTGTGTTCCAAGGCCATCTCTCTACGCAAAATAAAAGAAAGACAAAAGCTGTTAGTGCTGTCAGCTATCTACATTTTTATGACTCGCCTTCACGCTTGCCTTTAGTGTACCTATAAATAATATTGCGCCTGCAACAAATATTGAGCTTCCAAAAAATATTGCGTCTCTTCTTTCTTTAGCAGCTATCTAACTACAGGGCAATGACCTTCATGACACTTTATCAACTCTGTATCATTAATAGAAGCGTCTACAGCGTATACGAGTGCTCATGCCGCTTGTACTCCGAGTGACGAAAAACAGGTCTTTCAGTGTGCGGTGACAGTGGTGTATCGTATTCCGCTTCTTTACGCCCTGTGTTACATCGGCCTGACGATGCGATGCCTCAGCGTGCGGTTAAGGGAGCACTGGCGGTATCTTAACGGAAGCCACTCACACATTTCTCCGCGCACTGTGCCTCGTCTGATAAGTGTTCTCTTGACTTAAAACACAGTACTCTCCTGTTCTTCTATCACTATCACCAGACCTCTGAGCTCGCAGGTACTTATCCCATTCAGAAATTCAGAAATGTGTGGGCTGGCAAGCCATCGTTCTCATTGTACGTGAAGGAGCTCGATGTACTTGACAGTTTTGGTGGATTAGATCTTGTATCTCCTTTTGTTCGGTTGTTTCTTCTTGTGAAATAAGTGGCCAATTCAGTTTATTCCGTTTCCACTAAAGCCTTAGCTGAGAGATTGCAGCGCGTTGTCGTCTGCATAGCGCTCTCGTCCTCGTTATTCGTGTGCTGGTTGCCCGCCAGAATGGTATAAACCCATAATTTTGCCCATATTTTCTTTCATTTCTCCACATTTTTTTGTTTTTGACGTGCTTTTATTCATTTTTATTTCTTCTCTTTTCTTCCCCGTAACCTCATCCCCTATGCAAGCAGTATGTCGAAGGTATGGCACGGCTGGCAAAAATCTCGTTTTTCATTCAAAAGCTTTCTATCTCTCTCCCCGTCTTAATATCAAGGCTTTAAATATGACAGTCAGTGAATGAAAACATGATCAATAATTATATGAAATGCATTTGTGCATATTTAACGTGAGCGAGATTTAACTTTGTTAGAGTTTCAAACTATCAGACTAGGTGAGCGGACGTATTCCTGGCGCGACCGATTCTCTTGAATACAATGTCTTCATATCTAAGCGTATTCCTTGTCATGATTATTGGCAAGAGTTGAGGCAGCTTTACGATGGCTCAAGAGAAACAGATTTAAATGCTCAACAGCTAACGAATAATTTGTCATTAACATAAACGTAGCTGTAACCTGTAAAAAATAGGATTCCAAGGCACATTGCAAAGTTTGTGCCGAAGAAGCATTTAAATCTTGCCCTTTAGCTACGGGCATGATCCACCTCCCGACCGGAGTCGTGATCTTATTGTTACTCGACGTCATACTCTACCGAATGGCGAACGCTGACAGAAAAAACAGACAGCTCTTTTTTTCGTGGCGTGTTGCGTTTTTGGTGTCATTTGGCGTCGTCTTCTAATAACCACGCTCTCTGATCGATCAGCGCGGTAGCATGTCGCTGTGCTCGCCCTTTTGAGCAGTGACACGGCGGCTGAGCAAATAGAAACAGTGGCCCGTTGTGCACATACCTCGGCCATGCCACAGGTGTTTGCCGTATACGTATCATCCAGCTGCACAACAATCATGTCGCTTTGGTTTGGCGCCCAGCGCTTCACAGCTCACATGTAGACAACGCCAGCGGCCCTGTCCAAAGTGCCAAGCAATTTACATGCGCTTCTAGCAGATGAAATACAAACAGTAAAACCAAAATACCAAAAGAACTGTGCACCTTTCAAAATATTCGCAGGATCATCAAATGGCTACCCACGCTTGCTTCTTGCCAGTCTGGACAGATTCCACACAAACGCACAAAGGAGCTTGGGCGAAGTTTGCAGCCAAATGATGGCCTCAGCAGAAATATTGCGATATTTGGCTCTGCGGTCCGACGAGACTCGCCGAGTCTGCGGGAAGCCGTGATGTAGCAATTAATAAAATAAAAGTTAAAAGCCCAAGTTCCAAGGTCGCAATTACCTCTTCGTGGGACTGTACTTGCGACATCATTAGTTGGCGAGAATGGAATGTCCGGCGACCTACTTAAGGCTTCCGAACTGCAGCTCCTCTCTCCTCCCCGCCACATGGCTTCCGTACACGTCCGACTGGAGGCAGCAACGTTTCGATGCGAAGCTTCATTAAACCGTCATTAGGAGGTAACCCGTTCGCGGAGTCGTTTTATTTTTTTTCTTCCCTTGGATTGATTTGTTCTTGCCCTTGCTCTGCGTACGTCCTTCAAGTCTCAAGGACAACCAAGCGTGATTAACACTTTCATCAGCGGATCTGTATAGACAACACTGTCACGGTCCCCTGGCAACAGTCGGGGACCGCGTTTTTGTGCGGCGCGTGCGTTTCGGCATGCCTTCTCAGCCGCATCTGGCTCCTTCGCGAGCATTATTTTCCTTTTCTTCTTTTGCAGGCGTAACTCTGGCATTTAGCGCAAAAAAATACGTGTCGGGTTTTAAGAGTGGATAAATGTTACGGTTCTTGAACAGAAAGAAAATGATGTAGCTGTGACATCTAGCATATCTGCAATATATTGTCATGGCGCATAGTACACGTCATAATGAGCAATGAAAAGTAAAAACATACAGAACAACGAACGGAATTATCACACTGCAAAAGAAACTATTTTGTTTGTGGTTCTCTTTCATTGCTTACTCTTGCAATTTTGTTCGTTGTAATAGCTTCTGCATCCATATCAATCCGTAATAATGAATACTGTTATATACTGTCAATCACTTGCGTCGGATAGCTCTTTGCCATGTATGCTGTCACATAGCTGTTCATCACCTCAGCTCAACCCCTCTTTTTTCAAGTAATTTGGCAGCGTTTGACGGCTTTCGTTCAGTGGCGTGATTCTGTTAATTTGCGTCAAGCTTGAAAAAAATTCACTGGACTGTTAGCACCCCGAATGCGAATTTCAGCGACAGCTTCGGAGGTACGCACGGGTGAATATTCGCACCTGCGTCATTTTGCCTCGATGTCGGCGGCACGTGCAGTTAGACCTTGTTGGCCCGACGCATCCGTTCACTGGTTCTGTGTCAGCAGGGCCCTATATCTCCATGGCCTCTGAGGAACTGAGCGTCGTTCAGTGGGGTTTAGCATTTGGCGAGAGGTGTATTCTACCTAGCGCGACGCGTTAGCACAGCGAATGGATTATTAATGATGATTAATGATAGTTAAGCATGACTTGCATATTTCGTGATACTAGTTAATGTATGGTTAGTGATAATTAACGTGACCTTAACTAGTACACTGATTAATTAGTGTTAGTTAAGGTACAGGCACAGTGCACAGTCCCACATGCCACTTCTTAACTACTACAAATTACCAATTAGTCATTTAGGCGTTAAGTACAATGATATTATCATGAATTCCCTTTATATCATGTTGCGATGTATTTCGATTGCACCTGATTAAGTATCGATTGGCTATTGATTGGTATATGCCCATATAAGGCATGCATCCGAAACGCGGACACATTTGCTAATACGTCTGGACACGACAGTGTGAGGCATTATAAGCTTTCGCCTTAATACTAGCCGGTACTGTGCATAACCGCAAACAACGTTCACTTCATTTCATTTCCGAAGAACATTTCGTTTCCTTTTTAATCTTCATCCATTTCACCTGAGGCACGTTTTCTGTGGGAAACCATTCTGCAGCCGTATTGAACACATATATTACAAACAATGGACCCAGTGCGGAAACGCTTGTGCAGAACGCTTACACTTCAGCTGGTCTGTCGTACTCAGATTCTTTCACACCTTGTAAGACGAGTGGCGCTCAGTGCGGGCACAGATGCCATGGAACATAAACCGTTTAGACCTCTGAGAAAATGTGTTTCTCCCGGTTTCCGCATCCAGTGCCGTGCTAGCAGTGACGCTTATCATGGGAGGTGGGAAACGAAATTCCTCGAAATACGAGACAAATCGTCCAAAATGCAACCATATATGAGCTGTTCATTCCGGTTCATTACGGCTGGAATACAGTAGAAGCGTGAGCGACACAGCGAAAAGAGTAATGAAACTTTCAGTCTTATCTTAAAAGACCAGATGGCCAAAGAGCTATTAAAATGGTACCAAATCTCCAAGGAGTGTCTACAACGTTACATACTGTTTATGGTTTATTGGGGTTTAACATCCCAACGAGACTCAGGAAATGAGGAACGCCGTAGTGAAGGGCACTGACATCACAAAATACACGGCCTCGAGAATTTCGCCTCCATCGAAACGCAACCGCCGCGGCCGGAATCGAGCCCGCGTCTTTCGGGTCAGCAGCCGAGCACTATAACCACTGAGCCACCGCGGTGGCTTTATGTGTTTAAAATGTTCAAAGAATCCCTGTAGGGTTCTTAAACGGTACCATTTACTGTGTCTTTTTAAGATACATGGCGTTTCTGGATAAGTGTAGCCCAGAGTGATCTTCTTCGTTAGACTCTTATATAAATTTTGTAGGACTTCCAGGGAATTGCCTCGTAGTGAAATTGAACCACATCGTAGTCAAACGAAAACAAGATGTGAGTCATTGCATATCAGGCGATTTTCCTCTTGTATTTTTAATTTTTCGTCGGTTCTTCCATGAGCAGGTATATATATATATATATATATATATATATATATATATATATATATATATATATATATATATATATATATATATATATATATAACATTATTATTTGACAGTATGGTTCGATCAGAGGACCGATCTTTTTCAAGAGTGATTTGTGTTCGCTGTTGTTTCCTCTTTTATAGTCGTTGGACACAGAACAGGTGGGAGAGAAACGGATAGAGAGTACACAAATAAGTAGATAGGAGTAAAAAATACAAGCAAAAATAAAGAAATAAGCATGGATAGGAAAAAGGGGAGTGGGACCCGCACAAAAAAAAAAGGAGAGTGCGCAGAACGTGTAAGAAGTATGGAAATACAGTATCCAAATGCGACCACTGCTTCGTTAAGCACCACATGCTTGCTTATTGACAGGCGTGTCGAGCTGAGCTAACATGGTCGGCAGCATGCGTGGCCGTGCAGCTACCTTCGTGGAAGAATGCCGGAACATATCGCTCCTCCTGGCCACGAGGGCAGGGCAGGGCCGCGATTGAGTTCTAAAACTCTCACAAAGTACGCCGAGTCTAAGTGTGACATGGAAGCAAACGTTTAATAGTATTGCTGATATGTTTCTCCCTGTAGTTCCTCTTGAGTATTGTGCTGTTTACTCATTACCGTTGCAGAGTTATCTCGTCCACATGTTGTTCACAGGACACCTGGAATAAGGTTTCATCGATTGCGAGAGCAACCCTGTCTAGAAAACACCGCAGCCGAGAAAGTTAACCGAAACGGCGTTCCACTTAGAAATAACTGCAGTACTATTTCACTTAAAAAATAAACGAAAGGCCATTCCAGATAGTGATATGTGGGGCGCCATCCTCGCTAAGATCTTGGAAAATGGTTTTCCGCGTATTTTAAGAATGTGTGTACTAAGAGTGTACTAACCATCGAGGAACACACAAGCGTGGAATAGGCTATCGCTCACTAATAACATCAAAGTTAGCTTTGAATCGACAGTAACTAATCACCTCTGCCGAAAAGATAGAATGCTATAGTGCTATAGTGGCTATAGTGAAGTGCTTGACATGGGGCACAAATAAAGTGTTGTTTATAAACAACACTTTATTTGGGCCCCATGTCAAGCACTTCTGTTAAAAACATTTATCACACAACCACTATCACCAGACGCCAACTGTATGTGCGCCTTCCATACACAAACAAGCCTGACCACTCCGTTTTTGCGTAGCATGCCAAGTAGCATGCGCAGCATGCCAAGGTCTCGGGCAAGAAACATACGCATTCTGTTCGCCTCTTAACTGAGCGAAATCTTGTAGGCAGGCGTTCTACGATTACCAGTAAGTACGTGGAGCACTCTTCGCTAGCGTGTGTGAAAGCTGAGTGTTCGTATGCGACGTACGAGCTCTGAAATGATGTACCACTTTAGACTTATTGTCATCGGCTCGAAAAGTGCGATCAAAGTTTAAATTCAGTCCTAATGTTTACTAATAACCAAGTAAGTTTCCCATGCGTGAATATTCCTGATCCCAATAGGACAAAAACTTAAAAATACCTGCTTGAATGATCTCCATCTCTGATTTAGCGACGGGAAGCGTGCATTCGGCAATAAAAAGTAAACTGCTCCTTGTAAGTTGATAAACTGCGATTCAAACGGGAAATACCGAAACAATTTCAGCCTTAGAAATGATCTGGGGCCTACAAGAGGAGGGGCCAATGCTATTATAACAAAACAAAAGAGCTCCTGTTTACAAGCACCAATGTATCATCTTTGTGCGGTCAATTCTTAAAGAATAAACGCGAGCATACTCAGATCCTATACCACAGTGACAAAAACAAAAAATAAAAAGAACAAAAAAACACTACACTGCCCCACAAACTGAATTTCGATGTAAGCTCAAGCATGCGATAAATAAAATTTCCCTTTGAGCTGTCAGCCTCGGATAGTTTGACTGCATGTTAGCGACCCCGGGAACGTGTTTCAACTGCGAAACAAAAGGAGACGTCTGTGACTGAGGCCTGTTAGCAGTTTATGCTCAACATTGTTCAATACGGCGAAGTCAACAGGACGTCCTAGCACCGGTTGCGAAAGTCCGATACAAGAGCAACTAAAGCAGTGGAAAATTTCACACCACGGGACGTCGAAAGCGAATAAAAAAAAATGCGCCCCAAGATCTCGGTGATCGACAGCGATAGATCTTTCAGCCTCCGGCTGTAGCACCATAATGGCTTGCGGCGCTAAGAACAAAACAGGGTTCCAGAAAGGGAAAGAACATGAACAAGTGAAAAGCAAACAAGTTGGGGTATCGAGATGCAAAAAACCAGTACCAGTCACTGACCCTGTGCATTAAAGGGGACCGTTGGACAGCCAGCGATGGCGGTCTGTACGTATGCAAGACACAATACACCTCTTGCCGAGTCGCATTGCTCCCAAAGACAAAAATTCGCAGATTGCTGCTTAGTGCTGAAAAGCTGGAATTTTTGCGCTTTTAATATATGTATCAACTTTGGCTCCAAATCACTCAGCAGCAGCAGTCAAGAACAAAGCTTCAGATAAAGTTCGCCACTGAACCTTCTTGTTAGCGTCCGATACAGTCGACCCTCCGGATATATAAAACTCGATGGGGATCGTGAAATAGTTCAATATAGCGATAATTCAACATCTAAAAAATGGCGTAAATAAGCTCGTCTTCAAGCTAGAAGCAAGAACACATTACACCCACCCGTCTATTGGTTTAGTAAGTTATTTATTTATACATATTGCAGCCTCAATGAGGCTATTGCAGGAGTGGGGTGCAATACAAACATACACACGAAGCGAACATTCAAAACAATTTAGGAACAGGTTCGAAAGAATTCTTCTGACGACACGGAACGCACATTTTGTCCTAAAGAATTCCAAAGTTCGATGGTGTGAGGGAAAAAGCTGTGCTTAAAGAAGTCTGTGCGGGCATAAAAGGGTCGTGGTAGCTCCTTGTAGATGAAGGTTTGGAAAATCTCAAATAACTATCAAGCGAAGATAAGCGAGGTGAAAAAAAATTAAAATGTACATGAATTTGATGCATTTAAGAGGGTGACGCGCGTATAAAAAGAGTGAGACCTACTTGAGGAAGAAATGAAGAGGACGAAAATTCTATGTCGACTCTCCTACAAACGAAGCCCTCTACTTTTTTGTGCACAGGTTTCAGTTTGTTAATATCACACTCCTTATGTGGGTTGCAAACAACACAACCGTGGCGGGGTCTTGCAATGACATGCCGCCCGCCGGTATGCTGGTAGTGCACCAGTCGCTGGGAGTTGCTATGCCTAACCTGATTCACACCGCAGCAGATGGTTCTTTGGAACTAACCACTTCCTAGTATGTGCAATCATGTTACCAGTAGACTATGAATAGAATAATCGCACCTTAAAATTTAATTAGTCAGTCAGTTAGTTACCCTCAATCAGGCCCGGCGTTCGATGAAGTTTACTGGTCACTGACCATGGTAAAAAAAAATGGCTGAGGCTTAACTTGGTTAAGCCTGGAGAATGCGAAGCATCATCGTGTCGCGTAATTTGGAGGCGCACAACCACAGCGACGGCGCGAGGTGGGCCCCCGTTTCTCCACTGGCGTGACGTCATCGTGTCACGTGGTGTGACGTCATGTATCACGTGATTTGGAGGCGCACAACCACAGCGACGGCGCGAGGTGGGCCCCCGTTTCTCTACTGTCGTGACGTCATCGTGTCACGTGGTGTGACGTCATGTATCACGTGATTTGGAGGCGCATAACCACGGTGAAGGGCTGAAGTGGTAGCTAAGGTAGTATGCTTCGCATAAAAACAAATGACGTTTCAGGAGCGCTATGGCTCCCTTGTTCATAATGGACCGGTAGCCTCAGTGAAAAAGGGAGCCGTAGCACTCGCGAAACGTCATTTCTGTTTGACCATTGTTGACCAGTGAACGCCATCAGCCATGATTCCTGATCGGACGGTATGCCGTCAAACCATCGAATACACCCTATGTTCATCTCGCAAAACGGTTTCGCAGCGCTAACTCTGCCAGCAGATTCCCAAGGCCGCGCAGCCGGCCCGCCTACGCGCGCGAAATGGGAATGAAGAGCGCCATTAGGAGAAGCCCCACCTGCAGGGGCGTGGCGCGCAGTTCGATAAGTCGGATCACATGCGGAATTAGAGTTCAATATGTTGCGCTTCTTTTTTTTTAATTGTACACAGAATTTCAAAGGGGATAATCTGTTTGTTCAATATAGCCAATGATTTGAAATATCCGGATTCAATATATCCGGGCTCGGGCGCTTTGCTTCACTAAGAGGAAAATGATATACGTTTGCCATGATAGAGAGCGTGTGTACTAGCGCAGACCATTACCAGACCAACTCGTTCCCTACCACGCATGGGTAGAGGAGTAGGAGACGGACACCAGGCGTCTGGTATGTATACATTAACGCTACAGTACCTGTGCCCCGTGCTAAACTCTCTAAGGAGGGAAGCGGAGCTACGAATGAGAAAAAAAAGGCACCAGAAAGCATACATTCGGCTACTGGCTTGCCACACTCATCGTGAATGACTTTTCAGTGGCTTATTGTACGTTGCATCATAGTTCATCGTCTGGCAACATTTTGCCCGTAAAGTGGAGAAATGTTGCAAGAACAGTCCTGAAGCGTCTTACACGGTGCTCTGTTGCAACAATTATTAGGTAACTTTACAATACGCGAACGAAAGCGCGTTAATGACTTCGGTAACATTACCTACAGTTTCTTTAACGATCTGCAGGCATGCACGATGCTCGCGCTCCCGCTCTGGGCTGCATTGTGCACTCCTGCACTAATCAAGTGCGTTTTTCAGGCACCATTAAACCAGCCTGCGTAAAATGGCGTTGAAGTATACGACATTTCTGCAATAACGCGAAATCTCGGAATATTACGGAAAGGTGGGTATTCTACATTATGACTGTTTTGAAACTGTGCACTTTTTATTTTTAAAAACGTGCACGGATTCAACAGCCAGGCGGTGATCATCACCACAACGACCTGACTACGTCCACCACAGGACAAAGGCCTCTCCCATACGTCTCCAATTAACCCTGTCCTCTGCCAGCCGCGGCTACATTATCCGCGGAAACTTCCTAATCTCATACGCAGACCTAACTTTCTGCTGCCCCTTCTACATTCCCTTCTCTTGAAATCCAGTCCATTATCCTTAACGACCACCGGTAATCTTGCCTTCGCATTACATGCCCTGCAAAGCCCGTTTCTTCTTCTTGATTTCGACTAGGATGTGATAAACTCCAGTTTGCTCCCTGACCTACTCTGCTCCCTTCCTGTTACACCTATCATTTTCTTTTCCATAGCTCGCTGCGTTGTCGTCGATTTAAGCTGAACACCTTTCGTTAGCCTTCACGTTTTTGCCCCATAGGTGAGTATCGGTAAGATACAGCTGTTGTATACTTTTCTTTTGATGGACACTGGCAAACTCCAATTCATGCTGTGAGGGTACCTGCGAAATACGCTCCACCCGATTGTTATTCCTATATAGTGATTTGACTCTCGTGGTCCCGATCTACGGCCACTACTTGCCTTAAGTAGACGTATTCCCTTACTACTTCCAGCGACTCGTTGCTAATTGCAAACTGCTGTTCCCTTCCCAGACTGATGCATTATTTAGTTTTCTGCATATTGATTTTTACACCCACCGTTCTTCTTTGCCAGTTTAAGTCATTCATCAAGATTTTGCAATTCACTCCCTGAGTGAATTGAGAAGGCAATGTCATTAGCGAATCGCAGATTACTAAGATATTCTCCATTAACTGCTATACCCAGTTGTTCCGAATCCAGGTCTCTGAACTGCTCCTGTAAGCAGGCGGTGTATAGCATTGGAGAAATCGTGTCTCTCTCCCTGACACCCTTCCTTACTGGAATATTATTGTCTTTATGGAGGACTATCGTGGCGATGCAGCCGTTATACCAGGCGATTTTTTTAACCCTTACAGATTCCTATTTTAAAAAATTTGGCAGAGGCTTAGCTTGGTTAAGCCTAGTGGATTCCGAAAGCAAGGACGCTGAACTTGCAGGTGCACCCAGATCAAGAGATGCTGAACGCATTCGCCTGGCTGCATAATATGCACGCCGTTTAGCTAAACGTTGTTCCCGCTCTTCATCCGTTTCTTCCGCACGCCGCCGCTTCTTAGCTGCAGCACATCGTTGCAGCTTCACCTTATACACATCATCCGACATATCGTGGAGGATTCGCTGGGACGACTGCGACGAGCCGAGTTGGGGGGCCGCTTTTCCACAGCTGGCATGACGTCACGTACAGCGAACGCCCCTCGCGACAGCGGCGCGCAGCTGCGGTATGGAGGATTCGCTGGGATGATCGCGATGAGCCGAGTTGGGGCCCCGCTTTTCCACAGCTGGTATGACGTCACACATAGGTCACGCTAAAGGTCAATGGTGGATTCTCCGGGACGACGGCCAAGAGCGGAAACCTCGAGCAGTATTGCTTTCGCAATAAAACTATGAAAGATACGTCTGTGAGTTCTGTGTAGGTGGATTACGCAGCAAGATGGACATTAGGTACGTGATTGCGCTCAACTAGATTACAATGAACTAAAGTTAACTAATGAACTTTTTATTTTTGATTTTAGTGGGCAACATTATATGCGAAATTTAAGCCCGTCAATTTCGTAAGTAGGCCCTGTTTATAAATTTCCTTTATCGCCAATGTGGTTCGAAATATCGAGCGTCAAAATTACGCATTTCAAAGCTCACTTACTTGGCTTCCCCACGTTGCATATTTTTATAATGGTGTTTCTGGGCGTTCTGCCATCGCCAAAATCAGGATAATTGCTTCTCCTTCATAAAATGCACAAATGGCATCTGTATTTGTAGGATTAGAAATGCGAGCGTACGCCATTTGATAAATGCGCAATGTGGAAACGCCAGCTAAACGAGATATGAAATCCGTATTTTTTATGGTTTCACAGAGGGCGCCCGTCGGCGTCCAAGTGTGAAAAGCGCATGAGCTGTCCCACATCAAGAACATACAGCCTTTGTCAAAAGTTTAGAGCCCAGGGGTTTGCTCCTAAGCACTATTGTGGCGCTCCTGTAGCACTCGTGGAAGTCCTTCGCATCAGAGGGAGCAGTACCCAAAATCTTCTTACCTTCAAGAGATTTGGGACGCTGAGGACGCATTACGAGCAATGCAGTGTGACCCAGAAGCAAACCCCCTGGGCTCTAAACTTTTGACAAAGGCTGTACATTTTTACA
Source organism: Amblyomma mixtum (assembly GCF_055824585.1). NCBI lineage: Eukaryota > Metazoa > Arthropoda > Arachnida > Ixodida > Ixodidae > Amblyomma > Amblyomma mixtum. Next base: position 275,731,321 of record NC_143014.1, on the reverse strand, counting down.
CGGAATGGCATTGGAAGCGTAACACTTTAAAACTGGCAGCGTCTAAAATGCCCTCCAGGGGCGCTTTCATACAGCCCTCTAGTACCGTCCGACGGCACAGCAACAGCGTACTGCAGCCCCGTCGCACAGCGTTCAATTCTAGCGCCGTGTCGAAAAAGATCCAGTCCCTGCCGCATCACGAGAGTAGGCGACAAGTTCCCAACGCTCGCTGCACCGGATGCCGGGAGCTTAGCGCAAAGGTGCCACCCGCGAGCGCGGCGGACGACGGCGCCTCTGGCAGTGCGCTACTCCCTAGTCGTCGCCATAGGCCTAGATTGCTTCGCATCGAAGCCATAGCGGACAGAGCTTTGCGATTGGCCGGCGCTATATGGTAAATGTTCTACTCATGGAGAGGATTTACGGCCAGCCCTATTGTCTCGTATCAAAATAAATACATGATTGATTATAGCCTCGCCTTAGCAGCGAAGCTAACGCAGAAGTTTACCGGGTGGGCCGCGCCGCACTAGCCGCAGCTGCTAGGGCGGCTGTGAGCAGCAACTTGCTTGTATCGCAGTTCTCACTGCTACCAGCAACTCGGCGAGGGTCATCGATCCGCAAGAAGGGTTCATTTTTGACATTAATTTATCCCAGGACTTACTACTTGCGAGAAGAACAAATCTTAGCACATTTTTCTCACGCTGACGCCAGGGATCCGCCGTAGAGAAGGGGTTGGTTTGGCGCGGACGGTTTGTGGGAGGCGCGGCGATGGAGGCAGCATCTACGCCGCGCCACTCTAAACACAAGGGGCCGTTGGTTGCCGTAACATAGAATGGTGGGGAGCTGTGTAACAACGGCGAACCGCGATATGCGATAACCCTGGTTGAGCTCATTCGTGTAACAAACCCACAGCTGATAACGAGGGATAGGGACAGGGCTTTAAAGGCAAACTTAGCACAACTCCGTTAAATCTTTGTTCTCAGTAAAAAAATAGATTTTGTCGTTCTTTCTCGACATGTTCACGTTTGTCTGCAAAAATACGTATTTGTTGCTGCGAAAAATGCATAAAAAAGTTTCCCGCCACTCGAATAAAACTCGTGACGTTTATACCGAAAAGGACTCCGTGATGATTGTTTTAAAGTGTATGGTGGTCCAGTTTAGCCTCTGGAATCAGCACCTAAGAATATTTGTAGATGCAGCGCATTTTAGTCACGAAATCGGCAGGTGATGGTTACACCTGTTTCATTTTTCGGTGTTTTTCTGGTTACAAAAACTTCGTTTTCAGTGAAAATGGCGTCTTTGTCGTTTGACTACAGTAATCTATCGACACACGTTACCTTCATTTTGCCCTTAATGTTCCTTTAAGTGCATTTCAAGAAAGCAAGGAAAAATCTGAAAACCGAAATACGCGAGAATAAATACTCTCGATTCAAGGCATGGGATACCGCTCGTGGATCGGTGCACTAATCGTGGTTCTCTTGGCTAGTACTGCATCTCTATCTTCGTTAAGGTCAAAAAGGGTGTACTTACGCACACGAGTGCTTCTGATCCACTATGACCACTTCAATGCGATCTCGCGCTCTCTTTTTCCCTTCATATGTGCCTATATTTTCTTTTTCAACTTTTTCTGCCTGCCCTTCTCTGACCAAGTCTTCGGTGCGAAAGCGAATGTAATAAAGATATAGGCCGCTCAGCAAGAATGCGTTGGCCCCTTTTAATAGTACGCCTGCTGTGTGTGTCCCTCACTTGGCCGAATGCAGTTTGACGAGATAGAACTCTTCAAGTCTAATTCTTTCACACTTGTCCATTGGCGGTACGATCGATTTCGAGCATCACTCCAATTAAGTAGCATTTTGGACCGTTTTACTTGAATGATCAAAAGAAGACCCTCACTGTCAATTAATGTTACGCTGTTTTTTATTACCAAGCCTGCATTTCTAGATTTTTCCGTCAAATTATTTGTACCGCCCAATTATTACCCCGTTGGTGCCGTTTGTGTAATTCTTTGTTCATTTTTGCCACCCTTGCTCGAAGACGCATAATGTGCTTGCTCGTGGATGCGTCCTGCACATACGTACTATATTGGTGTTGTTGAAAAGCTTTACTATCTCCCTGAGATTGCATAACTAACAGCATCCTCTTGGTTATTGAGCGATCTGTTAAGCACTATTCCAGAAATAATTTAAATCAATTTCGAACGTATTTTGTGAAATTATTATTAGTGCCCCGATATTTTCATAAATTCCTGTGAAATTACCGTATCTTTGTTTACATTATTTGTTATTTACCTTTTTTCTTGTTTGCTTTCAGCTTTTATTAGCATTATGGGACACTTAAGGTTCGCTATTAAATAACTTTATTTTCTTCGTTTATTTTACAGAATTTTTCCACTACTTTGCTGCTCTGTACTTGCGGCTGTTGCATTTTGACTAGCTATATTTTCGAACACTATGCGTTTCCATTTTGTTCGTGACGCGTGTTTGAAAACATTTTGCTAAATGTACGGATAATCCGCGTTTTGTTTCTCTGTGCTTTTGTCCACATTGTCTGCTCTGTTTTTCATTTATTTTATTATGTATTTATATGGGCTTCGTACGCTGGTATGGCGACGCCACCGCTCCACTACACCTAGCTCCACCAACGGTAAAATCGAGCATTTTCCGTCTGTTTCGTCTCGCGCGCGTAATGCGAAAATAGCAGCGCGAAGCGACATTCGTGCGCCCTTTTGGGCCATCAGATGATTTAAAACCTTAAATGATCTCTTTAAAAGTAGCAGCGGGGAACATTGTCAAGATTTATGCACCACCGAGTGCGTCTGCGGCGTTTGAGAACTTGCTCGCGCCGCGATACCTTCGGATACTATTGGAAATGCGGGGCCAAGACGAAATGCTGGCTTCACTCGCTGTAGCCAGTCTCCTTATACTATCGTCTGCTAGTACTCTTTCTTCCATAGAGTCTCTTACTATTACCTAGAGGGAAAGCTGGCGGCGCTGCACTACAGCCACTATGGACGCTCAAAGCATCATGGGCCGATGAGCTACTTGGTGCAGGACAGTTGTATTTTTTGGGGGGACACGGAATGTCACTACTAAGAAGTTTCATTCCAAAAACGTTGTTCGTGTGTGCGCAGACGACTTCGGCGCGAACGCAGTGAGCAAAAGCCATAGTAGCGAAACCACAACAGCACATGACGCCAATAAAAGGTTTCTCTTTTCTGAAATGCCATTAAAAAACCTTTCCAAGTGTTTAAACAACAACATTTTTTCTGAAAACATATTTCCTTTTAAAAGTGCGCCTGTTAACCACGATAGTTTTTGTAGTGTTCAATACTTGGCCAATAGAAGAGCGAGTCATCTCCTATTTTTTGGCAGACTTTGCATTTACATGCTTTTCTGCTTATTTGTTGCAATCTTTAGACATGATATTGAATGTTAGGGCATTCTTGATTGTCGAACAGCGTTCATTTTTGCATTATTTTTTGGCTCAAAGCTGTAGTTCTGAACTCGGTAGCTTACCGGCCCATGATGCTTTGAGCGCCCATGGTGGCTGAAGTGGTCTTGAGGGGGCCCCACGCAAACTCCCATAGAAGGGGCGCCAGCTTTCCCTCCAGGTAATAGCAAGAAACTCTATGCTTCCTTCCCTCCTGGGGTAGCAGAAGATGCACGCGCGAAGGAACGCAACGCCTGCGAAGAGAGGATGCGGCTGACGGCGACAGATGTCTGGGCGCGCCGGCATACTATATATAACACAGGTATATCAGCGGTCACGAAGAGGACAACAAACCAACGAAGAAGCTTCGCATACTTCGTACCTACCTCTTTTATTTTTCTTCTTTTCGCCATCGTTGCTTTTCCGCAGCTATGCACTGCCAGCTATGCAGCTATGATTTCACCACCGTACTAATTTTATGTCCGTTATTTGTAATGTGCTTTTATGTCTGTGTGTATGTCTGCGCGGTTCCGCTGCCTGTCGGGCTCTGCCATTCAAGCCCAATGAGGCTTTGGCAGGCCGGATTTTTGTACATTTTTTTTAATATTTGGCGCAATAAAGTATTATTATTATTATTATTATTATTATTATTATTATTATTATTATTATTATTATTATTATTATTATTATTATTATTATTATTATTATTATTATTATTATTATTATTATTATTATTATTATTATTATTATAACCTTTGATCATTATTATGATCAAGCGGCTTGATCTAAACCGTACCGGTTTCGTCCAGCGTTTTCTCTCCTCATTATCTGAGGACTCCCGTAGAAATCTAAAAGATCGCAACTTTGCAAGTTTCCGGCAGTATTGTTGCGTCTCTTGTACGAGAAACGATACACATAAGCGATCTTTTGTAGCTTAACACTCGCGGCAGCACCCTCTTGTGCCATCCTCTTGTGCAAAAAAGTCGCTTTTTGCGGCTGCTCACCACCGAGGGCGCTACGTGTGCACTTAAAATGCACGTGCCTGCTCTCTAATTTTATGTTTACCATACAGTTTGCATTGTAATATTTTTATGCGTCGCCTGTACAAAGAAACATCCCAGTCTGGTGCCATGCAAATAATTTCTTGGCATTTTTCAAGCCACATCCGTTGCTTTTATTTAGCCCAGGAATGCATCCAGCGGCCACCGGAAAAACAAAATCTGAATCTGAAAGAGAAAAAAAAATCCTTGCACGTTACTACCTACTTCTTCTTTGTTGCAGGCGGCCGCTGCAGAAGCCGATTGTCACCCAACCGCGCTAGAACCTTCTATTTTTCCTCGAAGGCAGCAAAAAGCGCCCAGAAGCACGCCTTAGAGCCCGTGTCCACCGGCGCCCGTCTCATGTTCGCGCAACGCAGAGGGTCGCACTTATCTCTGCGCTGTCCATTCAAGTGGAATGACCAAATGCAGGCCCTTTTTCTCCTTCTACCTAGTCCCTAAAAAAATGAGATGTGCTTTTACGCCATGCCCCGGTTTGCTGTGTCCGCCAGGACGCCTCGGCGAGCGCCGGCGGCGGGCGTGCAGTTGCTGGAGGGGATTATACCTTCTCTGGCGCTCGCTCCAATTTCGCTTTCCCCTTCCTAAATGATTGCCTTTTAAGGCTCCAGGCTCTGACGTCCTCCATTCCGCTTTTGTTTGGACCGCGCCGCTTTCCCCTTCTTGCCTGCGGCCGTGGCTATTCAAAGCGCGTCACTTTTGAAAGCGCGCCTGCGGAACGACAGCGTCGTAACGGCGTCAACAAAAAGGAAGAGGGAAACGGTCAATGTGCTTGGAATTTTGCAATGAAAAATAATAAAAACTTCTCGGACATCTCTGAATTTTTCGTTTGCATTCCCAAGTGTTTGGGCTGATGGCATCGGTGGGAAAGGAAGAAGGCAAAAGTTATCGACCACCATGCCTGCGGTGCAAACAAAACATAAAAAAACTTTGACCAGCGCTTAGAAGTAAGAGAGCCTACGCATTGTACAAAGATGAGCGTCTTATACTAGTTGTTGCGTGTTTTTCACGCGCAGAAAGTGTTCTCTCTAAGACAGACGACGCTATGCCCAAGGAAACAAGCACATGGAAGTGGGAAAGGGCTCTTTCAGAACCATCTCACGGAGAAACAATTGCAAACATTAATAGAGATGCTTCCACTTCAGTTCTTATCGCTTTTTTGTCTGTGTTGAGAAGATGCGCTGAGAATTTTGTATCAATGGCAAAGTTCATGTGGAAGGGGGTATTAAAGGAGACAAGATTTGACCTGAATGCAATTCTACCGAGCTTGCTCGATCTGCGCTCAAATCAAATTTGAGAGCGTAAGAAGTACCAGTCATTGGACCAGTCTTGGAAAGCCTGGCTGTATGGAGCGGCAACGTCACATTAAAGACACGTTTCTCGCGGCGGTGAGGCTTATGATGCTGAGGCTAAAACCTTTGTAGCAGACGGGCACGAACCTTGCGCCATGCCCGTAGACCATGTAGCCTGGCCGAGTGGTTAGAGAGAAAAAACACCAGGGAGAGGGCACTGTGGACGATCGGACATTCGCAAATTTCTCGCCTGGTCAGAATAGGTCGTTAATTTTTTATTCCTTCCTGAAGCAAGAAGAAAAGAAATGCAAAAGCAAACTTCTGTGTGGCTGCGCCTCACCGTACAAACCGACCTGACCGTTACAAATTGTATGGTTTATTTTTTCCCACATCTGAGTGGAAGAATGGGAGGCGAGGTATGGATTAGTAACAGTGCCGCAGCTGAAGGTTTGAAGTGCATATTTCACCGTCAGGTGCTCGTTTTACAGTCGAGCGGCTGAGCAAAATGGGTTTGCCTGCCCTACCGTGCCAAAATACTGTCGTGAAGGTATTTTATCTTTTTTTTACACACAAAGCCGCCTGCACGAAGCTTCATTCATTTTTTGTTTTTGTGACACGAGATTACACCACATTTGCCACAAAGTATGGAGTTACGCGCAGCTGCTTCTACATTGTGCGAGACTGTCGGTCGTGGTTGCTTTGCGCGCCGTACCTCGAAAGTTCTTTGTCGCTTTAAATGGAGCGCCGCCGACAGAGGCGGTGATTCTGTTCTCCTGCGACTGCCGAGCACGCTTGTTGCTATTGCAGCTGTTGAGTTGTTTAACTTTCTGGGTGCAGATCGGCCCAATGAAGAGTTCGTTCCAGGGCCGCGTCAGTTTGCTCGTGTGTTGTCTATGGCCTCGCAATCACCACGTGACAATACGTTCCATTCTGCTACGAGGCTACATACCTTGGGTTGCATTGACTGCTGGCGTTTTTCGTATGTTTAGGGAAGAAAAGCTTGTGTGCGTTTCAGTAAGACGTATAAGTTTAGACGACTGGCTTTTTTGGGTCTCATGATTTTTTTTTCATAAGAAAAAGCCAAGCTCTTTGCTGAAGTTGTTTATATTTAAAGGCCTACATGCTCTTCAGTTGTTTTTGGTTCGTTTCGGATGGCATGACCGGTTCTTTTGATACAAAAAAAAAACACGAAGACAAATAACTTTTCAAAATAAGAATGTCTTTCTTTAGCGCAGATGATCTCAAAAAATGGCTGCGACTTAGCTCGGCTAGGCCCTTGCAAGCGAAAACTTTGACAACGTAACGATATGGCTAGTCGAACGTTCAGTGCTGCGAGCACTCACTATCGTCGTTTCGTCAATTTCCGAAGCCGTCATCGAAGTCGAAGGCGAGGCGTCCATTGCCGCTTCTAAAGCTCGTCGCTGTCATCTTTGTCATCTTTCTGCTTCCTTCTCCCGACGCTTAGCTCGCCGAAGTTCACGTTGTTCACTCGTTTCCGCCTGCCGCTTTGCGCGCTGGTACTAACGTTTCCGCTATAACTCATTAGCAAGCCAAGCGACATCTGCAGGATGGCCCAACGCAGCTTGCCGCTTTCGCCACTGGGACAGCTCAGACAACTTCGGAACAGATGGACCAGCGTCCTCGCTGCCTCCTTCCATCGCATAACGGCTGAACTGAAGCCCTGGCCCTGGCCCAGCTATAGCGAGAAACTGAGAGGCGGCAGAGAGTGCGGCGTCGTCTCCCTTTCAAGCGACCATTTAGTCATGTGGTTAGTCACGGCTGCAGCTGAGGCGGGTCACGTGGTATCACTCTTTCACTTCAAAGTCAAACTGTCACGCACGGCGAAACTCGCACGAATAGGACAATAAAGCTGTCGCTTTAAATCTATCTTGATCAAAAAAAATCTCTTAGCCAAGTTGATCTTCATATAAACATGGATGGCAGACGCGTAAGTTATTGTAGTTTTAATGTAGAACCTCTGGGCGGAGATGCGTGTTGTTCGAAATGAGCGAACAGCTAACGATGTCACTGCGAGCATAAACAAAAGATAAGTGCCCTTCATTTACTGTGCATTGTTTTCAGTTGTGGTCCGTGGAGAGATCTAGATGTTCTGTCCTTAATTTTCTTTTTTTTTTAATTAGAAGCGCGTATAGACATAGCGAACGTGCCATGCTGACATTACACAGTTTCACATAGCGGGTATACTACCGGCGACCATAACGTACAGGGGGATTTAGCGGTAATTGAAGCCGATAGCGCAGTTATAAGCTGGTGGCTCCAGACCAGCCTTCTAGAGGTAGAAGTTAAGACGTATGTGCGTTGTTGACCGGCAGTGAAATGATCTCAACGTTAGAAATCATGGCAACGGCGCGCCTAAGTGTCATAATCCAATGAAATGCACATGCCGCCCAGATGGCTAGCCAGCCGGCCTCACGATCTCATACCTAGTGTCTGAACCACTACGCATGTTTTCGACAGTCGAAAGACAGGCGTCTGTGCTTGCCTCGGTAAAATACTGGTGTACAGTCTACGCTGCGCTGCCGGTGACGTTTTGATGCTGGGGACATACCTCGGGGAGGAGCAAATAGAATAAGTTTAATCACCTCGAGAAATCTCTGAATTACGTGCAGAGCTGTGGACGTGGCACAACCGTTTTTTTTCTTTTGCCGTGCTCTTAAACGGAAAAAGTTTCCCTGTGGCATAATATTTATTGCAGATCGCTTATGTAAAAGCACCCCAAATGCCCTTGAGGCATTCACCTGGCATTAAGCATGGAAGCTTACGTGTAGGAAAGCCTCTTCCTCTCCGGCAAACACGGGCTCTTTGTTGAGATCGTATTTCATTCGCCTGGTCGTTTCTCGACTTCAGCCATCAAGAGGACCCGCTCCATCGTCACAGATTCAAGCTTGTTTTGTATAACGATTTCCGCCTCAGCTGCTCCATCCACAAGCCTTGCAACTCCATCCACTAAGCTCGTCCCTGAAAAGTTTAATCAAAGTGGTAAATATTTCGCCGCGCTGTATTCAGCCGATTATCACCTGAGCACTTCCATACGCACTTCTTTATGATATTGTAAGCAAGGCATTCCGACAATTCTCCATTTTCAGCCCTGCCGGAAACTGCCACTGCTATGTCATTTTCCCAGCATGAAAATGGTAATTTATGCAGTGGATGAAAGATCCTTCTTTAAGCTGCATTATCGCCCTGCGACAATAAAAGTATGGTTTTATGAGCTCAGGATTACTTGCGGGATATTTCTGGCGCCACTTGTGCCGCGGATCAAGGACAGTCGACCGCACCTTTCTTAGCTGTTGTCGTATCGTGTTTTTTGGGGTAGTTTGAAGAGAGCGCAGAGAAGAAAAGCGCCTTTTTTACTGGCGACCTCTCGCAATGAGATTTTTGGTGATACGCCTAAAATCTTGGGAACGTCAGGTCTTTTCAAGTCGCCGCCTGCTGATCAAAATGGCTATAAAATTGCGCCACCAATTTCACAGTGTTCAAAAAATGAGCTTGGATCATTAAAAACTTGTATTTTTGCAAGGTGACCCGCAAAAAATAAGTACCTGTCATCAACACTTATTGTGTAACGTTGTGCATTGGTGCTTGTAAGTGTAGCCCTTTCTGTTAAGCTGCATCCGTCATATTTGCAATACAGTCCAATCTAAGAAATCGCCATAGAGTTAGCATTGTATCTAATGAATAAACTAATGTTGTACCGTAAGAATGGTGTTTTTAACAAACAACGCGCACTTGAATTATTCTCACCTCTTATATCCTTGGAGCCGCCGCGGTGGCTTAGTGGTTGTGTTGCTCTGCTGCTGACCCGAAAGACGCGGCTTGTAACCTGTCCGCGGCGGTCGCATTTCGATGGAGGCGAAGTGCTAGGGGCCCGTGTGCTGTACGATGTCAGTGCACGTTAAAGAACCCCGATCGGTCTAAATTGTCCGAAGCCCCCTACTAAAGCGTCCTTCATAGCCTGAGTCGCTTTGGGCCGTAAAACCTCACAAACCAAACGAAACCATATAGTCCCCTGATCATCTCTCATGTTCCTCCTGAACGAGTTTCTCTTCTTTCAGTCCCAACTCCACGCAGCAACTACTCGATCGGTGGCTCTTAATTGCCACCGCCTAATAAGTACAGATACGTCGGGTGTCGACTAAACAAGCAATTTTTGATTGTCCATGTACCATCAACGTCCACCCAAACGTGACCTCTAAAACAAGAGCACAGAAAAGTTAGTTACTGGAGAAAGAATAAACGCAGGGATTGTGAACACTACTGCATAGCAGTCTTCGCCAGATTAAAGTGAAAATTAAATCCTCTAATAGTTAGTCTTGCCAGGTAAAATGTCCTTGCTTTGCTGCTCCCATCTTAACTGCCTTCGCGTTTCATTTGAATCTGACAGTACATTCAATCATCTGCGTAGCTAATTTGCCTTCTAGAGGGAATTTTAGAAGTTCCTCCAAAGTATCTTAAATTTTTTTTTGTTACGAAACACTCGTCCGTCCTAAATTGGAGTATGTTGCAGCCCTCTGCAACTAATCGCGAAAACTGTCTCATTGGCATAATTAAAGCCCTGTTAAATCGCGCAGAAAGGTCACCGAATTCCTCCTTTCCCACTGTTACCAAAGTCGAACAATGCGCTACTGCTCCACTTCTTGATCTTCGCAGGAAGCTTTCCAGCCTTGCCCTTTTCTGCGCAGTATGCTCCGTCACTCACTAATTGACTTTCCTGTTTCACAAATATTCTTACGCCCGTAAATCGGCTTTAAGGAAGCTGGAGGTCATTAAAAGAAAACTGTATGATACATCTATCAGTACGAAGGCCGTAGTCTATAACACTTGTAAAGACCTAAGCATGAATAAGCTGCTATGGTATGGGACCCACATTTTACTAAAGATATCATACAATTAAGCATCCGCGGCGGCTTAGTGATTATGGCGCTCGGCTGCTGACTCGAAAGACACGGGTTCGATCCCGGCCGTGGCCGTCGAATTAGGATGGAGGCGAAATTCTGGGGGCCCGTGTACTGTGCGATGTAAGTGCACGTTGAATAACCTCAGGTGGTCGATGCTTCCGGAGCACTTCACTACGGCGTCCCTCATAGGCTGAGTCGCTTTCGGACGTTAAACCCCCATAAACAAAACAAAACATACAGTTTGCAAGCGTTCAGAGGAGAGCAGTGCGGATTATTTACAGAAAGTACGAAAGGGACGATTTGCCGACTACTTTGAATCAAGGAAACAATATTCAACCTTTGAAAGCGCTCAGAAAGATTAGCCGTTCAGCGCTAGTTCTTATATCAGCAATTTCTGAGAAAGTCAACGTATCTATACTAGTTTGTGCGAAGCCGACTAGCACCAGAGGAAGGCGACACACTAAGCGACATTCGTTAACTACAATATCTGGCAGGATTAACAGGTACAGACGCCCACAGAATTAACACGAACGACGGAAAGCGTGACTTGGACTGCCGCCAGCACCACGATGTGATAGTCATCGGGTGCGAGATAATGCACCCGGTATGTTTACAGCGGCTGACGATAGCTGGTGCGCAGCTCGCTTTGACTGCTAACGTTAGAAGTTATAAAGTTAGAAGTGTAGGACTGAAAACGTGTTTAAAGAAAATGGCGAATTTTCAACCCAGTTTATAAAAGAATTGAATAACAATAAAGAAAAAAAGCCGAGCATGGTGGCAACTGTCATCACGTCCTCTTAAAGGGAACGCTCCTATTTTCCATCCATCCATCCAGCCATCCAGCCATCCGTCCGTCCGTCCGTCCGTCCGTCCGTCCGTCGTCTGTCCATCCGTCCGTCTGTCCATCCGTCCGTCCATCCGTCCGTCCTTCCGTCGTCTGTCCGTCTGTCCGTCCGTCCGTCCGTCCATCCGTCCGTCTGCTTTTTCGCTTGCGCCCGATCGCCACACAGATAGCGTGCTCCTTACGGGGGCGTTTCTCCGCGTTTTGCTCGCGGATTCGACCTCGCACGCCCGGCAACGCTTTGCAGTTTTCTTATCGCGGTAACCCGAAATTGCACGCTAAGCTGCCTCAGGCAACGCGCTTTCGTATTCGTTCCGAAGGCCGCCAACCTAACAAAGCAAATCTGGTGAGCATATGGTGCGCTTCCAAGTAACCCATATATGCCGGAACTTCAGGCAAAATATGGTGGAGATTTTTTGCGTCGAACATGTTCATTACGCTTTAGAGGCCAGAGTGGCCTTTTACTGAGAGAAATATTTTTGTCAACATCGTGTTTTTGAGCCTTTCTGAATGCATGACTCCAGACCATTGCACCAACCTGTTGTGTGCGGCAATGCCTCAAGCATTTACCCTGGACGCCAATGTCGAATTTCTGACGACTTGCCGCAGTTTTCTCATGAAAATATGCGCACCTTGTCTGCTCTTCTTGCGGAATCAAAATGTGGTCTACGTAGCCTTCCAGTGAAAGCTAACCGCAGAACCACGCGGCGAAAACCAAACGCTCACAAATGGTTTCCATAGAAAAATGTAAGACCCTACTTAAGCGAGAAAAAGACAGCCGGTGGTTCGTCATGGTAACAGAATCAATACCGAGGGAAGGAAAGCGCAGCAGATGGCCGACATCAAACCACAAAGTGACGTGGTCTGATGAGATTAGCAAGTTTGCGGAGATAAGTTCGGCCGCTGCTGGCACAGGACAGGGTTAATTGGTGGGGTACGGGAAAGTCTTTTGTCCTGGAGGGGGCACAGTAAAGCAAGTGACGATGAAAGATAAGCGATATCCAGACATGTACAATTTCCCATCCATTTTTAGTAAAAAACAAAACATAATATTCCAAGGTGCAATAGCAGCTAGTATGCCTAGCATAGAACAGCTGGCTTCTTTGTAATTTATCTCTCGACACATTGCATCGATGCCAAGAGTGTTCCTAGTTAGCTTAAACAGGATGTGTTTACTACGGCATGTTCCGCGAGTTTTTCCGACCACGTCGCTTTGACCTTGACCGACTTTCAACCGCTCCGGAGCTGCGCCAATACCGATGAAGAGCGGGAGCTTCGAAAGCAAAGGAAAGGCGCATAACTGGCCCCCTGTGACAGTGGACACCTCAGTCGCGCTTTAAGCTATACGGCGGTAGTGACAGATGTGCGCTGCATGCGTTGGCATTGACAACGTTGCAGCAGAAACGCGGCATTGAAGCTATAAGCCGTCGGCGTTCGTTGTGTTCATTGGCGTTGGCGTTGACAACGTTCTAGACTCCGATGATTTCGAGGAGAGGATGGGTGCATAACTGGCTGCCTGGGTCAGTGGACGCCCCAACCGCGCTTTGAGGTACGTGGCAGTAGTGAGAGAGTGATTTGGGCTGAATGCGTTAGCGCTAACAACGTTGTGGCAGGCACGCTGCACTGTAGCAATAGACCGCAGCGTTCATTGGGTGAGCAACCGCTCGAGATCAACCCACCTGCCAAGGTGGCAGGGTGGGTGCGCTGCCTATCCAGTGTCCGGAACGCACTCAACGTTACACACGCCAAGCCGCGTCTAGTTGCCCGATACATCACAGCTTTCACTCTCTAATGAGGTTCAATAGTAGTTAAAACGCAGCTAATTTTTTTTTTCAGGTCATAAGTTACAACATAGCATACTTTGTTGCAATCAACTGCATCGAAATGTTTTCGCGCTAAGAAAATGCGTAACTCTTTTGCCACGCCTCGTGGAATATGTGGTCTCCAGAGCGGCGTAGATTAGACGGGACGCCGAGACATTGTTCTCCAAAAGAAAACCGACGCGCAACGTCGAATAGTGAGGAAATGAGGAAGAGCATGATATAGTTCCATGCAGCCGATATATTTGCTATCAGACTTTACCAGCTGCATTAGCTCGTTTTTGCCCTGCTGTTCGTTTTTTCCTTCTTTGTATAGGACACAATACCTGTGACCTCTTGCGCAATATAAATAGGAAGCGCACCACACTGCAATAACACTTTTATTAAATTGGCAGCCTTTGATCCAAGAGTGAGCGATGAGGGGCTAGTTGGTACGACATGATTACAAAACGTAAAACTGAGCAGGCGATCAGACACAGGAGTGAAACAAAACATAAAACTGAGCAGGGGACAAGACAAAGGAGAGAAGCAAACAGGAATTTTCTCCTGTGTCTTGCCCCCTGCTCAGTTTTTGTAATCACTTTGGACCAAACTCGCAAGCGGCGCTATCTGAGGCAGCTTAGTGCGAAATTTCGGGTTCCCGCGATAAGGAACCAAAAAACTCCAAAGCGTTGCGAGGGCGTGCGAGGCGGCTTCCACGAGCAAAAAGCGGAGAAACACCGCCGTAAGAAGCGCGCCGTCTACGCAGTGATCAGGCACAGGCGAAAAAAGCTGTCAAAGCGAGTTACGCACCAGCTACCGTCAGCCGCAGTAAATGTACGAGAAGCATAATCTCGCACCCGATGACTATCGCTCCGCGGCGCCAGTGGCAGTCCAAGCCACGCTTCCCGTCATTCGTGTTAAGTCTGTGGGCGCTTGTACAAACAGTTATTTTATGCGAAGCATATTAGCGTAGGTTTCGGGCCTTCGCGCGACGCCCGGCGGTGGCCACCATTGACCTTGAAGTGAGATCACATGATGTGACGTCACGTGATGACGTCACACCGGCTGCAGATGGGGCCTCATATCGCGCCGTCGGACGTCGCCCGGCGGAGGCCTCCACGCTTCGGTTCGCGCCGTCGCGCCACCATCGCTGCATCACGTGATATGTGACGTCACGTCAGGGATGAAGCGGCGCGCGCCCGCCGCGCGTCAGTCTCTGTGCCCGCAACCGCGCCAGCATCTTTGCGCCGGGCGTGTATGCGGTCAAGATGTCTCCAAACTCTAAGGACGTTAATAATAAGAATGCAAAACGAAGGCTGCTTCGCATCCACTGGGCTTAACCTTGATAAGCCTCCAACGATCTTTTTAATTTTGAGAGCTACAGAAGAGTCGAATTCCCTGCCAGACGACATCGTTAATCTTGATAATTTGCGTACGTGCTCTAACGTCCTTGATGGGATTATAGCATTTCGTAGGTATTTTTTTCTGCTGTTGTTTTCAGCCTGTTTACAACTTAAACAGGCTGTCACGAGGAGAGCAGGGGGAAATGATTGAGAATTTTTTAGCCTCGACAGAAAACTGCAAAATTCTGACAATATGACGTAATAAGAACACAATATCGGTTGTCGACCGGCCTCCAAACGGAAATAACAATCTCTTTTGCAAAAATCAGAATCGTCTTCTAGAATTCTGTGCTTTAAACCGATATATCATAGTTATGGGCGGAGATTTCAATGCTAACATGAATGAGAAGAGCCGGACATCATTAGCATGCTTCAGCATAATTGAAGCACAGCGCTTCAGCACAGCGCTTGTCTCTTGTCCCGATGTTTTGCGCTGTTCCATCAAGAATGAATAACCAACATGCCCAAGCTGCTGTCCTAGTATAATTGAATCGAATGGATATACTAATGTGATCTATTCTCCAACAAGAATTACTCCGTCCTGCTAGGGCACCATTGATCTTTTCAGAGTTAATGTTGACACAGCTCTTCAATGTGCTGGCACTATATCAAGTGATATTAGGGACCATTGTCTAATTTTTATACCCATTAAAAAGCGCCGCTGTGCGAGTAATGCATATCCTTTTATAAAGTTCCAATCATTAAGTAATGAAGACTTAATCTTGTTCAAGCAAGCAATACAGAGCAGGGATTGGTCAGGCATCTATAGTTACGCTTGTATGAATGAAGCTCACAATTCATGCACTGAAAAGTATAAGACCATCTACGGTTCTCATTTCCATGGATAACAAAGCAGAAACACAAAAAAGGGTACCTTGGATTACCCCTGAACTTTACCACATGATTAAAACAAAGGACAAACTTAGAGGGTCAAATGCATTAGTCCGGAACTAAGATGATTTAGTTGTTTATAAAAATTTAGAAACTATCAGAACACAGCACTACGTAGGGCACGAAGAGGTTATTACCGACAACTGTTCCAGAAAAATAGGCGTGACAATCCGAAACGAATGTGGCGGGCCGTGAATGGAGTAATCAATAGTTCGAATAGCAATCAGAGCATCGGTGAACTTTTAATTGATAGGTCGCCAGTAACCGGTACCGCCTTAGCGGATCGTTTCATTCAATACTTCCTTAACCTGCAAAACATTACTTTTAATAAAGAGGAGGCTCGCTCTATTTGGAAGAAAGTAAAAACTTCCTTATTTCTTCAGCCGACGGATCCGTCTGAAGTATTTCTACGCTTATAACACTAAATTAGATTTCTAGCTCCAACACTGAGCATTTGAGCATTAGACCAATTAAATTTGTTGCCGACCTTCTTGCACCAAGTATATCTTACATTTTTACCTATCCATATGGTCAAGTGTATTTCCAAACAAAATGAAGCAGGCGAAAATTATTGCTCTTCACAGAGGTGGTTCAAAGCATGACATGAGCAATTACCGCCCAGTGCCGATTCCACCTGTATATTCAAAGCCATTGGAAAAGATTTTACTAAGGCGTTTAGAACGTTTCTCTAATCAACGCTCCGTCATAGATGATTCCCAATTTGGCTTCCGACCGTGGCTATCAACTGAATATGCCCCGCTAACACAATAAGAGCTCATTTTACAAGATACAGAAAAAAAGGTACTAATCTGAGGCATATTTATTGCTTTCAAGAAAGCCTTTGACTGTACTAATCATAACATTCCACAAGACAAATTGCATAAGCATGGAGTCAGAGGAAATGCATTGTAACTTATGAGATCGTATCTTGATAAACGCCATCAATGTGTTAGCATTAACGGCTTGCGTTTCTCTTTAGAACATATTGCCGCGAATGTTTGTAGTGTTTGTTCATCCTCCAAAGCTGCCGGCACGCCGCTTTATCGCTTTGTTTGTGATGCAAGACGCGCCTATATTTATCTCGATTGAACGCTTCCGGGTGGAGCCGACTCTACGATGTTCCAGAGTGTTCTAGTAACTTTCCAAGCGCTATCTCGGAAGTTCGCCATCAGCTCTAAAAAGAGCACGGCCGAGAGCGGCGGACATTCTGTTCGACGACCGCCGAACACGCTTGTTGCTACGCCGCACGCCGCCGCCGAGTGGTTCAGTTCTTTGCGGGCGCAAGTCAGCCCAAAAAAAACAGTTCCGTTTCGAAAACATTCTCCCTGTTTTCTTGTTCGCCGGACTGCAGTCACCATTACGTGACATCTGGTGGAGGTGCTGACCTGCTATCCAGCTATGCACCTCAGAATAGAACCTGGTGCACAGCCAACGCCCGTCGTGCTTAGCCAGTCCCATGAGCCTCAGTCTTTCCGTGGAGAACCACACGAGGATGTAGAAGACTGGTTGCACATGTACGACCGTGTGGCAGCGCTGAACGGCTGGGACGACAGCACCAAGCTACGAAAAGTTTATTTTGCATTGGACGGCACTGCGAGAACGGGGTTTAAAATCCACGAATCTTCCCTCACGACCTGGGTGAACTTCAAGAAGCAGTTAGTGGGTACGTTCACTAGCGTCGTACGGAAGGAAAGAGCGGAGGTCCTGCTGCAGTCACGAACTCAGCTCCCAAACGAGACAGTGACTGCGTGTGTGGAAGAAATGAAAAGCTTTTTTTAGCCGCTCCAACCCTGATATGACTGAGCAAAAGAAGCTCAACTTTCTGATGCGTGGCGTAAAGGAGCAACTGTTCGCCGGTTTGATCCGGGATCCTCCAAAAACCATCCCCGAGTTTTTAGTTGAAGCTTCCACCACTGAAAAGACCCTTGACGCCAGGACCCGTCACTACAATCGACCACTTCAAGTGCTGGCGGAGAGCCCCCAGAAGATATACCCTTGCAAGCGGGGATAAGCTGCGAGATTTAATACGCGAAATTGTTCGCGAAGAACTTCGTCGGCTCCTGCCATCCCCAACGCAGCAGATGCAGCCGACGCAGCAGACTCAGGTGGCGTCGCTCACGGACATCATGCGTGAAGAAGTACAGCATGCACTTGGCTCCCCGTCACAGACGACACCAACGGAAGTTGACGCCATGAACTACGCCACCGCACTACGCAGTCCTGCGCCCCGACGAGACCGCGCAATCCCTCTTCGACAGGCACCAGCTCTACGAGAACGACGACCCCTAGCTCCCGCCCTCCCACCTTACGAGGGAAGCAACGGAACTAGGAAATGCGACCAGTGGAAGACTCGCGAAAACCGCGCACTCTGTTTTCATTGTGGCCATGCCGGGCACATACTTCGCCACTGCCCGTACAGACGTATCGGCTTGCGAGGTTTCGCCATCGACATCTCACGTCCGCTCCCCGGCCGGCGACCACGGGAAGTCGACGACTACCTGCGAAGAGGGGAGTACGTGTCGTCAAGCCGTCTTTCCCGCTCCCCGTCACTGTCCACCGCACGTTTTGCATCAGCAGGCCGCAGCTACGCCGCGGCTGTCCGAGGAAGGCCCCTAGCCCCAGTAGGGGAAACTAAACAAAGCAACCTGTGGAGGTCAGGTTGCTTGCCGAGGAAATGACGAAGATCCTCCAGCGACCACGGCGTATGAAGACGCCGCACCTACTACACCGACGACGCATACAACAACCTCGACCACGACGCGAACCGCCTTAAAAACTACGCCGCCATCAAGAAAAGCTTCGACCACAAGCCCCACCCACGATTCACATACCCGACGAAGCCGTGACCCGACGCCGAGGACGACGTACAACACCAGAGCCAGGACATCCGACTTAGAAGTCGTTATCGACGGCCGGAAAGTTACCGCTCTAGTCGACTCGGAAGCCGATTATTCGGTGATGAATGGACCATTCGCTGTGCAGCTGAGGAAAATAACGACCGCTTGGGACGGCCCACTAATTCGCACCGCAGAGGGCCACCTCATTACGCCATCAGGACGACGCACAGCGCGAGTGACTATCAAAGGACATACCTATCCCGCGACCTTCGTAGTGCTACGGCAATGTTCCCGCGAAGTGACCTTGGGCATGGATTTCCTTAATGAGCATCAGGCGATCATCGACCTGCGATCCAAGCTGATCACACTTTCCATGGACAAGACCATCCCGTCAACGAAGCCTCCGTAACATCACGTTGCACTTAGTGTACTGGAGAAACAAGTTAGTGTCCCACCCCGCTCAAGCGTCATCGTCACCGTAGGCGCCACGGAAGCGAATAACACCGAAGCCATTATCGAGGGGAACATGCAGTTGCTTCTCGACCGAGGAATCGGCATCGCAAGAGGCATCACACATTTCCGCAAAGGACAATTCGAAGTACTGCTGACTAACTTCAGCGAAGAATACCGGCACGTTAACAGACGAACGACGATTGCTTTCCTCGACGAAATATCCGACGTACGAGACTTCCTCGTCCTCTCTGACCATCCGTAGAAGATTCGCCTGACCAAGAGAACTCGCCCACTTCCTACATAAACCCAGCCTTGCTCCGCAACAGACAAGACCAGATCCGCAATCTCCTTCGAAGCTACAGCGAGTGTTTCTCGTGACCGCCGAAGGTCCGACAAACGCCGATTGCCAAGCATCGCATTATAACTGACCAGCACGCCCGACCTCTTCGCCAAAGCGCCTACCGAGTGTCGCCGCGAGAATGACAAGCCATCCGGGACCAAGTGGAAGAAATGCTTCGCGACGACGTCATCCAAGCTTCAAAGAGCCCCTGGGCCGCACCGGTAGTTCTGGTTGGTTGGTTGGTTGGTTTATGGGGTTTAACGTCCCAAAGCGACTAAGGCTATGAGAGACGCCGTAGTGAAGGGCTCCGGAAATTTCGACCACCTGGGGTTCTTTAACGTGCACTGACATCGCACAGTACACGGGCCTCGAATTTCTCCTCCAAAGAAATTCAACCGCCGCGGCCGGGATCGAACCCGCGTCTTTCGGGACAGCAGCCGAGCACCATAGCCACTGAGCCACCGCGGCGGCGCACCGGTAGTTCTAGTGAGAAAGAAAGACGGCATACTTCGATTCTGCGTTGATTACCGCCGCTTGAACAACATCACAAAGAAGGAAGTCTACCCCCTCCCCCGCATCGACGACACACTGGACCGGCTCTGCAACGCTAAGTATTTCTCATCGATGGACCTCAAGAGCGGCTACTGGCTAATTGAGGTCGATGAAAGAGATCGCGAGAAGACCGCATTCATTACTCCAGATGGCCTCTTCGAGTTCAAGATGATGTCGTTTGGTCTCTGTTCCGCTCCAGCGACATTTCAGCGAGTAATGGATACAGTACTGGCAGGCCTGAAGTGGAAGATTTGTCTGGCATATTTAGATGACGTCGTTCTCTTCGCCTCGAACTTTGAAGAGCACCTAAAAAGGCTTCTAACAGTACTAGACGCAATCAAATCGTCCGGCCTAACCTTGAAAGCAGAGAAGTGCCACTCTGCCTATAAAGAGCTGCTCTTTCTAGGCCACATCCTTAGCAAGCAGGAAGTACACTCAGACCCGCAGAAAACAGCTGCTATCACAATGTTTCCGCCACAGGCCAATAAGAAAGCTGCGCGCCGATTCCTCGGAGTGTGCACATATTACCCAAGGCGGATGTAGAATGGTAGCGAAGGCTGGGCCCAAAAACGGTTTAGCGCGACTCCTATAAAAATGCTATAAAACAACAAAAAGAAATGAATATTTTAATGCCGCGTTTTATAAAATAGGTAAGTTATTTCAGCAAAACATTACGCCGAATTCTGTAATTTTTTGCAACCCTCTTGTTGCGCCCCCTATTTATGTGTGTGCGGTGCATTTGCAGCGCGACTTTGCAGGCCTTGTTTCGGTACCCGGCCACAGTGGCCGCGGGGGCTTACCATGGGGCTTACGAAGCGGTTTCTTATCTCTAGCTGTCTGCAAAGGAGCGCCTGGGAAAGCGTGTAAATTATGCTCGCAGGTCTCGAAATGGCCTTTTTGAGAAGTATTTTTCCTTCCTTGCTCGTCGCTTCTCTGTCACCGTTTGGTTAGATTTGCACCCCGCCGCTCCACTGCAGCAGTTTTATTGGTTCTAGCGTTCCCTTCGGTGTACGGACAGTGTGAAACCTTTCCCGTCGTTGTGTCACGCTCGCACAGCGTTCGTTTGAATCATTTAGCTCTTCATTTCAAGATGAGGTCGAGGCATGCCAAGAAATTTTGCTCCGTGGCGCAGTGCGGCAGCGTGGACTGTACCGTCGATGTCTTACTATACCGCTTCCCACTGCACCTGGCTGTACTTTCACAGGTGAGGTCTTTCCATCGTCGCCTGCTCTAGATGTGCTTTTGTCGGACTTTTTGCGTCTTGTTGTTTTCTAGCTGTAACCGTTTCATGTGTACTTGGCTTCATGTTATCGGGGATATTTAAGTAAACCGCAGGACACGCACTTGCAGTCCTAAGGTGTGCGAAAAAGGCCCACCATTTGTCTTATTTATAGTTACGTGCAGCCGAATGTCACCAACGTGAACTTGATACCGGGCTCTCAGGAGCAACCACGTGCCCTATACTGGCTACTGGCCGCAAGGCCAATTTAAAACCAACTGTGCTGCCTAACAGCTATGAGCATGACATTAATAGGTTTTTCAACACCGTGAAGCCAATTTGAGGATCCGCCGCCGCGGTGGCTCAGTGGTTATGGTGCTGGGCTGCTGACCCAAAAGACACGCGTTCCATCCCGGCCGCGGCGGCTAGAATTTCTTTGGAGGAGAAATTCTAGACGCCCGTGTACTGTGCGATGTCAGTGCACGTTAAAGAACCCCAGGTGGTCGAAATTTCCGGAGCCCTCCACTACAGCGTCTCTCATAGCCTTAGTCGCTTTGGGACGTTAAAACAAACAAACGAACGAACGAACGAAGGAACAAACGAACGAAGGAACAAACGAACGAAGGAACAAACGAACGAAGGAACAAACGAACGAAGGAACAAAGGAACGAAGGAACAAACGAACGAACGAAGGAACACACGAACGAACGAACGAAGGAACGAAAGAGCGAACGTAGGAACGAAAGAGCGAACGAAAGAGCGAACGAAGGAACGAGCGAAGGAACGAGCGAAGGAACGAACGAAGGAACGAACAAACGAACGAAGGAACGAACGAACGAACGAACGAACGAACGAACGAACAAACAATTTGAGGATCCCCTCGCAACTGAAAGTATCGAAACTCAACCACGTGTATGTGCGCCGCCTTGACGGTGCCTTAACTGAATTCGGTCAGCTGTAGTTATTGCCGTTCTACATATTGTCACCGGACGCCGGTAGGACGTTCTCCCTGGCAGAACATTAAATGGCAAGCACACTGGGCAGAACGCAGCCGACCGACCCTAGAACCGAGCAGAAGAGGACGAAGTCCGGCGCGCGGCAAAGGACGAAGACAGACCGCACGGGGGCGCCAGTAGAGTGGTGTCTAAAATAAGTGTGGCAATATACATGACCGTCAATGTAGTTTTAAACTCATTTCGCTGCTTCGCTCTCGTCACTCTTTGAGCATAGAAAAGCAGCTAGCCGCGTGGTATCAGGCGAGCGTAACCGCACTCTGAGGCGCGGAGGCTTGACGCGATCATTTACTGCCACAGTTAAAATATTATGTACAGCATTTAGGTGAAAGGAATCATGGCGTATTTACGGTTGGAGTATAATTTATTAATTTGGGTGCAGTTGTAAAACGTGCACGCTACATCATGTCCAGGTGCGAAACGTGGACGCAGTTCTGCCGCAACCTCAGCCTGGAGAAGACGCCGTGCCAGCTGCGAGACCTGAGGGTTTTTTCCTAGCACTTCGCATCGTCTGCGTATCTGCGGCCAAGATGGCTGCGTCACGATGCTGTGCCTACTAGATGAAGGAGTGGCTGTATTGAATGTCCTTGTACTTCACTGTAAACTGCACTTCATGTATGTTTTAGTTTGATTAGAATTGCTTCAAATTACTGCGGTTAGCGACAAAAAGCAGGTCTCGAGGTTGTGCGCAGGCCCTACGTATGGTGTAATGCTCTAGCGTTGAGCAGGTTTGTTGATCCTAAAACTTGTTTTCAATATTGTCATGCAGGTGTAAACATAGCTGCTATATTATTTCAGTTGAAGAAATGAAATGTGAAGAGTAGTGTCAGTGCTCTATGCCCTATATGTATCTTGGTGCGCCTATTTGATGTCATTTTTTATCTCAATTGAAGTTGTCATATCATTTTTTCTGTACATTTAAATCTTCCAACTGGCAACATTTGTAGCACTTCAGGGCTTTTTCCTGTCTGCACTGGGTCCATTGACATGATTAGCCAGCTTAAACAGTGCTACTGTTTGTGCTGCCTGTGATATGCGTTTTTGATGGCGTGCTTTATCACTGTATTCGTTTGGTTGATGTAATAAACCATCAATATGAAAACAATACTTGCCGTACGCTCTGGTGTGAGCTGTGCACATGAGCCAGTGCTTTGTGGATCATACCTTGCTATACTCGGAGACCAAGTACTTGTAAAGGTACTCGCACCTGCATTCGCGCTGCGAATTATGCATGCCTAGACTGCGTCTAGGGTTGCTGCATTTCTACGCTGCCTTCTTTGCCAACTTTCATTGGGTTTCCAATTGCTCATAAATAAGGATATGACTAGCGCGAACTCGAACACATTTGACTGGCAAAAGTTGACGCGCGTTTAAACGCAATAACCTCCAAGGGACGCGGTCTCTAAAATGCGGATTCTACAAAAAAACTGATTTATAATTAGCGCGAAAAGCATACGTATGTGTGACGTCATTCAACGTCACTCTACGTAGGTTGCCCCCCAAAATAGGGGCGCTGGGGTGCCCCATGAGCCGCCATTTTTTGGACCAATGGGCGTCTATGGAGCCTTCGCTACCATGGTATAGCTACCTTGTATTACCGACGATCTGTCAAGAAATTTTCGCACTTCGCCGAGCCACTGATCCACCTGACAAAGACAGACGTGCCATCAAGTGGGAAGCGCCGCCAGTGGAAGCCTTCAAGGAAGTTCAGCGTCGTTTACAGCCCTCTCCCCCCCCCCCCCCCCCCCCCGATCCTTGCGCACTTTTATGAAACGCCGAGACTGAAATCCATACCGCCGCAAGTAGTGTGGGCAAGCCGCTGCACTCGTGCAGAAAACTGACGGAGTGGAGAAAGTCATCGCATACGCTAGCCGTTCCCTGAACAAAGCCGAGGCTAATTATTCGACAACCGAGAAGGAGTGCCTTGCCATCATCTGGTCTACGTCGAAATTCCGTCTCTACTTGTACGGACTACCATTCAAGGTGGTCAGCGATCACCACGCGCTGTGCTGGCTTGCCAGTTTGAAGGACCCCTCCAGCCACCTTGCTCGATGGAACCTGCGCCTCCAGGAGTTTGACGTCACAATCGTTCATAAGTCCGGACGCAAGCACTCTGACGTCGACTGCCTGTCACAAGCCCCTGTGGATGCACCGCAGCCGGACGACGATGAGGACGCCTTCCTGTTACCCATCAGCTCCAGCTCTTTTGCACAACAGCAACGCTCCGACCCCGACCTAAAATGCCTCATCGAATACTTGGAAGGCAAGGTTTCTTCACCCTCCGCCTCGTTCAAGAGAGGATTGTCTTCGTTCTGTTGCAGGGGCGTAGCCAGGATGGGGTTTATGGGGCTACCCCCCCCCCCCGAATTTTTTCGAACTGTCACCGACCCCAGCATAGCCCAAGTACATATCCCGACTTCTGCTATCATAGCTTTGTTCTTGCCTGGATGATCTATCTTTCCGTGTGTAAAGTCTACTATCTGTGATTGCGCAAGATGTTTATTTGCCTCGTTTGACGCATTATATAGAGCGACTTTTTCTTAGGTACGTAGATTTAATGGAGACACACGTGCATTTAAATATTTTGTTGCGAGGTTCTGTGTATACATACAGTGACTTTGTTTCCAGTGACACTTTTCTGTGCTTTATCAAGTGTATCTTTGCATTTCTAATACTCCATTTTTCTTCCTAATTTTAATGTATCCAACCGGGATCGAACTCCCGTCTTTTGGGTCAGGAGCTAAGCACCATAACCAGTGAGCCACCGCGGCGGCTCCAAACAATAAAGACAAAAAAAAAAGTCATTTTATTAGTGGTATGCGAGGTCTAACGGGCCGAACGGAGACATGGGGCTATGAGGGACGCTGTAGCGGAGGGCTTCGGATTAATTTAGACCACTGAGATTTCCTTAACGTGCGCTGAGATCGCACGGCATGCGAAAAATGAAAATCTTCAGATATTTGATGTTAAATGCAAAGTATGCATTTAATTTTGAAAAAAAAAAACATGGACTAAAACACCTCTTTGGGAGCCACAAGCCACGCAGTAAGAACGTGTATCAATTTTACGCTCCTTTGCTTTTCATATCGCTTCTACGCACTCCTTCGTTCCCCCGTCGCTCCCAGTAAAGCACTTTCGAGGGAGGTCCTGTTCACGCAAAAGGTTCCTTCGTTGCCTGGCTCTCGTCTCACACGCACTAAGTGCCGTGGTGTTTCTAGCACAGCATGTCACAGGCGTCGTTGTCGACAGCAGGCATGTGAAAATGGGTGGTGCGAACTGCCCTACGGATGTTTTCTAGAAATATCTGGAGCCAAGAGCAAAAGATAACTTTGACGATAAAGACAGCGGAGGGGAGAAATCGCGCCTTATACGATTACAACACAGCCAAAGCTCTTAAAAAGGTAGGTTACTTGCAGCGCACAGTACGGGATGCTCCTAAAGAAGCCAAATTGCCCATGTAAAAAACTCTAATTCTCCCTATTCTTGAATACGCTTCTAATGTTTGGAATCCATACAAGCAATGTGAAATTGATCAAATAGAATCTGTACAACGAAAATTTGTAAGATTTATTTTCCGCCGCTATGACTTTCATTTTTCACCCTCATCTGCGATGTCTTCCCTAAACTTAAGCCCGCTCGCATCCCGCCGAAAAACTGAGTCCTTAAAACTTCTTCACTCAATAGTCCATTCTGCTAATTGCCTTTCAGAGGGTAAGGATATGAACTTAAGCAGAACAGAAAACTGGGCGAGTTGTTGAAGGTAAGGATATCTCGTTTTCAAAACCATCTGCAACCAGGAGCCATCACGATCTTAATATCCAACCTTTGTTTGCCCGCACTAACGTTTTCAAATACTACAGCTTTTTTCCGCGCGCTGTGGAGAGTTGAAATTCTTTGCATGGTAACACTCGTGCATAATCAATCTCTGATTTTGCGTCGGCAATTGAGTCGTAGAATTGTATGTTGTTGTTTTCAGCGTTTATATTTGTAATGCTTCTAATGTACCCTTGTATGCGTGGAATTGTTCTACATATTATGTACCCACTCCTGATACATCCCCTAGAATGGGGCTGCAGTATTTTAAAATAAATAAGAAGGGTGCTGAGCAAAACGTACCAACGTTGAGTAAAACATGTCATCCACCTTTCTTGCTTTGCGTGACTGCTGTTGAAGAATCAGCTTACGAAAACTCCAAGTTCAGCATTCGAAGTCATTTTTTACAGTATAAATACGAGTAAGCGCATGCTCCAAACGAAGCGAGTGTGTTCGCTCGCCACTTGGGCTCGACAACTGTGCGGTTCTGGGTCTACATGAACGGAAAGGCAAGTGAGTTATTGAATAATCTTCAGGAAGTTTTCAGCATTCACAAATGGGTAGAATACCAAACACCGATACTTTTTTTTCCCATTTTAGCCACAGTTTGTGATTAAAGCCGTGTCCAATACAAAGTTCTTCAACTCTGGCGCATAGCTTTGGCTTCAGAAATGCTTGTCAAGAAAGCCTCTAAGGTGCCTTCTTTCGCGTAATAAAGCAAAAAGGGGCAAAAAGGGTGCAGCACCTAATTGTTGCATGTGGTTTCGCGATCAGGGTGATTTCCTCTGATGGATCGGGTTTGGGAGAGGCTCGCGTGGACGGCCACGCTCTAAGACAATATTGGAAAGCTTGACTGAAACTAGGATGCACCACCGTGCTCAACATTGCCCACATTATGTGGCTTTGACGCTGTTTGATGTCTTGACATAGCACGACAACTTTTCGCACCTGTGCAGTCGGTTTTGTAGAAAAAACGGTATCGGCGAGTTGGAGCAGCAAGTTTTTTTGGGTGACGACAGACCACCTAATGTCGCCGAAGATTTTCAGTGCCCTTATCTCAGTGCACATGTCAATCTTTGAAGCGACTGTCCGCCGTTTGTAGACCAAGAAAATAAAAACTGAACTCCAGGGCCGCTATCGCGTGTTAAAACTGCTTGCCCTGCTCTGCAAGAACTGTAATAACATATATCAACAAATAGCGGGCGAGCTACACCTCGCCCTTTCGAAAGGCGTATCTGATGTGAACGATTTTTTTTTTTTTTGGCCGCACTTTTCACTTCGCCAGAGTATTAAGGAACGCCCAATGCGATGAACCAGCTATGAAGGGCAGGGAAGGGATCATTGCGCTGTGCCTTTCGATACTATTTCCCATAAAGCGCAAACACAGCGCTTTAAGAAGACACCGTCGTTGCGCAGCAGCTCTTACTGAAACCGACTCTAGAGCCTAGAGTATAATATGATTAGGGCCGGCATACTTGACTGCCAGACATGGTCCCGATAGGACGACCGGGGTAATCGCGGTCAAACACGGTTTCGAGGGAGACCACCAGCTATTCCACTGTCACCGACATACACAGCGCCAAGAGTAAGAGAGGAAAAAAACAGAAACAAACTGCTTCAGAGGTAAATTTTTTTTTGTTTCCAGTTCCAGCGACAGCGCTTCCCTGTCTGCGGTGTGCGCAGGCTATCACTGCAGGAATTGAAGCGGACGCTCACCGCCTCGAGCGCCACGTGGCCACAAAAGCACGCGCTCTCGTGTTGAGCAAAGCGCGGGATATATCGAGGCATGCGGGACAGCACAGCAGAGAGGGATAAGGACAAAAGCTGAAAAACGAAGGTAGGGCTGAAGGCACAGGGAGGCTCGGTGGGGATGTCCAGAGCCTACACATCTTTCCTGTCTGCTCCGAACGTTCCTGTCTTTCGCGCGTTTAGGTTTGCCGCCTTCGAGTCGCTTTTTTTTATTGCTTAAAAACCAACAATCCTTGGGAGTCCAATAAATGATTCATGAGGGTAAGACGCCCAACCATCGAATATTTACGCTGCTGCCATCACCAGCCCACTCGACCTGCACGCCGTGTGCGCATAAATCGGCGCGCTCGTCTCCTCTTTCCTTTTTCGATGGCGGCGGTTTTGTCCGCGGCGGCAGACCGCTCGCGACATATCCCCTCAAGGTTTCGACAAACGTGTACGTGATAACTGCAGAAATAGGGAGACTGCAGGAACAGACAGCGTCCTCTCCAAAATGCGCTACCTTCTACGTGCGGCGGTATGTACGCACTGAAGATCACTGCACGATACGACGCAGTGTACTCGGGCTCATTCTTTGTCGTTGTTGGCAGGCGCATCTAGTGAAGCGCACCGCGGTTAGTAGGAGTCGCTGCCCTGCATCGGCGCCGTCCGAAACGTTCCGGGGACGGGGGATCTTTGCACCCTGAGGCACCACATGCCAGAGCGATTTTGTCAAAAGGACTTTCGTATCACTGCAGTATTGTCGGGTACTCTGTTGGCTCTTGCGATGGACGAAAAATTCAAGGACGGAAAGGATAGATACTAAGAAAGAAACAAGAATATGTATAAAGAGAAGCAGGTCCTTAAAATTTCTTTCGGAGAGCCGAAATAAGGCAGACGCCTGTGAGCAAAGTGTCCATCCCGCCAAGCTAAACACTTTCCCTAGCGCACGCACAGCAGTTCACATAAACTCAAATTCGTGCTTTATTGCAATAACTATGCAGTCAACGGTTTCTCCGTCATTTTCTATCCGTCTCTATGCGTGTCGCTGCCCAGGGACACAAGCCTGAATGTTGGCGTCTCCGAAATATTTCTGCAACTTGAATTTTCACGGGAACAAATGGAAAAAATTCTGAAACTCTCTATGATAACAGGCCATTTTGACCAGTATATACGTATACATGGGTGTCAATGTGCGCGCTATTATTGGCGTAGTTTTGGCTGAGGACCGGCTGGGGACCGATGTTCGTACAGGCGCGGCCATAAGTAAACGGAGCACGCTATTGTGTTCAAAGTGCAATCACGCTTTCTGCATTGATGATGAAGAAGCGTTGTTTGTCTACAAGAAAGCCCACCAACCTCCTCTACCAGCATGCGCGTACCACTGCTGGAAATTTCAATTAGGTGAACCGTGAAAAATATTCGAAGACAGTTGCGTGCTCCGTTTACTTTTGTCCGCGCCTGTACATTTTCCTTCCAATTGAAACAACAGACTCTGGGATGAACGTGTTGAAGGGATACTGATTAAAAATGAAAGCGCTAGTTTTTCATTCGTAAGATACGATTACCCAAGTATACAGTCATCATTCCGGCTATTTTTGAGCGGATGGATGTATTTTGAGTGCTCCGTGAGTGGCCACCGGGCCTCACTCAGCGGCAGCCTGCGTGCGAGCTGGCGGGCATGAAGTCACACCTACCCTCAGCAGCGCCGTAAGCAAGCTGGCGTGGCAGTCAGTAGTTCAGGAATCCCCGCTCGCTTGTTCCTCTGGCGGGCGCGAGGTGGCGCTACTCATGCCGTCTCGATACTGGAAAAGGCAGATCAGAAACGAATTTTTCTATGATAACTCAAGAGGCAGTGCCCTACTTTTTGAAGCTAGGTCAGGGTGTCTTAGAACGCGCAGCTACAAAAAGAAATTTAACGAAGAAGATGACACATGTCCAGTGTGTGGTAGATCTGTGGAAACAATTGGTTTGGTTTGGTTTGGTTTATGGGGTTTAACGTCCCAAAGCGACTCAGGCTATGAGAGACGCCGTAGTGGAGGGCTCCGGAAATTTTGACCACCTGGGGTTCTTTAACGTGCACTGACATCGCACAGTACACGGGCCTCTAGAATTTCTCCTTCAAAGAAATTCCACCGCCGCGACCGGGATCGAACCCGCGTCTTTCGGGTCAGCAGCCGAGCACCATAACCACTGAGCCACCACGGTGGCGTGGAAACAATTGAACACCTCATAATCAAATGTTATGGTATCCATCCGGATGTCGATGCAGGCACAGTCACTCTTCCTGAGGCCCTAGGGTTTAAAGATAACAATGGTGATGTAAATAAATCTGCAGTAGAAGTTAGCAAAAAGCGATTGGAGGATTGGTGGCTGAAAAGCAGAGATGTGGCATAAGGTTAGAATTGTAGGAAACCGTAGGTAAAGATGATGGCGAATCTTAATGAGAATTGCCAACACAGTAAACAAAAAAATAGTAAAGAAAGAAAAGCTGAGCATGGTGGCAATTGCCACCACCCCGTTTCAAAGGGGGCGTTCCTATCCATCCATCCATCCATCCATCCATCCATCCATCCATCCATCCATCCATCCATCCATCCATCCATCCATCCACCCACCCACCCACCCGCCCGCCCACCCGCCCGCCCGCCCGCCTGCCCCTCCATCCATCCATCCATCCGTCCGTCCGTCCGTCCGTCCGTCCGTCCGTCCGTCCGTCCGTCCGTCCGTCCGTCCATCCATCCATCCATCCATCCATCCATCCATCCATCCATCCATCCATCCATCCATCCATCCATCCATCGATCCATCCATCGATCCATGCAAAAATGATTTCTAAAGCGAAAGCTTTACTACTTGTACTTTCAGCCTTTGGCGTGGCGCGGCGGTGCCACCACCACCGGCGCCTAACGCCTGCGCTAGGAGCGCAACAGGTGCTTTGTGACGTCACGCCGAAGAGAAGGGCGACCGACTCGCGCCGTCGCAAGCCGCGGCGGTGCCACCACGGCGTGGCCTCCGCGATCGAAGCGCGCTTTTAAGGCGGAAGCCTTTAATGCCTCATCGTTGTAAGCAGGAGCTGTCGACAGAAATGTCTCGCTTTTCAATTGGTCGAAACGGTCGTGACGTCACAGTGCGCGAATTTCAAACGGGGCCAATTGCACTTTGGCTACTAACCATGCAACCAATTAAAGCGATCGTTTAGTGATGCTCCAAGTAAGTTTCACTGAGTTTAATTAATTCCCTACTTAACCAATTAGTCAAACCTTTCTAGTCAGACCAGATATATAAATAAAACCCAGTAAGAAATTTGCCGAGCTTGGGAATCGAACCCCGGTCTCCGGAGTGCGAGTCGAGCACGCTACCACTACGCCATGCCAGCTCGATGGTTTGGAATGAACAAAGGTGCGTCTAGTGAATACGGTTTCTTCGTTCACTCCCATCTTCCTCCCTTCCCGTTACGGCGAGGTTTAGGTGTCCACCAAGATATGAGAGACAGATACATTTCCTTTCCTCAAAAACCAATTCACCGACGAGCAAGGCGTATTTGTCCGCGTTTCAGATTGACCCAAGTTGTCGTGACGTCACCGGGCGCGAAATTTCACAGGTGTCCACCGAAATATGTGAGACAGTTACTGCGCAACTTCCTTTCCTCAAACACAATTTTCGACTAGTGTCTACTGAGATATGTGAGACAGTTAATGAGTAATTTCCTTTCCTCAAATACAATTTTCATTTTGTTCATTACGGCCCCTCTTTCTTCTTTCACTCACACTTCCTCCCTTCCTGTACGGTGCGGCTCAGGTGTCCACCGAGATGACAGAGAATTACAGACCATTTCCTTTCCTCAAAAAGCGTTGCGTTCGAAGGGCAACGCACCGCGCCGAACAGGTGGTGGCGTTCTTTGGACTCCGTGGCATCGCTACAACACGCTGTCGCGTTCCACTCCTAAAGGCGAAGCTTAAGCGTCATTAATTGGCAGTTAATTAATGTACGAACAAAATGTGCAGTGAACAAGACCGCCGACTTAGGGAGATAAGGCCGGATAAGATGATGGAGCCATATGGGGGATTCCATGTCATTCTCTGTGGTGACATGCGGCAACTGCCTCCTGTTAGGGCAGCCGAGGTGTACAAGAGGCCAAAGACGGCGGGGGTTGTGTATAATACGGGCGTTTTACCGTGGCACCATCTCGAATACTTCCCTTTAACCCAAGTAGTCCGCCAGAGCGACGCAGTGTTCTCAAGGCTACTAACCAAGATTGGTGATGGTGCGGTGCTGGATGAATCCGAAGATAAACTGCTCGAGGACCGATTTGTGGATCATGTGAGCGAGGGCGTAGCCATGGGTATTGCTTTCGCGATTTCCCGGCTTAACCAAGTTGAGCCACAGCCATTTTTTTGGTTCACCGTCGCTGCCGACAATGAAGATTTTCGATTAATCCTGACCGAACCAGGCAAATAGTCATCCTAAGAATACAACCACGAGATGGAGGCAGAGAATCTTGCAGCATGGACCCGAGGAAGCAGAACGAAAGGAACTGCACAGTGAAGCAAAAGATCTCCAAACGCGTTCACATTCGTGCGGCCCGTGCTGGCGACAGCCTGCTGCGGGTAAAACTGATCTCAAATCCCGCACTGTGAGAGCTTTCACACGCGGCCGCTAGGTGCGGCGGTATGAAAAATGTGTTGTGTTAGTTTTTATGGCACATAGGCAACTAAGGCCATCATGCGCCAAACTCAATGTGTATGGAAATTGGTTTTCACTGAATTTTAGAAAAATATTGAAATCATGGTAGTGTAGAGGGCCTAAGACATTGGTTTGTATTACCTAGCGACGACAGAGCAAAGAAATTTTATGAATTGCTAACACAAGAAATTTAGAGAAGGTCGGGTCGCCTCAGCAGCCATCCTTTACTGGGCAAGGGTCCTGAGCCTCCAAACCGATCAAATAAAAACCTTCCCCTTCTTCTCAGAAATAAGAAGGGGGCTCAGGTGTACGAAGAAATGAAGCAACGCAGTGGGAAAATATTCGAGTTTCTCAATCTGTTTCCCTTAAAAAGTAAATGCAGATGACCTGTAAAAAATTTCAACTTCACTCAAGAACAACATTGGGTGTAAAGGAATGTGTTCAATATAAACCTGAGTAAAATGCTTCTTCCTTAGTTTTGCAACTTTCGAGCATGAGTTTCAAATGTGATGAACTGATAGCTCATCTCCACATTTTTCACAAACAGGTTTGTCTTCTTTTGTCAGTAGAAAGCTGTGTGTAAGGTGTGTGGGGCCTATGCACAGACGGCTGAGAATTACTTTCTTGAAACGTTCCTGGTGTACACATGACTTGAAAATTGTTTTTTGAGGAACGGCAATGACACAGTATCTGCTCACATCTCGGTGCACACCTGAACCGCCCGTAAGAGAAGAGATAAAGGAAGGAGTGAAAGAAGAAAGGAAGAAAGTGGTGTCGTAGTGGAGGTCTCCGGAGTTATTTCGACGACCTGGGGATCTTTAACGTGCACTAATATCGCACAGCACACCGGCGCCTTTTGCGTTTCGCCCTCATCGAAACGCGGCCACATGACTTCCATTCATCTAAAACTGGCTTAACCAGGTGTAGTGTAGTTTGTTATTGACTCCTTTGTTCAAAGGTGATTGCCGTCTTTTCCTTGATTTACAATGTATTAGTTCGCGCAAGCCTTAACGGGCATATTTACTTTTTCTTACTTCATTGCCAGAGCTTGTGCAGCGCACAAATCTGCCCTCTCGTTGCCTTTTATTCGGACATGACTCGGGACCCAGCACAGTTTGGTGTCTTGTCGTTGAGCTGTGGCAGTTATTATGTTGTGCATGATGTCACCAAGTCCAGGGGTGATTGCATTTCTAGGATGGGGAGCTTTAAGTACAGTTATTGAGTGTGTGTAAGTGATACTGCGTTTGAGGCCCTCGTTCACTAATTTTTCTATGGCCACACAGACTACGTAGCATTCGGCAGTGAGGATGAATGCGTACTGTGGAAGCCGTACTGTTTCCTCCGAATTCCCTAGCACCACTGCGCTTCCTACGGAAACATCTGTTTTTGAACCATCAGTATAAAAGTCCGTAAAACCACTGCATTATTATTCGACTGCAAAGCATTCTCATATTATGCATTGTTGTGAACTTTGTTCCTTACAGACCTATGTAAGATTGAAATCGCAGATTGCAGGAAAATTGTACCTTGAAGGTAGTGGGTCTCGTCTTTGTGCCTTGCCAGGTAACATGTCGATTGCGGGGAGATTCTGGGACATCTCTTCAAATCGTAAGAGCAGTGGTCAGGTAGTCAGGTCTGTTGTTAAACAGTGTTCTAGATGGGCAATTTGTAACTATACAGTAACAGATAAATTTCGGTAGAGAACGGATATTTAGAATGTAGGAGCATGTGAGCATGCTTCCTGAAAGTGGTGCTTCATTGCTTTCTACTACAGACTGTTTATGGTTGACGTCCTGTATGCACCAGTTGAAAGACGCTATCCTGAATTGTGTACTGGGTCTAGTCGTTTTAAGTAAGACGTCCTTGCTGAATAATAGAGTATGAAACCGTAGTTTAAACACGATCGTACCACAGAGCTATAAATTTGTAGAAGGCTTGCCTTGTCGGACCCGCCGTGTTTGTGTGAAAGTTTGAATAGGTTCAGTGATCGGGAAGCTTTCTTTTTGAACGTGTTTATGTGAAGCAGGAAAGTCAGCTTTTTATTAAAAGTTATCCCTAGAAATTTGGCTCATTTTTTAAATGTAATTCGGTTTCATTCAGGTGCTGTTTGGGATCTGTCTGTAAGCCTCCTTTGAGTGAGAACAGAATGGCCACTGTTTTCTGTGAAGAAAAACGGAAACCATTTCTGTCTGCCCATACTGTCAGTTTATTTATCGTTACCTGTATTTGTCTTTCGCACGTTGATATGTTGGACAATGTGCAAGCTATCTGAAGATCATGACTGAATACATAACGGACTTTGGGATTAGTTTCCTATTCATTTTTACAATAGAGTGCTGTGCTTAAAATACACCCTTGAAGTACTCCGTTTTCCTGAAAGAAATTCTTCGAAAAAGTTGAGCCTAGGCGCACATTAAATGAACGATTATACAAGAAGTCGTTTCGGCAGTTTATTATTCTGCCACTGACGCCAAGCTCAGCCAGGTCCTGAAGAATCCCGAGCCTTTAGGTTGTGTGATATGCCTTCTCTAGGTCGAAAAAGACAGCAAAGTAGTGTTGTTTGTGTATGAAAGCATCTCAGATAGTATTTTCAAGACGGTTAGGTGGTCGGTAGTGGAGCACGCCTTTTTAAAATCACATTGATGGACGTTAAGAAGTTCTTGAGGTTCAAAGACAAAAGTTAATCTTATATTTAGGACATTTTCAAATGATTTGGCGAGGCAGCTGGTAAGGGCTATTGGTCTGTAACTACTGGGGGATGCTGGTTGCTTTCCATGTTTCAGGAATGGTACAACTGCTTTTTTCTAGGATTGCGGTGGTTTTCCGAGTGCCCATATCTTGTTAAAAATTTCAAAAGTCCTTCCACAGACGGTTCGGAAAGATGCGCTAGCATTTCATAATGTACTTTCTCAGGACCGGGTGCAGTTTCCATCAAACCATTGTAAGTTTCGTTTGGGCCACCAGTTGTTGGAAGTCCATGTTTTTCCTTCCTGTTTTTCTATTTTAAAAACTATTCGGCGTGGTGTGAACAACTGGAAATGTTTGAAAAATGTTCAACTAAGATGTCTGCTTGTTCTTCTTTACTTGTTTGTATACCAGGGGTTATAAGAAAGGGAATTGTAATAGGAGAGACGCTACAATTTAGTTATCGAACTTGCTCCCACATTTTTTTTTGGATGTGATGGAGCTGTTTATGGATGAGACAGTTTTTCCAAGAAGTTTTGTCAGCATTTCGACGCATGTTACGTACTTTTGCTCTTTCCTTTTTGAAACTCATGAGGTTTTCCTGTGTTGACCACCTTCTGAAAGCTCCCCTGTCTTTGTTTTGTTTCTTTTTTGCTGGTGTGCATTCTTCAGAGTACCAGACCTCATTATTTTGTCGTACTACATCTGATGATTGCGAAATAGTAAGGCGTGCGGCCGCGGTGATGCTAGCTGTAAAAATCTCGTTTAATTCGTCGACACTGTCGGAAAATATCGTATCCGGACAGGCCTTTTCTCTAAACAGCAGCCAGTCGGCAAAGTGAAGTTTCCGACGGCACGGCTTGCTAGGCAGGATTGAGGGTCAGGATGACAAGGTGATTACCACGGGAAGGTGATCGCTTCCGTGTGGGTTGTCGGGAGCATCGCATTTAAAATCAGTAAAAACAGAAGAACTAAAAGACAAATCTAAACTGCTCATTTTACGTGAGTTTGAGACGCAGTAAGTGTGCTTACCTGCATTGACCTGGTAGACATTGCT
This sequence comes from Amblyomma mixtum, assembly GCF_055824585.1. Lineage (NCBI taxonomy): Eukaryota > Metazoa > Arthropoda > Arachnida > Ixodida > Ixodidae > Amblyomma > Amblyomma mixtum. The sequence continues at coordinate 275,695,330 of NC_143014.1, read as the reverse complement.
GGACTAATTAAAATCTTCTATAATAGGGCCTCTAGTATCTTTTAGTTCACTTCCCCAAAACGAGGAGTGTGCATTAAAATGTCCTTCTACCAGATGTGGCTCGGGTAACTGATTAAAAAATTATTCTAGATCATGCAGTGTTACAGTGGGATGCGGTGGAAGATATATAGAGCATACTCTAATTATAATGAAGAACAGAGACTGCAACGGCTTCTTTTTGTGTTTGGAGTCTCATTTCGTGAGTTGCAACAGCTCTCCGGACTACTATAGCAACACCTCCAGGGAGCCTACTAGCCTGCTCTCGGTCTCTTCGAAATACTTTATACTTCTTAAAAATAAGCTTGTGTAGAGGTCCCAAGTTTTTTTCCTGTAGACATGAGGCTACCGATGACAGCGAATTTAAAAGGTCTGTTACGTCGCCATAGTTTCTTAGTAGTCCACGGCAGTCCCAGTGGATCATGAACGTCATGATGATTTGTGAAGATGAGTTCAAAACTCAGGTCCTTGCTTGTTTGGGACTCGTTATTGTAATTTTTTTCTCTTTTCTGTTCAAGAGAGCTTCGCCGCCGCTGCAGCGGGGGTGAGCTCGATACTGTATCCATCACTTCACTAGAGCCGCTGGAGTTCTGCGGAGAACCCGCGGGCAGACGGTTGAGCTTCTCCCGAACGGGGGAAGCCTGGCGGGCTGCCGACTTCTTGGCCGGTGGGCCCTTTTTGGGGGGTGGCATAGCAGCTTTCATTGCGTCTGCCAGAGGAGCGGGTGGCCCTACCTCAGCTGGGCTGATGCCGTAAGCCGGTGTGGTGTGCCGCGCCCATGCACCACATCGTCGAAATTCATTTTTGCGTTGAAGGAGAAAGTGCCCTGAGTCAGTGTATATCGCCTTAGTGTTTCTCTGAAGCTGATATTTCCCTTTGTTTTGATGGTCATAATTTTTTTCCTCCTTCTTCCAAGATGGCCGCGCCTTGAGTAGGCAGCGTGCTCTCCCTCACAGTTTACAGAGTGTAGCGCGGTGTCATCGCAGTGGCGCGCATATCGTGCACGTTTTGCGGCGCGGCAACTCTGTGAGCCGTGGCCAAACCTCTGGCAATTGGAGCACCTCCCGGGGTTCTTAATGTAGTGCCTGATATTTACTTTAATGTATCCCACTTCGATGCTTTCAGCTAATGTACTTGTGCTGAATGTGAGAGCCAGGTGTTTTGTATCTATTTGTTGTCCTTCCGGATTTCTATTCCGTACACATCTGTGACATTTTAGTCGATGAGCCCTTCTAGCATTTTCTTTTTCTTTTAGAACCATGAAATCATTTCCTGAGATGCCGCCATGGACGGTGCTGAGGGATTGGTGTGCTTTTATGGAGACGGGGATGTCTCCAATAGATACAATGTTTTCGATTTTGGAGTTCTGGACGTTGTCACGGAGTTCTAGCAAAAAGTCTCCACTGGTAATTTTCGATACCTTGTAGACAGGCCCGAAGCATCTGTTAAGCATTTCGACACAAGCGATGGTGATAGAAGTCTAGCTTGTTTTTCAACTGTTTTGCTGTGGATGACATGGAGTGTGGTGAATGTTGCTTCCTTTCTTGAGAAAAAGTCCGCTGCCTCGCTCTGTACTCTTTTCATAGAGCGATCATGTTTGCATGGAGGGAGAGTCATAAAGAGCATATATTATTCGGCCATGGTGCCAGCCACCCACCATGGAGCCCAATCAGGGGACGGGACAGGACCTTGCACGCAAGCCCTGCCCACGCCAGCCGAACATCCCAACTATAACCATGTATGACGCAACTCAGGGTAGTTGGCTACACAAGTTGAACCCTCGCCGCTAGGAAAAAAAGAAAAAAGCAAGGAGTTGTGAGAAAGGAATAGTAGAGTGAAAGATAGAGGGGTGGACAGGAAAAGATGACTGCCGATTTCCCCCAGACAGGTCAAGCCGGACGTGCCGTCTACAGGAAGCCGATGCTCAGCAACGGCTCAACCACAAGGATCACCTTTTCCCCGGGCATGACTTAGCCACGCACGGCTAAGCGCAGGTGCTCGGGTCCATGGTGGCGGACTGCTCACTATCATCCCCCGGGGATGTCCATGCGGATGCTCAGGAACCTGTGGTGTCGCAACTCACCGACATCTGCATGCTGCAGACGCCCCTGCGGGGAAATTTGAGGGATATTCATTAAAATAACAACTTTCTCCTCATTTGTTTAAAAGAGTTCTTATGGTCACTCTCAGTGCCACAGTTATTATTTGTACCAGAAATCTCTGTAGCAGATTTTTCGTTCACTACCCCTTTAACGATTGTAGGTACTCACAGTCGGTGTCGTTGCACGCAGGCCCGCCGCAGACTAACGCGGTGACGTTTGCCACCCTTTCGTCACGCTGGCTGCGATCGACGAATATGCAACGACACGTATACCATGCGAGCTCCCGCACACTAACTTCACCGTTCGTCCGGTCTTCCTTTTTTGATTCCGCCTTGTCGTTGGTGTTGCTTTTCCGTGATTTGTCGCAATAAAAGTGCGCACCACTTTGATTCAGCGTATGACAATAGCCAAGACCTCAGTCATATTTCTTTCTACCGTCTGATTTACTCGGTTTTGTCTACTGGGCGCAAAGATCGCGGTGCATTTCTGTTTTCGTTACGAGGTGCACACGTTTTGCCTCAATGTATTCTTGTGGCTGCTTCGCAACAAAAATACCAATGTGCAGTGAGCACTCAGGAAACTGACGCCAAGGCAGACGAACATGTTGCCGTCCTAGCGAGAGCAAACTTCGCTATTCTTGGTTTTCAAAGCAGAACGAGAGGGGGGTTAGTTCTTCAGAACTGAGAGAACGTGCACTAGGTTTTGTTGGTTTTGCTTCATTCAGTCGGTAGCACAACAAGTGCAGCTCATACCATGGGCCCCGCTGGGGATATACACTGCGTGAAGAACAATAACGAAAAGCAGCACGAACGCCGCCGTTATGCGCAACATTGTTTCCGTAATGTCGACACCAAACGCTCAAATAGAAGTACAGGAAGAAAGCTGCTGAACAGTGCACTTTTAGAGATCCATACTAGCTGGTTCTACGAGCAAAACCTAGACGAATAGTGTGTTCAATACCTCTGGCAACTGGAAGTGGTTCTGAAATTGCGAAGAAGTGGAAAGCGTCCGCGCGAGCGCAGTAGCGTACCCAGCGAGACACACTCATTCGCTGCCAGTAATAATCTGCAACTTAGGCCTGCACGCTCATTTATTTGTTGTTGTTCTTCTTTTGCGCCCTCCCCGCGCCTTCCCCGGCCGTCCTGGGCTTTATTTTTATCTTTTGGAAGTGCGGCGTAATTTTTCTTTTGTACTTTTCGATTCTTCTGTAACGTTCTCCGTCTTCTCGTAAATATTTGTTCGCCGATTCTCCGGGACCGGTCCGCACAAAAGAACCCAATTGTTCAAAAGACGGGGAACTCAGGCATTCCGATTTCTAAGGAACACACCGCCGTCGCCGAACAATGCAGTACACGGACATTGGCGCACGCTCATGTGCATCTCAATCGTGCCCGGCCGCTGCTACACTTTTCAATTTCTTACAGACACAAGGTACGACACAATAAAGAAAGCTGTCGTCTTCCCATCCAATCACACTGAAACCTTTTTTTTTTCGCATACTTTATTCGAGTGCACTCGCTCGGTGTTATCAAACTTTTACGGACGCGGTCTGGGTTCACAAATGCGGTATGTCAATGGAATTTAAATAGAATGGGAACCGGATTGCGCAAATAATATGCAAATAATCTAGACTTCGAAAAGAAAATAAACAATGATCGATCTCGGGAATTTAATAGAAAGAAGCCGTGCTGTCTGCGCAGTTTTTCTGCGCCTTGGCACAGTCTCGAGAATCCGTTGTTGCCGTTTCATGTTTTCGTGTACGGATTGTAACAATTCTGCCAGTTTGACCTCTCATCTTGCAGTGTTGGTCCAGCAGCTTCATGTTTATCTTACAAGCACAGCACCCCCTCTCCCTCACCAGCACCCAGCTCGACTTTGTGTATCGTATTTTCAATTAAAGGATTATCATCTAGAGCCACAGATAACAAAGATAACTAATGTACTTTTTTTCTTCTTTCTCACAATTCCGCTGCAAAGTTCAACATTTTTTCTTACTGCAACAGATTTAAACATTGTCCGTGTTCGTGTAAGAAGAACTGAACGTTTATTCCTCATGCCCTTTGATGCAAGCAGACTAATGACGTCAAACGTCAGGCGCGCCGGCGGGAGAATGAAAACATAAACATACACCTGCGCAGCCGCGTCACCACGCTCCACCTTTTGAGTCTAGTTTGCACAACAAACAAAATTTATCTGTAATATCTATAATTATAGCGTTTCATGGGGCGTCTAGCTTTTGAAGATCTTCTGGCTTGAGGCAGTTCGCATGTGGAGACTTCTGTCGAAGTTGTGGATATGAGCGGCAGGCGGACGTGGTAGTCTGGTGAATCTCTCGCTGCTCGTGAATCCACGCGCGTCTCAGCTTATTTTGGTGCCAGTGTAGCCCGCCGTCGGCCTTGCGCATCAAGTTTGTCATCGGCCCCTTCACGGGGACGATCGTGGCTGCCTTCCAGCGAGGTCGTGGCACAAAAATTGTGGCGTCCACCAAATAACTGATCGCGTACCCTTTCCCCAAAAGAACAGGAACAACTGGTTTTCGAAAGCGGTTCGGGTGTGACTTGTCTAGCTCCGAACGCAGTAACCACCCCATGATCAACTGTGCTGGGCTTTTTGCCCATCAGCCAATGCAGAGTACAGTACTGTTTCAAGAAGAAACTCGATATCTTGCAGTGGGCGTCTTTTCCTGGTTGTTTCTTGAGCGCTTCCTTTACTTCCCTTACCATTCGCTCTGCTCTACCATTACAAGCTGGATGATATGGTGCGGTATACATCGGTCTCAAACCATTCAACTGCAAGAAAGTTGATCGCTTGTAAACGCTGTTCAGTTATCAGAGACGATGACATAGGGAACACCGTGCGCGGGTAATGGATACACAACGGTGTTAAATGCGCTTCGGAAATCGCCGCAGAAGCGTAATGATCCATTCTTTCTTCTAACGACGACAATAGGCGTTTGCAACTGGATGACTGTACAGGCTCTTTGTTGCACTAGGGGACCAAATTTCTTTTGCCACATCGTCCTTATTCACAAAATGTACCTGGTGGCATTTCAAGATGTCTGGCTAAGCCTCTTTAGGCACACAGTCTCCGTTCTACCCTGGCAAATTGCTTGAAAATTGTCGTAGGAAACGTTTCATTGCATCTCTGGAGCTTGATACCGCTTGTATTACTTGGATCAGAATCCACAATAGCTTGAACCAATTACGCCTGAGAAGGCTGTTTCCTTCCGTTCGAATCATTTGCAAAAGTAAAACTGCGCTACGTCCCTTTAAGCTGATTTCCACCATTTCCTATGCAATGGTCGGTAGCTGCTGTCTGGATCAAGTTACGAACTGTGTAGCACTGCTGATGAGTGAAATTCAGCCTGCCCTGCATTCAAACGCACGAATCGTTTTTTCACTCATTTTTGAGCATGGTGCTCCTGAATCGACCTTCATCTTCACTGGTTGGCCACAAGTACCATCCATGATTTCGCACCATTCTTGATTGTGGAACTCAAATACGGAAAAAAGACCTCCTTCTTTGTGGGCTGAATTTTACTCGCTTCGCTTCTGAACATGAGTTGTTGCTTATCCTTTTCTTACATCAGGCGTTTTTCTCGAGCGACAGGCTTTAGCAATGTGCCCCTTTCTCTTACTGCTTTAAACTTGCACATGTTAGGAGGATGCCTACGACAACAGCAGCAGCAACTCACTTGATCTGCGGGGTTTCCTCGATAAGAAAACGCTGGAAGCAGTCTTTATTAATCAGCAGCAGCAGTCTTTATTAACAGCAGTCTTTATTAAGCTTCCGAAGCGCTGTAGCGATGTCTGCGATGGCTTCACGCTTGGGTTCGTTTGTAGAAAAGAATTCTGGCTTTGGGTGCATGTGCCTACCAACAGCTTTCTTGATGTCTTCGTGAGACGCTGCTGTTGGTCTGTCGGGCTCCACTAGCATCTAAATGAGGCCGTACGTTTCTACTGCGCAGGATCAGAGCAATACTTCGCTTTCTTCGTCCGTTGAAAGTTTGTGCACTTCCAGTAGCTGTACATATTTGTCCCTTGATGCGCTCGTTCCGAAGCGCTTCTTTCCAACGCCACCGACTGCAATATTTATTTTTTATTTATTTATTTTCCCATAATGCAGCTCCTGCAAGGACTATTGCAGGAGTGGACACAAACAAAAACACCTTAGGTACAAACAAAACTACAAGACATGGCAGCAAAAATGAAAACACCAAATTTGAAAACATAGTGAACACTACACAAATTGGGCGTGTGGGGTACAGTAAGTAAAGAAATAGAGGTTATAAATTAATTATGGCTACTGTAAATCTGTCTATTGGGGGGCAACGCACTACACCGGCCAGTGTATTCCATTGTTCAATGGTACGCGGAACGAAACTTTATTTAAACATATTAGTGCGAGAAAAATAATATAAGCGATTAATATTCTGATACCTTCTTGTTGACGATGATATGGCACTCGTGATGTACCTGTCACTTGAGAGTCTGTAGTGCGAATGAAAGACAAAGGCCGAAAATTTTAACAATTCCAGTTTCCGGCGAGTGGCGAGGATCGTCAATTGTAATGATTCGAGGGCAGAAGAGGGTGAAAAATAACGGCGATATTTATTACACATGAGGCGAATTGATTTCCTTTGAATCGCCGCATTTTTTTAATATCTGTTAGGTTGTAACGCTTCCACACAAACTAACCATAGTGAAGAATTACGGATTAGGGATTTATACGTTAGTAACCTGCTTTGCTTCGAAGCATGAGTTAATGTTCTTCTGAAATATCCTATTTTTCTAGTTTTGTTACAAATGAAGTGAATATGTTTAGAGCATGATACGTTGGAGGAAAAAATAATTCCTAAGTTCTTATACTCCGACACACTTTGAAGGTACACATTACCAAAGGAGCAATAAAAAATCGATGAGGAGGATATATTTCCGAAAGTCATAACAATAGTCTTGCGGAAATTAATATTCGTCTGCCAGCTATCACAACGCCTGCAGAAGCTAGAAGGTGATTCATCAATGCAAGAATAAACATCTGAAGAATGAATGATGTAATACAAAACGCAATCCTCAGCATACATGCGAATGTTCGAGGTGATGTTGCAAGGCAGGTCATTAATGTACAACAGAAATAACGGACCAAAGACCGAGCCTTGTAGCTCACTAGATGTTACAGGGGCGACGAAAGACTGGGATGAACTGAAGTTAACGAACTGTACGCTTAGAGAGAAAATTAGCGATCCCAGTCACTCGTGACGTGCTAGTTTTCCGAACCCGGGATCCGCTACATCGTCGCCAGCTGTAATTGATTGAAACACTCGCTGTGTTCGTGTAACAAGAGCACCTGAACGTTTCTTCCTGAGGCGCCTTTCAAACATATACTGATGACGTCGAACGTCTCGCACGAGGGCGGGAGAATAGAAACAAACGCGCCACACGCGCTTGCGCTGAGAGCAAAATACATACGCGCTTCCACTGGCACGTCAACACAGTTTCGGAATGGTTCCACTATATTCTTAATACGCAAAGCGACTAGGATTCTACAGCAATATTTCCCCACCTATGAAGCTTATGTTTCGAAATATTCCTCACAAAAGGGGCCTCTCAGTACTGCTGCCGCTGCACGCGGTGGGGTGAATACAAACTACCCCCCCGGGTGGGTACGGCGTGCCACTTCCAGAGAAGGACAGATTTGACAACGAGCACCGAATTGGCGTTGACTCCTGTGCAGCATGTCGTGACCTTCCCTGCGCAAACGAAAAATAAATGAAGTGCAAACCACGACTAAGCATCTGAATATCGAACGAAACGAAAACTTCTGCAGCAATGCGCGACGAGTTGCGCTGATACTACGTCATTTTTCACGAATTTCGTTTAAAATATGAAAAATGATATCACAAACATCTACTTTTTGCTTCAGTCGTGAGTGAAGCAGAAGAGTGGCGTCGTGGCTGGCGCTGTCTGAAATTGGCGCAGCCTGTCGCAGTGTAGGCATGCTCCACGTGCGCGCGCTCGCGTCATTGCATTCGGTACCAGTGCATACAATATAGGTCGCGAAAGGCCGCACGGGGCGCCATTTTGAACCGCGAACGCACAGGAGATAGCTTTGCTTTTGATGCTTCGTCACTCTTGTTTTATCAAACGTTCGGCGGTCTAAGAAGCGATGCAAGCAATATCCCGCGTATCCATTGCCGAAAGAGTGCCGAGATGTTACGGTCAAAGAAAGCGTATAATATGGGCTCGAATTCCAATCCACAGCGTGGCGTTAGATCCACGGCTACGTAGGACGTGTTGCTGCTATACATTTACGGTCACGTTTACGCGCAGCAAGTGGTGTTGTTTCCTCCCCTGCTATCTTTTTTTCTTTTCTCATAAGGAGGTCGTCGGCGAAAGGAAGGGAAAGAGCTTGTTTATCACGAAGGGGCTGCAGGAGAAATTTGTTCGTTTGTGCTCTATGCGAGTAAGGCAGCAGGATGTAACCGTGGGTCATTTCTTTCTCTTTTTTTCTCTCTCAGCCTTCCGCTTCCCGCTAAGGTGTTACGCCCACTTCTCTGGAATCGTCCTATTTGTGCTCCGTGTTTAGAGCCGTACGGCCCGGAATGACCGTCGCCGAAAGATGGGCGCCGTATAGGTCCCACGGACTATTGCGCCTGTGTCAAGCCCCCAATCGTCGACTTGGGAGCGCAGCCCCGAATTGCGCAAAAATGGCGGCGCGCTGTCGTATTTGCTTTCATGTTTTTTTTTCCCTATCTCCCTTTGGTTTTTTTTTTCTTGCGGCGCTTGGCACGGCGGATTGAGGAGGATTACGGCTCGCGCGACCCGAGCCGATGAGAGCGGCTTATAGCAAACTCTTCTTGTTTTCTTTGCTGCGGGTCAGATGCGAGGCCATGGTGAAATGGGCCGTGCTCGAGCAGCGAGCCGCAAATACGACATGGTAGAACTGTTGAAGCGGCGCCAGGGATATTGCCTGTCCTGACATGTCGGACCCTCATGGCCTTTAAAATTGCGCCCGGAGGAAAATACTACGTACACGTCAATGGTGTTATCTGGTCGTACTAGGCCAAGTGGCTGGATGCATGTCCCCTGAACCAATACCAATAAATAAATAAATAAATATCTTTGTGGCATTGCTTTACGGGCTTTTCCCGATGACGGGTGGAATAAGATGGCCCCGGATATTCTGATGCGGTACGTCCTTATGCGTGGCCAACCTGCTGTGAAGAAACGGCGTGTTTTAGCGTACATTCACATGGCTGGCCAGTGCATGTATATTTAAGTACAAAATAGACGACCTTGCGCGCCTAACATAGCCACCGAAAACCACCGGAATTCAAGCCTCTGAAGGAACAGTAATTTCTTGAGAAAAGTAATTTATTCCGAAACAAAAAGACGCATTAGGGTGATTTAACGGAAATCAGTGTTGTCTCACAGTTGACTAATTGGAGCTAAAGTGACCTGAAAGTAAGTTCTTAGCTCAATGAACGAACAAGGATTCAAGTGTAAACGGTCATGGTAATCTTTGGCGGCAGCGGTGTCAGGGACAACAGGACGGAAGGAGCACCATCCTACGCACGGATCAGGCTGATGCCGTGAGCCCCGGCATTTGTCCTTCCGGCGCGGTCATCCAGCCTGAACGTCGAATCTGCCGCGCCGCTACGTTACCAATAAACAAGAAACAAGATAAGTCACTTTCCTTTGATACGACAATATACGTCTACCAGTAACAGCGACACCTTGGCGCCTGTAAGCCTCTTGCGGGGGGTGTCGCTCTTCGCATCTGGCGGCACGAGCAACGCTACTCACATGCTGTGAACGCGAAAGCATTTGTGTCTCATCGTAGGCTACTAGTTCACTATATTTCTTTACTAGTTAGTACCAGTTAGTAACTAGTATTTATGCCTCAAAGGCCGTCAGGGTGAAGACCTTTATGTTGAAGGCCTTTGTAATAAAGGCGTTTAGGTGGAAAGCATTTAGGGTGAACGGCTTTACGGTTTGTGGGTGTTTATAGTCCCAAAGCGACTTAGTCTATGAGGAACGCAGTAGTAAAAGGCTCCGGAAATTTCGACCACCTGGGGTTCTTTAACGTGCCCTGTCATCGTAGAGTACACGGGCCTCTAGAATTTCGCCTCCGTCGAAATTCGACCGCCGCGGCCTGGGTCGAACCCGCGTCTCTCGGGCCAGCAGCCGACCGCCATACCCACTGAGCCAGCGCGGCGGCATGAAGGCCTTTATGTCAAAGGCGTTTACTCTAAATGTCTTCACCTTAAAGGCCTTCACCTTATAGGCCTTTGACCTAAAGGCCATTGGCCGTCTGCGTATACATTGGGCCTCTGTTGACTCTCATATGGTTGCTATGGCAGCTGTGCTGATTACATCATTAGAGTTTTCGGACCATTTCGTCTGGATAACAACGCCGTGTTTCGTTGCCGATGAGTCGCATAATGCTTGCGCATTAATAAAGCTCCAGCCTGTACATTACAGGTTGGTTACTCTTTCTAATTGTAGTAAAAACTGCCGTTTCTTTTGCGACCCCTGCTGACACTGTGTTGTGGCTCGCACTTGCTTGCAATGTCAGACTTGAGAGGTCTTGATCCTGACGCGCTGTTGTGTATGCCGCTGTATATTGCGTTATTATGGAAATGTCATTACTTGTGCTGAGCGCGAATTTGCTTTCGTTGGTGCTCTGCGTCCTGGAATGTGTGGCACGACATTTTCGGCAAAACGGGAGTCTAATAAGAAGTCGTGGAAGTGGGAAGCATGCATAACAACTGGCATGGAAGGTACTGGCAGCGCTCCGAACAAGAACGGAGTTGCTGACCTGGAGGTTATCGTTGTTGAAACGAACAGACAGCTTACTTTCCTTCTTTCACTGAATGGCAAAGTAGGCGGCATAAAACGGTCTGTTAATATGATCATCAGCCAGTTTGAGAAGTATCGGTAGCGTGTTGATATGCAAGGCAAGCAAATTAAAAATGGTTTACTGAGATTTAACGTCCAAAGCGACTCAGGCTACGAGGGACGCCGTAGTGAAGGGCTCCGGAAATTTCGGCCAACTAGGGTTCTTTTACGTGCACTGACATCGCACAGTACACGGACCTCTAGAATTTCGCCTCCATTGAAATTCGACCGCCGCGGCCGGAATCGAACCCGCGTCTTTCGGGTCTGTAGCTGAGCGCCACAACCAGTGAGCCACCGCGGCGGCTGGAAATTAAAGATATTAAAGCTAAAGTTCAGACATATGAGTACGACGACACAGCAAAACAAATTGACCAATTCAAGACTTGACGTTAAGGATCTCGAATGGCGCAGTAGGGGCCTTAGCATTGAAATTCATGACATTCCTGAGGCAGATGGAAAAGACTTCTAGCAACCTGCAAAGCCAGGAAAGGTACGAGGAGTGATTGTTCTCCGTACACCAAGATATGCGAGATTCCTGACTCCAAAAAGGTAAAACCTTAGAGAGCTTGAAGAAGCCATGTTCATCTGCGAAAACGTGACAAAACCTTCTAGAACTCTCCTGGCTGTTGCCTAAACCTGGGGAGGAGACTGGATATGATTTCGCATGGCATAAAAATGGTGATGTGCTAGTTCCCAGGAAGAATGACAATCGGAAGATATAATCAGGAACGTGAATGGTTCGTCGCCTTTGAACGCATAAACGGCTCTCTATGTGCAAGATGAGCACCAACGCGTTCTATCTATAGGGCAGGTTATAGTAAAAGAATTACTGAGTCTTTGGCACTGTAATAAATTATTTTCTTAAGGGTTTTTATTTGACTCCTCAATCAACAAGAAACAAGGCTGCGGAACTTGAATGTTCATTCAGTAAGTTGCAAAACTGTTTTGATGTTATGTTTTCTGAGACAAGGCAGTCAAACAGCTTGGATCTTTTCCAGATACCCGGCATGAAAACGTTTTGCCTGTACAGGTCGACAGGAGCAAGAGCTGGCATGTCGCTGCAGGTGAAGAATTCTTTGGAAAAGGAATTATTAGACGAATTTTACTTTCTGAAAAACTATTACGAGATGGTTTAAGTAAAATTACAAAATTTGATCATACCTTCCTGCTGTCGTTCTCCCAACTGCAAAATACTAAACTTTTTATCTTTTATTGACCATTTCATAACTTTTCTAAATTAAAATCAATATAATGTTATCATTTGCAATGATTTTAATGTTGGTTTGAGTAGCAATACCGAAGCAAAACTTGATTATGAAACCTTGCAGTGACTGCATAAACTGCATCGAGTCACCCACCGGAGTGACACACTCCTCCGAAACTATACTTGAATTTTTATAGGTCATTGGAAGCCTCTCTTGTCACGAGCAGTGTTTTTTACTTACCCTGTGAGCGACCACATTTTCCGTACGCTGCAGCGTTGAAATAACTTGCTTCGACATTATGGTTTGGTTTATTGGGGTTTAACGTCCCAAAGCAACTCAGTCTATGAGGCACGCCTTCGATATTATGGACACATTCCTGATACATGTAAATTTGGTTCCTAAGCAGGCCTAGACGTTTTTTTGGGTAGAAATCCGCAAGTTGGAACACGGTCCTCAATAAAACAGACCCAAAATTTGCTTGTAAGATCTTCTGGCTACATTTCATTTTGATCTATAGAAAACACTGTCTACAAGCACAGTTCGAAGTTCAAACGTGTCTGTAAGCCATAGATTACTCGAGCACAGCTTAAGCGAATTTATAGAAATGATTCCCTCTTTGAGAAGTTTATACGGTCTAGAGATGAAGCAGACTTGCGTGCCTTTAAAAGTTCTTTCAAAGCGTTAAGTGCGCAGTATGCGTTCTCCATCTTTGGTATCTGCTTTGTCAACAGAAGTGCTATTTTTTTCAAGGTCATAGTTTTTTTTAGTATATTTTTATATTCTGTCTCTCCTGCTTGGAACGTATTCGGTCCGCAGTACGTGGTAGAAAAAAAAAATGGAAGGTATACTTAAGCTCCCTCTTAAGGGCATATGACGCGATTCAGTTAATGGGTTAATGCTCATATATGCGGAATTCGTCATTCTAGACATTCAGATAGCCGCGGGTGTCCTCAGCCCATTCACTGCGCAGGGGTGCACCGGTTAAGGGATGTGCCACTGCCTGCGATGGCAGGTGCTGCCGCCGATGGGGCTCGTGCTACCCAGGTTGCTCTTCCGGGGCAACCTCTCGCGACCAATCATTAATGCAACTGCCACTTGCCACGGTGGTCAGTTCGCTCACAATTCGGTGGGCAGGTTGTCATGACGCCACAAAGTCACATGACCTAGCTGGCCCACCAGGGTTTCTCCTCCAGGGATATTTCGCTCACAACGCCGACACCGACGGCACCGAAGACGATGCCGAATTTTCTGCAGAAGAGCATTAACCCTAACGCGCGAATAAAAAAAAAATAATATAGAGGTTAAGAGACGCACTACCAGCGATTCTTCTTGTCTTTGCCAGGATTTACGCATGCACTTCGGAAAACTTAAATTCGCTAATGGGCGGAATATCTAAACATTTAAAGAAATTATTCACAATTACCAAGCCGTTAGTGGGCAAGCTATTGTTCACTCATTTAACGGTTAATTCATTCACAGAGATTATAATGCCGCATCACGCATTCCCTACAGTGTGTTAAGTTAGGCGAACGCAAGTTCGTTCTTCTTATAGCCCACAGATATAAACGAATTGCAGATTGGATTTTTAAGTCTCAAACATTCTCACGCCTGTCAGGTTGATGGTGTACAGATCAGGCCTGTGAAATATGCTATGGATAAAATAGGCCCGATATTTGCCGATATTTGTAACCTTTGCCTATCGTCAGGAACATTTCTCTCAGAAATGCAAACAGCACATATTATACCTGTGTAAAACCAGGATGCTAGACACTAAGTCAACAACAATAGACGAACATCAATCCTTCCCGTATTCTCTAAAGGCCTAGGAAAAGTAATTCATACCGTATTTGATTCCTTCTTTAAGAAACATGATATTATAACATCGCTGTATGGCTTTCAGAAAAAAAAATAATGTAAACGATGAGCGCTATTCGACCAAAAGGATTATATTTTCCCAATTTTTTAGAAACATTTTTGTTGGTGTATCTGTAGACTTTATTCAGGCATTGAATTATATCCAGCCTCACATCCTCGAAAAAAATTATGTAACTATAGCATCCGCGGGCTTCTGCTTACTTTATTCAAAAGCTAACTCTCTCTTAGGTATCGGTTTGTTTCCGGTAACAATTTCGTATCTAGCAAAAAAACGAATCATTTCAGGTTTCCTACAAGATGGTACTGCGAGCCCTTTGTTCTTCATCCTGTATATAAATGATCTAGTTGATATCTCGTTAGAAGTTTAATTTGTTCTGTATGCTGATGCTACCAGTATACAGAGTCTTCTAATCTCAATGAAGCTGTTGTAAAGGCGAACGATGACTTATGAGCATTAGATTCATAAACACCAAATAACCACTTAGAAGTAAAAGCTACAAAAACAAAAACATTATTTTGAGAGCTCAGGGCGAGCAGGCTACAGTAATTAATGACGCCATATTTTGATCATCTATCATTGAAATTATACAATGTGCACATTTTGTGCACATTTTGGAATACATTTTGGCCCACATTTTTCAAATTGATTGTAGTGGGACGAGCATATAACTTTGTGGTGAGTAAAATGCAGCCGTATGACAGCAATCTGAAATCGAAATAGGTATATTGGCCTGAAAGAGTGAAATTATTCATATGTGATATCCTATTATCATCCTACCTAAACTACTCGTCTCTATTGTGAGACACAGCCGAACAAGGTAATATAAGCAAGCTTTTAGTAGCAGAGAAAAAGTTTTACGTAACATTGCTAGTGTACGGAATTAAGAGTTTACCTATCAACTTTTAAAAGAGTCTAATATAATCAGATTCAGCGCTTTGTTGATTATAGGTCGTCACGCCACCCTAATTAAGGTCGACAAATGCTTCGTGATACGTTGCCACTTTTGTAAAATGACTCTGTAAATCGGTGTATTCGCATTCCTAAATGCCAATTTTCTTATTCCATTGCATGTGTATCTGTTCACTCGATGAATTTCATTCACGGCGTCTTATGCGCTATATTTATGCTGTGTCATGTTGTGAGTTTCAAATTGAATGTGTCTATTCCTGCAAAGCTTTCTAATGCTTATTTGTTCAAGCTCAATGCTGCCGGAACGTGGCTTTATCACTTTGCCTGCGGTGAAAGATACGACCAGATTTATCTCGAATGATCGCAGACAGGCGGAACAGATTCTATTTAGTTCCAGACTACTGTAGTTACTTTGAACGCCGTATCTCTAAAGTTCGTTGTCAGCTTTGAATTAAGCGCCGCTTAGAGCGGCGGGTGTTCCGTACGACGACCGCCAAGCACGTCTGTTGCCTATCGCCGCCGCCGAGTCATTTAATTCTTTTAGGCCGTGAGTCAGCCCAATAAACAGTTTCCTTTGGAAGCCCTCTTCGCTCTCTTCCCGACTGCCATAACCACTACTTGGCAGTATCTCCACAGAGAAAGGGATTCATAAAGAGCGAGAACTCTGATATTATCACCGCATATCACCGCAAATGCACATCCTGGAAGCTTTCTGTACTGGTCCCAGTTGACAACATGGCTTATTTAATAGCGCAGACAGAAGTCGGCAGAAAACACAAAAATTAATAACGGTCACTCCCCATGCAGTCCGGTCCCGTTGACCACTTCAACCGGTCGTCAGTTCAATGCAGTGTCAGGTCTATAGCTGTGGCTGAGGCTGGTGGCCGAAAGAAGGTGGGGCTTCCAGGAACACAAAGGTCCACATTATCAGTGGTGTCTACTGGTGGTCGTCCCCGCGAATCCATGTTCCTGTCCCCCCAGACAAAGTGTTAGGCGTTAAGGTCCCCACACAGATAATTCGTGGAACTGGACAGCGGTCACAAAGCTGCTGCAGAAGCCCATCTAACGTCACCTTCTTCCGTGGCAACACGTACACGGATGCGACAGAGAAGTCTTCGAGAGCCGAGTTGAATCCTCACAGTGACGCCGGCGGAAAGATCGGTGACGTTCAGAGACACATGGGTAATTTCCCGGCATCTGCATAGCGCGCCGCTTCCGTCGGGCAAGACTGGGCTGCAGCTTTTGTGGGCAACATACTGTGACAAAAACTGGTACTTGCCGATATTATAAGAAAAGAACAGTAGCGCAACCAAGACGAACACAAGAGAGGACCACACAGGACTAGCGCTAAACTTCATCTAACTTTATTCACTAACAGCGCAGCAAATATAAGGAAAACCAGGAAACGTGCAGAGAGATACCAGTTTCTACACAACACTATCTACAGAACCGTTCAAGATACGCCATTTCCGATTTGAAGAGGTTCACCGACGTATCGGGCGGCAGGTGAGCACGCCCGGGCGGCAGGTGAGCACGCCCGGTCAGTGAAGGACGTAAGTGGTGCGCTGAGTGTTAATGCCCTCGAGCCGCAGAACATTTGCCACAGGCAAGATGCAAGTACTGCGAAAAGTGTCAACCACGGTATCATGAGATAAAGATTTTAGGTAGAAGCAAAGACACAAGGGCAAGGGAACTATTGGAAGCATTTCATATAAGGAAGAGAGGTGTATCTTGTGTTAGCGATACGTCGGTGAACCTCTTCAAATCGGAAATGGCGTATCTTGAACGGTTCTGTAGATAGTGTTGTGTGGAAACTGGTATCTCTCTGCACGTGGCCTGGTTTTCCTTATATTTGCTGCGCTGTTAGTTAATAAAGTTAGATGAAGTTTAGCACTAGTCCTGTGTGGTCCTCTCTTGTGTTCGTCTTGGTTGCGCTACTGTTCTTTTCTTACAATATGCACCATCTAGCCCAACAAAAAGTTCTAAGCCGATATTACAGTACGCTTTTATTTCAAAAATACTCAGTTGAGCCAGTCGATTAGCAATCCCAGCGCCATTCTACATTACAAACAGCAATTTTCAGTGGTTTTGAGTCCCGTGAGGTTTGACACAAGCCATACTAGAGGAGAAGAAAGTTCCCTGCGAAGGAAAGCACTAGCTGAAAGAAGTTCTTCAGGGTGCCAGGCGGCATCGCTGAAACATGTGAACTCAGTGCTTCGAGCAAAACGCTCAGAAGGCCAGACGTGTCCTCATTTTCGCCTTTTCGTTTTGTGTACGCATTCCTTCGTAATCTCGCCGAAAGATGTAGACTGAGGCACACACTGGACAACCGTAGTTCGTTTGCACATCGCTGGTGGGGCATGTATAGAGATCTCTCCGCCGTCGAGTCAGGAAGCATTCTGGTTCCCCAGGAACATGGGCACTTTTTGTTAATGCAACGCAAACATCCAACTGGCATACAGGGGACCAAGGCCTCTGGCTGGAATCCGTGCGTTCTAGTACGGCTACTTGTTGTAGAAGCCACTCGAACATCTGACTAACGCAAGAAAAAGGTCTCCTTCTGGTGTAGACTTTTCTGTGCGTTGGGTGTTGGGACCAGTAATGAAAGATTTTCAACGATCTAGGGCACTGACACGGAATGGGCGGCCGTCGAATCTCGCATGAAAGTCACCGCCGCAGTTGGCACAAAGGCCACTTTGCAAGCCCTGATGTCGTGGGCGCCTCCACATTGTTTGCAGCGTTGACCCATGATGCAAAATTTAGCCACAATTTTAAACCATGGTTAACAGAAACAATGGTGAGGCTTCTCGGTGAACTCAGTTATCAGGTGCTTTGTGAACTCAAGATCGATTTTCTCAAGGCGCTCAGTGTTCGGAGTGAACGTCAGCAAAACCGACTTAGTTGGTTTAGCTGTCCATTACGTTCCTGGAGACTCCGAATAAAACACTAGGCGCCTGACGTGAAGAACACCCCGGGGTCTCAAGTAAGCTACAATGTTGATCTCTGAGTACCATGTTGGGACGCCCTTGATTACACACATGTTCTTGTAGGAGGGGCCAGCCGGCCTTTCACTCTTACGTCACCTGTATGAGAGAACTGTGGATATCTTCCGTGGAAATATCCGCGTGAAGAGCTTCTTGCATAGTGAACCGGATGTGCATCCGTGCTGTTCCCAGCAGTTACTGAAGGGTTGCGAACAGAGCTATAGGGTTTCGCTCGCTTAACGCGATCCCCTTCTCTGTTCGTGAAGCTATTCCCGGAATACCCACTGTTCGTTGCTTGAGATGACTTATCAGTTTCAAACCTCGTTGTCCACGTCAGCCATATCAACCACAACCTCTTCATTGTCCACAATCCTTGAGTCATCGTCAATCAGCGATGAGGGGGCTCTAGTCTGGTGGGCATTTTTGTGGCCTGGCAGCAACATGCAGTGTGAAGCCATGGCCACCGCCTGCGCGCTGGCCTCCTCCGGGTTGCCGCGGTCTCCGTAGAGATGCCCGCGCGGAGGAGCCATGCTCTTCTTATAAGGAAGAACCGCATTTAAGTCGTGGCCTTCTTGCAAAACTAGAAATACTTGAAATATAAAGTCGGAGCCTAAGGCAACGCAGATGGAGCGATATCATCGTGCGATGAATGAAGAGTGTGTGTTAGTAGTAGTGCAATGTAGAATCATTCGATGGTTACACCTACATCTGAATTTGAGCTAACGATCAGGCCCTTGTATTGTGTAGACAAGTTTAATTTTTGACAAGAAAAATGGAAGAATTGGTTTATTTAATGTTTTTTCTTATCAGTATTTCAAGAAATTAGCTATTAATTAGAGGAATTGAATTCTTCGAGTGTCTTTTATAAATGAAGGACGCGAAAGTTTTCAAGAAGGCTTACTTTGCTGTGAAATCCACTGTAAGGTTCAGCGCGAGTGTTATTTTTAGCCTAGTTTCATTGTGTGCAACGTGACTCGGCTGAGCGATAGGCTTTTAAAACCAGCCCGACAGTGGCAAAGAGCACCGCAGGTCCATCTAAGAATTGCTGCCCATGTAACACGAGAAAATCTTTTTGAGAGCTAATTGTACTGGAAACGTTTATACGAAACAGCCGAAATCAGATAGAACACAGGCACTGAACACGCGTCCTATTTGGCGAACTTTTCAGCTCACAGTTCATCAAAGGTATCATGTATTCATCGAGGAATTATGATGGTCTTAATGTGGAAGCCATAGGAATATTGATGTTACCTGAATAAAACATTGTTTTTTTTTTCACAAATACGGCTAACGCATGCATTTTCTAACGAGCTGTTTTAGCAAAATTACAGAAATAAAATCAAAAGATGAAACCATTAGCTGTTATAGGTCGGGTTGGCAGGTAAGCAAGTGCCACAGTAATCAATTCAGTACAAGGATCAAGACACAGATGTTATTTCATAGGCACAAAGTAAAAGTGACCTCTTTACGACGTACAGTATAAATCAGCTGTATTTTGCGCCTGGAGATCATTGGAATGCGCAGTCTAGGAATAGGTTTCATGAAGCGCCAAATCTTTTATTGAAAGACATTCTTTTACGACCTCGTGGTTGTTTCCTGTTTTTAAGAGAAAATAAAATTATTTTTGCTTTGAATGTTTAGTCTTAAAAAAATTTATTTCATTTATTCTCTTAATTTATTTAATTATTGAGCTCTGCGTTGGTCTGTTTTTTTTTTTTGCTGACAAAATTATACCGGCGTCATCTACGCAAACAGCCAACTTTGCTGCTGGTGAAATACTAAGGTATTAAAAAATGGTCTCAGGATGGCTCCGCGCGGTACACCACAAGAAACTCCTAGTGGGTCCAAACAAAAACCATCAATGATTAGGAGCTTCTTCCGACCTCTTAGACACAAGTGGATTAGCGATGAGACAACAGCAGCCAGATCATTTCTCCCGTTTTCTTGGGAGCAACTTATGTCTAATGACGTCAAATGTCTTGGTAAAAAAACAAATCTGATGCAATGTCTTCTTTTTCTACAAAGGATAGAATATATTTTTTTCTTCAACAAGCAAAGAGTGTGCCCTCAAACCTTTACGGAGTCTATACTGAGAATCAACTATAATGTGATGACTGGCGAAATTTCGAAAATTCCTTCAGGATGATAATTTAAAATGCCTTCGACAGGACAAATAATATGGAAACCGAGGCGCGCTTTTATTTCAGGATTCCGCTTTTTTTCCTTGCTCATAAGCAGCTACCGCCTGTGACGTCAGGATTGATCGCCAGTGAGAGATGAAAAATGTCGTTGGCCGGCTCCGTTATTGATGGCTGGATGCTTTCAAACGACCGCCCTTATAGTGGATGTACTTGCTTATTTTCACCTTGTCACCGTTATTGTGCAGTACTCTCGCACATACAACCCGCATTTGAGGCAGAAACATCTCCTGCTTAATTAATACACAAACTGAATGTGCGCGATACGCACGCCACAAAACAGGAAAAAACATTTCAGAGGTTTTGATATCATCTCGTCAATGTCGAGAGTGCCTCTGTTATTTAGGTTCCTCATTCCCTGTGTCACTCATTTATAGGATCAAGAAGAACTGAGATGTTGTTGCAAGAAATTATTTGTAGGTTGTAACTTACTATCAGTAGCCCGGTTGTGTTCCCAATATATTCCAGAAAGACTTCGGCTATTGTTTTTTCTAAGAACTTGATGTCATAATATATTATCTCATGAAGTGGCCCAATTCTAAAATTGCAGTTTAGCAGAAGTTTTAGCCCTCGTTAGCTTTTGTGCACCCAAATAGCTAAATGAACTTAAATTATGTCTCCTCCTTTTCAATTTTATTTTTAAACAATTTTGGCAAACTGCATTTCATTACTGCACGTCGGCCTTTTTTTTATAAATCTGTGAAATCGTGTTTTTCATGCATTTTGATGCGAGATCAGAGCTTATTGAAAGATTTCGAATTTTTCCATTCCGTTTTGTGGGTAGCTGTGCATAGCTGTACATACACAATGGATTGGGTATTAAACATTTTTTTGCTATCTCCAAACAAGTATTTTATTCTTTGCACACAATCGCATGTTCACATAAATCAAGAAATATTCGAGTGAGATTTTAAAGCAGTATTGGCACCTAACTTTTGGGTGCATGTTTTGTTCTTTCTATTGAGGCGTAAGGCGTTATTATACACTGATTACCAGGTGGTATTCTCCTATGACCACTAAATAACTTATAATCGAATTTCTTTATCGTGCTGTCTCCGTCTCGGTTTCAACAGCCGACCGATAACTGTGACATCAAAGAGTGGTAATAGATCACGTAAGGCATGAAAAACTGCAATATAATCGGTGCTTCCACATTCGTTGTAATTCCCGCTCTTGAGGAAGGCTGGTTTCAGCACTGTAATGAATTAAAAAGACGAAGCAGCGATTATATCGCAGTTTTTCCATGCCTCACGTGTCATACGCGTATAACCACAATTTGACGTCACAGCCATCGTTCGGCTGTTGAAAGTGAAACAGCAAGAAAGAAAAATTCGATTATAAATTATTTAGCGGTCGTAGGCGAATACCACATGGTGATTCATGCAGAGTAGTGTCTTACGCATCATTGTAGAGAAGTGAACATGCCACCAAAATTAGGTGTCTACACTCCTTTAATATTAACAAGATCAATGTTTCCCTTCTAAAAAATAGCATATGGCGCTGGAGGCCTGCAGAAAAAGCGGCAAGACCGAAAGCTTGACAAGGCAACAGGATCCCGCAATGGCAAGTTCATAGCAGGTTAAACAAGCCATGTAAAAGCATATAACAAAACCTTAATAACTGAAACACGCTTTTCAAAGTAGCAAGTGTTAGGAGAGGGTCTAACAGCGGCACCGCCCCTCTGAGGGTTTCCTACAATTAACGCTAATGTATACTCCTCGCCTGTCCGCGGGCTTCGGCATGTTGCATAAACCCTGATTTCTACAAACGAAATATTTTTCGAGGTTTTCTAGCAGTCGGTATCTCTTAAATAAATCCGCGTTTCGAACTTCCAAGTGCTGAACTGACTTCAAACATGCTCTGTTGACTTTCCAATAGCTTGCCTGCAGCCCTTGAATCAACTTGTATGGAAGAAACCGGCCAACGTCTTCGTGCCTACAGCTGTTCCCACTCCTAAATCCTCGACGTGTTTGGGCGCGCTTAATTAAGCGGCCTCACGCTGCTGCTCCCACTCCAGCTTGGACCTTATTGATCTTTCATCTATCAACGTGATATTTCGCATTTACTCGTTCACAAGACTCAGCTGAAACAGCGTGAGAATGAATGCCTTACTTTCACATTCTATTAGATAACTGCAAACATGGAACACGCCCTGCTACGTTGGCTTATTCAAACTTCAGGGAACCGGGTGTGGCTGATGGCTGACCACTAAAGTTAACGATAGCTATCCGGTTCTGCAAAATAGCAGTGAATGACTCTTGTATCCAGAGTTTGTAATAAACATGTTCCAGCCTCCTCATTTTACACTCTACCATTGATGGCCACCCCTAACTAGCGCTGATAGCAAGCAGGAATTTACGATCTCTGACTCCGACATCAAACGCGGCGCTCACTACAGTGACAAAGAATCGAAAAAGTTGTAGTTCCAAATTACGGCGCTTAGTTAGTGACACAAGTGCGGCATCCAGAGTTTCGAAACGTGGTCTGCAATACTTTCTGACCTAGCGGTTCACCATTTTGTTCATTTTTATTGAACTTGCTGTGTTTGACATTCAGGGGACAGCGCTACAGCGGCAGGTAAGCTCGCAGGCTGAAATCTTTTTATTATCTTTTTTTTACAGCCTGTCGTATTCTTGCTTACAACTTGTTTGTTTTGCAGTTTTACTATTAGCATAGCGAACGGTCACTAATGTCGGCCATCCGCTACAGAACATGTTTGTCACAATATGCAGTATGTCACCATTTTCAGAGACGATGTGGCTACTGTCCATTTGTCGTTGTCATTCGGCAAGGAGCAACTGCCACAGCGATGACAATTTGAATGTCCAGCCACATTAGACAAATATTGCCACAAAAACGAGGCAGAAAACATCCAGGAGCTGCTTGCATGGAAGAGATAAGAAATGTCCTTTCTGATTCTTCTAGCACAACTTTGCTGGTACGTGCCTTGCCAGTTCATCGTGTTTCTCCAAGTCGATTGCCAAACATTTCCTTAAAAAATGAGGTCAAGTTAAATGAGGCTGACAGGGCTGACTGCATAATTTCCGAGATCGGCTTAGGTCAAATCACAAGTAAACGATCAATGAGCGCAGAGCGAAGCTAAAATTACCAATGTACGGCGCCCAAGGTCGGGTAGTGAGGGCCCTCATCCTCTGCCTGGGGCTAGTTTGTTATCTACAGCTGTCGTTACGTCGGCTAATTACTCCTGCTCACTGCAGAGAGCGCTAACGGCGGCGAGAATCAGCGTTCGTCCTCTCTCTCAAGCGGCACTCTATTAGTGAGGAATTCCCTGCGATACGAAGCATATATCATTCAGACAGGTACTCCGTTACCTTGCCTAACGGTGTAATTCTTGCCTCTGATAGCTTGTGCAACTCATGATAAACACATTAAACATGCCTAGTTCCCTCCGGTAATTTGCGTAATCTATTGGTTCATCGATTCTTGACCGGTGGCCGCGGGCGGAGCTAATGAACCACAGTGTGCACAAACTGTGTACAGTACGGGACCATAAGGTGGCAGCGGAGACGGCTGTTGACAAATACGCACTTCAGCCTTCTCGAAAGCCTCTTCTCGTGTCGGCGTGCAACAAGTAAACAACGCAGTGTTTTTAACTCAGCAGCAGGCAGCTGGAGTGTCATGCTCTTTTGCCTTGCGGTTTTATTATATTCGTTTCTTTTCTCTAGTGACACTGTTTACCCGCCGCGGCGGCTATGATAGCCAACAAAAAAAAATTATGAGGGCCCGTAAACAATTCTTATGATGTGTAAATGCGAGACCATTTATACTTAACGCTGAGTGTGTCGATGAGGTATGTCGTTGAGCTTAGTGCTGAGGGGAACTGTTGCTGAGTTTAGTGCTGCTGCGTTATGTTGCTGAGTGTAATGAGGTCGCGACAACGCAAGACGACAAACTTGCCATACCGCGATCTCTCAGCCGAGTTGTATTTGCGGAGTTCTCATTAAAGTAGTGTTCCACAATATTGCGTTGAAAGTTTTTTTTTTTTCGATGACACCACTTTTCAGCACGATGACACCACTTTTCCGAGCGGCACTATGGTGTTAACGCTACATCTCTTCATAGGGTTCGTAGGCGAACTCCACCTCATATTGGGGGGTGATGTCGTAGTCGTCGTCTAACTGGCACTTAAAGCGCGTCGCATCTTCTTCGTCGTCGTTGTCCATGGGCTCCGGCAACGGCGTCTGCGGATCCAAGTTTATCGACAGTAGCATGACCTTGTGATACGAGTAGTATGTGGATGCGTGCCTTACTTCGTGCACTGTGCGTGGCATGTTCTCGAACACGTAGTCGATTCCGGTGCCTCGCTAAGGGGTGACTGCATCTATTGGAGAGGCGGGTGTTAAGTTGAGATCGGCCCGCACCGCGCCGATGAACGTTGGCGTGGACCGCGTGTCCCGATCGAAGTCTACGACGAGCATGGACGTGCCGCAGCATAGAGCCGAAGGCAAATTCTTGCACACGAACTCTGGTCTCGTACCTCGTCGGCAGCGAAATGCCGCCTCCAGCCACGCTTAGCTGTCTCACCTGGCATGCTCACCTGGTGACGTAGACGCGAGCGATTGAACTACGAGCGATGAAGACTCAATAGCGCCGTAACCTCACTCTCCGAAAGCTGAAGGCCAACTGGCGTTGGAGGCAGGGACTTTCCATTTAGTATAATATCTAGCTGCTTTTAGATGAATACGACAGTGGCGCATCTATTTCCTTGTCTATCTTGCGGAGGCGACCCACCACTAGCCGTGTTTACATAAATGCTACAGTAGCGCGTCGCATTTCCTAGTGTATCTCGCGTAGCGGATTCGCTACTGTTTACAAGTAACCCATCAAGTCTGGCGGGACGGTGACCCCCCGCCCATTGCACGCAGCGGAGGGGTCCAGCCGCTCCCTTCATAAGCGCAGTGTGCTTGGTTATCCAGTTGAGGGACCATTGTATAGCAAGCACTGGTAAGAGAGGGGCAGCTCCAAACCTTTTTCCATTCAGCGCGGGAATCGTCTTGCCTTTCTCGATACACCCCCGCCCCGCCGCGGTAGCTCAGTGGTTACAGCGCTCGACTGCTGACCCGAAAGACGTGGGTTTGATTCCGGCCGTGGCGGCCGAATTTCGATGGAGGCGAAATTCCAGAGGCCCGTGTGCTGTGCGATGTCAGTGCACGGTAAAGAATCCCAGGTGGTCGAAATTTCCGGAGCCCTCCACTACGGCGTCCATCATATCCTGAGTTGTTTTGGGACGCTAAACCCGAATAACCAACCAACCGATCCACCCCCGTCTCGCGCATTGATGCGACGCGCCTTCCTTCTGTATTATCGCCGTGTACATGAATGCGATGCGATCCGCCAGTTGCCGCATTCATGTAAACACGAATAATGTTGACATGTAGTACATCAATTCAGGCAGAACGGTGGCCTCTCGCCCAGTGCATGTGGCAGAGGGGGGCTAGGCGCTCCCAACTTGAGCATGGTCTGCTTTGTTATTCGATTGAGAAGTGAAGGGTTATTGTATACCCATCTCAGGGAGGAGGAGGGGCGCCCCAAACCTGAACCTGTTTCCATTAACCACAGAAGTCTACTTGCCCTTCTCGAACGGGGAAAGCCGGAGAGCCCCAGTCCGCAGTGCAAGGAGGAGCGTTTCCTTCTCTTGCCTGGGCGGCGGCGGCGGCGACACTTTCAGGAGAGGTGACCACGTCATTGCGTGCTGTTTCTACAACGGGTTTCTGGTGGCGGCGGGGTTTTCGCACGAGCTAAAGCGAGAGATGCTTTCATTAGCAAGTCCCAAGCCTAATTATTACGAAACGAGGCTGCCTTGCATTATGTACTGTATCTACGTGAGAGTACGGGCTCAACGTACGCTTTCGTCAGTTCCGTTCACAAAGAAGAAACTCCGGTAAAACTTATGTTATTTAGTTGGCCGAATAGTAAAACAAGAAAAACTTTACAGAGAGATCGGAAGCACGCCCTTTTCGTTGTCCGTCACGCAAAACCGCTCTCCCTCGATGCCGAGCCGAGTCTTCCTTTCTCTCTCTTCCGCAGCTCCCGCCTTCTCAGCACTTCGGACAAAAATTAGGGTGGGCGATTAAAATGAATGAAAAATAATAGCGCCCCGCCCGCACCGCTAAAAGCACAACGGGCAGCACTTCGGACAGATATTAGTGTGGGCTTAAAAAAAATAAATAAGAAAAAAGTGCCCTGCCTTCGGACAGTGAGAGTTCCTGGAAAACGGCGAGCGGTAGCCGAGCTGTTTCTGCCGGACAGCCCGCAAAGAGGGGTAGGTCCAAAGCAAGCCGCATCCTTACGTTTACAGTTCTCAAAGAAGCATCAATCTCATAGCTATGCGGCGAGTTTTATGCCCTCCTATCTCCCTAGCTTCCCAACTAGGGAATCTCGGCAGTGGATGAGTGTCCAATCAGGGATCCCTCGAGCAGACTTGTTGCCGCCCCCCGCACAGTGCCCCCCTCGTAGCAGATCCGGTGATGATCCGGTGACGCAGAACTTTTTGCAGCGACAGTGATTCACCACCACCTTGAGTAGAGCTCGCTGAAGCCGAGCCTCGAGCTGGAATTCCGGGAAAGCCACCCCCTCTGAGAAATTAAACCTCTTCTATCCGCAGGTAGGTATCGTGGGGAAAGACGGCTGCTTCTCCCTGCCGCCACTGTTCTGAGTAAAAGGTGGATTAGGGCCTTTGTTTCCCCGCTGCCGTTCGGCTGACTCAGTGTTACGCTATTTGCAGCGCCCCGTAAAAGTAGCCTCCAGGCGAGGTATGGACGGAACCGTCTATCCGAAGACGAAAGGGATTCTGCGAGCCGCCGTCACGAGAATTAGGGCTGTGTTGACAGCTCACGGATTTCGCGTACTCCGGCCCGTGTTGCTAGAAGTACGATCATAACACTGCTCATATTCAGCCTGCCTTCAACAACGCGATGCAGGGCGTCGATGCCATGGTTGCGTGATGCCACATGAACCTGTTTGTAAACTTGGACGTTAGTTAGGATTAGGACTGAAGCGGGCGGTTATCGAACCGGCTTTTTAGGTGTGATTTGCCATCTGTGTGCGTGATTTGTGAATTGTATAGGGCGTACAATATTTTGCCTCGTCTACAGTCGCATGGTCTGTGTATTCTGCTTAAAGCACATACACACGCAAAACACACTTCGTGACACCTCCGCAAATTATTAAGCACAGCGAAAACTGTATGCGATGCAGTGATGCTCGTGCTTTTCGCAAACAGCTTTATCTAGGTTTGGTTTATGGGGGTTTAACGTCCCGAAGCAACTAAGGCTATGAGGGACGCCGTAGTGAAGGGCTCCGGAAATTTCGACCACCTGGGGCTCTTTAACTTGCACTGACATCGCACAGCACACGGGCCCTTTATCTAGGTGTAAAGATTTACGCAGCATACGGAAGTTTTAAAGCAACATGTACCGTTTCAGCCATTTTACTTCACTACGAACGCATATCGTTCAACTAGTTGTTAAACTAGCATTCGTTCTACTACTTACTGGTAACTAGTATTAGTCGTACTAGTTACTGTGTAATGCGCGTTTACAGTTCATCGCAATTAAACAGAAGTGTTACTCGCACAACCGGACCGGTGCTGGTGCGTGTTGCATCACTTACGATACCCCACGCTCTCCCGGTCGCTCACGCTCTGCCTTGCCCGAGCGTGACCAACGCCTTCTAGGAACAGAGAAGTCATCTGCACCCCTCCTGAGAAGTCACCGCACCTCGCCCGGTTGATCACTGCATACAGCCAATTTAGACCACAAGCGACTGCCGTCAGGAGCGGGATCTCGATGAGGCGAACACGTGCTTGACACTCAAATAACAGCAGATTTATTGAAAGACGGAGGAGAGATTGTGCTCGAAAAACTAGCCACCCTGTATACGCAATGCCTTGTGACCGCGAGAGTACCAGAAGCTTGGAAGAACGCTAACATTATCTTAATTCATAAGAAAGGGGACGTCAAGGACTTGAAGAATTACAGACCGATCAGCTTACTGTCCGTTGCCTACAAGGTATTTACTAAGGTAATCGCTAATAGAGTCAGGATAACCTTAGACTTCAGTCAACCAAATGATCAGGCAGGCTTTCGTAAAGGATATCCGACAATAGACCACATTCACACTATCAATCAGGTGATAGAGAAATGCGCAGAATATAACCAACCCCTATATGTAGCCTTCATTGATTACGAAAATGCATTTTACTCAGTGGAAACCTCACCTGTCATGCAGGCATTGCGGAATCAGGGTGTGGAAGAGTGTTATGTGAAATTATTGGAAGATATTTATAACGATTGCATAGCTACTATAGTTCTCCATAAAGTCAGCAATAAAATTCCAATACGGAAAGGTGTCAGGCAGGGAGACACGATCTCACCAATGCTATTCACCGCTTGCTTACAGTAGGTATTCAGGGGCCTGAAATGGGAAGAGTTGGGGATAAGAGTTAATGGAGAATACCTGAGTAATTTGCGATTCGCTGATAACATTGCCTTGCTAAGCCACTCAGGACAAGAACTGCAGAGCCTGATCAACGAGTTAGACAGGCAGAGCAGAACGATGGGGCTAAAAATTAACATGCAGAAAACTAAAGTAATGTTCCTTGCAAGGGAACAGCAGTTCGGAGTTGGTAGAGAGCTGCTGGAAGTAGTAAGAGAATATGTCTACTTACGGCAGGCAGTGACAGCTGATCCGGATCATGAGAGGGAAATAACTAGAAGACTAAGAATGGGGTGGAGCGCATATGGTAGGTTCTCTAAGGCCATGAATGGCAGTTTACCAATATCCCTCAAGAGAAAAGTATACAACAGCTGTATCTTACCGGTACTCACCTATGGGGCAGAAACGTGGAGGCTAACAAAGAGGGTTAAGCTTAAGTTAAGGACAACGCAGCGAGCTATGGAAAGAAAAAAGATAGGTGTAACATTAAGACATCGGAAGACGGCGGAGTGGCTGAGGGAACAAACGCGGGTTAATGATAACCTAGTTGAAATCAAGAGAAAGAAATGGGCTTGGGCACGGCATGTAATGCGAAGGCACGCTAACCGCTGGTCCTTAAGGGGCCCCTGCCCACCCCATGGTCGCAAACACTCTCTACGTCACTTTGAGCGAGCCTCCTCCCCTTCCATTCCCTCCTCGAAATTTTTCTCTCCCGCTCCTCGTCGAGTAGGCTCGGCAAGGCAAAATCACCCCTTCGTTCTCCGATGTAAGCCTGAGGCGTGGTGTCTGTGGAGTGCGTCACAGGGCTACGTCATGGCCCCACCTTCAATAGAATTCTTTTCTTGGTTTTTGCTGCTGGGTCTGTTCGAGGGGAGGGGGGGGGGGGCGCTGCGGGCACGCACACTGAACGATCGAGAGGCGCGATCGGCTCGACCACCTAGACTTGCTAGCGAGCGCATTCTTTCATACATCTGTTTGCCATTCCCAGTTAGCGAGCCACCTTTTCATTTTTTTTAGGCCTCCCCACCGCTTCACGAGCGGAGGGGCGGAAGTCGGTTCTGTTCGAAACACACGGCGAAGTGCGGGCCCGGCAACCGCCCGTTTGCTTTTCTTCATGTGTGTTTGTGTTCTGTGTGTTTGTCTTTTCTCCGCTAGAAGCCCATGTCGTTCATTGGAGTCAAGGCGTACGCAAGATGCATGAAGGATAAGCGGTGTCTGTGCGGAGCGGTCAAGTGGGCGAGCGAGGGAAAGGCTCTGCTGCACTACAATTAAAACCTTGTTTTGGGGGGCTTGCATAGAAGAAAAAAAAACTGAGGAGGGAGCGCGCGCGCAGAGCGTCTCGTGACGTGATCACGGCGGGGGGGGCGAACCAACTCACTCGGTTTTACTATTTTTTTACTTTTTATGGCTAGGGTTCAAGCCTGTCGCCGCACGCTCCCTCCGCAGTTTTTTTTTTTTTTGTTGTTTCTTCATGCGGGTTTGTAGGCATGAGCCAGAACAGAAGGCGCTGCGGAAATCGTTGTGCAGACGACGCGACGCCAAGGCTACGCCCAACCTTCTCCCGTCAGTCAGAACGATGCACCAATGGAGTGCCTTTAGCGAAAGCAACCCCCCATAACGTCAACGGGGTTCAGAGTAGTGGGGCGGGCCGTTTTTGTTGAAGGAAAGAACGAGCGGGCTTTGATTTGAATTTTCGCAGCTTTTCGGGGCGCGCATGGCTCTAGTATTTTGCAGAGGTTATCATCGATGCCTCATCTATGCACTGGGCTTGTTTTTCAAAAATGTTCGAACCCTGGGCAGTGGCCCTTGAAGGGTAACGGAGTGGATTCCAAGAGAAGGCAAACGTAGCAGGGGACGGCAGAAAGTTAGGTGGGCGGATGAGATTAAGAAGTCTGCGGGGATACAGTGGCCGCAACTGGCAAAAGACAGGGTTAATTGGAGAGACATGGGAGAGGCCTTTGCCCTGCTGTGGGTGTAGTCAGGATGATGATGATGATGATATTCCGTCACATACGGACGACACTTGCCACAATTCCGGTCCCGCGCTGCAACAGTCTGTTGATGTGAAAATATTATAGTATGATATAAGTTAAGAAAACAGCTGTTAACACTGGGCCACGGTTCGCGGCGTCCTTAGTTACTCCGCTAGCCAATCACGGCATTAAACGAAGTCAGGTTTTATATGTTTGACCTTGTTAAACAAACCAGGTATCAAAATTCTAGACCTTATGATTATTTTCCTAGTAATTAGCTTCTTGTTTAGGTAACAAGAAAAGTTTTAACGGACTTCTTTTTTGTCGTGGAGGAATTCTGTGCGGCGGTCCTGGACGTGGGCGGAGCTTCACTTCAGGCTTAAAGGGCCACTGACCAGGGTCCGGACATTTTTGAAAAACAAGCCCACTGCATAGATGAGGCATCGAAGATAACCTCTCCAAAATACTGGAGCCATGCGTGCCCCGAAAAGCTGCGAAAATTCAAATCAAAGCCCGCTCGTTCTTTCCTTCAACAAAAACGGCCCGCCCCACTACTCTGAACCCCGTTGACATCATGGGGGGTTACTTTCACTAAAGACACTCCATTGGTGCATCGTTCTGACTGACGGGAGAAGGTTGGGCGTAGCCTTGGCGTCGCGTCGTCTGCACAACGCTTTCCGCAGCGCCTTCTGTTCTGGCTCATGCCTACATACCCGCATGAAGGAACAAAAAAAAAAACCGCGGAGGGAGCGTGCGGCGACAGCCTTGAACACTAGTCATAAAAAGTAAAAAATAGTAAAACTGAGAGAGTTGGTTCGCCCCCCCCGCCGTGATCACGTCACGAGACGCTCTGCGTGCGCGCTCCCTTCTCAGTTTTTTTTCTTCTCTGCAAGCCCCTCAAAGCAAGGTTTCAATTACTAGTGCAGCAGAGCCTTTCCCTCGCTCGCCCACTTGACCGCTCCGCACAGACACCGCTTATCCTTCATGCATCTTGCGTACGCCTTGACTCCAATGAACATGGGCTTCGGAGCGGAGAAAAGACACAAACACACAGAACACAAACACACATGAAGAAAAGCAAACGGGCGGTTGCCAGGCCCGCACTTCGCCGTGTGTTTCGAACAGAACCGACTTCCGCCCCTCCGCTCGTAAAGCGGTGGGGAGGCCTAAAAAAAAATGAAAAGGTGGCTCGCTAACTGGGAATGACAAACAGATGTATGAAAGGATGCGCTCGTTAACAAGTCTAGGTGGTCGAGCCGATCGCGCCTCTCGATCGTTCAGTGTGCGCGCCCGCAGCGCCCCCCCCCCCTCCCCTCGAACAGACCCAGCAGCAAAAACCAAGAAAATAATTCTATTGAAGGCGGGGCCATGACGTAGCCCTGTGACGCACTCCACAGACACCACGCCTCCGGCTTACATCGGAGAACGAAGGGGTGATTTTGCCTTGCCGAGCCTACTCGACGAGGAGCGGGAGAGAAAAATGTCGAGGAGGGAACGGAAGGAGAGGAGGCTCGCTCAAAGAGAGGTAGAGAGTGTTTGCTACCCCAGGGTGGGCAGGGGCCCTTTAAGTCGTATCCGACTACAGAAACGCCCCGCCGCGGTGGCTCGGTGGTTACGGCGCTCGGCTGCTGACCTGAAAGACGCGGGTTCGATCCCGGCCGCGGCGGCCGAATTTCGATGGAGGCGAAATTATAGAGGCCCGTGTACTGTGCGATGTCAGTGCACGTTAAAGAACCCCAGGTGGTCGAAATTTCCGGAGCCCTTCACTACGGCGTCCCTCAAAGCCTGAGTTGCTTCGGGACGTTAAACCCGAATAAACCAATAAACCAAACTATAGAAACAGAGACAGGTTATCACAATGGCCAACAAAAAAATTTGGCAAGCGCCGTCTGTATGCCACTCAATATGGAAGAGTTGGTGCCAAAGCCGCATTCGTTTGAACTAGTTCGACAGACGCTGACTCCGCGCCCATTCCTCACGACCGTCGCTTCTGGGTCATTCCACGCCAAATGCACTAAACGTTGTGCTCGGCCCTCTCCTATTTCCTACAGCAAATTTATGGCTACTCATTGCACTGTCGAAAGTAATTTCCTTCGACATTTTGCGGAAAAAAAGCTGTTTTGCAGTCGTGTGAGAATTCTTAGAATTTTTCAGACGATTAAAAAACTAGGTCTTGTAAAAGCTCACTAAAAGTGGTAGGGTTTCAACGCAGTTAAACCAAGTATATGTGCTAAAGCATGTGTTTAGCCTGGTTTGGCCCATGACTTTCCTTTGCGGGGCCGCGGGCACGTCTGGCGACGATTCCCACTTTTTTTTTTCCGAAGCGGGCAACCGGTGATCAGCGTTCGCAGTGCAAGCAGCTACCCTTCGCGCAATGGAAGTCCACACAAGAAAAGCAGTCGTATGTGCATTGTCCCAAAGTGCATAAATAGTTCAGTCTGAGGTAAAATAAGCCTGCACAGTTCCCCCAAGTACAAGAAACTGAGAACACTTTGGCGCCTAGAATTCTGGAACGAGAATAAATTGGCTAATTCGTATGCAGTGGTTCTACTGAGTGAGCACGTCGAGAAAGATTTGGTTTGCTTTATTGGTTTATTGGGGTTTAACGTCCCAAAGCGACTGAAGCTATGAGAGACGCCGTAGTGAAGGGCTCCGGAAATTTCGACCACCTGGGGTTCTTTAACGTGCACTGACATCGCACAGCACACGGGCCTCTAGAATTTCGCCTTCAAGAAATTCAGCCGCCGCGGCCGGGATCGAACCCGCGTCTTTCGGGTCAGCAGCCGAGCGCCGTAACCACTGAGCCACCGCGGCGGTTTGAGAAAGATTTCCTCTGGTGTTGTCTCAGTGAGTTAATCGCCATATTGCATCTGGTTACATGCCGGCACCGTGCTGTCACTTAAGATTTCCGTGCACTGTCTCGATATGCCGTCAAAAATACTTACCATCTGTGACATCAGGTCTGGTGACTAACAAGTACTTTCAGCCACCAAATCCGGTAAACGTCAGCCTTACTGAAGCAAGGAGACCAAATCAGGAAAGAATTTTTTAGACATTTCTGGTTCAGTAAATATTAGAATCCATATGTCTCCAAACGGTCTCATCGACCAAAGGAACATTACTGCATACCCCGACGGCACACAAGATATTAATAGGCAGTAAGATTATTACGTCCCTTTTCACTGCCTTAACAGGTTATCTCTCAGTGTTCTTCCCGCGAAAGCTAAATATAAATTTGAGATACTGAGGTGCACTGCTGAATAAAGGATGGATGGTTTGGTACACAATTATCTTACTAACTTGTCAGGTAAAACACCTTTGGTTTCAAGGTCCTGTTGCCGATTTTATCTGAAAATTTCCTGGGAATTCAGGACTGTAAAGCAATGCACGCAGATATCCGTAATGATGGTGGTATATTTAACAAAGTTCTTCAAAGCGATATTCTTTGTGTATTCTGAATTGCCGTGCGTCTTCTCTTATCCTTTTCAGCGGCTTACAGCTCAGAAATATTCAGTGTGGAACTTTCTTTTTGCTATGCGCTTTATTTCTTTTTTGCTCACTGAGCGTAGGTGCTGCTTTATCTTACTTATATTTTGTTATGCCTTCTGTACGTCTATCCGCAGTTCTGTTGCCTGTTCGGCTGTGCTGCTCAAGCGCTATGAGGCTTTGAATCACCGGATTTTTGTTGATTTGTTTGTTTGGCACAATAAAGTATTACTATTAAAGGTGCTCTAAAAAGTATCCTCAGCTCGTCTTTCCAACGCGGGAACGTAACCTACACGCTCCGAGCATTTTTAGAAACTTCTAATTATTCTCCTGTGCCGCCTATTTTTCTATTAAATCGTATTAAACGCCCCGGCAACGCGCCTTTTTTTTTCACTCGCCTCGAAAAGTAGGCGGAGTTGACCAACGCGTAGAGTGCCTTTCAACCAGTCGCTTTTGCTTTTATTTTGTTTTTAGGTTTTCGTGAATCATCATCATCCTGACAACGCCCATTGAAGGGCAAAGGCCTCTCCCATCTCTCTCCAATTAACCCTGTCCTTTACCAGCTGCGCCCACCGTATCCCCGCAAACTTCTTAATCTCATCCGCACACCTAACCTTCTGTCGCCCTCTGCTACTCTTTATTTCTCTTGGAATCAACTCCGTTAATCTTAAAAATCAGCGGTTATCTTGCCTTCGCATTACATGCCCTGCTCAAGCCCATTTCTTCCTCCTGATTTCGGCTAGGACGTCATTTACCCGCGTATGTTCTCTCGCCCAATTTGCCCGCTTGCGGTCTCTTAACGTTACACCTATCATTTTTCTTTTCATACCTTGCGGCGTTGTCCTGAACTTAAGCTGAACCCTTTTCGTTAGCTTCCATGTTTCAGTCCCACAGGTGTGTATCGGTAAGATACAAATGTTGTATAAATAAAAATAAATAAAGCAAATAATATAATAAAACCAATAAAAATACGCATCGACTCTGCTTTACGCATTAATCCGCCGATTGCTGAATGGCAAGCCGCCACGCGACTGGCTGAAAGGCACTCCACGCGTTGGTTGACTCCTACTTTCAGAGGTGAGTTAAAAAAAAAAGGCGGGAGTCGGGACGCATAATTCGATTTAATAGACAAATCTTTAATAGACAAAGGATGCTTCCAGCGTGTAGATCGCGTTTCCGCGGTAAAAGAACCAGCTCATAATCCTCTTTACTGCACCTTTAAGTATTAAGTACTATTCATTGCTATAGTATACGGCTTTGTACTTCGTTCGCTTGTCTCAAACGCATGTAGCTTGGATAGTCTGGCGTCGTTTTTCGGATTATTCTTTCTGATGCTCCTGCTGTTGATTGCGAATATTGTGTGCACGTATTTACTCGTTACAGCTTGCCGGAGTACACAAAGGTGTTGGGCTAGATGGGGCTGAGTTGGTGGCGCCCACGGCCCATTTGGCTCGGCGCATAAGACTACGCGGCCCCAGCACACGTCATCCTGCGTCATTCGGGCGCGAACGGCAGCACGACTGCAACACAACCGCACATGCCCGGCAAGTTCTCGCTCAGCAGTGCGGTGAGCATGCGTGCGTTCCCGCCAGCGGCTAGACAAAGGCCAGGCGAGCAGCGCATGGGGAGGATCTGCGCGGAAGCCCTGCCCGTGCACTTGGTGGTTCAGCGGCGCGAATCAGCCGCAGGGCTCTGCGGGAACGGCCACCTTCCTGGATCTGACACGGCGGTCGGAAAGCACCTGGCGTTGAGGCCCGAGCATCTTTACGAGGTTTGTTGGTGCGGAGAGCTCACCTGTATTTCATCTTAAGTGTCCCAGCATTGGATTATTATCGGCAGAGCACCCAGGTTCACTATGATCATTTCAGCGCAAGTTTGTGAATGTAGCTGCGTCGTTAGAAGTGTCTCTTGTACCGTGACTAGCGAAGCGTAACTCTGCGTCGCTGGAACCACGGGCATTTCCCCTCCGTTGTAGCATTGAGAAGTTCGGACGCTATCATGGTGTTAGCTCTACTGTGTTTGAAGCGCGGTGAGGGTGCACTGAATTTTAACGTTCTTTTGTTATCCCATAAAAAACGGTGTCGTCTGCTGGTGGTGGTGTGTTACTCATCGGGCGATACCATGGCTCGCAAAACCCCCTGAAGAGGGAAAATCCCTCAGTTGCAATCACGGGAGCGCTGAAGTTCTACTGATCCCTCATTACAATACCGCCGAAATCCTCAAATATCCTTGAGCAAGAAGCGACGCAGGGTCTATATATATTGAAGAACATCACAATTTAAATCCCGATTCGGTTTGCAAATTATGCGGACACTTGCAAGCATCTCATAAAGTAGAGAAGAATATGCCGCAATGAAAACGGAATAGTTAAGTTTCCGTTGTGTCTAGATCAACCAAGTCATCATCATCAGCCTGACTACGTCCACTACAGGGCAAAGGCCTCTCCCATGTCTCTCCAATTAACCCTGTCCTTTGCCAGTTGCGGCCCCCCTATCCCCGCAAACTTCTTAATCTCATCTGCCCACCTAACTTTCTGCCGCCCCCTACTACACTTGTCTTCTCTTGGAATCCACTACGTTGCCCTTACGGACCAGCGATCATCTTGCCTTCGTATTGCATGCCCTGCCCAAGTCCATTTCTTCCTCTTGATTTCGACTAGGATGTCATTAACCCGCGTTTGTTCCCTCACCCTCTCCGCCCGCTTCCGATCTCCTAACGTTACACCTATCATTTTTATTTCCATAGCTCACTGCGTTGTCCTTAACTTAAGCTGAACCCTCTTGTTATCCTGCACGTTTCTGCCCCGTGGGTGAGCGGCGGTAAGATACTATTGTTGTATACTTTTTTCTTGAGGGATATTGGTAAAGTAATTGGTGGCTAAGTTCTTAAAGCAGAGCAGCGAAGTTTGAGAAGTATTCAAAATAAGACACGTTTTCCTACTGCTACTCCTGCGCTCGATCGCAAACTCCGCCAGGACACAAAATGTGCTGTCGACGGAAAGCGGAAACTGCGTGATACCGACCAAGAGGAAATTGCTACAGCCGATCTTGAAGTACACTTTGGCGTGCTCCGTAAAGATTGGGCATTACTCAAAGTTCTTTTTTACCGTTTCCTTTGTTTCCTCTTCTTTTATATGCAACCAGACCGGAATTCAACACCTCAGAAGCACACGCTAGAAGCGAGTTTGTACCTGCGGACAAAGCCTTTAAGAGCCTTCATATAATCTTTCTAATCGCGTTCAGCACGCAAGAAACTGCTTCGAGAATTTGCTGGACAAAATAAAGGCCGGAAAGAGTTCGCTTCGATGAACAAACGGAAAGATAGCCTTTGAAATGGACGGCCATGCTACATGCGCTACCTTTAAGCGTTATTCAAGACATGGGTGGCCTACGTTTCCGTTAACTCATCATGGTAAGGAGAGGCACTTTGCGAGATGCTAGCGTCACCTTGTGCAAGTGAATTACGTAAAAAAAATACCTTTTTTCTCGTACGAGCATGCAGTGAACACGAAGGCTTGGATTAGAAAACTTTCCACCTGTAAATGTCACTTTGGACATGCTTGGCTTGGTCAAATAGGTCAAGTTTTTCATGCCAACAAAACAAATATTGGTGCATTAAGCATTTCCACTGTCTCCTTCCATACAGGAACGCGCAAAAAACAATTCAGCTAAAAAAATTGTCATGCGAATGATGTCGATTTTAGCATGACACATCCACTTCACAAATGCCTCGCATATTTCGTATGCCACATGCATACTTGCGCATGCAGTAGCAGAAGGCACCACATTTTGCTTGTCTTGCGCCTATCGACCATAATGCTTTTTTTTTCCTGAGTGCCAGCTTATGTTGTCTCGTGGGCTGCGTGCAGGCACCGCGGGCCGGGGCGAAGTAATCGAAGCACAATCTTGGCGAAAGTTATTCCCGCTTGATTCCAAGCGACAAACATACCTCCTCTTCTTATATGAGGTCCATAATTTTTAAATAGAAAGGAAATTTGCTTTTGATTTATTTCAGCTCTGGGACTATACTAAGGACAACGACGGGCACCAGGTAAAAGGCAGAATGACCTAATTAGTTCGCTAGTCAACTAAGTACGTTAATGAACTTTTGTCGTCTTTTTTTCTGGACATATGTTGTATTAGCAGAACTGAACTGAAGATTGTGCGCTGAGCAGTCTAGCCAAGAAGAAAAAAAATTTGAGCCTGCGTTACGAGGCGCGAAAAAGTCGCCCTAGAAGGCTGCTTAATACAGTACAGCCGCGGCAATGAGCGCCTCTGACGTCGATCACTCCGCCCTGGGATTTGCATCAAACTGGTGACATCACCAGAGGCCCAGACAGACAGTCCGGCGGTATCCCTGCCAGTTGAGCTTCGCTGCGCGGCCTCGGGTATAGCCGCCGCTTCGGAGCTCAATGCGCGCTTTCATTGTGCTTGCAGTACGACCTTACACCGACTACGTTGCCGTTGTCCTTTCTGGAAGCGGCAGAAAGCGCCGTAAGCGGGAATGGCCCGCTTACGGCGTGGGACAGCAGAATGGTGTCGCGGAGTGAAAAAGGTTATCCACAGAAGAAAAAGTGGGCGTGTGTTTCGCAATGCTCCAGCAGCTGAGTGCGGCAGGCTTTGAACGAAGACAGTATTTCTGTAACAGGGCTCTGATTTAGTCAGTGATTCTGGCTTTTACAGAAAGTTATATGCACAGGTGAAGCACAGTTCTGTCGCAATAAGCACCCGGTGCGCCGGCTTCCAGCAGGGACATCGTTTGTGAGGATTTTCAACAAATTTGCTTCCACAGATTCTGTGGCGTCAACAAGGAGGTCTAAAGCATATGCTATGGACGAAGAGCTGGAATTCGTCGTGCTTACGTTCGTAAGAAAGAAGCCAGAGGCCAGCATTTGACGAATAGCCCCGTGTGCCGGTGCAAGTATGACGTCAGTGTGGAGAGTCCTTGTCAAGCACTGCATGTATCCTTTTGTTGAGAGTCTGCTCCAGCAGCAGAGTGCGGCAGGCTTTGACCGAAGACAGGATTTCTGTAACAGGGCCCTTATTTAGTTAGTGATTCTGGCTTTTACAGAAAGTCATCTCCACAGGTGAAGTACAGTTCTGTCGCAATTCTTTTGTGAACCTGCACAATGCCCATTACTGGACTGATGTGAACTCTCACTGTCTTCGAGCGCACAGACACCAACAAAGGTGGGCAGTGAACGTTTGGTGGGGCTTTTCTAACAAGGGAATCGTCGTCCCCTACTTTTATGAAGTGCCACTAACTGGGATGCAGTAGTGCGAAGAAATTCTGGATGGATAACTGGCAGGCATATAACCAAGGAAGGGGGGGGGGGGGTGCCAGAAGGGGCCGGTCGCCCCCTCCTCCCGAAATTAAGTTCAACACCCCCCCCCTCCCCCTCGTTATTTTGGTAGCACTCAGCCAACTTACAGCACTCCCTCCATTGCGATCCAGAAGTTTTCTTTTTCTTTTATTTATTTATTGCTCTTTTTGGCTATACAAATATACGCAAACACTGCTCGGACCCATAGCCAACGGGTAGTTATGGGTCCAATAGAGAAAGGTATACAAGCATGCAGGCAACAATATACCAAAATAAAGACAGTAAGTTAGTATACAGAAAGCTATACATCACTCTGAACACTTGTAAGAGTATAAAAAAAACATATATTACAGATTATATAAACTAAAAACTTACACATGAAACAAAACAGCGTAGAACTTACACAAGAATTATGGCATCATAAAAATCTAGGGGAAAATAGCTGGCAAGTCTTTTCAAAACATCTCAAGGGTACAACACATGACAAGAGGATAAACAGAGTTCGGTACACACTTTTTAATTACAAAACTTTTTTACAATAGACGCAAATGTATAAATCAATATAAATCACGGTGTCAGTATTCGGCTACATGCAAATAATATCAGACAGATATCAAAGAAGTGTAGTAATAAATGAAAGTATGAACTCAAAGTGTGTCATTCTTTTTAAGGTACTAATTTTGTGTTCCAAAGAAAAAGTTGTAGGCAGTCTTTAGGTCATGTGGTAGGTTATTCCAAATTTTTTCGCCTGTACACTCTAGGAGATGCTCTCCGTATACATTTCTTTTCACTGGCAAGTTAAAATTGCCGTACGTGCGGCTCCGTGTTGGAAGTGGCGGGATGTTAAGTATTGATATAAAAAACGGGAGGTTGTTTGTTACTATTTTATGGACACATTCTGCCGTTCTTTTCAGCAGGCAGTTGCCTTGAGCTCCTCCCGAAAAAAGATCCTGGCTACGTGCCTGAGAAGTGGAATATTTCATTGGAGACCTGTCTCTCAAAGTGCTCAGGGAAGCTGGTACCAGCTCGATAAGAACTCTAGTTTGGGCTAGTTGCTTCATGATTCAGGAGGAAAACGGCGCAAAAAAAAAACGTGGGCAAAAGCGACAAACACGACAGGACCAACGCCAATTTGCAACTGAATTTTATTTCGCACCAAACCCGCCTTTATGTAAGCCAACACGCCGTAACATCTGTGTAATCTATTCTACTGCCTGTGCGTGATTACACGGATGTTACGTGATCCGTGATTACAGTGATCTATTCTACTTTCTGTGCGTGATTACACGGGTGTTACGGCGTGTTGGCTTACATAAAGGCGAGTTTGGTGCGAAATAAAATTCATTTGCAAGTTGGCGCTGGTCCTGTCGTGTTTGTCTCTTTTGTCCACGTTTTTTTTTTTTTTTTGCGCCGTTTTCCTCCTGAACAAGCTCGATGGAGGGCCAGCACATTTTTCTGGTCCCGTTGTGAGGCATGACGATGCAAAGCTTCCACTGCAATAATTAGGAGGGTAACATCCCCGTCCCATGGTCCTCAATGTCTCCAGACTTGGCCCCCTTAGACTTGTTGGGAGTATATAAAATCGACTGTTCAGTATGGCTAAAAGCTAAATATCGTACAGTAGCACTAGTTACGCTGGGCACTTAAGGTGCTTACGTGCTAAAGATATTTTACCT
This sequence comes from Amblyomma mixtum, assembly GCF_055824585.1. Taxonomy (NCBI): domain Eukaryota; kingdom Metazoa; phylum Arthropoda; class Arachnida; order Ixodida; family Ixodidae; genus Amblyomma; species Amblyomma mixtum. The sequence goes on along the minus strand of NC_143014.1, from coordinate 275,654,205 downwards.
ACAGGCCTTTGACACAAAACCTTTGGCCTAAAGGTATTCGGCCTAAAGGCATTTGGCATGAAGGCATTCATTCAGGTGAACGTCCGCCAGGCTTATAAGTACAGAATTATTATTGTAAATTTTTATTTACCGTTCGCTAAAACAGTTCTATAAATATTTTGTCTGTCCATTCTGTTTCCTTCAAAATTACAGATACCAACCTGGCTATACTTAGAGCGTTCTTTCAAGTGGCCGATATGCAGTCTCCGTGTGGGGTGCCATGAGTAAGGATGGGCCAGGGCCTCTTGTCTGCATTGATTGAAAGTTCACTGAGTCCTGTTGCAGTTCTCTCCTACAAGACACCATGCTCCCACATGTGCAGGATGGGCCCTTCCCCAACAGCTGCTTCCTCTTCCAGCAAGACAAAAGCCCCGTGCACATGGCACGTCAGGTGACCGCCCTTCTTGAAGATCTTGGCACGCGCACGTTGCAGTGGCCTCCGAATGGAGCGGACGCAAATCCCATCAAAAATGTGAAGGGTGCGCATGAAGTCGTGCCTGTCCGGACGTAACTTGTCCAGGGAAATAGCGGACGCGCTGTGGAACGCCATTCGGGAAGAGTGGGAAGTCCTTCAAGCTGACTGCACATTAAATCTACGGGGAACACTGAGGACACATTCCGCCAATGCTGTTTTTTTAAGCTCTGAACCCTGCTTTTTTTTTATCTTTCATGTCCAGCCAATGACCACGCCGATGTCTGCTCGCGTTATTTTTTTCCTCATCTAATGACTTAATTTACTTTATGGGCAAAGTGACCTTCCTACCTGGTTGCATCTGATGGAAATTGAGTAAACAATTTTTCGCCGGAATGTCGTTTTGTTTTCAGTGTGGTCGTTCGTATTTAAACATCACATGTAATGTTTAGGCGCCGTGGTGGTTCAGTGGTTATAACGCTCGGCTACTGGCCCGAAAGACGCGGGGTCGGTCCCGGCCCCGGCGGTTGAATTTCGATGGAGGCGAAATTCTAGAGGCTCGTGTACTGTGCGATGTCAGTGCACTTTAAAAAACCCCAGGTGGTCGAAATTTTCGGAGCCCTTCGCTAGGCGTCCCTCATAGCCTGAGTCGCTTTGGGACGTTAAACCCCCATAAACCATAAACCAAACATGCCATGTTTAAATAAAAAGGAAAATGCAAAGAAGGAAATAAATCCTGTATGTGGCGCCGGTTTGTCGCCGTTACAGTTATGATATGTTATCTAATCGGGACAAAGCGAGCAGCGCACGATTCACCCTCGCGCTGCCCCCGCCAAACTGCACGCGCAGCGTAGTGAATAAAGTGACCCTAGCGTCAAGCCCTGTATGTAATCAGCTCGTACGCTGCAAGAGAGGAAAAAGACTTGGCTGCGAGTATGAAACGACGCGCACGCGCACTGCGATATCTCATCAGAAGTGCAACGTCAGGCGGCGCGGCGATGCAGTTTCATCCGATTTATGTCTCCTCCCGCGTGCCCCGACTTGTTTCACCACCGGCTGCACTACGTATGCCCGAAATCGGAAAATGCGCCTAGTAGTGCCACCGCACTAAAACGAGGTTTTTTTCATTGATCAGCCCGCCAGTTTAGAAGACCGTAAGGTTGGGATCATCACAGCATGCACTGCAGTTGAGCCTGCAATGCAGTTGAGCCTGCTACGGCGGGTACTTGATTCTGTGTGCGACCGACACGTAATAAGAGTTGCTGCGGAGGAACAGCATTTCGAGCATTTCTTGTCTGTGTGCTTCTTGTACAGCGCCCAGTTTGCATGCGAGTCCACAAATTTTAATATTGCCACTAAAGCAACACTTCGATAAAGTGTATTCGTCAAGTCTGGACACGTGCTTTAACTGCTGCGAGGTAATCTTTTTTTTGTTCAGAATTCCGGGTTCTGAGCTTTCCTTTGTTCAAGTCATTCAATCGGCCATGATAGAGGCGTTCGCTTCCAGAAAAAAATGCGCTATGTAGGTTTTTCAAATAGGCGAGTATACTCTAGCAAGCGATTGACAAAAATTATTTCACTAGTGAAATTATTAGGTACTGAAAGTTACGTGCGCTGTCAAGCTAGTCGTTAGCCACTAAAGGGCCACTTTGAGCTCCATCAACTCTTAACATCGGGTGAAAGCTCAATTATCAAGAGATTTCATATTTGTTTCGCCTCTAGCTGAATAAGTGTATTGAACAAAAAAAAACCTAAATCACCCTGCAGCAGTGATCAAGCCACGGTTTGCAATAATTGTTCTCACTGAGAGACTTCACGCTCAAAGTTTTCCCAAGCAGGGTGTGAAGACGAACCATTGCTGAGGACGATTCAGGCACGAACGCATCGGCCCAACGCTCATCCTACTTTTCGTATTACAGCTGGCCCGGCTGTCTGGAACGCCGTCGCGGCTTCCCGGTTCGCCAACACGTGCCAACGATTGCCAACGCAACTTGCTGGCTTCTACTAACTTCGTCACACCGGGCCCAGTGGTTACTGTGTCGGCGCATGTGCGCATACTCCAGCTCTCTGACTGTGGCGCACTGATGCAGCGGGGCGTATAAAAGCTGAACTCCTGGCCCTGGACGAACCATTGCTGAGGACGATTCAGGCACGAATGCATCGGCCCGACGCTCATCCTACTTTTCGTATTACAGCTGGCCCGGCTGTCTGGATCGCCGTCGCGGCTTTCCGGTTCACCAACACGTGCCAACGATTGCCAACGCAACTTGCTGGCTTCTACTAACTTCGTCACACCGGGCCCAGTGGTTACTGCGTCGGCGCATGTGCGCATACTCCAGCTCTCCGACTGTGACGCACTGATGAAGCGGAGCGTATAAAAGCTGAACTCCTGGCCCTGGAAGAACCATTGCTGAGGACGATTCAGGCACGAACGCATCGGCCCGACGCTCATCCTACTTTTTGTATTACAGGTCTGTAATACTCTTTACTTGTACACACTTTTTGTAGTTTGTGCCTGGGTCGTCCTAAAGCAATGAGTGATGATGAAGGTCCGGTACCCCGTCTAACACGAAAGAAAAGAGAGAAAAGCTATTCGACAAGGCTCCAACTGCTGTGAAAGAAGTTGGAAGTTTTCTTGTGAAGCTTAATAGCAAGTTGGAAGCCTTGGGAAAGAACCTGAAGCATGAGCTTGGCACCCTGCGGGGATCAGTCGAATTTATGAATGAAAGTTTTGAAGAATTTAAGAAAGAACTGAACGAGGCTCGTCGGGAGATAAGCGAGCTTAAGGAAGAGCAGAATTATCTAAAGCATGAAAACAGTGAACTTTCGAAACAGCTGCAGCGTACTAGAGCAGAGCTAACTGAACTTCAGCAGTACAGTCGCAGAAATAACCTTGAGTTAAAAGTCATCCCTACTACTGACAGCGAGTCACTGACAGGCATTGTCTCTGCTCTTGCCACGAAGGTTGTAGCAGAAATAACGGTGAACGATATTGACCTCGTGCATCGAGTGCCGACAAAAGACAGGAACAAATCGAATGTCTTCGTTAAGTTCAGGTCAAGTGATGCCCGTGACAAACTGCTCGAATCGGCAAAAAAAACTCGCTTAATCACATCGTACCTTGGCATTTCTGGATCAACATCCGTGTTCGTAAACGAACATCTTTGCCCAGAGTATAAAGTGTTGCTTGCTAGGGCTATAGCGGCGAAGAAACTTCACAACTGGAAGTATGCATGGGTATCTCGTGGCCGGATCTTGGCGCGAAAAGCAGACAACTCGGACGTGATCCGAATTTTTACAGAGGCCGACTTCGGCCTTATAGTCTAGTTCATTCAAAATGCTGACTGTACGAACCACTCATAAATTTTTCACTCATAATGAATCACGCACCATACTGCATTGCAATGTAAGGAGAATAGCTAGAAATTTTGACGGCCTTTGTACGTTTCTAGCAGAGCACAGCTTTTTTTACGATGTTATAGCCATTACGGAAACCTGGCTGATGCCCGGTGAAAGCTATAACATTCCCAATTATGTATTTCTGACCCGTCCCCGCATTTCGAACAATCGAGGAGGAGGGCTAGGTTTGTACATTAAAAGGACCCTTGTACACTGCGAATGTCCGTTTCTTAACGCATCCGTCAGTAGCAGTCCGGAATTTCTATTTGTTGAACTTGAAGGTGTCATGGTTGGTGTTGTTTACAGAGCCCCCCACGCAGATCGCAGTAAGTTTGTGAATGATCTTGAATCTGTTTTTATACACGTAACCGATATGAACAAAAAAGCAATCATCGTCGGCGATACTAATATTGATACTTTAGGTGCCAACCACAGTGAATACACTGACCTGTTATTTTCATATGGATTTACGAATCTTATCTCTACTCCGACCCGAATCGCAGGTTCCAGCTCGACATGCCTCGACCATGTGCTATGCAATTTCGTGCCACCTAGTTATTTGGCTGGGGCATATTATACAGCAGTGGCAGATCACTTCGCGATTGCCTTCTTATACCGCGTAGACGATAGAGACAGCCGTAGAACTTCTGACAGCACGTGCGAACATAGGAAGAAAATTGACTAACAAAAATGCGCACTCAGGCTCTCTGAAATGAGCTTTGCAGACCTCGCCGATATGAATGCCAATGAACACTGCTGCAGCCTTGTCGATAGAATTAAAGCTGTGATAAATGATTGTAGTTTTACGCAGAAAAAAACGTACTATACACATCCAGTGTGCCCTTGGATGACAGCAGCTGTGCTAAACATGATAAAAACGCGCGATCACTGGCACACCAAAATGAAACAAAACAGAGGGAACGCATACTATAGTGCTCAGTATAAGATTCATAGAAATAAAGCTGTTGCTACCATGCGTGTACAGAAGAAACTATATTTTAGTAACCAAATAAACGCATGCGCCGGCAATTCTAAGAAACTCTGGGCTACAGTGAACTCGATAATTCAGCCTACTTCATCAAACCGAATACTTCCTGACCTGGCCCTTTCCACAGATAAACACCTGCTATCAGATCAGTTTAACGATCATTTCTGCTCAGTGGGTGCTGATTTACGTTTAAGTATGGTTCTCACAGACGAACCTTCTCTGCCTGAGCATCTTGAAAAGACCTTCGGTTTTATAGAAATAAGCAGTGACGAAGTAATGAGTGCACTTAATTCAATGGATGCCACTAAGGCCACGGGTCTCGATGGTATTCCGGTTTCCATAATTAAAAACAACAGTGGCGTCCTAGCTGCCACCTTAGCCTCTTTATTTAATAAAGCGTTTCTGTCCGGCATTTATCCTGATATTTTGAAGCTCGCCAAGGTAGTCCCTATCTACAAAAGTGGGAATCCTAATGAACTCTGAAACTATAGGCCGATCTCAATCCTTAGCTGTATCAACACTCTCTTCGAAAAACTATTGGCTAAAAGAATTACGCAATTCCTGACTAAAAATGCAATTCTGTCAACGTCCCAACATGGTTTTCAGAAATTTAGATCGACCACCACGGCTGTGCTTTCTATAACTGACTCAATCAATGAAGCACTCAATCATAACAATATTTCTGTTGGTGTATTCCTGGATATTAAGAAGGCATTCGACACTGTGGATCTCGATATTTTATGCAAGAAACTAGAACGATATGGGTTCAGAGGTGTATCACTCGATTTCTTTAGAAGCTATTTAACTGGGCGACGGCAGTGTGTTATTATTGACGAGCACGCGTCAAGTTCGCGTTCTATTTCCGTAGGTGTTCCGCAGGGCTCAGTACTGGGGCCTATACTTTTTACACTCTACATAAACAACTTACCAGATTGCCTAATAAATACCCGTGGCATTATGTACGCCGACGATACCTCATTGTTGGTGACCGCTAGCTCCGTTGAAACAGCCAAGCATATTTTAAACTCAGAACTTCAGAGAGTCAATAAATGGTTTTTAACAAATAGACTCCCTTTGAACATAGGCAAGACTAAATATGTTATATTTGCATCCCCTTATAAAAAATACCAGAATACCTGCTCCGCAATATCGATAGGAGATAAAGAAATTGAAGAAGTTAAAACTATTCAGTACTTGGGTGTAACCTTAGACGCTGCATTAAACTGGAAACCGCATATCGAAAAATTGCGCAGCAAACTATCTTATGCATGTTTCGTTCTGGCCAAAGCTCGGCGACATTTCGAAATACACACACTAAAAACAATGTACTTTAGCTTTTTCCAGTCCCAATTAACTTACTGTATAGAATCATGGGGGTTCACTTACATCACTTACATTGAACCTGTTTTACGCCTGCAGAAGCGGGCACTGAGAATAATGACTTGCACAACACCGTATACGCCTTCTCGCCCTTTGTTTTTTAGACTTCAAATAATGCCGGCATTGCAGCTTCGAGATTTTCGCGTTGCACTACTCGTACTAAGAGTCCTCTCCGGCACCTCCCCCTTTCCTTTGAACACATTCCATAGAGCCCCAACTAACAGCCGTTCAGCAGCACAGGGAAGATTTCTGGTTCCTACATCTCGCAATGACTATGGCCAGCGCCGCTTCGAGTATCAAGGGGTAAAAACTTGGAATAAAATCCCCTGTGCAGTCTTTGCAACGTCTAATCCTTATATTTCACTGAAGACCTTTTTTCTGTCACAAATAATTACCTTATTTACATTGAAAATCGCTTAGTGATTGTCTCTTATTATTCTCTGTAGTGTCTATGTTGGGTTTGCCATTCATATGTCATTGAATAATCACTTCTAAGGCAACTGCGTTTATTTTGGTATAAAGAATGCTGTTCCTGCCTTCATGGTTTTTTTTGCACACTCCTCTATTTTCTTGTCGAGAGCCCTCTTGTATTTCTATAATTTGAACCATCTTGCTTGTACGCTTTGCATTTTTCCACCATTCTTATGTGTATTATTTTGGCATGCAGTAGAAGCATTTGTCCTCACTAATCTCTTTGCTTTTATTCCATGGATCCATAACTAGCCTTTGGCTAAGGATCCACACAGTGATGTTATGTACTGTGCTGAAGAAATGATAATAAAAAGAATTGAATTGAATTGAAATTGAATCTAAGGTGCTTGATCACAGTTCGGCGAATAAAAAGCTTTGTCGATGCACAAGCAGCAGTTAAAGTCGCGCGATCAGCGGTTGAAAATTACGTGAGGGTTTCATTTTCCCGCCCCAACACAAGACAATGACCACGCAGTCGTCTTAGGTTCGTCGTATTGCTAAGCGCAATGAAGGCCCGAGTTGGGTACTAACGTGGCGGAAATTCGCGAAGCCATGGAGTGAAGCGAAATTGGCAGCGATATCGCCGGCCCGCCCGTCTGGTCCTCAGGTGACGTCAGCAATGCTATGCAAAGCGCGGGGTGTAGTTATCGAGGTCAGAGGCCTCATTTCCGCGTAGTTACGCTGTGACGCCACCTACCAGGTTGACTTTTGCTCGCCTCGTAACGCCCACTAAAATTTTGGTTTATGGTTCATGGGAGTTTAACGTCCCAAAGCGACTCAGGCTATGAGAGACGCTGTAGTGAAGGGCTTCGGAAATTTCGACCACCTGGGGTTCTTTAACCTGCACTGACATTGTACTGTACACGGGCCTCTCGAATTTCGCCTCCATCGTAACTCGACCGCCGCGGCCGAGATCGAACCCGCGTCTTTTGGGTCAGCAGCCGAGTGCCATAACCACTGAGCCACCGCGGCGGCGCCTCTAAAAATTTCCTGAATTTTTTTTTCTTCGCTATACTGGAAGACGATCTCCAATTCTGCTAATACAACGTACCTCCTAAAATAGAATTTACTAAAGAATGAATGCACGTAGTTAATTAGCGAATTAAATCATTCTGCCTCTTACGTGGTGTCCGCCGTAGCCACCAATATAGCCCCAGGGCTAAAACAAATTTAGAGCAAGTTAACCTTTTTGTTTTAAATTTTGAACCTTCTAAAAAAAGCCCCAGGTATAACATCTAATAGTCACATACCTGTGACGCAGCGTATCGGTGCTTTCCATCGCCACATCTCCCTTTTCTTATTATTTGAACTCAGTGGGGAAAATGTTGCAACCGCATCAGAGACGCACACTTCATGCGAGCAGCATACAGAGCCAATACATAGAACTGTAGCTACTATACATTATAGCTATAGCTAGTATGCTCTAGCTACTCTGCTATAAACTACAGATATATAGACTATAGCTACTATACTATACAACTCTACTATAAACCACAGATGCAAAGACAATAGCTACTAGAGGACGTTAGCGGCTTTCCATGTTTCAGGAATGCTACTATAATGGTTACTTTCCACTCCTCAGGTATTTTTCCTTCTATAAATCTCTTCTTAAAGAAATTCAAAAGTGCCTTTTAACAAGTTGGAAAAAGTGGACTGCCATTTCATAGTGTACTTAGTCGGTTCCTGGAGCAGTTTTTTTTTTTGCATTAAACTATTATATTGTTCATTAAACTATTAAACTATTATATTGTTCGTTAACACCTCCGCTTATTGGAAGTTTGTTTTTCGGCTATATTTTTGTATTTTAGAAATGACTGCGTATAGTGTGATTAACTAGGAACTGTAGCGATGTGTTTCCTCAATATGTCTGCCTGTTCCCCTGAACTTTTGTGTACCAGCTAATGTCAGAAGAGTAACTGCGAGCAGTGAGAAGTGCCATGTAATTTTCGAACCGGATCCCAGATTTTTTTTTCGTGTGATTTGACTGTTTATAGATGAGACATGGGGCCGTTAAGGAGTAAAGGTGAACTTAACTGAGGCATAACTGTGCTGTGATGATTTCCGAGCACTACGACAGGCGTATCAAGCTTTAGCTCTTGCCTTTTTCAAATCTACGATTCTCCTCTGTCGGGTACCAAGTGCTGAAGGGTCTGCGGTACCGTCGTGCCTAAGCGCCTTCCCTTCAGCCACTGGCCTGGTCTTTCGCCCCGTGGAACCATGGAGCTCATGATGCGGATCATTGGCCTTCACAACCAATCTCTTCACTGTATCATTCTCTCTACTTCGTCATTGACCTACGGGTTTCATGGGTTTGATGTGATGCCATGGAAACCGTACAAGCACGTGAGGACTTTTAATTTTTCGGATACAAACTGTGCACCGTTATCAGACATGACAATCTCTGGTATGCTGTGTCTAGCGAAGATACTTTTCAAGTGCATGATAACTGTCGAGTTCTAGGTTGACGAGAGGAGTTAGCTCTAGGAATCTGGAGAAGCAATCGGCTACCGCTAAGTAGTGGTGTTCTTTCGTTTGAAATAAATCTACTCCGACCTTCTGCCGCAAACTTAGTGGAGGATCCGCCAAGATGATACTTTCACTGTTTTCTTCTTTTGGCTTAGCGCGCAGCTTATGATTGGTCCACAGCCAGTTGAGAGCTCAACCGAGGCCATCATACACTATGTTTCTCTAGATTTCAATAGGTTAATGGCCTTCATGAAAGCGGATCATGGCATCATTACGTATGCTTTGAGCGATCAACTGTATGTCCCCTTTTAGAAGCATCCTTCGGCAAGAGTAAGCGTGGCTCTTCATGTCCATTATCGTCGCAAGACCATCGGTGACGACGAAAATTTCGGCCAGCCCTTCCGGCGAAATGTCTTTAGAGTTTCACATACTTGAGAATTTGCCTGAGCTTGCCTTATTGGTTCACAGTGGTCAACCTCGGCAACGTTGTCTAGGCAGCCTTTACAAAAGGTTTGAGCTCGCTGACTGTCCCCGAAGGATCGTTGCTCAAAGAGGGCACACTTGATCCCTGAGAGCATGCGTAATGATGTCTTGATCTGCTTGCATGAGAGCGTCTGTATAGTGTCTTGGGTTGAACTGTCAACTGGCTATCTGGGTGACCAATTTTAAGGTGCATGCACAACACGGAAGAAAAGAGTGAACTCACGATCCCAGCGGTCTGCGAATTACAGCTAATTTGCTACCCTCGGAAATATGCCCTCGACAACATATCAGCAGTTATGATGCTTGCGCCAGGCGCATACACAACAGCATAATCGAAGTTCATTAGCCTCATGCAGAAGCGTTGGATTTGAGGCAGTAACGTGTCAATACGACACTTTCCAAGCAGTGTGACGAGAGTCTTATGATCGGTCTCGAACTGCACTTCTGACGGAGGCGGCGGGGAGATTCGAACTACATGTCAAGGGTATCGAACCGCACTTCGAGAGCCTTGACATGTAGTTTAAATTTCCCCGCCACCTCCATCAGAGCAAGGGCTTTTTCTCGATTTCAGCATATATATCATTATTCAGCCCGGATCAACGACCTTCATGCGAAATCTATAGGACGGCGCTCGTTAGGCTCAACCTGCAACAGCACTGCCCCAACCCGTGAGACGACGCATCGACGGAAAGTATCGTATGGTACTTCACATCTTAGTTCGCATTTGCCCAGAGGTGAACAGATAACTTCGTTGATGTACGATAAGGCTTGCTCCTGTTCTGGTCCTAAGCCCAATCTGAGTCTTCTACAAGCAGCTGACGCAAAGGCTCAGTTTTCGCCGCCAGGTCGATAATAAATCTAGCCACGTGATTGCCCTTTCCAAATAGCCGCCGCACGTCTGAAATGTTCACAGGCATTTTAAGTTCTTTAATGGCGCGAACCTTTTTCAAGCCCAGTTTTACGCCGTCAAGGCTCACCACGCAGTCCAAACACGTTATCTCCGTCCAGCCGAAGACAACCTCATTGAGCTTAACGCCAGCTCCTGGGAGTCGAACCAACGTTTTCAGCAACCGTTCATCAGGCTTGGCCTTGTTTGAACCGAACATTTACATGTCATCCATCATGTTAACGACACCAAGAACACTGTGCAGTAACTGCGACAATTTCTTCTAAATGAATTCAGGGGCTGACGTTATGCCAAACGGAAGCCGCTGGAAACGATGCCTTCCGAACGGCGTAATGAAGGCTGTCATTTCACTCAGGTGCGAGCTTGAGTTCATAAAAAGCGGAATTGGCATCAGTTTTCGAGAACACAGCTGCGCCACTTAGTCGAACAAGAGTGTTGTCGACTGTGGGCGTCACAAAACGCTTTCTGCGCATGAACTTGTTCAGCTGTGTTATATCGACACTAATTCGTACCTTGCTAGACTGCTTCAGAACAGGGACTATGCCTGCGCGCCATTCAGTAGGTTATAGAACTTTCCGAATCACACCATCTCGCTGCATTCGCTCTAGCTCCTACTTGACAGATTCTAGAAAAGGAAGCGGTCCGAGACGTCCCGTATGAATCTCAAACGGAATCGAGTCGGCTAACAGCTTGATCGTGCACAACCCCGCAGTAACCTCCATGCCGTTGAACAACTGCGGGGAAGAAGTCTCGACTGACTCTTTCGGGCTGACTTCGTCTGCAAACTTTACCACCCCTAGTGCCTCGACTGCAGCAAGTGCGAGTAGGATGGAGGCCAGTGGTGAACCAACATACACCTCTTTTGTAATGTCCCCAAAGGGACCTTTAAGGGAACAGTAAATGAACTACTGTACCGAATTCCGTTTCGACTGCAAAGTCACTTTTAACATTCCTAAGACTTGTAACGTTTCACTGCTGGGACATCATAGTGTGACATGACTTCTCTACCTTCGTAGGCAAACCTGGGAACGTAGGCGGTACCACGGACACTTCCGCGCCCAAGCGTACTTTAGCAAACACTGGCTTGGATAACACTGACTTCGATAAGTCGAAAATTTCAGCTAGAGCCGCTAACCGAACCAACTAAGTTGCCATCGTTGACTTTCTGCAAAGACAAAACTCGTACGTTCTCTGGGTAAGCGACCGCTTTCTTGCGGCACACGGCAGCGAAATGTGCCGAGCAACCGCAGTGGTGACACTTTGCTGACCTCGCCAGGCAGGTGGACCTGGCACTAATAACCCAGTCTGACTTTCCCGGTGGTTTGTCCTTCGAAGCGCTGGCTCCGACTGTCCTTTTCCTTGACCTGGCCTCTTCTGCTGATGGCGCCGAGGTTGCTGGTAGCTGCAGTTGCTAACTCGTCGTCGGCTTTTTGCAGAATTAGTTGCTGCCTTTCGACGGTCTCTTTTAGACGGGCTTTCAACATAGCGCTGGCATGTGTGAGACTTTTCATTTGAAGTGTATCCGAGCCTATCTTGAAGACCAGCTACGAACCGGTCGCGGATCATGCTCTTTAAAAAAGCTGCCGTAATCGCAGCTCTTGGCCAGCGTATCCAAAGCGGTGACGAACTGGTCGACAGATTCGCCAGCGTCTTGAATGCGTCTGTGAAAACATGCGCTTTCGTAGAGCAAGTTGTTGACGGCCACGAAGTGCCTGTAGAAGCGTTTTTTGCCACGTCGTACTTCTCCAATCTTCTTCTGACAAGCAAAAAAGTTGCTGAATATTTCCCTTGCTGTCTTTCCCATGGTATACACTGCAGGAAGGCCCTCACCTGCGCTTTTTCGCTGCGCTCATCGAAGCCCGAAGCCAAGCTGTAATCGTAGAACTGTCGACCCCAGGAAGGCCATTTTGATATGTGGTCAAAGTTGGAGAGTCCGTGATTGCACGGCGATCATACCGTGGCAAATCTTCGAATTGGTACCTTCCACCATGTCCTGTCGGCAGGGCGAAAACGAGCCAACACCCACGCAGACGCCGACACCTTATCTCGGCTAGACACAAGCCACTTCTGACACCATGTGGTGTCATCTCGTGGACTGCGTGCAGGCAGTACGGCCCGAGCGAAGCAATCAATGCAGGCTCTTGGCAGGAGGTACTTCTCTACTACAAGCGACGCATGTAAAATATTCGACACATGGCCTGTGACGTAACATATCGGCGCTTGGCGTCGCCACACAGGTGCTGGTTGCATGTGGTTTCGCGTAAAGCAAGTAGCCTCCACAACTATGTGATCACTCTGTGTGCGCGGCCTGTGCCTAAACCATCATCCCCTACCTTCATCACAGTCGTGTGGAGCGCGCGTTGGCATTCAAAAATTCTAGTCCTTCCTCGCCGCATTCGAACACACTTCACCAATCGTCTTCGCTCACAGTAGACGTCATGCAGCTCGAGCAATTCATCATCAGCGCCGTACTTTTCTGACCACGAAGCCGGAATCAGCAAGGTGTCAAAATAAAAAAGCAATCGCGCAGAGCCAATCAACGCTTTGGACAAGCGTAGTAATACGCATCCCGACATTTATTTGTGAAGCGTAAACTCCAAATGAAAAAAAAAAAAAACCTAATAAGCAACGATCATCCTAAAAATGCTGCGAATGCCAGAACTAACGTTCGCAATCACCGGTTAAGGAAGATGCGTGCACAGCTACAATTAACTGCACATAGCTGCGACTTATTTCAGCCATAGCCAACAGCAGCTGACGATCTGCACACCGGTTAGAGACACCGCAGCGTACACCTCAGCCCTTTTCTCCAGACAAAAAGAAACAAACACCGAACCTCAGCAGAATTTAATCTTTGAAACCTCTTACCCCCTTAGCACTGCTCTATTTCTTTTATAACTTATGGCTCATGGCAGTACCACTGAGCAGATCGATACCACTATCGCGCATAGCCTCAGAGTCTCACGCCGCACAGGAAGTGAAAAACCCGGCCATGCGCAGAGGAAGTCAGTAACAGCCTCGAGAGAAATCAAGAATCCTCGAGCGCCGACGTGACGCCGCTGTCTTCCTCCCAGGTGCCTCAATCAGCGCGTCCTAGCAGCCGCCGGAGAATGAAAAGAAAGTAACTTGAAACGAAACGCCCGCGCTCGGAAACAGCGAACACTACGCCCTTGTCACGATCTTCGAAGGCTGCTGTTTAGAAGTAGCTGTAGAGCGCAACGATCAAGTCACTAGGGCCTTCGAATTCAGCCCGAATGGCAACGGTAGCAAACCTGAAAGGTTTGCGTTGAGTAGCGACCAAGACAAAGCTTTTCGGATAACGACTTCAACTGGACAGATCGAACGCGCTGCCGACGAACGAGGCGAATGAAAGTATCGCGTGAACATGCTCTCCGCGTGCGTCAAACGTTCTTTGAAAGATACACCACGACATCATGTCTTCACTAATGCGCCGCGACTGTGAAAAGCTCAAACTTTCTCTGAACTGCCAGTACCGCTTCAATTGAAGCTATACAAGCTTGTACGAGCACAACAAATTTGATTATGTCGGCAGGGCAGCGCGTGAAGCGCAGCATTTATTGTGAAAGGAATTGGGACATACGTGGTGCTAAATTAACTGCGCACAAAGGGAAGCAGTGCTACCGAATTCCACCGTGGCCTGAAATCCAGACCAAAAGTTCCTAAAAATGAAATTGCAGAGCACTAGGAGAGTGCGGCTTCATTTGTTCAAAGTACCACAGTACCACTAGACGGATTCTGTCGCACAAATGCCACATTTCTGCAGCATCCGTGTCTGCCACTCATTATAAGCGTGTAGACACGAAAAAGAAGCGGTTCAGATATCTGTAGCTCTATGCAGCGTACGCTGCAGGTTTGTTCATACGAGTGAAAATTCTCTCATATGGCAGCCCAGCGTTCTATGCAGCACTGCAGACAAAGCGCTACATGTAGCTGCTCATTAATAAAGGAGGTCGTTCCTCTATGCAACACAAACAAATTACTGCCTCTAGAGTTTTGCAGTGAGTGGTATGTTCAACGAATGGTAACGCAATGTGAAGCACTGACATTGAGACACGCCACGTCTGTGACGAGTTTGTTCTATTTCAGGTGCAAGAGACAGTCTCCGACAAGTCTCACGCATGAGGGATGACTCGAGCTAGACCGAATTCGTGCAGTGAGTGATAAATGCTGCACTGCAGTCCTTTGTGTAACTTGCCACATGTCAAGTATGTCCTGTTTCAGATGCGAGAAAGAAATCATACGCCTACTCCTGAATCTGCCAGATCTCTTGAGTTCCACAACACTGTTGCAGGCAGTACAGTCATCGCTTTATTGTAGCCCTCTAAACACAGCTGCACATGTATCTGGATTGAAATTGCAGCACACTGGCGTAGCACTGGCTCAGAGGCATGCTATATCATAAATAATTTACTAGAACGCTGAGGGGTTGCTAGTGCAAAGCAGCAGTGAACTTATCCTTCACATGGCAGAAAGGGCACCTGCATCTGGCCCCTTACATCAGGTACTTGCCGAGCAGTGGCATGCTGGTGCACTAAGTACAATATAGCTCTTTTGAAGCGAAAAGCTTCACTAGGCTCGTCAACACCGCGCTTCGCGTGAGCCGAAGGCCAGGTTTCCCACTTCTGCGCATGCGCGAAACCGAGCGACGTCACGTGCAGCGCAGGGGGCCGCCGACTCCGTAATAAAAAAAGAATAAAAATAAGCGCAGAAACGAGAGTAAAACAAGAAATGAAAGAAATAAAATATTAGAAATAAAATAGAAAAAAGGCAAACAGTGCGCCAGGAAACTCATATCTCAATGGACACCCGAACCGCGGGAAGGAAAATGAAAATAAAACTGGTTTTCAGGAAAGGAAACGACGCCTGTCGCTCTCATATCTCGGTGGATACCCGAACCGCGCCGTAAGAGCCTTAAGGAAAATGAAATGAAATGAAAATTGGTTTTAAGGAAAGGAAATGCCTGTCTCTCATATCTTTGTGTACACCCAAAAGGAATGGACACCACAGTACATCTCTCTAAAGCAACCTTCTAAGACGGCACCGTATTCACTACACGCACGTCTCCTCCTACGCCTCCGTACAGGCATTATGTGGACGGCCGAACGCCTCCACCGTTATCGTGGTGCTCCCAGTGCATTGTGCGTGAACTGCGACAGCCATGACGTCAAACCAAGCGTAACTGAACCTTTTTTCTTGTATATCCAGGCTTAACCACGGGTAAGCCACTGCCAGTTTTTTTAGCCTGTCTTCCACCCTCAAGTTTTTACAATCCAAAACATTATTGAAGCATGAACTGAGGGGCACGTAATAATGGAGACAATTTAATTCAAGCGTTTTTTATTGTGGTCCTGAAAGTCTACCATCTATCTATGAAACTCTTTTCAGTCTACCCAATTCACGTTTCCGCGCAAATTTGTTTGCTT
The DNA here is from genome assembly GCF_055824585.1 of Amblyomma mixtum. Taxonomy (NCBI): domain Eukaryota; kingdom Metazoa; phylum Arthropoda; class Arachnida; order Ixodida; family Ixodidae; genus Amblyomma; species Amblyomma mixtum. The sequence goes on along the minus strand of NC_143014.1, from coordinate 275,638,216 downwards.
GCGGATGTCTGCTAATTATATGTTTAAAAACTTATGACTCAGGTATTCCGGCAATTCACCTGTTTTTGCAAAACAGTTTATCAAAGAGTGTTTTTCCTTGCGGTCTTTCGCACGTCACCACTCAACAAGACGAGACAAGATCCATACGGAGACAACAATTGTGGACGACTACCTTCACGTTCAGCGGCCTGATTTTTGTCTGTTGACGACATTATTTTATATACTGGCTTGTCTCAGATAGTTATTAGAGCGCTGGTTGTGGAAGTGTCAAGGCTTGCCACAAGTCTGAGTCGCTTGTCATAGCAGGACCAAGTGATGCGTTGAACAGCTGCATTATTCGACTACTACGTGGACGACCGCCCAAAATGCTTCATACAATTCTCCAGGACTCATAAAAAGCGACCTTGGCATATAGTTGCCAAATCTGCGTAATCTCACTTTATTTAAATACTACACATAAGAGCGTGTGAGTTCCGTTAAGACTTTTAGGCGCGCTAGTTGGTTACGAAGCATCATAAAGTGAAGAGCGCCATCTGAGACACACACACACTGAGTACGATGAGTGAGAACGAACACAGCGCTGACTGTCAAGGGAAGATTTTATTTCCGCGACATCAAGCATAAATACACAGATGACGTGGGATGCATAGGGGGACGTTCTGAATCATTTTCGCGTCATCTGTATATTTATACTGTACGCACTGTACTGTACTGTACGTATATTTATACTGTACGCACTGTACTGTACTGTACGTATATTTATACTGTACTGTACGAAGACAAGTCCCCTTGTCGAAACATTGGCTCAAGCAACCTGAGATTTTCCCCTCCCTTGTTCATTTTGTGATCGTTCCGGAAATAAATAATTCTGTGGAGACGAATCGTGGGCACCAGTCATCGTCAGGTCTCCACAAATATATTCGGCTGGACGCGCTCAGCCAGGCTGGGATGGAACAGCGCTGCGCCGGCCTTGCAGTTAAGCAGCCATGAAAATCCAGTCTGCGCGTGCTTGGCAGGCGTACTGGGACAGTCGTCGTCTTCGGCTGCCGGACCACGATGGCACGCTACAGGGCACCCCCTTTAGCGATGAAGCCATGAGCGAGGTGTGAATGGCGAAAAGCGGATAGGCTTGGCGCAAATCGTACGCGACGAGGACTGGCACGGTCGGGAGGGAATGCAGCGGCACAGTTAGCGATGACGTCGGTGTCAAGATGAGCAGGTTTAAGGCGGTCAACTGAGATTGTGTCCTGCCGGCCGTTGATGAGCAGGAGAAAGTGCTTAGGAGCACGCCGGAGCACTTGGTACGGACCATCGTATGGTGGCCGTAAGGGCGGGCGTACGGCGTCGTGGCGAACAAAGACGGGAGTGCACCGCTGAAGGTCGGAGGGGACGTGGACACGACGGGAATACTGGCGTTGACGTGGTGGAACTACATTGCTGATAGCGCTACGTAGGCGGTAGGCGTAATTTGAGACGTCAGCAGGCGTGGGTGGTGAGGGCTCGAAGAATTCGCCAGGGACACGGAGAGTAGTGCCAAACGTTAGCTCTGCTGCACAGGTAGAAGAGTCACTGCGAAGTGCAGTGCGGAGACCAAGCAGGACGAAGGGTAGGCGCTCAATCCATGGCGAAGGAAAAGCGGACGCCATAAGTGAAGCTTTCAGCTGCCGGTGAAAACGCTCAATGACACCGTTGGAAATCGGGTGGTAAGAGGTCGTCTTGATGTGATTGACGCCGAGGAGCCGAGATAGGTTAGCAAATAAGGTGGAGTCAAATTGACGACCACGATCAGTCGTAATGGTGCAAGGGACACCGTAGCGGCTTATCCACAGTGTGATGAGTGCTCTTGCGATCGACTCCGCCATTATGTCCAGAAGGGGCATCGCTTCAGGCCATCTCGTGAACCTGTCAATGCAGGTTAACAGGTAGCGGTGGTTCCCGCAGGTAGGAAGGTGACCGACAATGTCGACATGCAGATGGCTGAAGCGGGCGTCCGGGGACGGGAACGTGCCATGCGGCGTCGCAGTGTGTCGATGCACTTTGCTTTTCTGACAGCTCAGGCACGCGCGTGACCAGCGGCGAACGTCGACGTTGATGCGAGGCCAGACATAGCGAGCCGTGACAAGGCGCTGCGTTGCGCGAATGCCAGGATGGGCCAAAGAATGGAGGGCATCAAAGACGGTTCGTCGGTATGGTGGAGGCACGTAGGGGCGAGGGCGACCGGTTGATGTATCACAAACTAGGGGAACGGCGCAGTCAGGGAGCAAGACGTCCTGCAACACTAAAGAGGTGTCGCGCGTGTGAAACCGTTGCAACTCGGCATCGGCTCGTTGAGCAGCACCCATAGCCGTGAAGTCGATGACTGACCGTCCATTGTCCGTCGCATTGACTTCAGCACGAGAAAGAGCGTCGGCAACTATGTTGGACTTGCCCCCTGACGTGACGAATGTCGCAGGTAAATTCGGAAATGTAGGCGAGCTGCCTGATTTCGCAAGGAGCGTAGGAGGTACTGCTGGATGCTAGCGCGGACGTCAGAGGTTTGTGGTCAGTGAGGATATGAAATCTGCGTCCCTCGAGAAAATGTCGGAAGTGCTTCACGGCTGAATATATTGCTAGCAGCTCTCGGCCGAAGGTGCTGTAGCGGCGTTCAGGGGGCGCAAGCTTCTTGGAAAAGAAGGCAATTGGCTGCCAAACACCAGCGACAAACTGTTGCAATACCGCGCCGACAGCAGTGTCCGATGCGTCAACCATGACGGACGTGGGCGCGTCACATTTAGGATGAACCAGCAGCGTCGCTCCGGCAATGGCTGCTTTGATGCCGCTGAATGCGCGGTCAGCGGCATCGGTCCAAGCAACAGGAGCGGTCGGCTTGCCGTGGCCCGAGAGAAGGTCGTGGAGAGGCTGCAGTATTGCAGCGCAGCGAGGAATGAAGCGCCGATAATAGTTGGCGAGGCCAAGAAATTCGCGCAGTTGTCGAGTGGTGGTGGGCCGGGGAAACTGACTGATGGCGGTGACACGGGCCGGCAAGGGGCGAATGCCATGGGCGTTGACGCGATGGCCGAGAAAGTCCAACTCAGCAACGCCGAACTCGCTTTTCGGTCCGTTGACCACGAGACCAAAGCGGCTGAGTCTTTCGAGCACTTGACGCAGGTGGAGCTTGTGGGCCTCTACCGTAGGGCTGAAGACGAGAATGTCGTCAAGGTAGGCAAAGCAACACGTCAAGCCGCGTAGGACTTGGTCAACGAAACGCTGAAAAGTCTGGGCCGCATTGCGAAGACCGAAAGGCATCCTCAGATATTCAAACATGCCAAAAGGTGTAATAATGGCGGTCTTCGGGATATCCGACGGTTCCACAGGAATCTGATGATATGCCTTCACAAGATCGACTTTGCTGAAGATTGTGCAGCCATGAAAATCCAGTCTGCGCGTGCTTGGCAGGCGTACTGGGACAGTCGTCGTCTTCGGCTGCCGGACCACGATGGCACGCTACAATTCTATTGATAGTGAGCCCTGTATTCTTTCTTATTCCTCGTCATCTGTGCGCGTGTGTCTCAGATTGCTCTCTTCACTTCCCGATTCATGTCAGTTCAGCTTTTCCTTGCCCAAATAAGATCTGGGACCCACGGGTAGCAACAGAGCTATTCGTTTGGGTTCCCACTAACATGTGGTGGAGGCCTTTGTGCCTGGTGGTACATGTATTAAAAATTCAGCACGCAAAACTTGCACATAAGGAGTCTGGGAAATTTTGTAAGATGCCAATGTTTGATAGTTATGAAGTACGCGTGAAAAAATTGCCCCCTACATTAACGCAAGAGTAACTGAAGTGCTAGCGGTTTTAATGTTATCTTTTAAGTGCATGGCGGAACGGAACTACGCCTATTCTGAAAAACAAAAACATGCACTTTGGTCTCCTTTCCACGTGAATGATGTACACAGAGACCTACAAATACGGCTTTTATTAGCTCACGTGAAACTAATGATGTCAAATAGAGCAGGTCTTTTCTGGCATGTATCTCTAATACGTCTTCTACCCACGTCACAACAAACCTTCGTAACTATTAGCGTGCGAACGGACTGCCGCGCACACTGGACGCTCGGCACTATTGGAGGCTAACGAAAAGGATTGGACTTAACATTGAGGATTGCGTAGCGATTTATGGAAAGGAAAATGATAGTTGCAACGTTAAGAGGCAGGAACAGAACAGGGTTGTTCAGGGAACAAACACGAGATAAACGAGTTAATGACTGTCACAATGTGCACTTGTTGCGTGCGCTCCCAGACAACCGTACGCGTGTGAGGTTGTAGCTGTTCCACTCTCTCAGGACACACCCTCGACACAGCGCAGCAAACTCAGCCAGAAAGCAGGCAGCCCCCAAGTGACAAAGGAGGGTAGTCGCTTGGTGCCCAGCTTTCGCCGGTTGCAAGGCAGAGAATGGGTAGGATCCAAAAGTTTACAAACAAAATATGGTAGAGTTTATCGTAGTTAAACCGAGTAGATGTGCGAAAGCATGTGTTTAGCCTGATTGGTTCATGGCTGTGCTTTGCTGGGACGTCGTCACGTGCGGCGGTGATACTAGGCTCGAGTTGAGCACTGATCGAGGTTACGCTGACCTGATCTGTTCGCGCCGCATGCGGGAGTTAATCAATGAGACGATGTGCTGTGCACAGCGCGAGTGTGTGTTGCAGTTTAACACGAGGCGTGATCGGCAGCGGTGATAGTACATTCGGAAAAGAAAATATATACTATCACACTTTTCTAGTAGATGTGCTTATTAGGCTTCTTAGGGCTCATTGCCTATTCGCACCTTTTCCTATTCGCACCCAGGGCCGTACTAACAATGCTGAGGGCCCGGTTCAAGGAACAAAAGAGCACCCCTCCCCCAACCCCCACTCCCTTTCTGTTTCACCCGCCCCTCTCGTCGGTCTTGAGACTTGACGCTTTTAATAATTCTGAAGTTTACTCTTTCTATTCCTCTTCTAAGCAAAGGAAGAAAGGCATTCACATTCCTACAAGCGTTTTCGGACCTTTTGCAGGGAGAGTTTGTTGATCAAATGTTCACCATTGACCCGCCTCAGAATCTCCATCTCCACGCTTAGCAGCGACAAATTGCTCAGGCGGCTGTCAGTCATCGTTGATCGAAGCCTGTTCTTGATGAGTTTTAGATTGCTGAATGATCGTTCGCCTGTGCAGTTCGTAACCATCAAGAACAAAAAAAGTCTAATAGCGACATGAACATCCGGAAATGAACCTTCAAGCTTTTCTCGAATTAGAAGTTTCAGCATTGTCTGTTGCCTTCGTTGCTCGCAAATGAAATAAACCCCTCAAGCAAATCGGGAAATGTGTTGGCCAGATCAGAAGGATACTTTGTCACGAGGTCCATTGCCTTAAGCCGCCGCTGTGCTGGGGAAAAGCTCTTCCAATGCGCAATAACAGCAAATTGCTAGCAGACTTCGGTGTAAGCACTCAAGGCAGCTGTGAGCGCATGCCGGAGGTTGTCGATTATGGAGAAGAAGGTCTCACAGTGAAATTTAGCTGAAGGGTCTTGCGTCTCTGGTGTGCTTGTACATTCAGCGCGGTCGTGTTGTGTCGACTGTTTTGGTTTTTTCTTGGTGCTTGCCTTGTATGAAGCATTTTCCGACGCTTCCTTCGCAAGTTTTTCAATTTAATCGAAGCTCTCTCTTAAGCCGGATACATAATCACACAACTATTTCATCAGGCTGACGGCAGCATTCAATGAGAGCGTTGGGCATTGAAGTGCTTCGCTGGTGGGGTTGAAATGTTGCAAAACTCTGTTGCAAAACTCGGTCATCAGTGCAGTTTCCAACGTTGTCATTGTCTTCAGCAAACACTTTGCCTCGGGCTTCGTTTCTCCTCTCTCATCTTGACCTTCAGATAGTTGCATCAAGGCGGCTATGATTTCTTTAGAGCCGTCCACAAAAGCCCTCGTTCCTTCCGCTCGAGCTGACCACCGCGTGTCTCAGACTTGCTTTGGGATTACCGCTGTCACGTTTTGTTTCAGATGGGTCTTGAGTACCGCCCAGCGATGTGTAGATGCAGCAAAGAAAACGTATATACGCTGTAAAAACCCGAAAAAACAAACGGCTTGCACACAAGAATCTACAGCATGTGCCCCGACTAGGTTCACTGAGTGGGCAGCGCAAGGGATAAAATTAGCTTCAGGCTTCGTTTTTTTTCAATTGCGCCTGCATGCCGGAGTACTTGCCAGCCATTTTGCTTGCGTTGTCGTATGACTGGCCACGACAGTCTTGGAAGTTAACTGCAAGATGTTTTAGGAAGTTAACCGTTGACTTTGCGAGATGTTCCCCTTTGAGGCTGGTAATGTGTAAAAACCCGAAATAGTCTTCTTCGGGCTCATCCTTAGTGACGTAGCGAATGACCACTGTAAGCTGGTCCTTGTGACTCGAATCAGGTGTAGAATCAACCGAAAGAGAGCAGTACTTGGCACTCGCAATCTCGCAAGTGATTTTGTTTCGGACGTCAGTTCCGAGAGCTTCTATAACCTCTTCCAGAATGGTTGAGGAGAGGCAGGATGTCTTGGCGCGTCCAACATTTCCAAAGTTTTCTATATGGGCAGCGAGAAAAGGATCAAACTTGGCGATCAGTTCAAGACACCCTAGGAAGCTGCCATCTTGGGAAGATCCGATTAAATCATTAGATCCCCTGAGAGAGAGCCCTCGTTCTGCCAGAAACATTACAACAGCAACCACGCGCTGAAGGGTACTTCTCCAGTAAGTTGCCCGTTCCGAGCAGTGTTCTGCAAGGGATCGAACGATTGAGGCTTTAGCTTGCACAGGTCAAGCCCGCATTGTCTGTGACATTGACTTTCCTCATGTGCCTTCAGCTTCGCATATGCCTTGTTCCATGAACTGAACCCATCATACTCCGGAAACTGGTCCTTTCCTGCCGACATCAAGGTACATGAAAAGCAGTATACGGATCCTCTGGAGGGTCTGTAGAGTATTCATTCGTGTAAGACAACTTCGCCGTTGGTGCGGCGAACATAGAACATTTCTTGCTTGAAGTAGCGGTGGTAGTCTTTCGGTGTCGCGTCAGTTGGCTGAAAGTACCTCTTCGAGCGAGAGTAATCACCTTGCATGTTTCTACCATTATCACACACATCCTGGTTTTGTTCTACCCAAATGTTAATCGCAGCTGCGCGCAGGGGAAACATGTCAACGGGATCCGTGGACGTGCAAGGACCGTCACCAAGCACTGGCTGATCTGTATTGGTCGAGCTGCTTGTCTCTGGAGGAACAGGCTCCATCGCAGTGTCCGATGAAGCTGGTTGTTCAAACGTACTCGTTGAGGCAGTTGACTTCAATGCCATTGACTAGAGTGCCTCGCTTGCGTCTCTTTCGTCACCAACAGTCTCGCTAAGTGCACGGTCTGCTTGGGCACCTTCACTCGTCTCCCTGGTCGACGGATTGCTGCTCGTGCTCTTGTCGGTGGCAAAATAGCTAGAAAGCTTAGGCATTTTTTCTAAAGTGTCGCTAAGGTGCTTTTTCTTCACGGTTGCCAAATGGCGCTTATAAGCGCCAGAGAGCTCTTTTTTTTTCCGTGGCATGGTACAGAGCCACAGAACCTGCGAACCAAATTTGCGAAGTCATAAGTAGTTGATGCGGAGTGTGGTCTATAGAATTAGTTTTTATTAAGCGCAACGATGACAAATAACCTCAAAACATATTTTTGAGTTATATTACAGGAATTGAACAGGGTAATGAAAATCCAAGGTTCTGCTGTTTCCTGTCTACCAACTGCTGTCACGACATGACCTGGGTCTGTGTCCTGACAGAAGTTCACAGAATAAGACAAGACAGCGGTAATTCAGTTTACAATATAGACCTCTAGGCTTTTATTGTCCGCATAACTTCAGAACGGGATGCACCCTCAAGCATATTATTCAAGTTTTTTCGCGGTGGCGCTCACTCACTCTAATGGGCTAATCCCGACAGACTATAAAGACGGTAAAAATAGAGGAAGAAAAGTCTAAGCTTGGCGAAACTCGCAGCAGTAGTAGGAAAAGCTCGTGCCTATTAATTACGTCTGATGCTGTTAGAAGTGGCATCCCAGACCGCTGCCACCAGTTGTTACATGTGGCGTCCGACCGCTGGCATCAGTTGTTGGAAGAAGGTCCGGGGCCAGGGGGGTAGCGTTAGCCGAGCGGCCCGAGACCCAGCAGAAAGCATTGAGGGTCCAGGCAAAAGACGATGCTTCGAGTAACAAGAACAACTTGTTTAATTAAGCATCGCGTAAGAGAGGCCACACGGCCCAGAGAAAAGAGAGGCGTCAACACCATGGAGGTAAAAAAACTAGGAGGGAGTGCGCTCAGCCTCTGCAAGCCATCCTCCTCTGACGCCGCTGCCGAGGGCCCTTTTGCGCACTGACTCATGGGAAATAGGCCCTCCTCCACAGTTACCAGACTGCCAGCCAGCGGTGCTTTTTAGTGAACGTCCGTGCTCCGAATTAGCGCAGCGCAGCGCTTTGGCGGAATGCGTACCGAGCTCGAGGTTGTCGGAAGGCTCCGCGTCTCTGTTGGTTGATTACACTCTTGAGTTTTTGGGTGCACTGTAGAAAACGGCGGGTAAACTTTTCATCAAAGGGTGCGGCCGCGACCTCGTCACTGTTCAACTGTGGTTCATAAAGAGAATGGAGAGGAATTCCTTTCGTCGTTATACACACATACGGAGCGTTTATTTCAGCGCATGCTATGAGCGGAGAACTCGAGAGTAGGCGAAGAAACGAGCCTCTAAAAAAGGGCGCAGCGGCTTCCAGAGCGCTCACGGCGGACGGACGTGTTGAACGAGCGCTCCGGCGCGCTGCGCAAGATTCTATTTCTCGGGCAGGCGGACTTCGGCCCGCCCATGGGCCCTCCGTTCTCCGCTATTCTCAAGGCACAAATCGTGCCGAATACGCGCGAGCACATATAGGCGGTTCTGACGTGAAATTCAGCAGTGAAGTATTTCTCTCTCTCTCTCGCTGTCGAGAGAGAGTGCCGGCGGCTTTACGTCTGCCCCTGCGCGGGGTCTCCCGGCCACTGCGCACAATCACTTACAAAAAGAAGTAAACTGTATGTATACATAGCCGCGCGCTCGTAGCGTCCTGTCTCGGACTAATCGCGCGCGCGGCATACTGCACTAGCGGCCGGGGTGGGGCGCCCGGCCGCGTATACCGTCGGAGGTAGCACCCACGGAGCGTTCGTGTCACGCGTGCACTACCTGGCGAAGAGCGAGGGGGAAGTCAAGCCCGCCTGTTCGATGAACGCACAGAGGCTCACCACTGTTCTGTCACGGGTATAGAGACTAGAATATCACGCGAGCGCGCAGTGCCGCGCGGCCACAGGAGCGCTTCGAGACTGTCCGGGATGATTCCCAGCGCCCTGCAGGCCGCGAGAATCTCGCGACGCGGCACTGCAGAAGCGGCACAGCGAAGGAGCATGTGCTCCAAGTGTCTCCACTGCGCCGCAGTCAGCGCACGCGTCGCTCGGGGATGGCGGCCGCTGCGGTGAGCGAGCAGTTTGCGCTCACCACGGAGCCGTCAGTGAACGCAAGCAGATGGTCGCGTAGTTGCTCGTACGCGAGAGAGCGAAACCGAAACCGAAATCCAGCTAAGAGCTACCACTGCCGTGTCACGTGAGGGCCTATTTCCCATGATGCTTCCCATTATATTTTTTATGACTAGGCTTCAAGATTGTGACGTCATGGTCCCTCCTAGTTTTTCTTCCTCCATGGTCAACACCGATCGCCTCTCGACGAGAGCAGACGATCCTCTGACCGAGTCTGCTCAGTCCACTCTGGCTCTGACACCTGCTTTTAACCCCTCGCAGTTCAGAGGGCAAGAGGGTGAGAGAAGCGCGCAATAGCTCACAGACGTGTCTTAACGTGACGCGCGGTCGCCGCCACACGGCGTCGGAGAATCCTCCTCGCACCAGCCGGAGAGCGTCTCTCCCCGAGCGCCGTGCCTACAGAAGCGTTTGCACGAACACACGCACGCACATCAGCACACGTGGCCGCGGAGCACGCTCGGGCAAACCCGTCGCGGGGAGCGCCAGCCGGTGGCGTCCCTGGCGCGGAGCCGGCCCAAAATGTCCACCGGCTTGAATGAAGCCCCGGCGTTCGCTGCAGGATCGCTGGATGCGGGAGAGGTAGTGTTAGGTGCCATCGCAGTGCACGCATCCGGCCTTCTCGAAGTGTCATGTTCAACTCGGCGGTCCATGGTTGCATGCACTAGGGGAGTGTGTATATCGGGGAGAGAGCGGTTGGAAAGTGCTGATCGTTGAAGATGCAGTTTATGTATGTTTCTTTCTCGAGTGAACAGGATTGCGACTGGCACGGTATTCACTCGTTCTCGAGCTACGTGGACAGTCCCCACGCTCAAGCAGCCGTGGAAAGGGTCCGAGTTATGGCCAGGCAGTTCATTGCAAAACTCTATGTGTGGTTGTAAATATCTCCGGTGCATAAATCTTTCTCCATGTGTTGTTCCTCTCTGATGTCTCCGTAAAACCTACTAGTAGGAATTAAGAGACGACGACGGCAGCGAAGAACCAAACCATCACTGCTTCTATAATGGGAAAGTTCTATACCATATGTCAGTTGCATATTTCGGGCGCGCTGCGGTCCGGGATACCTGAGGCTCCTGCTATACGTCACACGAACCTGTCAAGGGCCTAAAACACTTAAAGCTCTGGCGCGGCGATCGCGAGTCGCCCAGCATCGGACTGTGCACCCCGCATATACGACTCTCCACGGACCACGAGGTGAGCGGCAGGAAGAACCAAAGGCGCGAGAACAGGAGCTGCCGATCCAAGGTCACCTAAACACATCCCAAACACGAGGGTCCGTGCGAGGCGGGCTGGAAGGCAGAGGCGAACGTGAGTCGCGGCCGAGTGAAGACACAGCAGCAACGCACTTCCCGCCCTGCAGATCCTCATAGAACCATCGTTAAGTTTTAATAAACAGTTCTCTTTCGTCGAGTATTCAGCGTATTGCTGTCACATAAATTTCATTAGGAGTTTGCATTATCATGAAAAGAGGATATAATTTAGGAACCTCTACGTTAACTTAATTCCGCTTATTTTTTTCTTGTTGTCAGTGCCGTATTGTTGTTCATGCGCCTTCGCATTGCGTGTTCCGAAGTTGTTGAACCGCTGCTGCCCAGAACACCTAGGATCTAGTCTGTGCGTTCATCAGCTGGATCAGCCCCGTTCGCTCCATCGCTTTGCGCGATGCATGGGTTTTTGGACGAGTGCATTTTCTTCTTTCGAGTGGGGAACTATGAGCTGACTTCGGCATTAAGCATATCATGCGATGAAAAGCTTTTCTGCGCGGAGGTAGAGAGTGAGGAAGAGAGAGAGTGATGCCGCAGCTCGGAATTGTGCCTGTCGTCTCACGTAACCGATGAGCGATGCGGATGTGCGAGGCTTCTCGAGTGACCGAACATACCGCAGCCACCACAGCGCCGGTGCGGCCACGTGGATTCCTCTTCGCGTCCTCTACACATTTATTATTTCATTAGATAATCTCTGTTTCAATCATGGGAAACCAACAGGAAACTGATTTGAATTTTCGGGCCAAACCATGAAATCCGCCATTTTGTCCAGCCCTCGGGGGGCCCCTAGGCCCAGAGGGCCCTTTGAACCCTTGATAATCCGGCCCTGTTCGCGCCTACTGGACACACCCGTGAGGGGTCTTTATGGGAATTCCTTAAGGAAGTTGTTTACGCCTTAAATTTCCTCACTGTGCGCTTTTCTTTAGACTGCCTGTATATCCTCTCCAGAAGGCCGATGACTCAGGTACTTAAGGAGTCTTTGTTTCCTGTACCGTTGTATCTCCAACTTTTTCTGGAGTTCCTTGGCACCAGTGCACCAGTGTTTTAAAACGTGTTAAGCGAATGTGCATTTCTTCTGCTCCAAAAACGTTCTTCTTTAAACTGCACACATTGACGCTGCCTGTCAAGACTTGGCTTCATGCTAAGGAGATGTTTGTGTCATGGACGGTGAACTGTCGCCTGCGCAATGTTCCAGAGACAATTTACCATTGTTTTATTCTGTGCATGATACTATAATCTTCTGGTACATCGTAGCGAAAACTTAAGAAGGGCACTCAAATCTCACTACAGCAACCGTTTTATGACTGTGGAGAAAAACGTTTTTGTGCCACACCATCTATTTATGTTGCTCGGACTATTTAGTCTCGGGAAGAACCGCATGATGGACCGAGTGAAGTTCGCGGTGCTGTAGTTTGTTTGCCGCATCCGGTCGCTTTATGGGAATGCCCATTAAGTCCTTTTTCTTAGGCCCTCCGCACAACCGCACAGAAAGGGGTCAGTGAACCCAGCGGGAGAAGGGAGGCGCCGAATGGCGGGGGATTACAGGAGACGTCAAACTCCCCTCATGGACTCAGTCGTTAGGCGGCATCCTGTGTGCACGTGTGTACGGCGAGGCTGACCCGCGCCACAGTGCGTGGCTCTTTGTACCATGCCTGCAGCGGCATGCTTTGACATATTGTCACGCTAGCTGCAGGCATGAGGAGCGACGACGAGAAACAGATGAGTTGAAATGGCTTTCCTCGAACTTGGGGCAATCGGACGTTGGGAAAGCGAGTGTTCGCGAAGCTCGCAGCGGGAAAGCATAATTATCCGAAATCGTGATGGTGGAAAGTGTGCATATGTGTACAGTGTCGCGATGAGTTACCTTCTTTCCCCAATCATTCATTGGTTGTGTTATTCTTTCCCTAATTGCTGATTGGTGGTATTTTCCTTTCCCCAATAAGTTATTGGGTGGATGTTTGTATAGTACTTGATTGGTTATTCTCCCACCGAGGGCGGGGACATAGGATTTAAAACCCGCTGCTTCGGCAGGACCGAGGGCTGGTTTCGTCACCTAGAACTGCGAGCCAGTCAAGTGTAAATATGTTTTCTCCTTGCTTGTATCCTCCTTTGTGCTTTTAATTGTTATAAAAGTTTAACCTCTCCAGAAGTGTCCTCTTGCAATGTGATTGAGCAAAACGAATCTTCAAGACGTCAAGAATCCTTCAATCATCATCATTAACTAAATTTCCCTCTACGAGATCAAGAGGGAAACCAACTGACCGCCACGCCGAATCACCGCGGCCATCAAAATCGTTGTTCCGTGAGCAGTGCGCTTTGGTGCGCGGAGTATATGCTGCCCTGGAAGAGCCGCCTAGCTGGCTCCCCTATCTAGATGCATGTGTGTGCCTCCCAGACATTTGATGTTCGGGAAGGTGGGAACGTGCAGGGGTATAGTGGGCTCGTATTACACAGCCTGATGTTTTGTGGAATAAGCATACTCAGATACTCCTTTTCGGCACTATTTACATGCAAGAAGGAAAAAAAAAAGCTGCGGCGATTGCATAGTGCTCTCGAGCAGTGGCCAGCGAAGCTGATCTGTTCGCGCCTCCAGGGGTTGGAAACCCAGTCGCGGCCACATTAGTTTTATTTATTTATTTATTTATTTATTTATTTATTTATTTATTTATTTATTTATTTATTTATTTATTTATTTATTTAAGGTCAAGGTTAATGCTTCTGCTATGAATCAGCTTTAGCAGCCTTGTTCATGAAGTATACATTTCGCTCTTAAACAATCTTTATTTAGCAAAGAGACGCTACAGAGGAATTTCTAAGCACTCCTAAGAACACATACAAAGTGATTTACAAAAACGTGCTACACATGGAAAGTAACGCCATAGAGAGGCTACAGTGCAAACAAAGGACTTGCAACAGCAGTTGCACTAACACACGAGAGAGGCAATCAAAATAAAACACTTTGTGCACCGGGCACTGCATCAGTCCGACGACCAGAAGATAGCGATGGGGCCGTCTCGAAGACTGGCGCGCGATGTCTCGCATGTCCGTGGCTGGGCGAGTTCTGTTGACCCGGGACTCGTGCAGGAGCGCTTCTTCGAAGCTATAACTACGACATGGGCTGACTGACGCCGCTAAACGTCCTTGATGTGTACGACACGCAGCATCTGTCATTTGGAACCAAGGCAGGCGCGCACACGCACTTAGCATCAACAGTACAACTACTCTCTTATCCTACCACCGAGGCATGCGTGGGCATTGCTCAAGTGAGGAGAGAGTTTTCCACACGGTTTGAGTCGCTTCACTCCAACCTGGCGCCACCACGCACGAGCGAATTGGAGAGGGCATTACTCTACACACGCAAGATTATGCGCTCTTCAAGGGTAGTCAGAGGTTCTTTCTCGCTTCTCGAATGTCGCGCGCGCGCGGGCAAGATACATTTCGCGCCGCGCCGGCTCCACAAACGTGCCCGATTTTTCTGAAAATGACACCTAATCGAAATCAAGAAGAAGGAATGAGCAAGCCATGTAATGCGAATGCAAGGTAACCGATGGTCGTTAAGGGTAAATGAGTGGATTCCAACAGGAGGTAAACGTAGCAGGGGCGGCAGAGTCAGGTGAGCGGATAAGATTAGGGAAGTTTCCAGGGATAACATTGCCACGCCAAGCAAAAGACAGGGAGATGTCCTATTCCTGCAGCGAGCGCCGCTAGTTTGGTGATAGTAGAGAGTTTTAGTACGTTTGTGTGATAGCGGACCTAAGGTAAATTGCGTTAGCATAGAGTAAGATAACTTATCCCACGGAGAGTTTTAGTATAGCGTTCCGAGCACGTTAAATGCGATGCCAAAAAAAAAATGTATTTGCCAAAAGTAGCCGAGCAATAGGTGTTTGCTTCTCGACCGTAAAAGGAGCCTTTACGGCACCCCTAATAACCGAAAGGTGTAAAAATGCGTGGGCAAGGGTTAACTTTACGCTACACATATTCAGAGTTTAAGAGCTGTCATAACTAAGGAACAACCACCGTTGCTGGGTTACTTTACATGAAGGCGGAAGGCGCTTTTAAAACGGGCGCCACAGCCCCTAATTCGCCAAGAAATCGATATCGGAGTGTTTTACAGCCTATTGATGCAGTAACGCTTATTTCTGCCAGCCAAATTCCCATGAAATCAACTCGGAGATTGAAGACATGTGAAATAAGTAACGAAAACACTGTGGGGCCATCTAGTTAGAAAAATGCGAAGTACAAACCGGTCGAGTAAGCAACCTTCCAATACATGGCATGCAATGCTCGAAATACTTATGCAAATTTAGTTATATTTCCTTTATTATATTACTGAAATATATAAAACACCGTAGCCAAACCTCAAAATCTATTCATGTTGCGTTCCGAGAAGTTGCAAATGGTTGCATCTTATTTGCCGCGCAGCGGGAGGACCCATTAGGCTTGAGCGCGCCAGAATGGAGAGTATCTCAACAACTGGGCTGAATTGCAGCTTAAACTTCGTCGTTGGGGACGCTGATGATGATCAGAAGCAAGGTCAGTCATAGCGAAAGGCACCAACACCAGGAGTTGCTGGGAAACACGCCGACCGGAACCGCAGCTAATGCTTATTCGTCTGAAGCGGGCGGCTTGCGCTTGGTATAGACGAAGCCATGTTTTCACGCTAAGTGCGCAAAAACCGCAACTGCCGCAACGCGAACTTACGCTAGCACGCTGTCCCCGTTAGAGTCCTGCGCATGCGCACTCTTGACCCACTATTCCGCTAAGCATGCAGTCACGCGAAGTAACGCATTTTGCGCTCACTGCTTTCCACGCTCCAGTAACGCTGTAAGCGTCGGTTTATTTTATAGGTTGTATGCACGAAAGGCGGTGACGCCGTGACGCTATACCGGGTGTTTTTTTTTTGAGAAGGTCCAAAATTTAAAAAAAAAGGTAAATTGTTTTAGATTTATTTTAGCACTGGGGCTATACTGGAGGCTGCGGCGGGCGCCAGGCAAGAGGAGAACTGGTTTAATTAGTTCGCTGATTAACTAAATATGTTAATAAACTTTTCTAATTTTTATTTTACGGGTTATGTTGTATTCGCCGAATTGGAGATCGTCCTCCAAACAGTTCAACCGAGAAAAAACAATTTTAATTAAATTTTTTTCACGCACGTTACGAGGCGCGAAAAAGTCATCCTGGTAGGCATCTCCACACCGTAACTCAGCGGCGGTGAGCGCCTCTGACGTAGTTCGCTCCGCCCTGCGCTTTGCGTCACACGGCTGATATCACCTCAAGCCCAGACGGGCGGCCCGCGCTATCGCTGCTTGTTTCGATTCGCTCCGCGGCTTCACGGAATGCCGCGTTGGAACAAAAACGCACTGACACAAAGCGCAGGGCGGAGCTAGCTACGTCACAGGCGCTCACAGACGCTGGGTTACAGTGTGAAGCTGCCTACCAGAGTGACTTTTTCTCGGTTCGTAACGCGCGCGAAAAATTTTTTCATGCAAATTTTTTTCTTGGCTGGACTGTTTCGAAGACGATCTCCAATTCTGCTAATACAACATATCCCCTAAAATAAAAATTATAAAAGTTAATAAACGTATTCAGTTAATCAGCGAACTAATTAAAGTAGTTTGCCTCTTACCTGGCGTCCGCCGTAGCCCTCAGTATAGCCCCAGGGTTAAAATAAATCTAAAGGAATTTACCTTTCTTTAAAAATTTTGGACCTTCTAAAAAAAACACCCGGTATGCACTCTGGGTTATCTAACACTCTGCGCTCTGGGTAATGCGCCATTTTGAAGCAACAGCTAGCAGGCAACGTACACGAAGCAAGCTTGGCCGTTGGAGCGAAGGTGTGCAGTGCGTCATCTGCTTGCGCCACTGCATGTCATGAACTGAGCATTTTTTTGCAGTGAAATGGCGCATGATCAATTGCATTATGCAGCAACGCTGTGCGCGAAGTATCGGGCGCGCTACCATCAAGAATTCACGACCCGTTTCAGCTGCGTAAGAGCGGTTGCGTTACAGACGTCAACCTGTGGCCGCGAATCGACGCAGCTTGATCAGCCGCCAGCAATTAAAGGCACGAAAAGCATTAGAAGGCCCCACTTTTGTGACCAATGGTTGGTTGCGCGAGCCATGGGTGAAGGAAGTTTTGTCCGACTCCGTGCTTGTCAAGATCAGCCACCCGTTGAAGCGTGGATTCTGTGCAAGAGAGACGGCGATGTGGCTGCCGCGCAGTGCACGTGCATGGCCATGAACGGAGAGGCGTGCTACCATGAGGCGGCACTGCTCTTTTACGTCGAGTACGGCGTGCGCGTGCGGCAGGAGCGTGCGTGCACGGATGGCTCTGACACCGGGCTGCCGTCACACATCCGGAAAACGTAGGTGAGGCCTATCGCTGCTATGGACTCTGCGTCATCGGCAATGAAAAAACGACGCCTTGGTGTCGACGCCAGTAGACCTGTGCGCCAAAAGCCCCTGCCCTGCCAGCAGCGCCCACAGGAAACGAGTGGACGCGCTTTTTAACCGCCCTTCTCGCTTCAGGTCACCGGCAAGCTGTGACAAGTATAGATCCAGCTTTTACCCACGTCTGTGTGCCAGCAATGAGGCGCTGCAAAGGAGCTGATCTTCGACGCTTGTTCAGCTATTCGGCTCACCGCTTCCTTCCAGTTGAGGCGAACGATCCACTCGCGCCGCCACCGCCGCACCGACAGCTGTTTGATCCTACAGCATTTACGAACACGAACCTTCGGAATCTTAAAGAATCGAAAGTCGATGAGGTTGTTACTCTCCTTCCTTGCATTCTCCTTCTGAGCTTTAATGTACGTGCGGCTTTTTCGGCCTACAACTGCGCAATAAACCATGGTAAGCACATCGGCCAGTCGCACGCGCTGCTTTTTTTGTCTGCTTGTTATTGTTTCAAAATGGCGGATTACCGAGAGTGCATTGTGACGTTTGCCTACCTTTCGCTGTCGATGCCGGTTGTGCATGCAACCTGTACGTATTCAAGTGAACATGAAATCATGTTGCCTATTAAAAATGGATGGCGATGTGCCGACGAGTGACCGCGAAGCGCCGGTGAGGCATATTCTGATACAAACTAAATTCTTGCGACGTGGGCTCACTATACCTGCCTCAGAAAGCGGTAGCTGGCGTAAGTGACATGCAGAACTCACAAAGCTCTTCACTCGCTCGAACATCTGTGATGGCCGACGACTTGTCTGCGTTACGTTGGGATAAGATGAGCACTGATGTCAGCGAAGGCAAGCCAGACCCACATCAAAAAATAGTGCTAGAAGCTTTAAGACTTTCGCCTCTGATTCGGTTACCCACGCTGTGACTCGACAGCGCCATCCTGTATTACTGAGAGAGGATAAGGGGGTCCGCAGATGAGGCACGTTATGTAAAACATAACGGCGGTGCGCTCGAAGTGAGTTTACGTGCAAAATACAGCAAACCCTCTTACGTGATAAAGCCTTCTTACCCGATCTCTTCCCTGTAGTTGTGAATAGCTCTACCACGCCTGCTAGTTTCGCCTGGACCCCAAGTCAATGAATCCAAGTGTCCCGCTCGTCAACGTACCGTCTCCCGTCAGCTTTAGTCGGAGGAGACACTCCACAACGGCTGCTTGCTGCCAGGCCAGCCTTCAACTCGGCGGCAACGGGCGCCAGGGTCATGCGCCGGACGGCCCGCAATGTTCCTCGGCGGCTGGACCAGCCCGCAACTCGGCGCTAACGGGCGCCGCTGCGACGCGCCGCACGTTGACAGCAACGCGTTGGACCAACAGCGGCGGTGAAAGGTTGCGTGTCGACGACCGCGGATCTCAGGAACCCAAATGTCACGCGTAGCTCGCCGGCCGTCCACGTAACTCGACAACTTTGCGAAATTGTGTTGATTGTGGAGAGAGTGCATGCAACAATGATTGGTGG
Source organism: Amblyomma mixtum (assembly GCF_055824585.1). Classification (NCBI taxonomy): domain Eukaryota; kingdom Metazoa; phylum Arthropoda; class Arachnida; order Ixodida; family Ixodidae; genus Amblyomma; species Amblyomma mixtum. The sequence continues at coordinate 275,619,459 of NC_143014.1, read as the reverse complement.
CCCACTCCAGGGGCAAGGGGAAACACTAGAGGGGACGTTGCGCTCCGCCCCAGGGCGTGTACATGTTTATTATTGATGTGCTTTGTTTTGGATACTTATTCGATCGTGTGTTTTTGCGGAGTTGGGGTAATGGCATGCAATAAACGAGGTCACAGCTTCTAGCCACCAAGTCCCAGCTTTCCTCTAAGGTGCCAGCAGGCACAGCCCAACAGACCACCGGACCCTTTCGCAAGCACGCGGGTGAGGGCGAAGAGCATCACCGTAATCGAGCGGCTCAACAGACCGTCGTTCCTCCGAGTAGAGCACGACGGATGAGAGCGAGGAAGCGGCTATACAAGGTTAACTCCAAACCTCAGTTCCGCAGTCTGTTTTCTTGCCATGCAGCATGTACGTCATTTTAGGCACTCAGTTATCCTAAATGTTAGAGTGCCAAGTCCACCCTGTCGCTTCTCGCGTGAAGGAACTTATTTATGCCTTTGTGCAGCCTTGCAGCACAGCAATCTTCTGCTACCGTTAGATTACCTTTACCGCACTACCAGTACCATTACGTATCGTACCACTACTTAGGCGCTCCGTCGCGAAGGGCTACACGCACCGCACCATGCGGGCTTTGCCTGCTTTCATAGCGAATGCATTTACTGCCTTCATTATCGTATTATTAAGCGTGCCTTCCTGGCGATGTTCAAACAGAGCGGCAGAATGGGCGTTAATCTACTGATCGATTCAAAGCGTACGTTGGCAGGCTGATGGACTTCTCGGCCTCCCGAGTAAGTGGCACTCTAATGCCAGATCAGCCGGTTTCGGTAAATCAAGCTGTCTGTTGCCAACCTAACGTTCTCCCATTCGCTATACTTTCGGGCCTGCTCCTCACGTGCAGTGAGAGAAAAGGGCACCCAAAGACTAGCGACATACCTCGAGAAAAGGATAAATTTTGCTTCCCTTTTTCTTCACGAGGGGGCACTTTTAGCCAGGGGAATTCTCCAGCGAAGATAACAGCTCGCACTATGATGTAAGCCACCAATCCTCATTGGTGGCAACACGTCGTACCACTAAAAAAACAGAGGCGTACAGCGGAGCTGCATTGCGAAGCGGATGGTGTGGCTTGCTCAGAAATAAAAAAGGTGCTGACAGTTGCCCCGTTAGCACAGGTGCGCATGGCTACCAAGCTGACGACCAATCCGAAACTGCCTCGACCAGTTGATCAGCTCCCTTTTAAAACCCCGGCCTAGTGTCTGTTAAGAAGCCTTTCACTTCCGCCACCATCCTGACGCAGCTGTACTGCTCCCGCCTTACATGTACAGGGCCGTCCACTCTTAGGATGAACACATGAGTGCGTGGCCGCTCTCTTCACAGCGCCAGCGCGACCGTCATGGCCGTGCATCAAAGTGAAACGGAAGACGACGCGAAGCACCACATGAAGATCCCTCTGAGGCTGCGTCACTTTTATTTGCTGCGCTGCGCGGGCGTGTCGGATGCAGTAGCGTTTCGAATAGGGGGCCAGGCACCCACGTCTTCATCCTAAGTGTGGACGACCCTACATATTTATGCAGCATCAATTATAAATGTACGCAGATCAAATTCTGGTACTGCTGGCCTGCCATGTGATACCTGCCATGTGACACTTAAGCTCCGCCTTATGGGTGTGACGGGATAGCGTCAGTGGGTCCCTGCGACGGCCTTCGGTCGTGTTTGCATATCTCGGCGCAGACAAATCCGCTCTTATTTATGTAATTTCATTTATTTTATTTTATTGTTTTAAAATTGCATTTTTATTTCTCACACCGCCTTTCTTTAACCAAGTGTAATGAACGTTTAAAAATCTATAATGTGATGAATTACAGAGACTGCGATGATGAAATTGTATTCCTGTTTCGAAATCCAACAGAACTGAAAAAGTGGGCGCGTTTTCTGCCAACTGAGAGTGCTGCAGTTTTGTAAATAACCATCTGACTGCATTGTATTCCCACTCTTTTGAAGGAATAATAAAGAAAAAGAAGTTCTTTAGTGCTCGAAGAGTAGCGTGCCCCGTTCACGACTTAAGGGGCAGTGGTTCGAGTCCCCGCTACAGTGTTTTTCTTTTCAGCGCAATTGGTTTTCTTTGTTCAGCGGCACTACGTAATGGTGGTGCAATGACGCCACGACCCTGGAGACTAATGAGAAGTCCTGTAGTGACTTCATCAATGTTGCACTGCGCGATCGATGTGGCGTGTTTTGATTACCGGCGTGAGGTTATATGGTTGTGACGTCACGACCCCTTCTATCAGTCACCATTGTGCCGACACGCCAACTACAGCGGTTTCTCTTCCTTCGCATTAAAAGCCATCTCTAAAATCTCCAAGCCACGTCTGAGTCATGTTCATAAAATACGACGGTGCATCGTGTTCGTGTGCTCGTGTATAGAGAGGCTTTTTTCATTTGCGTCACTGAAAGCAATCCGCATCGCGAGGCTCTTTCGGACTGATGGTTTGAGGAAATGCTGTCACCCACTGCCGTCAAGTGAAAAAAACCTCTAAACAATAGATAATAGCAAGATGTGATTTGCCTGATAAAAACTTTTAGCCCTTTTATTCTTTGTCGTTTTCCTTCTAGAATTTAACAAAGAAAAAAGCTTGAAACGTCTGTTAAACATAGTGCTGGGGTTCGGCTTTTTCACGGGCACGGAGTTTGCACCTTTCAGCACAGGACAAAGGTAAAAGTGAAATACTGCAGCAACAAACGAAGAGCATCAGAAACAGTTCAAAGTTTATTCGTATGTAGTCAAGTGCCCAGAGAGCTTTAAAAACAGACTTTGCCATGCTCCTTATGGAAGTAATTGTTTCAACATCAGCATGGTTTCATTCCGACGCTAAAGGTTTAACGAAAACCAGCTGGACTGAGAGTGGAGCTTAAAGAAATTGGAGAAATGCGTTCGGCCGGATTCGTTTAAACTGTTTCAAGTACAGTGCGGTATATCAAATACACTAAAAACTCCAGAAACCACGGAGAAATCTCTGACTTATCAGTTTATATTGCTAGCATTGTTAACATTGAAACCGCGGAGAAATCTTTAACTTAGCTGTTGATATTGCTAGCATTATTAACATTGCCGATTTCAGTAAAGTATCGAGTATCAGTATCTAAACCTTGAGCTTGGCGCATGATAGCCTTAGACGCTTATTCGCCATTAAACGCAACACACCATACGTATCAGAAATCAAATTTCGTTCGGTATCTTGTATCTGTATCGGAAATACAATTTTTGAGGATATCGGTCATCCGTATCCAAAATACTTTTTTCAAGTGTCGTGCCCAGCCGTGCCGGTTGCATACGTCCAAAACCCTTTCAGAAAGTCAGAGCAGGATACCCGAACAAAGCCTATCGTAATGTGTCCAGAAGCTATCGTCGCGTTAAGAATATTGTGGTCGTCGCATTTCAAGTAAAGAAGCATTAATATCTACTTCTCTCCGTTAAAGTGGCCCGTAGCAATCACTTAGAGTTTCGTCAAATCAAAAAGCAGACGCCGATGAAATGACTAATCTCCCGAAGCTAATAATTTTCACTAGGCGCCCGCGTGGCATTCAGGGCACGGCTTTTCATGAAGTCGTCTTAGACCGTCTGGCTTTTTGTTTCGACAGGAAAAAGTCGCCGGCCGTTCTCTTTTATGGGCCGAAAATTTTACTCCATACACGCCCTGCTTTTGCGCATTCAAAACTTCACGCCGTAAGCTAATCGATTTCACTCCCAAAACCTCTGCGAGACGCAGACGAAAAGAAAGTAGGAGTTAAAAAGCTCGCAAAAAAAAGGCAACCAAAGCGGAAACGACTAGCCTTAAGCATGACGCGCTCGCATAGGCAGCCAGCGGCCTTCTTTATTGACTGGGCACTGATAACACATTCGATATATCACTGCATTAAAGTCTCGGAATGTTTTTGTCGTCCACGTAGTAGTTGCTGTGTGTTTGCTCGCTGTCTCGAAACTCTGGCCATAAGGCACGAAATGCGGAAAGTACATCAAGAATCACCACGTCGGCTTAGTGGCATTTCAAAAATTTTTTTTATACATTTCGTGTGCAGGCAGTTATGAGGAGGAAGTACGCTCAGAGAATTTGTCAAAAATCAGTACGTTTATCCTGCACTTTTTTATTTTAGATTTTCTTGTTAGCGTAGTGTTCTCCGACAGAGCACGACGGTGATTCACAGTCACTGCGACGGAAAATGGCTGGCTTTTTCTGAAAAATGGCCCGTGAACAACAACACTCAAAATTCGCCGTACAAGCAAAGTCAGATTAAAAAATCAAGAAATATACCTAAAAGGAGGATCGAAATGCCTCAGCGAGCGTCCTTTCATATGGAAAGCAACGCATTTTTTCCCTTACTTGGCGCATTTTCCTTCGCTTCTCTCTTTCTATGCAGCTACTCGAGAAGCAGCACTCCCTTCGTGTTCCCTGACGTCGACTTCACAGTTGTTTCTACTCTTGTTTTCTCTGGCCCGTTTCTTCCCTGGTGCACATTAAAATGTATGAAGCTGGACGCTTGTCCGCCACGCTGCGCAAATCAGTTGCTTCGCCGACTCAGCGGCTGCACCACTTCAAGCAGAAGGAAGCTGTTGCCCCTGGCGTACGCCGTTTGTTCGCGCACTACGTACACTCTGTCGCGTCTGACTGTTTCTTCTCGTCTCTCCTTTTGGCTCCCAGTCGAGGTCCTTTTTGTTCGTCAATTTTTGATGTTTCTCAAGGTAGATCCGCTCGAAGTGCGTCGGAATACTACCGTACGTAAGCCAGACCAAAATGTACCTGTAGACGTCGGCAGTGGAGGAGAAGAAATGTGGACTCCTCGCGGCAGTGTGGGCCGAGGTGTTCTGACTACACCCCTCGTGTGTGTGGTGCGTGTCTGGTGCGTGTGTGTGTGTGTGCGTGCGTGCATGTGTGTGTGTGTGTGTGTGTGTGTGTGTGTGCGCGTGCGCGCGCGCGTGCGCGTGTGTGTGCGTGTGTGTGCGTGTGTGTTCGTGCGTGTGTGTGCGTGCGTGCGTGTGTGTGTGTGTGTGTGCGTGTGTGTGTGTGTGTGTGTGCGTGTGTGGGCGCGTGTGCGTGCGTTTGTGCGCGTGTGCGCGCGTGCGTGCGTGTGCGTGTGTGTGTGTACGCTTGTCTCCTTTCCCCAACTAAGAGACACTTATCAAGGAACGGCCTGCAGTTTTTACTTACGTTGCAATCCTTCGCTAGTTCTGCGTATTCGTTCTTGTTACTTCCCTGGCGATTATGATCACGAAGGCGCTCATTACGGCAGCGCCCACTTTGTCGTCGATACTGGCGTCCACATGAGAGGAGAGTGGATTTGGTACGCTACACCTTCTTTACCGTTTGTTGATTGTAAAGAAGGTCAAGTGTGCCGACATTTGGTGGGGACTTTACGGTGTAACTCAATAGAATCAGCGCAGCACACTGCTGAAAACACGCCTGGAATGTGTACCAATTCTTAGTCACACATCGCGTAGTACTCAAGGCTTCGTGTAGAACAAAGTGCTTCTGTTATACACACTCACTCAAAATGAATTGTGATTTTTCCATCTTTATTGGTTTTCGAAGCTCTAAGACACAGTAAGGAACTTCTGCATTATGCGCATGAGAAAACATTTGACTCGGTGGAAACCTTAGCTGGCATGCAGGCATTACGAAATCGATGTGTAGATGAGCCATATTTAACAATACTGGAAGATATCTAAAACGGCTGTGCAGCCGCGATAGTCCTCCATAAAATCAGCCATAAAATTCTAATAAGTAAGGATGCCAGGCAGGGAGACACATCACGCCAATGCTATTCGCCGCCTATATACAGGGGGTATTCAGGAGCCTGGATTGGGAATAATATGAGATAAAAGTTAATGGTGAATACTTCAGTAATTTAAGATTCACTGCTGACATTCCTTTGCTAAGCCACTCATGGTGTTAGTTGCAAAGCATAATCAAGGACTTAGACAGGCAGAGCAGAACGATGGGTCTAAAAGTTAATATGCAGAAAACCCAAAAAATTAGGTGGACGCTTAAGCTTCGCCTAAAGAGTATACGCGATTGCGCCTTTTCCTTCCTTTTATCTCTCTCTCTCACTTTCGTTTTCACTTGCCGTTACTCTGACACGCTTGAGCCGACGACCGACTGCTGATTTTCTCGCTGAAAAAGGTTCACCGTTTCTTGAATGTTTTTGTGTGTGGTGGAGAAAGTATTCTTCTGTCCCCAGGAAAGCAATGCCCGTGCCGGTGCAAGGCGCCTACCGACGCGGTCCGAGCTGCTGGCACGGCGTGAAAATGGACTTCACCATTGACTTGTGCGAAGGTAGGGCATCAGAAGCGCTCTTTGGAGGTTTTTCAGCTCTCAGGTATGGCCTGAGGGTGCGAGAGCTGATCCATAGTGTTGGCAAAGTGATTCTTCTGGCTGGCGGCACATTGGGAATATTCATGTGTACAAGAACTGCAATAAGATGCTTATATAAAATGCAGAGCAGGAGACTTGAAAAAGAAAAAAATGAGACCCTTTGTCGCATATGTTTTGCGTGCCCGAATGGCGTGCAGAGGGCTTGGGTTCTAACCCCAATGCCGGCATTTTTTTTTTTTCATTGGAAACTCCTGGGAATACTTGCCGCTTTTCTGACTCCTTCCTATCAATCCTAGGTCACGACGACGGCTTTTCGACCGATAGAGCTGTATACGCTATCGCGTAATAATGTTCAATAGTCTCGGAAGGGACCAGCAGTTTACCATTGGTTGGTTGGTTTTGGTTAACGGAGATTAACGCCCCAAAGCGACTCAGGCTATGAGAAACGCCGTAGTGAAGGGCTCCGGAAATTTCAACCACCTGGGGTTCTTTAACGTGCACTGACATCGCACAGTACACAGGCCTCTGGAATTTCGCCTCCATCGAAAATTCGACTGCCTTGGCCGGGGTCGAACCCTCGTCTTTCGGGTCAGCAGCCGAGTACCACTGAGCCACAGCGGCGGCAGTGTAGCGCGGCGCTGGAAACGGCAAGGAAATACGTCTGCTTAGGTCAGGTGGTGACCGCAGATCCGGACCACGGATGTGAAATAACTAAAAGAATGATAATGGCAGGTTCTCTCATCTCATGAATGGTATTTTATCAACGTCCCTCGATAGAAAAGTATACAACAGCTGCATCTTCAGGGTACTCACATATGGGGCAGAAACGCGGAGGATAAGGAAAAGGGTTGAACTTAAATTATGGACTGTGCAGCGAGCTATGGAAACAAAAGTGATTGGTGTAACGCTAAGGGACAGGAAGAGGACAGAGTGGGTCAGGGGAAAAATGCAGGTCGATGGCACCATAGTCGAAATCAAGAGGAAGAACTGGCCTTGGGCACGAAATGTAATGCGAAGGCAAGACAACTCATGGCCGTCAACGGTAATGGAATGGATTCTAAGAGAAGGCAAGCGTAGCAGAGGGCGGAAAAGTTAGGTGCTCGGATGAGATTAAGATGTCAGCGAGGATAAGGTGGCCGCCGCTGGCACAGGTTAGTATTAACTGGAGAAATTTGAGAGAGGCCTTTGTACCGCAGTGGGCGTAGTTAGGCTGATAATGATGATGATGCATTAAGCGCACATAAATAATTTTAGCCTTGTAAACTCAATGAGGCAATCCTCCAAAGTCAGGGTACACCGAGTGTTCGGAAAACATTGACAGAAGGAGGAGGAGGTAGAAGAGGAAAGGCAGAGAGGTTAACCGAAGGAATAATCGGATTGCTACGCTACACAGGGGGGGGGGGGGGGGATAACAAAATGAAAAATAAAAGAGAGTAGCAGAAAGTAGAAGTCACTATGAAAAGTCAGCGTTCGTTAAAGTCACAGCCTATCATGGAGGCCAGTAGTTCTCAAGAAGCGGAGCAGTGCCTTGGAGGCCTTCACCGCCGACGATCGCCGTGGCCAGTGGCCGAGAATCTTCATTTTCATCAGTGGACGTCGATCTAGACGCTCCGGCGCACGGCTGAGAGACTGCCTTTTGGCGCTGTAGGCAGGGCAGTCACAAACAATGTGGGATATAGTGCCGTCATACCCGCAGATGGCACGTGCAGGGCTATCAGCCATACCGATTAAGAAAGAGTAATGGTTTGTAAAAGCTACACCAAGCCAGAGGCGGCACAGCAAAGTTTCTTCACGTCGTGATAGGCCGGATGGTAGCCGGAGCTTCAGATCTGGGTCCAAGGATTTTAAACGTGAGTTGGAAAATTGGCCGGAATTCCACGCGGCAAGCGTGATGTCCCGCGCAAGTGCGCGAAGCCTGCCCGCTTCGTCTGATCTGGAAATGGGGATCGACACAAAATCGCCGTCGTGGTGAGCAGTTAGCGTGACTCCATCCGCACGGTGATTGCCTGCTATGCCGCTGTTCCCCGGTAGCCATTGGTAGATAATTTCATGTCCTTTGTTGATGGCAGAATGATGTAGTTGTCGAATTTCCGCGACCAGTTGTTCATGGGCTCCCCGGCGAAGAGCAGCTCGTAAGCCTTGGAGGGCAGCTTTGGAATCGGTGAAAATAGACCACTGCTGAGGGCGCTGCTGATTGATGTGTTCAATGGCAACACGAAGAGCGGTGAGTTCTACACCCGTCGAAGAAGTCTGGCGAGCTATATTAAGTCTAATTGCTGTAGTCCTTGCGGGGATGACCACAGAGCCCGCAGAACAGATAGGGTTCACTGAGCCATCGGTGTAGACGTGCACCCGGTTTGCATGGTGCTCATGAAAACATTCACGAGTGAACAAAATAATATTAAAGAAAGCGGGTCGATACTTAAGGAAATTTCATTAGTGCGCCAATAAAATGTAGGCATGAGGACATTAAATGCTATTTAAATTGCTATCACGGTTTAGTTATTTACCGATGAAAAAAAAGTTATTATTCATAAAGTTTTGGGCTCATGTTCGAGCAGTTCCGTAGATGGGGAGAAAGGCATGCAAAAGGCTCAGAAGACAGACAATCACGACGGAGAAATTCACTTTTCAATGCGGGAAACTTGTGCCCACAGAAAAAGCAATGAATCTTGGTTGTGAAACCTGCAAATTTCCAGAATCTGAACTGTCGTAAATGTTGCTATCACACCACTTAAGCATCAGTTGGAACTCTCCAGATAAGGCGCTTAAAATGTCGCGAATGGCCCCGAATTTCGCAAAATGGGTTGTACGTGATCCCGGTCCTTCGCGAACAATCTGGACGCGTCGAGACAGCCTACACAGGGTGGCTCGTCTCCCAACATTAAAAAATAAAGGCCAGGCGCCTGTGGCGATCAAGGACAATATTAACTTGAATGCTCGAAAACATATTGGCAGTACGGCCAGGTTTAACCCAGCCATAATTGATAGTGGGGCATTTGTTTTTCTTTTTAATTTGTTAATACGACACATGCTTCGAGACATCCGGCAGGAAGTCAGCATTCGCAATTTCGGATGTTACGGTCCTAAAAGATGTGTCGGTTTTGTTTTAGGTTTTTTATAAACATGTGCCGTGTACAATGTTGCATTTCACCTAGTGTTCTGATCGTTTTATTTATTTATTTATTTATTTATTTGAACATACTATCAGTCCAGCTGGACTAAGATAGGAGTGGGTACAACATCAAAATTTATAAAACGCCGGCCAGTACGATAAAACAGCCAGTACAGTCAAACACAGTTCACAAAATACAATCAATGTAATGTACAAATTATGTGCACTCCTGCGTTAAATATTTGCACATGAGGGTAGCAAATTGCTCTCGGGATTGGGCATTCACAACGTGGTTAGGAAGGCTGTTCCAATCGGACGATGTGGCAGGAAAAAAAAGAGTATTTAAAACAGTCTTTAAAAAAATTTTCTACCTGGACGTGTTTATTATGTTTATTACGAGTGACGCGTGTCTTTGCTTCGTTAATGTATTGTTCTTTCTTAACCAAGACTAAACCATTTATTACACAATAAAACAGAGTTAGTCGTTTTTCTTTTCGTCTGTGGGAAAGAAGAGGCACATCTGCTCGGGCATAAAGAGGGGTCACTGAATCCAGTCGTCGATACCAAGACAAAATGAAGCGTAGCGCCCGTCTCTGTATCTGCTCGAGCTTAGAGACAGACTTTTTGTGATATGGGTCCCATATTTCGCATGCGTAATCAAGTAAAGGCCGTACAAGCATCTTGTACGCTGTCAGTTTTGTGTCCGTAGAAGCCTGTTTTAGGACGCGCCTAATGTAGCCTAATCGCTTGTTTCCCTTCGCGACAATGTTGTCAATATGTTTTGCCCAGCTAAGATTTGAGGTGATGGTCACGCCGAGGTACTTGTATTCAGTTACTCTGGAAAGCGGGTTACCTTGCAAGTTATACACATAGTTCAGGGGCTCAAGCTTGTGGGTAATTGTCATGCAAACTGTCTTGTGCGGGTTCAGTGACATCTGTCATTCCGTACACCAATTATCTATTTGGAGCAGGTAATCATTAAGCTGAATTTGGTCATTAACGGATCTAATTTCATGGTAGATAATACAATCGTCTGCGAATAGCCTCGCTTTTACTGGTGAATCCCGGATCATGTCATTAATGTATATCAGGAATAAGAGGGGGCCAAGAACTGACCCCTGGGGTACACCCGATCTAACTTCGCAACAATCGGACCTCTTATCCCCAATGACAACATACTGTCTGCGACCCCTTAGGAAGTCCTCTACCCATCGAACTACACAGTTATGTCCCAAAACAGTTTTTACCTTAATTAGAAGCTTTCTGTGGTTAACCTTGTCGAAGGCTTTTTTGAAGTCTAAGAATATAACATCCATCTGTCCCCTGCAGTCGATCGCTTTACAAAAATCATGACAACATTCCAATAGTTGCGTCACTGTTGACAAGCCCTCCCGAAAGCCATGTTGGTATTCACTAAAACAATCATTGCGCGTTAAGTGCTGGCGAATGTGTTTTGATACAATGTGCTCTAAAAGCTTACAACACACTGATGTTAGTGCTATTGGCTTGAAATTGGAAACATTAGCAGTGTCACCATCCTTAAAAACTGGAGTAACCTTACTAATCTTCCAGTCATCAGGAAGCGTACCTGTGGTTAAAGATTTCCTAAAAATTATGAAGAGATACCTAGCCGACCATTCAGCGTACCTCTTTAAAAATAAGTTCGGTATTTCATCCGCGCCTGCAGCCTTTGAGGTGTCTAGCTTCAGCAGTGAAGCCAGAATTCCCTCGTATGACACTTGCAATTCGTCTAATTCGGGTAAATTGTTATGCGACGTAAACTGTGTCGGTTCTCCGTCATCTGAAGTAAAAACACTTGCAAAGAACCCATTGAAAGCCTCCGCAATTTTAGCCTTATCCTCAGTGAGACCCTGTTGCGTATTCATTTTTGTTATTGGTGTCTTGGATGCCGACAAGTGTCTCCAAAACTTTTGGGGAGATTCGAGAAGATATTTACTCATTGTGATGTTGTAAAACTTATGTTTCGATTCTTTAATCGTTGACTTCAACCTTTCACTTAATGTCATTAAGTCATCAGGTAACGCGGGGTTCCCTGATCGCCGCAACCTTCCTTTACGTCTGGACACTTTTCTTTTTAGTTGAAGAATTTCTCTCGTAATCCACGGATTGTGGATACGTTTTTTCTTACATTTCAAGGGTGCATATTGTGTTATACATTTGTGAACAGTTTCTTTGAAAGTTAGCCATAATTCATTTATGTGTGCGGACTCATCGTGGCTTAGTTTGTCGAAGTAATCATAACGGTAGCTTAATTCGTCAAGTATGGTAGTGTCATCAGCTCTATTGAAATCCCTGTAATATGTCAGGCGCTTTTGCGTACAAGAGAATGGACCCAACTGCAAAGTTATACTGACTAAGGAATGATCCGAAATTCCAGGTAGAATGGCAACTTTGTGCAGCCATGATGCTACACTGTCTGTTATGAAGACTAGATCCAGAACGTATCCACCATCACCGTGAACACGTGTAAGCTCCCTGACTACCTGTGTGAGCCCGTGGGAAAAACACATGTCAACAGCAGCTATCCCAGCTTCATTCTCCCGTGAACCCGGTTCCATTTCATCCCATTTTACATCCGGAAGGTTAAAATCTCCAGCAAAAACAACATGTTTGTGCTGTGCGCGCAGGTCATAAAGAAAATCGTTTAGCTTATTAATACCGTTTGAACCGGACCCAGGTGCACGATACACAGCCCCTACAAACAGCTCTTTTGTTCCTAAAAAAAATTTACACCATAATGTTTCGATGTCGGTCATTTTGCAAATGAATGTGTAATTAATCGGCTTTTTAATGAAAATAGCTACCCCGCCCCCTCTGCTGCCACGGTCGTTCCTAAGCACGTTGTAACCAGGCGGGCATATTTCGGAGTCACGTACATCGTCGTGCAACCAGGTCTCGGTCATGACAACAACATCAGGGTCATGCTCAATCAGCACATGTTCAAAATCGACACACTTATTTACAAGGCTACGAGCGTTAAGGTTCAGCAGCCTGAACACTCCGTCGTGCGCGAGTCAATCCCCTGTGTGGTCGTGAGCCGCTGGCGCTTTATCGGGTAGCTGTTCTTTCACACGGCAGCGCCGGTTTGTCGCTTCGTCCCACGCGTAAGTCACACCATTTATCTTAATCTTGTCGAAAACAAGTGTAACTTTTTTTCCATTTTTCCTATCGTTTACTGCGCTGCTCCAAAGACGTCGTTTTCTTCTTACTTCATATGAAAAGTCTTCGTCAATAAAGATCTTTGTTCCTTCCAGTCTGGTCCGGTAGCGCAGTATTTCTTTCTTTTCGTTATAATTTCCAAGCCGCACAATGACTGGTCTCGAGTTTCCCGTAGAAGCCTTTCCAATTCTGCGTACCCATTCTGCACTCGTCACTGCTACGTTCAGTTTCTGCGCGAAGATGCCCGCAATCACTTTCTGCTTCAATTAATCCTCGGTTTCATTTTGTACCTCAAGAATGCCCCGGATCACCAAGTTCTTACTGCGGCTACGATTTTCGATATCATCAAGCTTTTTTAATACGCCTCCAAAACTAGAGCTCAAATCTACAATTTCATGTTCAGCCTGCTCAATCCTCTTACATTCTTCTGAGGTCTTCGAGAGCCCCATTTCTAGGTCAACAAGCTTTTGCTTCAATTCAGTTATACCCGCTTTAATTTCATGCTGCCCGTCCAAAAGCATCTGCATCATACCTATTATGTTACTGTCAGGACCTGGATTTGCTTCAATATCCCCGCAACACATCAGCAACAGTGCCATTGTGTCCCAAAAGTCAGCAATAATTACACAAAGTGCCTGTGGGCTTGGCAGCACAAGTAGGCCACGACAGTCGTCTCTGATAGTAGGTACGAAACGCTTTTCACCAACCTGTGCGAACAACAGAAGAGGGTTGGCCATTGTCGTTGCCAAACCGGTGCCGCCAAGCCCACTGACGGTACGACGGAAATCCCGGCCCGCAGAAAACGCCCCCTCTGTTGATGTCCATTTTCCTGGCGTTGTCCAAGTGAAATCGTAAACCGCCGGCAAATCGGCGGGAAAATGCCTGTGGTGGTCAAATTTGCCGGTCTTGATGTAGGTATCCTGGTCTGGCGTTACTGCGAAGAATTCACCGCTGGCCTGCTCTGGCGAAGAACAAAGCAGCAGCAGCACCTGTGCGAACAACAGAAGAGGGTTGGTCATTGTCGTTGCCAAACCGGTGCCGCCAAGCCCACTGACGGTACGACGGATATCCCGGCCCGAAGAAAACGCCCCCTCTGTTGATGTCCATTTTCCTGGCGTTGTCCAAGTGAAATCGTCGACCGCCGGCAACTCGGCGGGAAAATGCCTGTGGTGGTCAAATTTGTCGGTCTTGATGTAGGTATCCTGGTCTGGCGTTACTGCGAAGAATTCACCGCTGGCCTGCTCTGGCGAAGAACAAAGCAGCAGCAGCACCTGTGCGAACAACAGAAGAGGGTTGGTCATTGTCGTTGCCAAACCGGTGCCGCCAAGCCCACTGACGGTACGACGGAAATCCCGGCCCGAAGAAAACGCCCCCTCTGTTGATGTCCATTTTCCTGGCGTTGTCCAAGTGAAATCGTCGACCGCCGGCAACTCGGCGGGAAAATGCCTGTGGTGGTCAAATTTGTCGGTCTTGATGTAGGTATCCTGGTCTGGCGTTACTGCGAAGAATTCACCGCTGGCCTGCTCTGGCGAAGAACAAAGCAGCAGCAGCACCTGTGCGAACAACAGAAGAGGGTTGGTCATTGTCGTTGCCAAACCGGTGCCGCCAAGCCCACTGACTGTACGACGGAAATCCCGGCCCGAAGAAAACGCCCCCTCTGTTGATGTCCATTTTCCTGGCGTTGTCCAAGTGAAATCGTCGACCGCCGGCAACTCGGCGGGAAAATGCCTGTGGTGGTCAAATTTGTCGATCTTGATGTAGGTATCCTGGTCTGGCGTTACTGCGAAGAATTCACCGCTGGCCTGCTCTGGCGAAGAACAAAGCAGCAGCAGCACCTGTGCGAACAACAGACGATGGTTGGTCATTGTCGTTGCCAAACCGGTGCCGCCAAGCCCGGACTAGGGTCGTCTATCTACGGCTTATTCCCTTCAAATTCAATTCTGCGCCGAAAGAAGATCATCAAAAATTGCAAACTATTTTCCTCCTTCATGGTATGCGCCTCGTCTCGAAACTGCCCCCATATGTAATCTTAATCAAACCAATGAATGTACTTCTGCTCTCGGGGGCTGATTTTTTTATGCGACCTCGTTCTAAGTCTTCTCCTAATTTAGTTACTTAGCCGTCACGCATCGAAACCCAACGTATGCTAAAGGAATTGACGTTTACTGCAAAGGAGCTTCATTTTAGCACCAGAAAAGCCACCCAAAAATGCCCATCTGACCGGCCGGCCTCAAGCTTATTGTTGCGAAGCTGTACAGGCCTACTTGCTTCAAACACGCAGTCGCAGGGCACCCCAGTGACGCCTGCAATTAGTGCAGACCACAGTCTTGGAATGCAGCTCAACTTCTCTTTAATGAGAGCGTCGTAAACTTGCTCCGGAATAAAGAGGCCCGGGCAGAGGAACAATACGGGCAAATTACCGACACCCCAACAAAGAGTGGCCTCACAAACGCCCTAAGAATAGCCCGAAAGAAGTACGCGTTTCACTGCCGAGAAGAATTCGAAGTAGCTTCCACACGGGCTGAAAAGGGAGGGCGAAGGCTCGCGACTAAAGGAAGACGTATCGAGCGCAGTTAGCGCTTAAGTCGTCGGGAGCGGCCGTTGCGCTAACGAGCAGCGTCAGACATTCCGCGTTGGTTAGCTCAGGCGCGCTGTGCTTAGGTGCACAGGATTCCAGTCCACCAGCGCCGTAACTGGTTTACAGGCCTGCCCGAGCTCCGAGCGTGGGTCGTAAAGAAAAGGGGGGATGGAAGGGGGGGGGGGATATGGGCTTGGCGTTAGTGCTTCCGGGTGTCCGCTTCCCGCCCGATCTCCCATAGGGCAGCAAATGCCGAAGACGAAGATTGTGTGGAGCCTGCGGTGCAATGAGCCAAATTAGGACAAATTGAGGTAGTGGGCGAACTGCTTACTTCACGAGGCGTCGAGAAGGGCGGGCAGCGTCAGACGCCAAGGATATTCGACTGACTGACTGACTGACTGACTGACTGACTGACTGACTGACTGACTGACCGACCGACCGACCGACCGACCGACCGACCGACCGACCGACCGACCGACCGACCGACCGACCGACCGACCGACCGACCGACCGACCGACCGACCGACCGACCGACCGACCGACCGACCGACCGACCGACCGACCGACCGACCGACCGACCGACCGACCGACCGACCGACCGACCGACCGACCGACCGACCGACCGACCGACCGACCGACCGACCGACCGACCGACCGACCGACCGACCGACCGACCGACCGACCGACCGACCGACCGACCGACCGACCGACCGACCGACCGACCGACCGACCGACCGACCGACCGACCGACCGACCGACCGACCGACCGACCGACCGACCGACCGACCGACCGACCGACCGACCGACCGACCGACCGACCGACCGACCGACCGACCGACCGACCGACCGACCGACCGACCGACCGACCGACCGACCGACCGACCGACCGACCGACCGACCGACCGACCGACCGACCGACCGACCGACCGACCGACCGACCGACCGACCGACCGACCGACCGACCGACCGACCGACCGACCGACCGACCGACCGACCGACCGACCGACCGAGTGAGTGAGTGAGTGAGTGAGTGAGTGAGTGAGTGAGTGAGTGAGTGAGTGAGTGAGTGAGTGAGTGTTACATTAGCCATTCCGTTGCAGTCGGTAAGGATAAATTGAGCGGAATTGTTTACGACAGGGATCCCAAATAGATGCAGCGGATTCTAGTTGAGAACTGATTGAGGTTTTGAAAATTCGGAATTGTGCTTTTCAAAAATTTAGTCCTAAGCATCCCAATATTCTTTTCGCATTATAGACTGTATGTGTATGTGATGTGGAGGTCCCTCCGTTCCTCGTATAAAAGCAAAAGGTTTGGTTTGGTTTGGTTTATGGGGCTATGAGGGGCGGACACCGTAGTGAAGGGCTCCGGAAATTTCGAGCACCTGCGGATCTTTAACGTGCACTGACATTGCACAGTACACGGGCCTCTAGAATTTCGCCTCCATCGAAATTCAGCCGCCGCGGCCGGGATCAAACCCGCGTCTTTCGGGTCAGCAGCCGAGCGCCGTAACCACTGAGCCACCGCGGCAGGGCAAAAGCCAAAGGAACTCGTACCATTGCTTAGACTTCCTATCAACAAAATTTGGGGGACACTTATGTTCACCTTAGCAGTATGACGCGATATTGCTAAAGGGCCCGTACTGTATGTTGGGGGTCCCCTGCAGCAACCTTTAGCAGACATCGACACAGATGTTGCCATTAACATACTGCGTCATCACACATAATTGTCCATATTAATTGGTGCCACTAATCAGTGACCTTAATTAACTAAGTGTTCCTGTAATGTGATTAGCCTACTATGTCGTGTGAAATGCTTGCACAGAGCCTCCATTTATCCCACTGTACGAACGTTCTTCAGTGCTGTAAAGGTAGCATGCCCGGATCCCGACCGAAAGGACGACGGTTCGATTCCTCTTGATCACCTTATTTCTTTTAAGTGAAACTGCTTTCTACGACACTACCCTCGCGACCAATCAGGATTTTCCACCACGGCGATGCCAGCGTGGTGGTTTGCACCGAACGGGACCTTTAACACTGTCGCGTTAAAACGGTTTAGAATAATAAACGCCTTCGTGAAAGGTGCTGAAACGCTGAGATGCTGAAGAAGAGTAGTCTTTTGTATTCTGCTTAAGACGGCTGTAAAAATATAAAAGGTACGCCACAAATCAGATTCCTCCCAGAGAGTACACAAGGAGCGGCCTTCATATGACGTCAGACCTTGTTTCCGCCGACACCGACTGTTATTAAGCTTCTGACAGCCATTTGAAACGAACTCTGTAGGTCTCTGGCAGGGTCTCTGGTAGGGTCTGCCGCGGCATGGCAAACGGTTCTTGCAAACATGCGTGCTTCATTTTGCAGATAGCGGAAAGCATCGCTGGCCCATACTTCCTGAGCAATGTTTCTTTTTCAAGCTTCCTTCACGGAAACTGCACCCTCACTGGCCCTCCATTCAGTTCCTGCTGTCAACCGATAGACGGCAATACATCCACAGCCTCATCTCCCGCCGATTTCGCCTTTCTCGACCACGCATGGCACAACACTGGAACGTCATCGACACGGACCCCACGGGACATAAAAGCGACGCACCGGCCAATCCTCTTCAGTGAGTCTGGAAGCGGCATGGCAAACGGTTCTTGCAAACATATGTGCTTCATTTTGCAGGTAGGCAACAAATACGCTTTAAAATGTTATAGGAGCGATAACTGTTTTTTATTGCTGCTGCCAGACCGTCAGCACTTTGTGTGTATTTTTTCTTGCATACTGCATTCCTTAAGAATTTTGTTGCAACTGTCCGGCGATGTCGAGACTAATTCAGGCCCAAAGCCAGAGGAAATGCTAACAGAACTGCTAGCCGGACACGCGCGAATCAGCGCAGAGCTTTCCGCGCTCCACTCTAGGATGGCTTCCTTTGAACAGCGTATTACGCACATAGGCGCTGGCTTACTGCAAACGACGCTCTTCAGCGGGTTCATGATCTTGAAATAACTGTTGAGAACCTCAAAGATGTTATTACCAAAGTTGCCGATGACCTCGAAAACCGATCCCGTAGGAATAACTTAATCATATACGGCTTGAAGGAACCATTAAATGAAACTTCTGAGGAGCTATTAGCTTCTGTATTGCAGTTGCTGTCTTCCAAACGTCGAATCCAATGTGAAGGTATTGAGCGCTGTCACGGGCTTGGCACGCAAAGAAATGAAAAGACGAGACCTGTAATTTTCGAAATGCTAGACTTTAGAACCAAGCTTTCCTTCCCTAAAAACGCCAGAAAACTAAAAGGATCTCATACGTACATTAGTGAATACTTTTCTGCGCGTGTACGGCAAATTCGAAAGGCTCTCTGGGGCAATTGGGTTGATATCCGCAAAGAAGCAGATAAGTATAGATTGCAGTACGATTCCCTGATACTCGACAGTGTTCGTTACACTTGGGATGATGTTTGCAAAATGCTTGTTAAGGCTCCACGTGCTGCAGTGTCTAGGAACACAGGGTGACTCGTTGATGAGCAGAAACTAACTCTTTTGAATATGGTTTAGGTTTGGTTTGGTTTATGGTGTTTAACGTCCCAAAGCGACTCAGGCTATGAGAGACGCCGTAGTGAAGGGCTCCGGAAATTCCGACCACATGGGGTTCTTTAACGTGCACTGACATCGCACAGTACACGGGCCTCTATAATTTCTCCTCCAAAGAAATTCAGCCGCCGCGGCCGGGATCGAACCCGCGTCTTTTGGGTCAGCAGCCGAGCACCATAACCACTGAGCCACCGCGGAGCGGCCTTACTGGTTTAGGTTTGGTTTATTGGGGTTTAACGCCCCAAAGCAACAAAGCCTATGAGGGACCCGTAGTGAAGGGCTCCGGAAATTTCGACCACCTGGGGTTCTTTAACGTGCACTGACATCGCACAGAACACGGGCCTCTAGAATTTCACCTTCATCGAATTCGGCCGCCGCGGCCGGGATTGAACCCGCGTCTTTCGGGTCCGCTTCCGAGCGCCGTAACCACTGAGCCACCGCGGCGGGGCTCGAAGCTTGCTTAATAAGGGTGAAGGTTTCAATTCGCTAGTAGAGTGCTATTGTCCGTTAATTATTTGCTTAGCAGAAACATGGTTGGATAACTCTATATCAGGTGTAGAATCTTTGCTTCCAAATTGCTCGGTTATCAGAAACGACAGGCAGTTTACTAAAGGAGAGGGCGTAGCTCTGTTCATTAGAAAAGACACTGAAATTTTTGTATTGCCAGAACTTTCGAATACTGAGTCTGTTTGGTGCCGAGTAAACATTTCTGGTTTCGTGACAGTTCTGTGTGCTCTATACCGTCCGCCCGGCTCTGAAAAAATGTTCTCGCACATTACAGAATACATAGCGGAACACAGGCTCCACAATTATAAAATGATCATTACAGGTGATTTCAATACTCCTTGTATCGATTAGACCTTGTTAATTTCAACAGGTCATGACAAGACTATTTGTGAATTCCTAATTAATATGGCTACATCATTTGATTTAACACAAGTGGCTTAATGTCCAACTCGAGTAAACTTTGTTCTTGACCTTGTTTTTGTTATGAACAGTTGCTACAGTACGGTTTTCAGTGTGACGTAATCGACAGGCTGTCAGATCACAAGGGTGTTTTCATGCAATTTAACGTGCTTTGTGAGTCCCATAAGTCGAAATTCAATATGGTTACAGATTTTACCCGTGCTAACGACCGTGCTATTGTTGAACTGCTAGAGTCGTCTTTCTTATATTTCGTGACAGGTAGTGAAACGTGCGGTGTTGATGCTTTGTTAGAGCAGTTTCATAATTTAGTACATAGCTGTGTGCTTCTGTTCGTCCCCACAAAATGTGTGAAACATAACGCGAAGCAGCCATGGCACAGAAGAGACATAATTCATTTCATGAGACGCATCAAGCGCATGCGCAAGCGCAGCCGGTCGCGAAACGAAAGCCGCGATTCACTACTTCTTTCACTCAAGTCTGAGCTAAAGACAAAAATTACAGAAGCCAAACACTTTTACTTCAACACAACACTGTCAACATTCATGAAAGAGAACCCATCGAAATTTTGGAAAACAATATTACCCTCTTCCCATGACACTGTATCCTTCATTATTAACCATCAGCCTTGAGCTGATCTTGTAACCATTTCTGAAACCTTCAATAGCTACTTCCACTCTGTCTTTCATCTTGATGATGGTACCAATCCTCCTTTCATGCATAGCTCGGAACACCAGTTACCCAACCTCGAAGTAAGTTACACTGGAGTTCACAATCTGTTAGTAAAAATTTACGCAACTAAAACTGTGGGACCAGACGCCATACCAAACTTGTTCTTAAAGAGGTACTCAGAATACAGTGCCCGTTAGATTACAGTTATTTTCAATAAATCAATGGACAAATCCTTCGTTCCCCAGGCTTCGAAATTGCCATTGTCGTCCCGGTGTTTAAATCTGACGAGAAACAACAAATCAGTAATTGCCGACCGATCTCCCTAATTTGCACTTGCTGCAAGCTTCTTGAACACATTACTCACAAGCACATTGTTCAGTACTTTTAATAATCTACTGTCACACTGTCAGCAAGGTTCTCGATCTGGTTTTTCAACTGTCACTCGGGTCATTGAATTTACTCACGACATAGCTTCCGCACTAAATAGCCGCAATCAAATCGATGCAATATTTATAGATTATTCCAAAGCATTTGACATGGTCTGCCATAATAAGCTTCTTCGTAAACTACATACCATATTTAACGGCAATAAGTTACTCGACTGGATAACCGAATACTTATACTTAAGATCCCAGTTCGTCACTTTCAACCAACCACAGTCATCGTCAGCCACTGTAACTTCAGGTTTGCCCCAAGGATCGGTGCTTTGGCCTGCATTATTTATAATTTTCATTAAGGATGTAGCTAATGTTATTAATGACAACGCAGTGAAATTACGCCTATATGCCACTGACTGCGTGCATTATCGCAACGTTGCTAACGCCCATGATCAACAGGAACTAAGCAAAGTGTTTTAATTGTTCTGTGATTGGAGTAACTCATGGCAAATTAAAATTAATTTCACTAAAGCAGTTGCAACGACCTTCGGTAACAAAAAGAATCCGCTGCATTTCTCTTAGAGTAATAGCGGTAACTGTATGACCCATGTCGGCGAGTTCAGATACTTGAGTGTTATTTTTTCACATAACTTAAAATGTAATGCTCATATTAATAACATTTCTGGAAAAGCACTTCGCAAACTTGGCTATTTCAAACAAACCTTTAAAAATACCACGAAGGAATGTAAATTAACTGCTTACAAATCACTAGTTTGACCGATCCTGGAGTACGCCTTAACTGTTTGGTCCCCTCATCACGAGCGCGACATTGAGCTTTTAGAATCAGTTAAAAAAAAGCAATACGATTAATCTTCGGCCGATACGATCGCAATTTTTCACCTTCTTCACATGTGCACACTTTATCTTTGCAAAAGTTAGAACATAGGCGCACACGTGAACGCATCATTATGCTGCACAAGATCGCGCACACGTCACCTGGAATTCAGGCAACCTTCTCATTTGTGTCCTCAAGCGCACGTGCCCACCCGACGCAACCACCCATTACACATTGTTCCTTTCAAACCACCTATAGAGTGTTTTATATTTTCTTTTTTTCCTCTAACTGTTGAAACTTGGAATCGATTGGACGGCTCACTTCGCTCATTGTCAATTAAGAGTTCGTTGTTCAGTTGCCTAACAGTTTGACCTGTTGATCGGTTTTTAATACTTCTATGTTACATATTGCTATGCTACCCATGTTATTTGTTTTTTACTAATGTATGTACCCACTCCTGCCATGTCTCTTCTCCGAGACAGCAGTATTTGTAAATAAATAAATAAAATTCCCGCCATAATGCAAAAAGATGAATTTCAGGTGGCGATCAAACATTTTTATTTTAATCATTGGACGGCCGCCTAAATTAAAGCTGAGTTGAATGAAGTTCACGGAGACTCTGCACCACCTTCGAAGACAATTTACTGTTGGATTAATGAATTTAAACGAGGTCAGAATATAACTCCAGATGAACCACGTCCTGGAAGTCTCGTGGAAACACGTCCTGAACACAAGAAAGAAAGGTTACCACGGCAGAAAAGCTCGTTATGCGCATCGGCTTCTTCTAAGGAGACCATATCGCGAAATTCCAATCTCTGCTGAGAGGTCATACGTATGTTTCACAAAGAGGCCAAGTACCCACGTGATCTAAGTACACGGTTTAACTGGTCGCGGTTAAAGCGTTCATGGCATACGGTGGCAGGTCGGCTTCCCCGTCTACAGATTCTTAGCAGTCGGGGAGTGCTCGTACTTCGCGTACAATATGGCTTCGTCACTGTATCACTTTGCAATGCCGGCGTCCTGACCCGCAGCTCACGAAGTCATCCCAGGCGAAATCATGTCCGGCAATTTGAGCATCAACAACGCGCTGTTGGAAAATCGCATGTGCCTAATGACGCGGACGTTCGCCAGCGTCTTCTGTCGTTTCTTGGCCCATAAACTATGCTTTACAGAAGCAATCTCAGATGCACTGTGCCGTCAGTCCCCTCCACACGGCCTCAATCATTTCCACAGCGGCGAACAAAGATATCTAAACTAGAACGTCGCCACGTAACCTGGTGTGTCAGTTTCTATCAGCCTGCGCTGTATATAGCGCCGATGCCAGAACATCTTGAGCGCGTGAATGACACCCACGCTCGGCTGCTCAATCCTGCACATTTTCCCTGCACGACCTTTATCCTGCACAACATTTTAGTTCTGTTATTGTCTTCAGTAAAGTCCAAAACATCTACAAAATTACCAGCACGCGCAAAAGTAGTTAAGCAGTTAAAAATATTATAACATGTGGATCCCATGGCGTCCTTGATTTGTGTCGTGCACTGTCTTCCTCGTCGCGGGAAGCGTAGAGCTCATGTCAATAAGATGGCCTTTTTGAAGCAGTGTATCCTTTGATCTGAGTTACATTCCCGAGAATAAGGCTTCAAAAATATACCGCTTGTTCGTTCTTATATGAGGACACCAGGGCCAAAAAAAGGTTCAAGAAGGCCTCTGGTTCACTCCTCTAATAAATTTGAGACGGGGATTGAATTTATTTGCGCGAGTCTGCGCTTCAAGTAAATATCCCGGCAGCACAGCTTGAAAATTGACTGATACTAGGAACGACTGTGATGCCATGTTAAGCGAATTTAGCATGATAGCTTTATTATACCTTTTATGTCAACGAAAAAAAGGCCTTCTACCTGAACAACAAACTCCGACCTGCTAGAGATTTCGCGTTGTGGTAGAGATTTGTTGCAGAATCATGAAATACGTCATCTACACACATTGTTGCCAAACCGAAACCGAAACAAGACCGTCCCAAGTCGGAAGACAAGACAAGCCAAGCAAGCTGGGAAAGAGAAACCAAGGGGCGCCCCTTGGGACGGCAGTCGTGTCATGTAGCCTGAAATAAACGGATGTCGTTTGTACTCGCTGAACGAAGTTGTCTAATTTTTAACGAACGCGACATAATATAAGCTGGTGCCGAAACCCTGCATATTCCCCGAGACCTAACGAAGACAACTACCTGGATGCGACGGCGACGAATAACGAAGAAAAAGCCAATTTCTACTCCAAGGACGCCGCCCAGTGCTACCGAGTGCAGCGACATGGACAGACACAAAGCGAAGTGATCAGCTGTCCAATCACAGGTGACTCGACTCGTTGCTGATATTGACTCCTGCATGAAAAGCCGCACGGGCAACGAAAAGGAACTCAGTGTCTTTTTGGCAAGAATTAGCTCTCTGCAGCCCCGTCTCAACGAAGCTAACGCCGCTGTCGAGACGCTATTGCCAGCGGAAGAAGCGGAGCAGGACTATATTAAGGCGAAAGCCTTTAATGTCTCATCGTTGTAAGCAGCAGTTGTCGACAGAAATGTCACGCTTTTCAGTTGGTCGAAACGGTCGTGACGTCACAGTGCTCCAATTTCAAACGGGGCCAATTGTACTTTGGCTAGTAACCATGCAACCAACTGAAGGGATCATATAGTGATGCTCCAAGTAAGTGGGACTAACCTTAGTTAAGTGCTTAATTACCCAATTAGCCTAATTAACTTTACTAGTAAGGCCATATAAATAAATGAAAACGAGTAGGAAATTGGTCGAGCTCGAGAATCGAACCCCGGTCTTCGGAGTGCGAGACAAGCATGCTATCCACTCCGCCATGCCAGCTCGATGGTTTGGAATGAACAAAGGCGCGTCTAGTGAATACGGTGTCTTCGCTCATTGCCATCCTCCTCCCTTCCCTTCCGGCGAGCTTTAGGTGCCCACCAAGATATGAGAAACAGATACATTTCCTTTCCTCAAAAACCAATTTACCGACGAGCGAGGCGTAGAACCGAATGGGCGATGGCGTTCTAAGGACTCCCTGGCAGCGTTGCAATACGCTGTCGCGTTCCACTCTTAGAGGCGAAGCTTAACATCTTAACCACACATCAGTGACCGCACTTTAGGTCAAAAAAGTGCACCCCCTCCCCCGCCCCCCTTAATTTTGACGGGTGTCCGCCGAGATATGTGAGACAGTTACTGCGTAATTTCCTTTGCTCAAATAGAATTTTAATTTTCTTCATTACGATCGAGTCATCTTTGTCTTTCTTCTTTCACTCCCACTTCCTCCCTTCCTCCCTTCCTCTACGGTGCGGCTCAGGTGTCCACCGAGATGACAGAGAATTACTGCGCCATTTCCTTTCCTCAAAAACCGTTGCGTTCAAACGGCAAGGCATCGCGCCGAACGGGTGGTGGCCTTCCGTGGACGCCCTGGCAGCGCTAGACACGCTGTCACGTTCCACTCCTAAAGGCGAAGCTTAAGCGTCATTAATTAGCAGTTAATTAGTATTCAGGCATTAATCAGTAATTAACCATTAATTAGTGATTTGTCATCACTTAGTAATTAGTACTCAATTACATGTGACGCCACCAGTGCCACAGAAACAGTCAAAGTGGTGCGGAAAACGCTTTCGCCTCTACGCACTTTAGACAGTCAAAGTGCCCCCTGAATTTTTGAAACCATCGAGTATGACGACAAGATCGTTCATACATTGCGAAGCTCCAAGCGGAAATTCAAGAAATCCAAGGAAAGAGGCAGCCGAAAGAAGAGCCATCACCAAGCAACGACGCAGGCGCGGTAACCACGACCTGCCAGGTGAAGCTTCCAAAATTAGAGATCGTAAAATTTGACGGCAAAGATGTGTCCTGGCAAGAATTTTGGGAACAGTACGAGCAAATGATTCACAAGAACGTTCGGCTAACGACCTTGGACAAGTTTGGATACTTAAAACCGGTTGTGACTGGCGAAGCAGCAAGAACGATCAAGGGCCTTCCCCCCACATCGCAGTGCTATGGCGACGCGATCTTGCTGCTGAAAAAACGCTTCGGCAGTGAGGACGCCATCGTACAAGCGCACATGCGAAAGTTCTTGTACCTTGAGCCTGTACGAAATGCCGAAGACATACGGTCCCTCGAACGGTTGTACGATGCCCTCGTCTGTCGCCTACGCGGGCTGGAGGCGCTCGGCCAGAAACAGGAGACCTACGGCACGCTCCTCTACACCGTCGTACAGCGCGCCCTGCCGAAAGAAATATTGCTCGAGTTTCACCGAGCCGTGGCGAGGGAGGAACCCTCCAAAACGTCAACACAGAACACGGAACGAACTGGATTTGCGCTGCGGAGCTACGACGCACCGGGGCAGCCAACAGAAACAGCTACAAAAGGTACTCCGTCTTTATTCTCGAAGTTACTTGACTTTTTGAGGACTGAAGTGCAAAGCCGCGAGAACCTGGTTGCTCAGCAAAGTACTGGCAAGAAGCACCAGGTGTCAATGCTGAAGACGTTAAACCCAACTGGGAGTTACAAGAAGAGCATCGGAACGAAATTTAAATCATCAGCTGCTGCACTGCAGCAGTCAGCAAGAACAGATCACTGTTTTCTTTGCAAGGAGAATAAGCACGAAACCGCTGCCTGCCGTGCTGGCATTTCGTTAGAAGAAAAGAAGAAGATGCTACGTTTGGGAAGACGCTGCTTCCGCTTCATGAAACCAAATCACCGTTCTAACGAGTGCAGAAGCAGCATTAAATGCGGTAACTGTGCAGGGCGGCATGCGACCACAATGTGCGACCCAGAATTTACTCGTCCGAAAGTGAAAGCAAATGCAACCGATGTGACAACAGTCCCAGTGAATTTGCAATCTACAGCGAAAGAAACTCGCAAACGAGAAGTACTGCTACAAACGGCAACGGCGTTGTGTGCCGGGGAAACGAAAGCGGTATACTTACGTGCTCTCTTTGACGGCGGAAGCCAACGTTCATTCATTACGAAGCGAGGCTCAGAAAAACTCGGGTGTCGAGTTCTTGGAACAGAAACTTCGAAAGTTGGCGTGTTCGGTTGAGACCAATCAGAACGAGACTTTAATAGAGTGCTGGTGTCGCTAACCGCACAGAACAGGGAGATTCAACAGATCGATGTTCTTGAGACGGACATCATATGCGAACAAAGAATTCCGGTTCTTGAACACAGGATCAAGAAACTGCTTGGACCTTTGGCTGCGGCAGACAGGACCTGCGATAACGAAAGAGGTGACATCGAACTCCTTATCGGAGCAGAGCATTACTGGGAATTTGTAACTGGAAGAAGCAAGCAGCTAGACGGAAAACTCCGAGCAGTCGAGACTGCCTTTTGGTGGTGCATTCAAGGACCTGTAGGAATAAACATAATTGACTCACAGAGCATGCAAACCATTGCCCTTCGCATATGATTGGCCGAGAGTGAGACCATGAACTGCTTAGAACGTTTCTGGACCCTTGAGCCTATCGGAGTCATGGATAACGACGACTGTGCTGGAGAACAGCTGCTCGATTCTTTCGAAGACAATATCAGGCGTAGTGGATCTCGATACGAGGTAGCCCTTCAATGGAAGCAAAACATAGATCTAAGTGACAACAAGGAGACTGCGAAAAAACTCCTGTGCCAACTGACAAACCGCCTTCGAAGAAATCCTGATTTACTGGAAGCCTACGACGCTGTCATCAGACAGTATTGCATGGAAGACATAGCTGAGCCAGCAGTAGAAAAAGAAGAACAGGGAAAACTGATCTACTACATGCCTCATCAGCCGGTGTTCCGAGAAACGAGCAATACAACAAGACTGCGAGTGGTTTTCGATGCTTCTTCGCGTGGACAGAAGTTAAAAGTCATTGAATCAAAACCTAGAGAGTGGTCCGAATTTGACAGCCGACCTTGTCGCACTGCTACTGAATTTTAGGAGCAACAGAATAGCCTTGGTGGCAGATATCGAAAAGGCATTCTTACAAACAGAGGTAATAGAGAACGACAGAGATGCATTGCGCTTTCTGTGGTACCACACGAAGCCAGGTACGAGTGGACCAGCAGGCGAGGTGCAGACTTTGCGAATGAAGCGAGTTCCTTTCGGAACCACAGCGAGTCCTTTCTTGTTGACAGCAACTCTACAGCATCACTTGAAGAATATGGAAGAAGAGTATCCGGACACAGCATCACTGCTGGCGCAATCCTTGTGTGTGGATGACCTCTTAACGGGAGCAGAAAACGAGGAGGGAGCCCTGAAGATCTATGAAGAAGCTAGGACCATCTTCAGCGCGGCCTCTATGACACTCCACAAGTGGGCGTCCAACAACCAGGCATTGAATGAACGGTTTGCGACGGATGATTGTTAAGCAAGACACTTAGGATACCTCCCAGGGGTCCTTAAGGTGTTAGGACTGACGTGGAATCCCAGCACAGATAATCTCACCTTCACCCCACAGTCTGTAGAGCTACCTGAGCCAGGAACAGGTACTTAAAGGTCTGTTCTGAAGACTACAGCAAGACTGTATGACCCACTTGGATGGCTAGCTCCATTCACAGTCCGGGCAAAGGCTTTATTCCCAGAGCAGTGGAAAAGAAACGTGGAATGGGATGACATCCTACCAGAGGATCTGGACGCAAAATGGATGTGGTGGTGCAAAGAACTTACCGAACTGAAAAGAGTTCAAGTGCAACGCTGCTACAAAGCAGGCACTGTCGAACCTACCATGAAAACAGTCCTGCACATATTTGCTGACGCCAGCCCAGTGGCATACGGGGCAGTGGCCTACATCTGCGTAACAGATGCGGATGGCATCGCAACTTCGAGCATCCTCATTAGCAAGTCGAGGGTCGTCTCGATCAAGAAACTGACTCTTCCGAGACTCAAATTGATGGCGTGTCTCTTAGCGGCCAGACTGAGTCGATACATCCAGAAAAGCCTGAAGGAACAACCACAAGTCACACATTTCTGGACCGACTCTGCAATTGCATTGCATTGGGTCACGGGAGAGCCCTCGCAATGGAAACAGTTTGTGAGGAATCGCGTAACAGAAATTCAGCGTCTTACAGACACCTCAGCATGGAGACATTGTCCCGGATCCGAGAATCCGCCAAATCTCATGACCAGGGGAGTTACAGCTGATCAGCTTGTTGAGACTTCCACCTGGTGGGAAGGAACGCCCTGGATGAAGGCGACTGAAAACAATTGGCCACGCTTCTCTACACAAAGCAACATTCCGACAGTGGACGAAGAAAAGCGAATTGTGGAAGTCCTTCATACAACACGCTCCACTGAAGTTCCAAAGCTGTTAGAGCCAGATCGATACAGCAGGGCAACAAAACTCTTCTGAGTGACAGCTTGGATATTACGATATGTCAACAAGCTGCGACATCTGAGCACTAACAAAGGAACACTGACGGCAGTTGAACTGGATGATGCTGAGAAATACTGGATACGACAGGCTCAGCGAGAAGACCTGGAGAGGCAAATTGAGTGTGCGAAAAAGGGAGATCGATTTCCAGCAGACTGGCCCTTGAGGGACACTCCAGTGTTTGTTGACAACGACGGTATTCTCCGTATAAGCGGCAGACTTCAACAGAGTGGCAAGCCGTACAACGAACGCCATCCAATTGTACTGTCGAGGCGACATCACCTAGCCAAATTGCTCGTGCGTCAAGCTCGTCACCAAGTACTACAGTGGGGAGCACGGGTACTTTGGTACAGTTGAGAGAGAAGTACCATGTTGTACGAGCCCGCCAGCTAGTAAAAAGAATCATTAAAGGGTGCATAACCTGTCAACGCTACAATGCACGTCCAGCAGCGGAAGTGGCTGCACCGCTTCCACATGATCAAGTGACCCAGGCTCAACCCTTTGAGGTCACAGGGGTGGACTTTGCAGGGCCATTTCTAGTAAAAGGAGAAAACTCGCTGTACAAGTCATATATCACGCTGTTCACCTGTGCCGTGACACGGGCAGTTCACTTAGAGCTTGCGAGGGACATGATAGCGGTGTCGTTCTTGATGACCTTCAGACGTTTCATCTCAAGAAGAGGTGTACCCAGAGTCATCTACAGTGACAACGCGCTTTCCTTCAAGAAAGCCAACCGAGATCTTTCATACCTCTGCAACTCTATTCGGAAACCGGAGGTTCTTGACTATTTTGCAAAGACACGAATCGAATGGAAGTTCATAGTAGAGCGCGCCCCATGGTGGGGTGGCTTTTATGAGCGACTCGTCGGATCAACCAAACTTGCGCTCAAGAAAGTTATCGCTGCCAAGTTTCTGTCCTTCGACGAGCTAGCAACAACCTTGGCCGAAATTGAAGCTGTCTTGAACTCAAGACCACTAACTCACGTATACGACGGACCGGAAGAACCAGAACCGCTTTGCCCTTCCTTCTTCTTGACTGGAAGACGCCTCACGTCGCTGCCTAGCGTGGGAAAAAACGAAGATGACCAAATCACCACATCCCTTCAGAGACTGTGGACCCGACGCCAGCAGACCACAGAAGCTTTCTGGCGTAGGTGGACCAGAGAGTATCTTGAGGAACTGCGAAATGTGCAGAGTCAGAACGAACGTCAAGGAAAAGCGATCAAGGAAGGCGACTTGATTCTTCTTCGTGACAGTCTTCAACCACGGCAGCAGTGGAAGACCGCAAGGATCGTTAAATTGTTTCCGGGAAGAGACGGGAAGGTGCGATCGTGCCTTCTGAGACTACCTGGAGGATCAACGCTCAAGAGACCAATCCAACTCGTGTATCCTCTAGAGTTAACGTAAAAGGAAAAAATGAGAAGTCATTTTCGGTGGGGAATGTGTCGCGAAACCGAAACCGAAACAAGACCGTCCCAAGTCGGAAGGCAAGACAAGCCAAGCAAGCTGAAAAAGAGAAACCAAGGAGCGCCCCTTGGGACGGAAGTCGTGTCATGTAACCTGAAATAAATGGATGTCGTTTCTACTTGGTAACGAAGTTGTCCATTTTTAACGAACGCGACACACATATCATCAGCTTCCTCGAATCAAATCACATTTTTCTTTCTTGACAGCGCGGTTTTCGAAAGAGTCTCATGTGACATGCAGCTGGCCACTGTCCTCATGATCTGCATGCTAATTTTAACTCTTAACTAGAGACCGACGCCACTGTTTTCGACTGCGAAGGAGTGCAACAAGCTTCCATATAAAGCTCCGCCGCGTGATGCCGCTAACAGTCACAATTCCAGTGCCCTACCAGTAATATCCGGCGTCTCTCCAGAGTCCGTACAAGGTCCGCTTCTGAACTTAATTCATTTTAAGGACCTTTAGATCAATGCTTTGATGCTGTACTATTCGCAAGTTTGACGATGACTGCGTTGTTTATCGCGCAATTACTAATTTCTCAGAAACATATCTCTTGAAGACGACCTTAACCGCATTCTTGAGGAGGCTCACGTTTAGGACGTCACTTGGTTTTCGTCACGTGATAACAGTGCTGACGTTGAGTGACTGGCGCACGCGTATCACCGCAGCCACTTTTGAGATTTTTTTTATTATTAGGCGCGGAGGGTGCGTACTCCACCGCTGGGCACCGCCGTTTGGCCGGGATGCTATTTTTCCAGTATTTTTCAGTTTGTTCCTTCCAGCCTCTCGCTTTCTATGTTTTCATTTTATCGTGGCAGCGCGCGCGCGCTCTCCGCCGTTGAGCCACGGTCTGACATCTTTTTCCTTGCCTTTTGTTCCTTTCTGCCTCCCTCTTTTTCAGCGTTTTTGTATTGGATTTCGACTATTTTGTTTCACTCGGAGGCGCGGTCTTTTGCGCTCTTCTCTGAGTGGGCAGCTGTGGGTCAGGCAACTAGGCCCCTTCGCGTCGAAATTAGTTTCTTCGATAAATTTAATACATTTCCTTCAGCTCCTAACGAGAAGGCCGTTTTCTCATTATGCAACCCGCACTGGGCTGCCTTGCTCGCTGGTAAGCGAGTATGTGAAGCTCTCGCCGCTGCAGTTTGTCCATTTTATTTATTTTGCCAGCACGAGAAGCTGTGCCACCAAAGCATGATGCCTACCCGAAATTCAGCGTCTCTCCCTCCTTTCTTTGCGCCACGTTACTCGAATATTCGGCACCCTCCCTGCCCTGCTTTCTATATTCCGTGTTTGTTTTTTCTACGATGCTTTACCATGTGTAAATATGAACCACTTCGGCTTCCTTGATCTTCTTCGTGTATGTAATACGCCGGCCGCGCGGAGCGCAGTGAGAGGTTCGAGAGCAAGCAAGCAGCTCGTGCAGCTCGCGGAGATGCCGCGCCTACGTAGAGCGAGCTCTCGAGCACCCCCCGCCCCATTCTCTGCTAAATGCAAAAAAAAACTGAATAAATACCTATGAAAAATAACTAGCATGCAGCCGCCGCTGTGGCTACACAGCCAACCCACCCCACCCTGCCGCCGGAAAGAATAAAAAGAGAATAAATAAAAAACTAAGGCGCGAAAAGACGGAGAGGACTCTGCGTGGCATGACGTAGGTGCTACGTCACCGGTACTGTCACGCGACCAGAATTAAGCGACGTCCGAAAAACGAGACTTATTCTGGAAAGGCGTGATGACTGATTAATGGAACTTAACCTTCATGAATCTAAACGTTTGTCCTTCGCCCGCTGCTGTAATCCGCTTGGCCACCTATATAAGTATTTAGGTATTACCTTCAGTAACGAGTTGTCCTCAGCTGCGCACGTTACTGACATCATTTTGTCTGCTAACGGAGCGCTTGGATATTTACGACAACTTCGCCATGCCCACGAACATATAAAGTTATTAGCATACAAGTCTCGTGTAAGTGGTGGTGGTGGTGTGACACGTTTATTGGAACATCCGTTCTATTAGGCGTTCAATAGGCCCTGGGCGATGATGGCGCGTTGCAGTTTCGGATCCAGCGAGGCGAGCCAGACGGGCCACGGTGGGGGAAAGGATAGGCGCAGGACTAGAAGGCTGCGTGGCACTGTGTAAGGCAGTGTTCTATGTCTGCATATGTGTGTGGACAGTTTAGGCACTGAGGTGTGGAAGTGTACCGGTACAGGTAAGGTTTGGCTGGTGCATGCAGGAGATTAAACTATATTCGGCGAAGAATACGAGCTTCACAGATCGATAAGGATGGGTGTGGCGGTGTTAAATCAGCTAAGTCCAATTTTTGCTGCGTGTAGTATTCGTCGACAGCGTGTTTGTAAGCCCTGACCCCCTGCTCCGTAGGTGGGCTCGTCCATGGGATCCCCGGAGCCCGGTGTATAGTATCGCAGGCAAGCTGGTGAGCCAGCTCATTGCAGGGGATGCCCATGTGACCAGGGATCCACCAAAGGGTCACCGGTCGTGGGCTCAATGATATGAGGGCGGCATCTAAGGCCGATTGGGTGGGGAAGGGGAGGGCTGTTTCGTGGAAGGCACGCAAAGCTGCATGCGAGTCTGTATAGACAACGTATGCGGGGGCCGGGGCTATGGTGACAAAGTGTGTGATGGCATCGGCGATCCCGTGTATTTCTAGGGCGAGAGTGGAGAGTGGGGAGGTGTATGGACCGGTTGTGTGAGTGCTGGTTGTAGAGAGGCAAGGGTAGAGGAAGAAGGCTGCTGTGGGGCCCGCGGTTTCCGTGAGACAGGCGTCTGTGTAGGCCACCGCTGCAGCGTCCAAGGGTGGCTTGTGGTTGTATGAGTATGCTTGGAGGCGGCCTGCGTGTGTGTGGGTGGACATGTTGCGTGGAATGGGTGCGAGGCGGAGGTTAGGGGGGTAGATCGGAGACAGCGGTAGGTCTGGGAAAGTGATGGGTGCGTAGGGAGTCTGGGACAGTATAAGTCTCGTGTAAGTCCTAAGTTAGAACAAGCATCACAAATTTTGAACCCGCTTCACCCTAACCTTATCAATGCACTTGAATCACTTAAAAACAGAGCGGGGAGATTCATTCACTCTTCATACTCGTACGACTTCAGCGTGTCATCTTTGAAAGCAAAATCCTGTTTAGAGACCCCTGTCTTCGTCGCCGTATTACCAGTGTTTGCTTATTTCATAAATGTTCCATAGTTCACTGGTCTGCACTCTACATTGTCCCGCCAGCCTGGATATCACACCACATGAGACATCCGTTTCAAGTTTCACGGCCACCACGGCTGGGCACTATACTTCGATACTGATACCAGATACCTTCAAAAATAATATTTCCGATACCGATGCAAAATACTGAACCAGAATTGATTTCGGATACAGACTCGATACACTACGGTCAGTACTGTAGTTTCACTGACGCATCCAGAGAACTACGGCTTGTTGTAGCTTGCTCTTCCAAATGAAAGAAATGCGCCATCTGATGCGTTTGACCATGCCGGCGATAATGACCCTATGGGCCGCGTGTGTAAAAGTGCATGGCCTTTGTAGTGGTTGCGGTGCAAACAACAAATTTTCTGTAAGCTTCTCAGCATGAAGGCGAAAGTCTTCTATTTATGTTGGCAACCACAGCAACTTTAAAGAGGAGTGAAGGGGTGTTAACTCTGCCAGAAGGTGAGCCTGTCTTGACGTCTATTCTGTCATCGGATGTACAGAAACGCATATATACGTCGTCTATCTGCCAAACAACGACTGTAGGAAGAAAGAGAACCGACTGGGCCAAATGCACTGGCATCGCCTCTTTCTTTCTTCCCGTTTATTGCGTAAGCAATATTACGACAGGTTTCAGCCCGTCGCGTCGGGGCGGCCGCGAGGCACGTTTGATTTTGAAGGGCGGCGCGAGGCGCGGCGCACTACGGCTGTAGCCGCGCCGCTGCCGAGTAGAGGCGCTGCCCTCGCCGCGCACTCGCCAGCGGCGGAGTGTGGAGAGGAGGCTGGAGAACAGGGAGGGGGGTATAAAATGCGTTCGCTGGCTTGCTCGAGCCAGTAGCAGGCCCGTGCAATTTCCTTTTCATCCTTCTCTCAGTCACAACAACAACAACAACGGCTCCGTCGTTATGCCGCAGACAGAAAGGGAGGTTACGTCGGCTTGACGAAGCCAGGAAAAGACAGCGGGCTTCGGAGACAGATGAAGAACGCGAACAGTGCCTTGCTTAGCGGCGCGCTCAAGACACTGCTAGACGGGCGCACCGCGCCTCTATCGAAACCAAATCGTCTACAACCGGTAATGATCCCGGATGGAACGCTATGGATGCTTATGCAACCTACCAGGTTTAACCAAAGCTAAACACCAGCAAATTTTTTTTTCAGTGTAGTACCGCCTGAACGAGTGCTGGTGGCACAAAGTCTGACTCACAGCAGCCTCAAAGGTGGCAGCAACTTCTTTTTTTGACTACCGGGCATCGCTAAATGCCACGACACACCAGAAGTGTATTTTCCATTCTGATACTTTAATGCTTTCATTTTCGGCAAGCAATGTCTAATCGCAATGCACAAAAAACACTGAAAGATAATACCGAAGATACAGGTATCTTAGATACTGTCCATGCCTGCCAATAACATGCCTACACTGTCACCTTTGCCGCTTCGTTTTTTCCTCGTGCTGCTGCAGACTGGAACAGCCTATTCAATGACATCGCTCCCATCTCATATACCAATCTTGATTTCTTTCTGACAAATTATATAAGCTGTTGTGTGTTACAAGCGGTGTTTTAAGTTTTCTTACAAGTTACAATATTCCCGCTGGAATGCTTGCTGGAGTAAAGCGTCCTGAGAGCAATGTCGGAGCAGTGTCGACCTTGCGAGCCATTACCGGGGGTTCATTGAATGCATTTCAACAGTAATTACGGCAGTTGTACTTTAGTGATATCATTGAAATTCATGCAGAGCGAGCTCACAGCACGTCTTAGATAAGTTTATAGCTGCAAATAATAATAATAATAAGTAAAATAATAAGTATGTTTTATACAAGGAACTAAAACACAGTAATAATGCATGAAAAAGGGGGGGGGGTAATAAATAGCTCATGCGCAAAATAAATGTGAAGGGCTTTATTTACTTTCTTGAAGTACTCAAAACACAAATTATTCAGTTTTTTCAAAGAGAGTAAATTAGGATCTAGTTAATAGAAACTATACTGGCAGCTTTTCTATCGTGATGAGGACACACAGCTAAGATCTGAAATAGGATAAATATCGTTATGGGAAAGGAAGGCAAATCTGAACCAATAAAAAAGATCGCTTAGCTCGCCGTTCATTAGAAGGACGAGGCATCCTTAATACTACCATTTTGTTCACATGATTCAAGATTGGTCATTCACTATAAGCCTGATAAATTGTCGTTCCCGCCAAGGCACAACAAAGTGTTCTTACAGCCAAGTACTACTGTAGATCATTGTTCGATCTTCTAAGGGTTTCAATGCTCTACTAGTTGAAATGCACATGGTATAAAAACCAATCTGCAAACTTTTTAACAGGTGCAGTTCCTAAGTTGTATTTACGCTTATAATCATTGCGTCTCAGCGCGGAGCTTTACATGTAGGGTGAAAATTTTGAAAGCTAGAACACTGGAAAAGAAAATTTACACATTTGATATTGGAAATTTAAGTTCTATAGTTGCTTTTCTTATATTCACGAAAAACCTGAAGGAAACTATTCTAAAGCACTTGCCATCGTTCTGATCTAAGACTGAGCTCTTACAGCAGGCTCAAGAAAAGCAGAAAATCGGGCTAGTTAGTACTCGTTCATGGTAGCACGTGCAGCGAACACACAGCTGGCAGAAAAACTGCACAAGACATAATTCTTGTCGTGTAGATTCCCTGCCCGTTGATGTTTACATACCTTTAAAAGGAGGCACCACTTAGTTTTAAAAAATACAAGCAAGTCCATGAAGCGCGCCTTTTTGACAAAAAAAGAAGAAATTTTAAATATCTTGTTAAATTTTTTAACAGAAATTTCCATCAAGTGGTATTTCTTAATTTTACGTGGGTTTTCGGTACCATAAACTGCAGGTTATTAACATTACAAAAATGAAAGTATGGTTTATGGGGTTTAACGTCCCAAAGCGACTAAGGCTATGAAAGACGCCGTAGTGGAGGGCTCCGGAAATTTCGACCACCTGGGGTTCTTTAACGTGCACTGACATCGCAGAGTACACGGGCCTCGAATTTCTCCTCCAAAGAAATTCAGCCGCCGCGGCCGGGATCGAACCCGCGTCTTTCGGGCCAGCAGCCGAGCACCATAGCCACTGAGCCACCGCGGCTGCAAAAATGAAGAAGTCATAAATTTTTTTTTACCGATAAAGAGTAGAGGCGCCAGTTTACGCGCATGAATTCACATCAAATGGAAATAGTCTCAACTGTACACCAAGGGACCATTCTTGGCCTCGTTCTTTTTAACCTTTAT
The DNA here is from genome assembly GCF_055824585.1 of Amblyomma mixtum. NCBI lineage: Eukaryota > Metazoa > Arthropoda > Arachnida > Ixodida > Ixodidae > Amblyomma > Amblyomma mixtum. The sequence goes on along the minus strand of NC_143014.1, from coordinate 275,582,557 downwards.
TTGATTAATTTTGTACTTAGGGTATTTCTACTTATAAACAAGCAAAATGAACATCATATGATCGTGATAGAGCAAATGCAAGCCATCCTCTTCCGCCTCCGAATAAGGTACTAAGGCGAATCAACTGCTATTTAGTTGAGCGCTTGGCAAACGGAAACCATTTCACATACAATGCTAATAAATAAAAGCCGTCATTTTCCGTAATAAACATGCACGAGCAGCTGGCTTTTTAGTCTGCGCCATTATTCCCAAATCAGAGTGCTGGACCTAAATTGGTACAACTTTCCATCTTCTCTGCAGTCATTGTTGAATCCTGTGTTAGAAGTGGTCATTTAATATGGGGACACTACTCAGCCAAACCTGATATAATTTGGTCGTCCCCGCTCACGCACGCTTGTACGGGCGCTGTAAACTGGTTCTTCGTTCCTCGAATATATACTTCCTACATTTATGATCGATGTGCTGGGTATACGCTTCTAGACTCGCGTACGCCCAACAACAGCGCTCACTACGAATCTCGTCGTAGGAAGTAAACTTTCTGTCCACTGTATCTAGTACTGATGGTTCACGTTCTATGTAGCCTCTGCGCTATGTTCTCGGTTAGTGGCAGCTTTCTCTCCGCTTCTTGCGACACTGCGGTGTGACAGGTGAAAAAAGTGGCGATATTGCGCCAGCTAGAATATGAGGACAGGCTTTCGTGTGACGCATAATCTTTGCTCATAGTGCATCTTGCAGAGATCTCTAAGAGGTGGGTTCACAATAATAAAAGCAGCAAAAGCAACAAGCGTTCTGGGTTTCGTGGGGAAGAAGAAGCGCGCTGCGCTCACCGAGGCGTTTCAGTCGCATTCATTGCAAGAGCACCGAAAGAAAAGAAAAATCGGATTTACAGCTTGTTGACGAACCTAACTGGCTTAATAGCATACAGTAACTCCGTCACAACATATTGACTGAACGTTCTTTGAAATGATCGAAGCACAATGTCCCAAATTCAAATGTCCAATAAGGTCTGAGATTATAAGCAACTTTTTCTGCCTCCTTATCAGAGGCAACGAAAAAGTTCAGAATCTGAAGTCGGGATCTGCGATTACTAAAGCTATATAGTACGTGAGGAAGTGGCTCCAATTGCTTTCTGGCTCTTGCACTTGAATAAATGAGGGAACTTAGCTCCTGAAGCGCTTTAGCTACTGAGCCTGCCAGTCTCTAGCGTGAGTGTGGAGTGGGCTTTTTCGAGGATAAGACTAATCACTAAAACCAAATGACGTGACTTACCGGAGCAACCTTAAAAGAATGCATGTGCGTTTCCTCCAATCAGTGTTTCAAAAATGAACGCGACTTGTTAACTGCGTAGATTGCCTGTTGCTTTTGCGCATTTGTTTTGCAGTGTAGCTGTTGGTAGCGCAGCGTAGCAGCCGTGACGTGACGCTAACACGTCACGGCTGGACACGTGACCAGCTGTGAGCCTCATGGCACTGGTCTTCACGTGACCAACGCCATTAAGTCACCTGAGCAATCGCCCCAGGTAACCGCACCAGACACGTGACCCTACGCCATGACGTCAACGCGAATGGAGCCGTCCGGTGCAGAGCGCTTCCAGCCGCCCTTGGGACAACCATGCCGTAATGTCACCACAAGCATTTCTGGAAAAGAAGACGAGGAGCAATCGCAAATCCACTAATCACAGTATTACAAATCGCAAAACGACAGTTGCTCTGGATGAACCTATTAATTAGAAGCATAACCGCCAAGTCACATAGTTTGTTTTTTCTAGACCTAGCTTTGGGAAATAAGCTTTTACTTACGATTTTGTTTCAAGACTCTATCACACAACTTCCCCGCTGTACTTTTTCTTGCGGCTATAGCATTTCCTCTAGCAAGCACAGCTCTAAAATAAGCCCGTACGTGCATTAATTGATGTTTCATCAACTGTTTTCACACATAGGAGGCCAAATTGAACTTTCGGTGCCTAATGAAGTGCATTCGAAACACACAAGCCGAGAAAGCGCTCTTTAAGATTCCCTAGAGCTGCTCAGATTTACTGCGCATTTCAGCATTTGCCGAAGAGAGAGCTTCGATAGCGGTAACAATGTTTCTGAAGAAATTACTTCTTGTTTCTCTTAACCCATTGTTCTCTGATTATATTAAATGTGCCCTTTTCAGAAAATGCACTTCTGTGAAGCACGTACTTCACTGCGCTCTCATAAAGCTAGGGTTTTAAAAAAAATTCCTCAACTGAAAAAGAAAGGACATGGAGTCGCTTACATCCAAAAGTTGAAAAGGTATCCGAAATGATTCAATCCGCAAGTGCGCATAGAGCACCGCAAAACAGGAAGTAAAAATCAGGTGGCGCCAGAAGCAACGTAATGAGCATAAGTTTTCTCTCGTGTCGACTCTTTGGTCGAGTGAACACCTGCGCTGCGCGTTAATGGTCGGCACGGACAACCGCTCCGACTGCGACCTCTTCACCTGAGGACGGAGCATGCTCGAGGGAGGGAGTTGGGCCAAAGTTCATTGCCCTAATTTCTCTGATTCCGCCGTTCACCCCGCCTCTCTGTCCCTGCCACAAAAGTTAGCGATGCGCGTCCTAGCGTACGAGGGTCGCTAAAAAAGTGAAGAAATAAGCAGCGAAAGGACCGGCGATACGTACGTGCACCGCTACGGTGGTGTACTCCAGGATAAATTTCTGCAACAAGACTATCGTCGAGGTAAGTCAGGGCACCTGATATGACCTGCAACACAGTGCAGATTCTCCGCTGGAAAACAGTGGGCGCGTAAGCTGTACCGAAAGGCAGGCGGTTGTAGCAGAACAACCCGCGGCAAGTAATTGATAACGCACAGTTTCTTGAGGTACCTGATTATAGGCGTCATGCGGGTCAAGAATGCTCATTTGCTATCCATCATTCAAAGGCGCAAAAATGTCAGATGGCGGGTATTCCAAAACAGATGGCGGGCATTCCACCAGCGCGCATGCAGGGTTTTGAGTTACTTTGAAATCTGGGCAGATTCGAACAGTGCAATGCAGCCCACTCTCCGTGTATTACAGGGGACAATACTCCGATGGTTTAAGCCATACAATTCCTTTGGATACCTTGTCACGGCAGGCAAATGGAAGAGAACGGGCCTTACCCAACTTTGGGGTGGTTTCTTCTTTAAGTTGCAGATGCACTGGCATCCGTCATCAGGGCCAATTCTGTGCTCAAGACGTGTCAAAAATCCGAGGTCACATTGTCCACGGCTGATGTTCACTTCTTTTCTGGGATTTTCTCCAGCTCCGCCCCGATGTTTAGGACGGGTGACTCTGCGTTTCTGAGTTTTGATATCAAGTCTCGTGCGCAGAGGGTGAGTCCTGAGCCGTCGAGAGCAATTAATGAGCCCTCGGCGACAGTACCGTTCTAAGAAACAGGCATATCTGACTGCCCCAATGCTGGTAAGGTGCCTAGGTAACAGGAAAGTTTGATGCGGCACGGCGCCAAATGGAGGCCATTGTTTTTTGCGCTCCTCAAAAAGTTTCATGGGATCAACACACATAGCCGAACCAGTATCGACGATCATCGGTATATCGCTGTCACACCATAAGAACATACGGCGAATCGGAGGTACCAACTGAGATTTCCGAGATGCAACTGAAGTCCGGATGTGCACCCTGTCTGTCGCGTCTTCCAAGGTTTCCCCTACCGCATTGAATGATTGACCCGGCCTGCTTCATGCACGAATTTTTGGGCGTTGTTCCTGACCTACGACGCTATGAGACTTTTTGCAAGGTGGCCGTGCCTGGCGCAGGGGTAGCACCGAGCTCTCGTCCAGCTACACGCGTTCCCATTGTGTTTTGTGTTTCCGCACCTAAACGAAATTCGATCGCCACGCGCTAATCTTCATTGCTGGTGTCAAGTTCGGAGAGATCGCGTTAGCCCCCTTTTCTGCTGCCTCAAAGCCGAGCGCTATTTATTCGGCCTCCTGCAGGGTGAGGTCTGTTTTCGCCAACAACTGCTGCTGCAGGGCACTTCACCTGAAACCACACTCTATCTTGTCGCGAAGCATTAAATCGAGCATGCTTCTGAAGTTGCAACGATCCGCTATTTGGAAAATTTCAACAATTCGTGCGCAGGCTCACCTTCCAACTGGCGCCGGACGAGAAAGCGGAAACTCTGCGTTATTTGTAACGTTTCGGAACAAATACGCGTTCAGGACTTCGACTACTTTTTCGTACTTCGGCATATTTGCCTTGTTCGGTACGACTTTTCCCGAAAGCGCTTGTACTGTGCGTGGGCTTAACGCAGAAATGAGAAATAGCCCTCTTTTCTCTTTGAATCGTCGACTCCGGTTGCTTAGAAGAAGTCCTCAACTTTCGCTAGATACGCCCTCCAGTTGTCGCGGTGGTTCGTGATACTCGGGGGGTTGGTGATGGGCCATGGCTGAAACGGTCGTATCCAATGGCTCAGTGTTGACAGTTGTTTGAGGGGGGCTCATGTGGTGGGTTCGCTCTCAGCTCGTCGCCGCTGCATGTTGTCGTTTGTCCAGCAGCAAAAGACGCATCTATCGGCGAGAAAAGTCGGTCTAAAAACCTTCCCATCTGTCGGTTCAAGCTCGTGATCTCTTTACCAGAAAGGGACCGGTTGCCGTCGTTTTGAAATGAATGTCTAGCACATACTCTGAAATCCACTAGAACACTCATTGCCGACTCATGTATTTTACTTGCGAAATCCGCCTGTGATGGGGACGCCGGTTAATACCGCTTTTTGGCCTTTTCTACCTTATAACAGCTACATTTTCTGAGAGAGTGGTCTCCTTGAGGTTATAACGCGGCACCCAATTGATTCAGGTCAGCTTCTGTTTATTATTATTATATATTTGTAAATACTACAGTCGCAATTTTGGGATTTTAACAGGGTGGGAGAAAAATAAAATATCAGACACTATATTTATTTATTTATTTATTCAAAATACCCCCAAAGGCCCTCATTTGAGGGTATTACATGGGGGGGGGGGGAGTAAGTACAAAGCATTGTTATAAGGTTAAAAATATTGCACTAAAATAAAATAGAAATCACAAAATATTAATCATAAATAGGCATTCACAGAAAGGGTCGCAACAATGCACATAACAGCAAAATTTTAGCATAAATAACAGCACCGCTAGAAAAAGAAAAAGACGACACTGAAAAAGGTGCGCTGAAGTACAAAACAAAAAACAAAAAATATAAAATAAAAAGAAGACAAGGCGGAAGAAAAGAACGCTAAAAAAAATACCTTTTTAGTTGTTGAAACATGAGTGCATAAGATGTTGGAATTTATTTAGATCAGATTCTGTGGCAATTTCTGATGGCAAAGTGTTCCATTCGGTTATTGTGCGTGGTAAAAAAGAATAGGCATAATGGAATGACTGGCAGTTAATGCGTTTAACTTTGTAAGGATGATCACGACGTGGAAAGATAATTGGCGGTGGCTGAAAGAATTCATCATGAAGGGAAGGATGGTGATAAAGCTTGTGGAAGAGTGATAGACGGGAAATTTTTCGGCGCAGTGCTAAGTTATCTAACTCGGCTTTAGTCTTCAATGAGGTGACGCTGGTGTAACATGAATAATCAGAAAAGATGAATCGCGCAGCACGGTTTTGCAGGGCTTCGATGTTACTGATGGTATAATTCTGATGAGGATCCCAAATGGCAGACGCGTATTCGAGTTTCGGACGGATTAATGTGGTGTACGCTAGTTTTTTTACATGTGTCGCGGCCTCTTTTAAATTATGTTTGAGAAGTCCGAAAATACGGTTAGCGGAGGCAAGAGTGCGATTAATATGATGATTCCATGATAAGTCGGATTGAAGGTTAATGCCAAGATACTTGTAACTTGTGGTGAATTCTACACTATTGTTATCAAGAAAGTAGGCGGTAGGAATACGTGGCTTGTTGGTGAAAGACATGAGCTTAGTTTTGGAAAGATTTAAAGGCATTAACCAATTAGAACACCATGTGCTTATCGCTTCAAGATCAGACTGCAGTGGCTGGCTGTCAGTGTTGCAGGTTATACGTCGATAAAGCACACAATCGTCAGCAAATAGTCTGATTCTGGACGTCACGCAATTGGGTAAGTCATTAATATAGATGAGGAAAAGTAAAGGTCCCAGTACACTGCCTTGTGGAACTCCAGACGTAACATTAGCGTAACATGAGTTAGAGTTGTTAACTGATGTGAACTGAATTCTAGATGAGAGAAAATCTGCTATCCATGCAATAATATTAGGGTGAATGTTCAGTTGGGAAAGTTTAAGCAACAACCTTTGGTGTGGAACGCGATCAAATGCTTTAGAAAAATCTAAAAATATTGCGTCAACTTGAAAACCAGCGTCAATCAGTGCATGAATATCGTTAATAAAACCGGCAAGTTGGGTGTCGCATGAGTAGCCCTTGCGAAAACCGTGCTGATGATCGAAGATAATGTTATGATCTTCAAGGTAGTTGATGACCTGAGTATGTATAATGGTACAATGGTACAATGGTACAATACAATGGTAAAGCACAAATAAAGAGTGGCAGGTTGAAGCTCTGTCTTCAGTGTCCGTTTAACAGTGCTTTCTAGTGCGTGAATGAGGACGACAGACAAAGGTTGACGTGGCATAGTTCGCGACATGTCACGTTCATGACATTCGTACCTGTCGTCACCCATGCTGGCTAGCGTGCACATAATTTCCGCCGTTGCACGTTCTAAACTCTAGGAAAAACAAATCTCAGTGCGCCTCATGACTAGGCTGCAGACGCTTAATACAGACAATGCGTCTTTACCAAATAATATTCTCAATTTTGAAGACGCAAACACGTGTTTGTATCCTGCATGTGGAGGAGACCTACCAGTGTAAAAGCGGATGTATCGGGTCGCAGTACACGATGTTAATTTGGTATTCTCGAAACACGACTGTCTCGTTCCCCTTTTTTTGTCGTCAGTTCCGATTCGTGGGATTACCCCCAAAAAGCAAAGCAGCAGGTGCTCTTCTCGCACTGTACTGAGGTCCAGTGTGACGGAGGTTGGCATACCAGACCAACAGGTATGATGAAAAGCTAAAGCGTCGAAACATTTTTCTCTCGGTGGAAGACTAGTTTAGTGGAATTAAAACGAAATTACTTCGCTGTAAAATGCACGCATTCCTTTCACGCGCTGCATCTAATCCCCAAAGAAACCTCATACAGCCTAAATATTCGTAAAGCATGCGTACTACTCCAGTTAACTACTGATGTGTGTGTACCGAAAAGTGTGAGTACAAAAAATAACACGCTCTTTTTTCTTTGTTTTTATGGGGTGGGGGGGTGGGGGGAGAGGGGAGAGGGGAGAGGGGTCGGGGAGAGGAGATTAAGAAGTGAACCATGGACCCCTGTCAACTTGCCTATGTTGCCACCTTTCTATAGAAAGTGGCCCCTGCCCCTGCTCGTTAGCTCCACAGGGGCCACCGGGCATACACAATGCACACATTTTAGCCGCTGTGCCTCCCCACTGTAAATAACTACTCGTCTAGAGAAGAGCGGTTTTGAGACATGATGTAGAATAACAAGATTAGCGTCAAATGACTTCATTCGAAGGAAAGTATAGTATGCATCTCTGCTTGTATGTGCGTGTGGGAGTACAGCTACCTGCGGCACTATTGACAGGTTTTGCTATTATTTCATTTTTGTGAGCCACCCTTATCATTGGCTCAGGAAAGGGAAATTGTGGCGGCGGTAATAGCCATCACTGCGCGTCCACAAAGAATAAGAAGAGAGCGCAATAGAGGTCCTCAAAACTTGCTTTCAGAAAAAAGAAAAGCCACGGCTTTAACGGCTCACTGGCTCTACCGAGATGAAATATGCGCTCGTTAATTTCTCAAATATCAGCCCCGCCGCGCTGCACAATGCTTACAACGATTCTTCGGTGTGCGCCAGTGGTTTATGGCCATAATGATTCACGCTTCATTTTCTCCGTTCGCTGTCTCCTGCTGTGTCTTATTTTTCTGAATATAGAGTTGTTTTTTTTGCACGATTTATTTCGCGTCTGCGTATATTGTTTCCGGACCCTCTTGGTGGGATGCACTTTCGCATAATATGCGCTCGCAGGAAACCACACATTACCGTTCGCTGGGATACATGGTCCGGACAAAAAAAAAAAACACAAAACATGTTTCCGACGCGTGGTCAGTTTTCGTTCTTTTTTTTCCTTTTGTGTGCGCATTATACATTGAGAGGCGGAGAGCGTAGCAGGGAGGCGGCTGAAAATATGCAAATGTACGTTTTTTATTTCCTTTTTGTAGATCCGGTGATAGCAGATATAAATAACGCCACAACATCGCCGAATGGCTGCGCCTGTCACCGTATTCATCGAAGCCGAATCCTCCGCCCCAGAAAATATAATGGCCCTCGTTCTAGCTGGACAGTCTCAGGCGCCCTTTTTGTGCAAGCTTACTCCTTCCGGCACTTCATGACACTTGAGCCACTTTCAGTGTAATCATATTTTCTTGTCTTCACTGTGGTCAGCCCGAGGTGCTATAAAATTCGAGACTCGCTGCTCCTAATCAGTTTAGCCATATGCTCTCGTCCTGAAGAGCACATGGTGAATTAAGCTTTTCCTGACAAGCGCAACTTGGTCGGTGCAGTGTTGGGGACGCTTTAAAAAGAGTAAAATAATGAACCACAACGCGTAAACAACTTTTTTGTTTGTGCGGCAGTGTAATAACGAACGCTGCTCCTCGATATCCCCGGCGCCGCTCGTCAAAGTGTCCGCTTTAGAGACCACTACGCAAAGACGAAGCCAGTTTTGCGTCTTGTGTCGCATCGTAACGCGGAAGTCGCCCCATTTCGCAGCTATAATGACCTACTGTGCGAATACAGCGACCCATATGTCATTATTCTTCCATCTATAGCGGCGAGCGCACAAAGGTGAGGCACTTACTTAAGCCGCAATTTCAGCAAGAAAACGGGAGAGACTCGTGCTATTCTGAAAATTTGAGAAATTTGAAAATGTGTACCTTTAACCGTGATAATAAAAGCAATGATTTAATCAGTGCCTGAGAAAAGTAAGAAATAGTGAGGGTTTCCTTGTGAAGAATGCTAAAGTGTGCGAAACGTACTGGGCTCACATTCAGCGAGGAGATCGGTGTGGAGAGGCCACTTAAGATCCTAGTTTTTCTAAAAGGAACATGAAAATTGACTACACTACTCCATCCTGATTGTAGAGCATCACGGTAGTGATTCTTCTAGAGAACATAACTTCATGATTGGCGATAGTTTTCTAAGACAACATTGAGGGCTAAAAGTAAGTGCGGTCAAAATTCAAACAAAGAAGACATGTTTCTCCATAGCGGAAATAAGGCGTTTAAACAGCTGTACCTAACCTTTCAAGCAAGATTATGTTTCTACAAAAACGCTAAAGTATAATAAAAACCATAATAAAAAAACATGATTATATACATTTCTCGCAATTATTGCGTGTGTGCGCCAACTTTGTTTTATGTCGTCACCACTCTTTCATTCCGGTTCACCATTTTACCGTGGCATGCAAATATACACCGAGCTAAAAAAAAAGCGTTTTGAAACTACTGATATTCTAGATAGTATTAGGCTCTGGGTGAGGAGAATGTGGCGGCGGAAGACGTTGCTGGTGCACCGGTGTACTACACGCGCGAGCAGACAGGCGAGAAAGCAGGGTCCCGTGTACCTGTCCGCAATAACCGCCCATAAATGGTCGCCGCTTTTGAAGCCACTTTAAACTGAAGCTCAACATTTGTACGATAGTAGAGTAGCATTAAGTAAGACGGCAGCAGAATCTAGCGAGTTTAGCATTCGGCCGGCCGCAAACAACCGCTTATTTAAGCCCTCGTCTTTGGAGGAAACCGCCATGCAGCGTAAAAGTAAAGCCTTTCAGTACCTCCGTGGAGGACTGGAGGAAAGCCCGGATGATCTGGGGCGTCTAAGACGGAGGAGGTACCGAGAGGCACGCCGACTATTCATTTTTGAAACAGCGCAACAAAGACGGGACGTGGAAACTGAGGGGTAAAAACAAACAGGCGCTGACTAACAACTGGGTTTATTGAAAAAAAAATTGTGTTTTATTTGTGTGTTTTTTTTTTCAATAAACCCAGTTGTTAGTCAGCGCCTGTTTGCCTTTACCCCTCAGTTTCCACGTCCCGTCTTTGTTGCGCTGTTTCAAAAATGAATACGTACCAACTTGCCCAAATTTCTGCTTTACTCTGTGCCGACTATATAGTCTGCTGCCTCACCGAAAACACTGTCCGGTCTCTGGCTTTGAGACTCAAATTTTCAATGACTACCCCGATGAAGGATTCCGCCGTAGCTGCCGCAGTTCCACAGCCACGGACTTCGTCTTTGTCCGATGTGCTTAGGGGAATCCCCTAAGGTTGAGTAGCTTTCAATCAAGGGAGTAATTAGCCATCAACATCCAGCTGAGAGCTGCCATACGCGCTACAAACACAGGCAGCACAAACCTTGTGTCTGCGCAAAGCGACGCCATGCGGCTACGCCAATACGGCCCGGGGCCTGTACACACTTTTCTACACTGCGATGTTTCTGAAAAAGCAGTAGAGCCCTTTCAGACATGCATGATGTTCATCATGCATGTCTGAATCTGAGAAATCAGAGAATTGATGCGTGTGCGTTCTGAACCCTCTATTGCACAAAATTAACATAAATGTCTGACAAACTTTAGGCATTCTCACAGGCAGCACACTTCCATGTTCACGGAATTTGAGCAATTTTTGTCAAAGTATGATTTATGTTCAACTGATTCTTTTCTTTATGATCCTAAGCTGCCTCCGCAACGAAAGCTCAGCTGCGGCATTCTTTAGTAAAATATTTCACCGCGTGAGAGAAGAATAAAGTTTCAGCACCAGACAACACTTTGTAGGCGCACCGTAGAACTTCGCGATGTCCATCTTTATTTCTTGTTATTGATAAGCGATATTTTTTTTTTTTTTGGGGGGGGGGGGGTGTGGAGGGAGAGGGTCACAAAATAGCCCTACCATTCTGTCCATAAGTGGTTTGAAATATAGCCGGTATCACTGCAAACAGGCCTAGAAACTTCGAAATAAATTTTCAAAATTAAAATATCGCCGTGCCTCAAAGGGATAGCTTTCTTTTGTAGCCGTATACGTCTGCGCTTGGGTGTTTGATAAGTAGTTATTGCTCCCTTCATTGCCCAGTCTCCTGGGAAAGTCAAGCTGCTTCACAGCTGCGCACAAGGAAGTACGCAAAACTCCCCCGTGAGATCCGCTCAGCCACGTGTGACTATAGGCACCCCATGGTACAAGGCAGTGCGGTGGCCTCACTGGCCCGGTGCCCAATGGAAGGTTATACCGGTACCAAACCAGCATGTGCCCAAGTAGCCGGCACTCAGGCTCAACCACATTTCGTTTGAGAGAAATTTATTACAAAAAGCACACTTAAATTCAATTCAAATAGATTCATGTTTTCACGTTTTAATTCGTGATTATAAGGCCTCCAGGGCAACCACACCAATGTACCAACTGACGTACACGTAAAGTCAAATAGGTAACGTCCCATTGAGAGCTGGTTGGAAAACTTGCGTAGAGTATCTCTATAGTCTTGTCTGGTTTTTGTCGCTTACTTTCAAAGCGAACTGTATTTAGTGATTACGGATAAACACAGGTCCAAATGTTAATCTAGGGCTGCCGAACTTTTTAGTTGCGCTCAGTCGTGAGTACGCACATGTTACATTCAAAAACGACAGGCAACTCCCCCTTTGTTAACGACTCTCCATAATGTGTAGGAATAAGTAAAACTTCTCAGGATATTGAAATTAATAATAATATAGGCTAGCCGCCGCCGCGGTGGCTCACTGGTTATGGCGCTCGGCTACCGACCCGGAAGACGCGGACTCGATCCCGGCCGCGGCGGTCGAATTTCGATGGATGCGAAATACTTGCGACGTCAGTGCACGCTAAGGAACCCCAGGTCTCGAAATTATCCGGAGCCCTTCACTATGGTGTCCCTCATAGCTTGAGTCGCTATGGGACGTTAGACCCCCCCATAAACCCTGAACCAATAATATCGACTTACCCCTCGCCTACGGCAAAACGCCGTGGCTTAGTGCTTGCTTGAAAGAAGCCCAACGTTCGGGAAAAAATTTGGCAGCATATTCCCTCTGCTTTGCTGATTTCACTGCATCAAACATTCACCTGTACTCTTCGGCGAACAGTGACCGCCTATCATCGTCCATTCTTTTCTTCTTGCAAGGCGAACGGGAAGCCCTTCACTGCATGAAAAAAGTCGCCTTCTGTAGACTGTCCGAACTTATTTGGTCGGTTAAAAGGCCGGTTCTTTTTTTTCCTCAAAAACTTTGTTTCTACCGGCCATCTTTCCTTTTCTGTTCCTTTTTTATTAAAGACTGCGAGCCCTCTTTACATCATTAAAGTTCTCTGTGGCTTCTTATAAGAGCGCCAACGCATGCTCGATGTAAACCGTGTAATCGGTATGGCTGGCGGTGTTTGCGCTGCTGACAGAAGTGGGGGAGGCTTGTTCGAGGAGCCGTTTTCTCTGTCGGCCCTCAGCTGATTAGATTACTTGGCGCTTGTGCGGCAGCCCTCCAATAAAGCGATACAGAAAAAGAAATAAAGAAACTGGCACGGGCGCCTAAGGAAGGGGAAAGCGGTAATCCAATTTAATTTGAAATTCTTTTTGCAGCCTTCATGAGCGCCGCGTTTCATTCTCGCTCAGAAGAAAGAAATATAGAAACAGACCAGTAGCACCCGCTCCCCCTATCCAACAAAACAAAAATGTGAGGTGGGGGGAAAAGAAAAGATCAAACTCTAGCTTCTAAACGCTTCTCCTTTCCGGGTTTCCAGCTTCCCAGTGCCATTTTTGTCACTTATTTCCCAAGGCGCCAAGCCCCGGTCGTCGTTTATTTATTATTTTTTGCGTGTTCCTGATTAAAAGGATGAAGCTAACCAAAAGCCGCCTTGTTGCCGAAAGCACCTGCTGGGCTTACACTTCAAGCCGGAATTCTCCCTTCTTGCTTCATCGCGATATTTATATGTGTTCCTTTCAGCGGTAACCACTGCTATATTTAAGGGTAAAGAAAACACCTAACGCGAATGGTAGTGTGCCGTTCGTCGGTGTGCGATTGAACAGCTTAAAGATCGCAGGTGTGGGGCTACCACTGGCTGGCTTCCTTTTACTAGAGAAAGAGAAGCTGTGGACGCCCGCCGTAAGGAAACAATATAAAAACCGGCTTTTTTTTTATTGCTTGCATTCCAAGCCGTTCTAATGGAGTTTTCGTACGCAATCATTGGGCTGAGCTGAAAAAATAAATGAGAATTATGATTCCCGCCCGTTTCTTTTTCCTTACGCAGTGCGATTAAACGCGTATGCAAGAGTCCCCCCTTCTTTTCGCGCCTGAACAGCTACTCATAACAAAAAATCCTCCGGTGATTATCAATTATTCCCTGTTTAACCCCACCTCCCTGTGGTGTTACTGGTGAAAAAAAAAAAGGTTGAGCGTGTTTCTACTCGAGAAATTCGCAGCATCTTTGAGTGTGTGTCGCTGAGCGAACACACAAATTCGGACGCGTTGACATCCGGATGCGTACTGACTGCGCACTGCCGAGACATGCGCCACAAGCCACGCAGCGCTGACGCACTGGCTCCCTCTCAAGGTCACGCGGTGGCTCTGGCGGCTCGCGCCGATGCCAGCTTGTGCGACGCTTCACTTTTTCCGTGTGTTGCGACGATTCTTCACCCAGTGGCGGCCAGCCCTAATGCTGGCATCGGACATTTTAACCTCCACATCTGTAAAAATACAAATAAGTGACATGATTACCACTCGCTCTAATGGAAATGGTTCAGCACGTTGAAGCTAGGAAGCACAGCAATCGCAAACAACAGTCAGTCACAAGATGCTCACTAATCATTCTCCGAAGGAGAAATTCAGCATTGCTCCGCTCTATAAACCTTTTGTTTGGGTACCATTAGTATTTTTTCGAAAAATCCAGAGCTATGTTTACTCACGTGTCCATGTCTCCTTACGATGTAAAGCGACATTGAAACCCCCAACAGGCACTATTCCGTGGCATCCAAAAACAGGCGTCCCATGGTTCCGCCAGACGGTGCACTGCTTCAGAAATAAGTTAAAACGCCCAAAGAGGTAAAAGAGAGTCGCTCGATGTTTTTTTTTTTTTTTGCGGGGGGGGGGGGGGGGAGGGGGAGTGGTGTAGGGCAACAAAACTCTAATACGAATCTGCATTCTTTGTAAACGAAGTTTTGTAGGAAAATTTGGAGGAAAATTTCTTCTCGACGCAAGCACTTCGTTTATCGTTGCTCCTTTCTCTACATTTTTTGTAAAATGGGCCATCAGCAGGACAAACTAAAAGCTTTAGCCTCGCAGAGCACGATTTCCGGCACTGTTTTGTTCGTGGTACGGTCTCGGAGCAGCAGCACGGGCTGAGCTCCTTGTATCCGTAGCGCACGGACAACTTCAATTCGCGGTATTGTAGAAGACCATCGAGGCCCTTAGCATTCTATCTCACTAGAAGAAGTTACGCCGCTGTCACCATTGCAGAGTATTGTTTGGCACGGATGAAAACAGCTAGCCCAAAAGTTCAGTATGAAAGGTATAAAAATATAATTATATTTCCTTACAGTTCTTTAAGAGTTGCTTTTAAAATTAACACTTCTTTTTTTGGACTCGCCGTGGCTCTACTCGCAGTATCGAGTTAGTATATGTAGGGCATTTTATGACTGGCAACACTTGGACTCAGTAGGCTGCAATGCTTTCATGGGTGTTTCGGTAGTAGGACTGTTCATGCGCCGACTAAATTTTAAATTGCTCTTATTTTAAGCAAAATTTAACTTACTTTTATGCGTCAAATATTCTGCTGGGAACTATGCTACTTCTCTTAATAGCCTGCCTTTTGTAGCCCTGAGCGCACCATATTGGCGAGTGCACACTTTTATCCCTCGTTGCTAGGGCTCCCACTAGGCAATCAATTCGGTTTTTATTGGATGTAGCCTTCCGTTTAGCAGCACTCGATCGGGCACCGCGTCAATATCTCATCTGTTCAAAGACCTTCAAAATGACCGTAACGTTCGTGGCTTTTCTGAGGGGTCCTACGGCAAGTGACAACTGGCCCTTTGTAAGCGGAGACGTTGACGGGATGCGCAGAAATAGCAACGCAGAGGAATAGGAAATAAACGTAAGCGTCCTGCCGCCACATCGTACGAGGCCACGACATCCCACTTTCGCGACCAGAAAGCTCTGACCGCTGCCACTAGACAGGCAACGGAAAATTATCTTGCCTTAAACACACACACAAGCTAACGGAGAGAAGCGTCGCTTTAGTTGCTTCCAAAATAATCGTGCAGCACAGATGTAGTAAGCTCTCAATTCAGCTCCATCTATGCTGATTAGCTGTGCTTTCCGTCGAGAGCTGCAGCTTTCGAGCCACCTACCTTGCTCACGCAGGTTTGTCAAATGGCAAGATTCCGCGGCAGTATCTGCAACTGTCGCTTTCGTACGCGTTAGAGCAGAGCGTAATGGTACCACAATGTTCTTCAAAACCCTGGCTCCTTCCTGTTGCTTGCGACTCCCAGCACACAGGCCGCGCACTAGAATCAAAGGATCATATTTATGCAAAAAGAAAAAAGAAAGGCAGCTCGAATTCACAAAGGTTTATTTTTTTTCGCGCCTAGGCTCATAACGTCAGCTGTCAAGTGGTCCGCAGATCGCATAATAATTCCCTGATCAATGTGACTGGTGAGAGACCGGTCTTCGTCAAATTGCGAACCTGTCGTAAATAGACAGACGTGCGAACAATTTCATAAATCTGCCTCCTAATCGCATAGTCATGGTGAGTCGGACCGGTAAGAAATTGAGGCGCTGCTTGCAGACGTATGCCGGAGTTTTCAGCATTTTTAACCGCTTGGTCTACAAGTCCCTGGTTTATATAAAATACGCATTTCAAAAAATGGAAACCTGCGGACGCCCTTAGTTAACTAGACATCCTCCTTCCCTAAAAAGTAACGGCTTACGATACACTACAGGGTAATGTTTGATATCGTACAGGTATGCCCAGCACTGTAAGTATTACGCAATATAGTTAATGACCTGCTAAACTCTTTTCCTGCGTAAGGCGACCTGCTCACATTGTTCCTACACAGAGCCTAGCAATGCGTCATTGAACAGCAACAAAAGCGAGACTCCATTTTCATCCCCCGACCGCATCATAGACTGTCGTTTTTGCGGGGGGCTATAGTACGCAGTTTAGTATTTCTATCTACGTTTTGAGGACTATGCCTTCGAGAAAGCTTACCTCATCGCTAAAACTGGTATAACAAATGCCATCTAGGATAGTTTGCGGCCCCAGCACTCCAAAAGTGCTTTAACGGCACATTAGACTCACAACACACGCTTTGTTAAACTCCTACAGACTACACGCCCCTCACTGGAGCACTAAAATTGGATGACCCCTGCCACATGTGATTGTTTCCTTACTTCTTAGCATTCAGGTCTCATTAGAGCAGTATATCTCCGTTTCTAGACGGTTTACCCAGGAAACAATGAACTGCATTTCATTTAAGTCGATCTCAATGCGTTTCGGCGGGGACAATACTGCAATACTGAAGGCGGTAGCAGGCTATCGAAACGAAGGCGACAGGGTGATGCTTTCAGTAGCAAGCAGCTGTTTAGGTATAATGAAACCTGTCGTTCGAACGATCATCTGGGCTTTGACAAATACTGAAATTCTGAACTCACGGCTGCATGCGCTGGTTGGGGTTTGTTTGCCAGTTAACGGCGTCTGCATTCCATTCAATCATCCCACGTAAAGGAAGCTTTGTGTGGCAGGGGGGAAATATACTAAATATTTATGCGCTTCTTTACTGGAGCGAGGATAAGAAATACTCGTTCTGCCGTAATTGGAGGAACATGACTTTTTGCTGTTTTAATTGCTCTACGAAACTTAACGAGCGTTATATTACGGTGACAGCGCAACAGGAACACCGGGAGCGTTGTTTCACATCGTCCGCCAAAATAAAAGTTGCGACTCTCAGCCTCGTGCTCATGCACTCACGGGCACCGGCAGGTTATCAACCGTGAGTAGGGCACAAACCGTTCGGAGTCCATCTGAGATGTGCGAGCACAGGCGAAAACAGTCTTCTGAACGGGACAGCAGCAATACTATGCGCGCAAGCGTGTATAAGAAAGTGAAAAAAAGCGGAAGCGTCGCTCTATCGCGTGACAACGCTTTCACTGTCGCCGTGGTACACACACAATGACTGCTAGTTCTGTTGCATACGCATTGTTTAATGCAGAATACATTTAAGGGCCACCCACCGAGGTACGTTGTCCAGGTTATCCGAACCGAATATTTTTAAGAAGTTAGCGCTCTTTGAACAGTTACGAGTAATTTAAAGAATGCACCTAGGGAGCCGTAATTGGTCTCTCCATAAAGTTCAATCTTATAGCTATTTTATAATAAATTTTTAAGTTCCACTTTGATGCAGCTAACTTTGACGACCTATCTAAGACAAGGCGGTGCTAGTGAATTGATGCGTATTTGTTTTCTCCTGCCCTATCCTCTTCGCCGTTTGTCCTTGCTCAAAGGTACAGGATGCAGTGCAGGCGCGCTGCGTCTAGCTGCGTCTAGCTGCGTCTAGCTGCGCCGAGAGCCATGAGAAAAAAAAGTTCCGCGTTCCTCGTCGCGAGCCACTGGTCTTGGTAGCTTCGTGACCGCCGCCGAATAGTTCCTGTACAACAAGCACCTGTGCAGTAATCTCAAAACCTTCGAAGCGATAATCTGGCAGCATTCACTGCGCTTTTATGTTAACGTACTTGCGTTCGGCAAAACAAGCATTAGGAACAAAGCACATTTGCACTTTCAAGAAAACGAAGAGGGGATTTTTCAACTCATTTCAATGCAAACTTGTAAACCTACAGCTGTCGCTTCCATACGCGTTACACAATAATGTAAGGGTGCTGTACTGTTCTTCAAGAACCTGGCTTCTTCCTGTTGTGTGAGGCACCCAGGCACAGGCTGCCCGCTTGATTCGAATGATAATTTTTGTATAAAAACAAAATAAAGGCAACATCACTTCACAGATTTTTTTCTCTTTTTTTTGACGTCTTGGCTCAAAACAGTAGTTGTCAACTGGGCCCCAACTTGGCTATAAACTCCCTCCTACTGTGACTGATCACAGCACGGCCAATTTTGCACGTGCTAGACGACCGCACAGCTGCACTGGAAGTCCACGACTAAGGGCCCGTTCACACTTGTGCAAAAACCCTGCTAGCGAAGCTGATTCGGTTGCAGGAAAAACCTAGGACCTGCTATCTGCTGACGCCCGGGCGAGGCGGAACCGCCGCGCATTTGCTGCTACTCGCTTTTCTAAACACTTCTTGGTCACCACGTCGCCGCTCCCGGCGCACGCAGAAATGGTTAGAAAAGGGCATAAATCGACTCTACGTACAATACGCGTTTGCACCCTTGCATATGCTAAACGCAGGCACAAAACAGAGACGCAACGATAACCTCAGCCTAGTGGCGCCATTTCGTTGTCAGGACGGAAATCATTCGCTACTGTCAATAAAAGGCTCTTCAGGAGTAGCGCACGTTGCACTGGCACGTTGCAATGGCAGCGACGAAGCTTCCAGAGCCGACGGATAGTGTAAAAGGATCGCGGTACTCTGGAAACATTTTTTCCATTGATTAGCAGCGTCACGGCGGAATTTATTTTCCTCTTCTATATATTGTCCTCGTGACCTCCTCTTGGTCTGTCTTTGCTCGGGTTCCCAGCGGGGCGCCCGCTTAAGACGATATGCATTCTACAGCAGACTGATTACGTGGCACTGAATCGGCTAGCAAGTTTTTTGAGCGAGGCCGCCTTCTCTCGCCTCCAGTTCCACCAAAGAGCCATGCAACGTTTCATTATTGGTTTAACATTATAAATGAAATGACGCACAGAACATGTTGTCAGTGACCAACTCTTAGGCAAGAGTTGCACATTATAACCACTCTTTCTTTAGAGTTCTCTCCTCAAGACTGATGCTACAAGAATACAGTCCCATTTCATGCAAGTCGTCACACAATCGTACAGCAACAATCCAAGCCTTGCGCAGAATCACCTTTGCAAACTCGACGCGGGTTTCCAGTTTACGCTTCCGCGAACGGAAAAGCACGCATAGACTGTGCAAGGACCACCTTGCGCTGCCTATGACATCAGGACTTCCAGAACCGACTCTGCTATGCCTTCCGTATTCGACCATATGCATTTTAGCACTTGCAGAACTTAAATATGAGGTACCACATCTCCCGCACTGGATGGGGGTTGCACTGAGGAACACTCTCAACGCCAGGTCATATGTAGCAAAAACTGTCCAAAGAGTAGAAGGCGAGGCTAACAACGCCAAAGCGCAGGTGTTAGAGCACACTGGGCGAGATGTAGGGGTTGTGGGTTGGAATCCAAGAGGCGACCTCTGGTGCTTTTTTTTTCATTCCGGAAAATTAACTGGAGCGTGAAATGCTTGCGCAAATAATTTCTTCCTTGATTTTCAAGACCCTTCAATAAAATTCAAAAGCAATATTTACTTTGAAAGTGCTAGGCGGTACATACATAATATTTCGACCTATGGCCACGTGGCTTCTAAATGGTGCAGTACAAACTATATTCCATCAGGCTGCCGTATTGATCATGTAGAGCGTAGGCGGGGACAGGCCCTGTTCCGAACGCCCAGAAAGTAGGTTTACTCAATTCAGTTTAATAATCCCGGAGAACGAGCCACATAATACGTGGCTTGTGTCTCTTCGTCCTCTTCTTTGTACACTGTTGCTAAAGTAGGTGGTGAAAGGTGGCGCTGCTGGAAGCAAGAACCAATCACCTAACGCTCGGAACAAAAACGCATATTAATAAGCAATTCTCAGCCAATGAATGAGAAAAAAAACAGAATGATGAAGAAACGCACATAATAAAAGTTCAAGAAAGAAATCAAAGCGACTGGAAAAAGAAAGAAGGGAGGGTGGGAGGAGGGGGCTCTCAGGGAGCTTCATGGCTGCTTAACAGTTAATAGGTCATGAATTCCAAAATTCTGCGCCAGAAGATTGAGGTAAGCGTTCCTCGTATAGAGTTCCTAAATGTACAGTCAAACCTTGGTGTAGCTAAAAACTGAATGGTTTATAGCGAAATAATGTATATCAAAAAGCAAAAGCCATTACTCTTAGAAGCTTCCATAGAAGCCCATGCATTTGATATTAGGGTTTTACGTATAGATTACCTAAATGTGCAGTCAAACCTTGGTGCAACTAAATGGTTTATAGCGAAATAATGTATACAAAACGGAAAAGCCATTCCGCTTGGAAGCTTCCATAGAAGCCCATGCATTTGATATTTGGATTTTACGAAGTAAAGATTTTTCTACAACAGGATATAGCGAACCTCCAATGAACCCCACTGATCATTTCGCGCATAGTATGTCTATTTGTAAAGGTGCCCAATAATAAGCTGTCGATTCTATGGGCAAACTATTCACCGCATATAACATATTCTGTCGAGCCCACCACAAAACATGCGGAAAACTTATCTTTAATCAAGCAGGGTCTCCATGCAGCCTTCGTCTCGATAATATGTCGGCTCCAACGTGTGCTTTCAAGCTGACGCGGGCTTCTTCCCCGAAAATTAATCGCGCGACGCTCTGAACGATGCCACGCTGTGCGGCGCACGGTCCGCTGCGCCATGCTGCGCCTCGACAGAGTTGTTAAGGACATTGGAGTTCCCTCGTTCTCCTCGCTGTACACTGCCCACTGAGAGCTCATTTTGCTTCTGTGGTTCCATGTGCGAATTAGTAAAGGAGTAATTACTCACTGCCATCACCCAAGGGCAGCCATACGACATAAAAGAAAGCTTATACAGCTTCCACTGAAACTTCGTAGTTAAAGAAAAATTTGTCCTGGTCCGGAGTTCGAACCCGGGACCATCGCTTCAGCTGAGCAGCCGCTCTACCATCTGAACTAACCAAGACGGTAGTATATCGTAGGACGAGGGCGGACTGATCAATAACTCGAAGTGGGATCAGTGGTGGTCAAATGCTTAGGGGAATCCCCCAAGGTGGAGTAGAGCCGTATGGCTGCGCTTGGGTGGATGGCAACGAGTAAGTAGTCCCTGATTACAAATCTACTCCACTTTGGGGGATTCCCCTAAACATTTGTCCATGCGCAAATAAGTTTTCGTTTTCACAGCATGAAGGCACGGTTAAAATTGCTTGGCGGTGCGCTCCGTGTACTTCACGGTATCGACGCCCCGTTGGTTTCACAGCGCCCGGCGGCGGAAAACGAAAGCGCAAAACAGTTTCTGTTGCCCATAAGGCGGCGATCGTCGAAGCCTTCGGCCTGGCGTATGTATTCTGCCCAAGATACTCCTGCCAAGGGGTGAAGTGTTCTGGCACGGGTGCTGGTGAGCTGTGCGCCGAAGCTAACCAATCCGAGTACTCGCGAAGAAATCGCCGCCGGGCACCCTATGTTAGCGGTCAGTAATGGCTTCGGCCCCCAGGAAACGCAACTAAATATTCTGAATAGCTCTCTCACTGTCCTCTGAGGCATTACTTCTTTAAGACCCTTTTTTCTAAGCGCCGAAGGCCATGCGAGCCGCGGAACAAACGGGTGCGCGTTGGCAGGGCAGGCTTATGTGGCAAAATGTAGAGCGTGCCATGAAACGTCTAAATCACCAGTTTTTGTTTTGCCTGCTGTGGATGAGTTTTTTTCGGCGTCAGAAAGAAAGCGCGCGAAATATGAAATCATCGCACGTGATCCAGCCATTGCGCGCTGCAACAGCAGCGCTCTCAAACGCGAAATTTCTCAGCTAAGTCACGTTCAATGGTGCCGCCAATATGACTTGGCGAAAACAATGAAGTGGGCAATGACAGCAAAATTATAGCTAACACCTGTGACCGGGCCGCGTTCAGTGCTTGAAACAGCGGGCGCCCCAGTACCCGGCAGCTATACGCAGGCCGAAACAAAACAGCGTTCCTTGGCGTCGGTCAGAAAAAAAAAAGCGCCAATTTTAGAAGCATAGAACTTCGTAGTAATGCAAAGACGCTCCATATGGGGCACCAGAGGCGAAACGCTGTCCGCCGCCTAAGAACGCAGCTTAGTCTTACGGCCTGCGTAAAGGTACCGAAAAACTAGAGCGCCCGCTGTTTTTGCAGCACTGAACGCGATTCAGGACACAGGTACTTCATTGAATACAGCCGCCTGTAATAATAACATTAACAATATTGCATCCAGCAACATTATTCCCTCGCGCGCGCGCGCGCGCGTGTGTGTGTGTGTGTGTGTGTGTGTGTGTGTGTGTGTGTGTGTGTGTGTGTGTGTGTGTGTGTGTGTGTGTGTGTGTGTGTGCGTGCGTGTGTGTGTGTGTGCGTGCGTGTGTGTGTGTGTGTGTGTGTGCGTGTGTGCGTGTGCGTGTGCGTGTGCGCGTGCGCGCGTGTGTGTGTGTGTGTGTGCGTGCGTGCGTGCGCGTGCGTGTGTGTGTACAGGACATAGGAAAATGCTTCCCCTTTTATGTAATTTGTGGAGTTGACCAATAATACTGCAATTAATCTGTCCCTGAAGTACAATTAATAATAAAGCAGAAGAAAAAAGGAGAAAACCATTCCGCCGGTGGGATCCGAACGCGCGACCTCTGAATTTCGTGTCCGGAGTCTGCCAACTGAGCTACAGCGACTTTTCTTCTTCAATGCCAGTTCTGACAGCGGTCAAACACGTTGACCGACTGGGCTACGGCGACGTCTGTGTGAACTTCTCATTTCTGGGGTATTTACGAGGTCTGTTAGAAAAGTATCCGACCTTTCGCCGAAGAAAAAAAAATGACATAACTGGAGCGTTGGTAACCTAATTACCTTCAAAGTAGTCCCCTTGGGACTCAACACACTTCTCCCAGATGTGGTGCCACTGTTGGAAGTATTCCGAAAAGGCCTTTTTCGGAATGCAGTTTAGCTCAGCTGTCGTTGCAGCCATAATGTCCTCTCTTGTCTGATATCGCGCTCCTTTCAATGACCTCTTGATTTTGGGAAACAACCAGAAGTCGCAGGGGGCCATATCAAGAGAGTAAGAAGCCTGTTGAACTACAGCGGTCTGGTTTTTCGCCAAAAAAGTCTTAATCAAGTGCTAAGATTTGTTCAGGAGCATTGTCGTGACGGATGCGCCAATTTCCTGTTGACCACAACTCCGGTCTCTTGCGCCGCACAGCATCACGTAGGCGACGGAGGACATCCCTGTTGTACTCTTTGGTCATTGTTTGACCATGGGGCG
The DNA here is from genome assembly GCF_055824585.1 of Amblyomma mixtum. Classification (NCBI taxonomy): domain Eukaryota; kingdom Metazoa; phylum Arthropoda; class Arachnida; order Ixodida; family Ixodidae; genus Amblyomma; species Amblyomma mixtum. Next base: position 275,559,273 of record NC_143014.1, on the reverse strand, counting down.
TGCGTACTCGTGGTGTGCCACACAGCGAGAGTCCAAGAAAGCAGTCAGCATCACCATGACGTTGCTGAGCATTTGGCAGGCCTTCTTAGGTCTTGGGGACGTAGAATGCTTCTACTGTGACGACTGGGATTTGGTTTCCGGGTCGTACCCGTACTCCCAAGACTCATCACCAGTGATTATGGTGTTGATGAAGTCGGGGTCACTGTTTGTGGAATCCAGCGTGTCCTGTGAGACTTCAACACGAAGCTGCTTTTGCTCCACCGTGAGCAGCTTCGGCGCGAATTTCGCCGCAACACTCTTCATGGCCAAATCTTCGGAGATAATGGAATGTGCAGAAAAACTACTGATGTCTACCTCTTCCGCAATTTCTCGGATAGTCACACGACGGTCCCGCATCACCAGAGCGTTCACTTCGGCAATGACCTGGTCATTTCGGCATGTTGATGGCCGACCGGAGCGTGGCTCGCTCTCCACCGATGTGCGGCCATCTTTAAACCAGTTGTACTATTGCTTAATTTGTGTGCTGCTCTAAGCATCACCACCGAAAACCGTCTAAATATTCCGAATGGTTTCCACTTGGCTGTCGCCCCGTTTCTGCCAAAATTTGATGCATTAGCGCTGCTCCTGTAGCACCGCCATTTTGCTTGCACTAAAAAACCGACGAAAGAACTGCGCACTACCTCACTCAAACGCTGCCGCCCAGCGACTGACGCTATCGGGAGGCGGGAAAAAATTCGTGCATGCGCACGACGGTTCAAGGTCTCCTGGTGCAAGCGCGCTTGTTTTTTTAATATCCATCAGGTGTTCGCAAAAAAAAAATAAAGTCGGATACTTTTCTAACAGACCTAGTATGTTTTCGTGTAACCGAACCTTGAGGATGTTCACCAGACCGCCCTCATCCATATCGGCGGACATAGTACATACGTCCTGTATTACCGCGAGTGTGACGTGCATCGTCACTATGCGAGCACCCTCTTTTGCTACCGCTATGTTATCAAGACTGTATATATATATATATATATATATATATGGGCGTGTTCAGATAAGAACGGTAATCGAGGTCCCATGACCATTCTTTGTTTTCAATGAAATTTTTATATATGATGGGCAAATGTGTCCGCACAAAGGAATGAACCTTAGTTTTGCAAGAATCTTCGTAGATTTCTCGGAAAAAAATCGCATGTCACAAGAGGTGGAGAATTGGAGAGGTGGAAGAGGTGGAGAATTGGTACTTCGCAAAGTTGCAAGTTTGAAGCCTCATTCCATGCACAAAAAAATTTTTTCTCACATCACCATTTTTTCAGAAACTCTTTGCAACTTGCAAAATTCGAAAAAATAAAAAAATGTTTTCTTGCTGTTTCAGCCTTCCGAGTAAAAAACTTGCAAACTTCGCTTCTGGAGCTATGCGGTGCAAAAAAGGCACTTTTCAGGGCACCCTTAGGGCAAGATGCCTAAAGATCTCCCCACTGAATATTTTTCTCAGTATTTTCCAGCTTTTTTTGCTCACCTCAGGCACGTTCTGTTGCTCTAGACTTGACAGATATTTTTGAATACAGCCTCGAAATTGGCCAAAGTTCAAAAACGCCAAAAAAGTGACAACTTTGACTTGGGTTTAAAAAAAAATCATCATTATCGAATCTTGTCAAAATTTGCCTGAATAATCCTCAATACATGATAATTTTAAGGCACTAGAAAAGTGTTGCATTATGTTGTTTTAAATTACAAAATTAAACAAAAAACTGAGTTGATGTTTTTGTTATATAGAATTGCTTATTATTGCCTCTTAGAAATATTAGCTGTCAGAAATTTGATTTAGCACTCATTGAACGTGGTTACATTTTATTTACCCCAATATCCGAACCATTCTCAATGCTTATAGAGCTTCTATTCGCTTGTTAGCGGCGCTCTTAATGCGTGAAAATGGGAATAAATTCGCTATTTTGCCTGATGTCATAAGAATTGGCTGGTGTCGGTTAAATGTTGATTGTATTTTCTAATTTATTCGTAGTACGGTCTATTGGTATATATAACCGATTATTTAAAAATATTAGATCATTTCTCGGTTCTTAGAAAAAATTTTTGTATATAAAAGTTAATATTAATGCGTTTCTGAAGTCGGCGTTTTCGAACCTGCGTCTATTTACCTCTGTGTTCAATGGTTCTACAGGAAACTGTCAGGAGACAAAACATCGTCTCCTGAGGGGAACAATTTCTCTGCATGGTTTTTAATCATGGGCAGTTTTAATCGGGAAGCAATTTTCAAAATGGGATGCCGCTTCATGTGCAGATTGCAATTCAGAAAATCGTAACAAGAAATAAACGGTAGAAGTTGATTTCGGTTTTGCGCACAGTATATTATCCAGCACGAAGCACAAACCAGATCACAGTCTCTTCCATTCCGAAGCAGCGGTGGAGGCCACGTAGGATGCACTGCCTTCAGTTGACTGAGCGTACCTCCACATGCGAAGCGTCTGAACTCCAGACACTTTCTTTGCTGTTTCCCGTTCTTCCTTCTTTATTTCGCGAATGTCTGCATGCTACCTCGGTGGGAGCTCCAGAATGGTGATGTTGTTTAGCGTTCTTTGGATTGCGTCTACGAAGCCTCCGGCTCTGTGTATGGCCTCATTCGCAGCATCTGGCCGTGCCCGACATGGCGCCCACCGTCCGAGGCAACAGGAGGCAGGATACAGACAGCAGGCCCCCGGTTGCGCTAAACTGGGCGACGACGGCTTCCCAGATCTCGTCACCCGGGTCTACAAGAGCCGTTTCTCCGCAACCCTGCCCGTTCTTCGCTTGTGCTTCGCGCCGTTCGAACCGCCTCGCTCCGTGTCTGCCTTTTTCCTCTTTGCCGAGCGTGAAGCAGCCGCTAGTGCGGCAGGGGCGCTGGTGTCTCCACACACTGAAAGCCAGTTGTCAAGTTTCTCACCTTACATTATATTATATAACATTACAAAGTGGCATTACAATGAATGACTGTGAGGTACTGATCTGCGAACTTCTTTAGCATTCATTCATCGACGACATTCTGTGGCCTTGCCTTTCTCACGTTTTCTTCAGCAATGAATTAGATGCTTTATATATCAACCCTTAGCATCTTCTCGTGGAGGATGTTCGGTATAGCATCGATAACGATATTCATTATCATGAAACATGCCGCTGCTTGTGCGCATAGCATTCCAGTTTCAAATTTGATGCTTTCATTGCTACACGAAGTGAAGCGAAGAAGAAAATTGGCTCTCACTTTTAAACTGGGCACGCGCGTCAAGCGTCTGCCTCCAGTTGTCATGATGTGACAGCGAGAAGAGAGAAAACAAAAAAAAGCAGCGATCATGCGCAGGTGTGAAAGGCGGCTAAAGTACCGTGGTAATAAGAATAATAATGAATTACGAGAAAAGGAAAGGTACGATAGATGTCCAATAACGGCGGACACCAGTCAGGAAGGAGCTGAAGAATGGATGAAAGACGAGAGAGATGAAAAACAGTTGCTGCATTAGACAGCTCCGGAATAATTTCGACCGCCTGGTCGCAACTGAAAACGTGCATCGGTACCGTGTAGTTCACAGAACCGCGTGCACAAGAGTCGAACGTCGGCTACGGCTCCAGCTAATGCCGACGGTGCATCCTTGCTTGACGTCATATCGCTCTCTCTTCGTCAGGTGGCATACGCATTTACACTCATAGACACGTGAAGATATAATTTTTCGAATATTTTTATTTTGTACCAACCACCACAGCTACTACTACGCCACAGTCGCCGCTGGAAAAGCTCCCTGGTACAACTATCGTTGTAAAAGATAAACAAGCTGCTCGGTGGCGTAAGAAAAAATATCACCTAGCACGGATGTTGCAGAGGCAGCCGGCTCATCCCATGGGCGGGCCCTCCTGTAGATTCACTCAGGGATTTAGCTTATCCGGCCTGTGAGCCCAGAGCTGGAAATGAAAGAACATGAACTCGCAGATGGATCCTGAATGACGCCAGGCTTGATCTCCTTCTCAGGGATTACGCTTCAATAGCCTTTGCCGCTGCCTGTTAGCTTGCACTACTCGCAATTTCTAAGCACATCTTCTTCAAGCAGCACCGTACCTTTTTACTATAGTCAACCGATCAACAATGAATCGATTATAGGTACTGAAAGGTCAGTAAGGGAAGGAGAACACTGAACGATATGATAACATCAGTATAATAGAGCGCTTTGGAGTTTATGTAGCGCGGGGCTTTTGTAGGCTCGCTAGCATACACCGCCAGGTTAGAGAACTTATGCGTGAATGTGCGAACTACGGCACTTGGAGTTCAAGTGTATGGCGCCTCGGAAAGTGTAGCAAATACTGTAATGGGGTCGTTTAATATTTCATACTTAAGATGTGGTCACTGCGTTCAGATCGAAGCTTTTTTAGTAGCAGCTATTACTGTTTTATTGTCACCATGCTGATCCCTCGGTGCCCACGTTGACTCGCTCGCCTTACGAATTTTTCATTCATATATCCTTTCCTACCTGCACACGACATGTTTCATTTTTGTATCTTACGGCAGCGGAATGTCAGATCAGACAGCGAATAATTTGGCAAAGCTATCGATTAGCGGCGCTGTGGTAACAGTCCTCCCGACTACCGCTTATGCCACTGAAGTTAAGCACACAATGTGCGAGCTGGTGACTAAAATTATCTGCTTCCTCTTAACCACCTCTGGCGATAATCGAGACCTCCATTACTCCAGGAGCAAGAAATTTTGCAAAGCGCGGTAGATGGAAGCCTTGCTTGCGAGTTTGGATTCCCTAGTTCCGCCACTGAATTTCTACCTTCTGAGTTCCCGTTTGGCGCTGCCCAATTTTGCCGCGAACAAGAATCAATTCAATGGTTTTGGCTGTTTCCTTGCCGCTTCTCCTCTTTGAGGAGCACCGTTTGGAAGAGTCGTTCTTGACATCAGCATGAGTAACCCCGTATTGCTATATATTGGAGCTGCCACACTTTCGGACAATCAAAGTAACGCGTGTTCCGCCGCACAATTGAAAGTCGCACACATTTAATGTTGCACTCCCACCAGCTCGCGCACTGAACATTTAATTCATGATTATTCCTTTATTTATTTCAAACCACCCCTTCTTTACTTGTGCCCACATGGTTACGCTCAAGCGCTGGCGTTGTCTATCCTTCGATCTCAAGGAGAAACATTTCCTGTCAGCCACTGAACTACTCCTGATTACCGGTTCATCACTCAGTATCTGTGTGTGCTATTTAGCGCCTGGACAACAACAAGAAAAGCATCCATAAATGAGGTGCTAGCTAAAGCATTTTGTACGTAATATTCGTCGTGATGTTTTCGTGGAAGCGCTGGCATTCGTCGTCGTCCATGCACGGAAGCACCGGCACCTTTCACCTGTCGTGATCGTTACCTCAGCGTCCACCTAGTGCCGCCTGGTCCAGCCCCAACCTGACCTGCAAGCGACCTTGCTGCCTTCCACAATCCCCACCACTGATATGATGAGCAAGCGGCGACACTGCGAGACGACGACACAAGACGAGACTGCTTCCCCTGCCCATGTCGCTCGGCGCGTCCATGGGCCTCGGCCACTCGCTCCTGGCGACCGACCTGCTTCAAGCTCCGTGTACCAGCATTCACCAGTTCCATCTCCTCATCGATCACGATGGAAAGCCCATTATCTTAAAGTATCCTTTCTTGCTCGTGCCCACCTTCGTACAATTGAACCATATCCTTACCTCTTTACAGGAACGATCTCTCTGTGTCCCAGGGTAATGTCAGGAGAAGACGATGTGGGCTGTGGCGTGGGGAGAAACGCTCGCGCTTAGCCATCCGGTCAATTAATCCTTCCTTCACCATTCCTCATGTTGTCATGTCCTTCGACTGGCCGCCATGAAAGTGCAGAAAAAGAATTTTCTGAGTGTCCATGAATTATTCTCGATAGACAAATTTTGTTTCGAAAACTGAAGCCCGCACGTTCGATGAATTCAGCAACGGTCGATGAAACATAGACGGAAAGGTTGCATTTCTTGCATATTTTCGACGCGCCTACCTTTTCATACTGAGCGGTTATTCCGACAAACGCGTGGCTCACCTAAACAATGCATTACCTTCTTCAATATCATATCGGGGATTTCTAGCCGCTGCCAGTGTAAACTAAAACTATTAAATAACAATTCGCAGTGCTCTATCTCGACGTCGTTCTGTTTTCCTAATAAAAAGCTTATATGCGCGGCAATGCATCTTTCGTGAATGAGCAATGCTTTCACCTGCACGCCATGCGAACCTGGCCTTTCTCAAGCAAGTTAAAAAAAAAACGGCACAAGGACGGGAGAATTTTGAAACAACCGGAGCCGACGTTTTGACAGCTAGAACAATTGGACTCTCTCCGCGTCTCTACGGGGATTTCTGCGAGCAGCAGCAAAATAACGGAACAGCCTACGCTTCGTCACGAAATCAAATTCGTTGCCGTCTTCCCCGACAGTTCGTTCAAAATAAAGCGGCAACGTGATGAGGCGTGAAAGTCAAAACAAATTATAAAAATGTAAACGTCATTCGCAGCGAAGAGGCACAAGACTCCCACGTTAAGAAGAAATAAGGAAAGACCGAAAGGCGCAAGCTCGCCAACGTATACAAAAAGCGAAGCTCACTCTGGTTTTCCGAATTGCTATAACGCAGTGCCATGTGTCGATGTTACCACTGGTGCTGCTGCTGCGCTGCAAGGTGGGCTGCGATTTTGTCCGCCGTCTCGAAGGAAATTTGCTTCAGCATTTTTTCGTTCTTTCTCCAACTTGTTATTTTTTCTGCTTCTTCCTTTCCGGTAATGTGGATTGCATCGGCCCTGGGCAACAGCCCGTAACCTGCGTGGACGTATAGATCCAATGAAATCAGAGGTATTCGCGGAAGAGGAGGCGTGATTGGAGCCGCATTGCGAGAAAACGGTGGTGAGGAGTGCATAGGAGAAGGAGGGACAGAGAGGACCGTTGCTGCCGCTGCTGCTGCCTCTTATTGCGAAACCGCTCCAGTGCTTGCCTGCCCTTGCCGGATCCTGCGCTTGTCTTTCCCCTACTTTCCCGCGCTTCGGTTTACTTATTTATTTATTTCGCGCACTTGCTCTAATCTTCCACGTGGAGATTGCGCTCATAATTTTGCAGCGGCGTCTGCCGGCAGTGAGCGCGCCCGCCTTAGCTATTCAAATGTTGCAGTATTTCAGCATCAACTTACACGCGCGCCCGAGAGAGTGCACACACGCAGTCATTCCCCCTGGGAACCACCGTCCCTTTATTTATATAGCTCTCTAAAGGAAGACAAAAAAAAGAGGCTAGCTGGGGACTCCAGGAAATTGTTTCACTCAATATACGAAGAGGGAGTCAATTTGAAACTTGGGCTTTCAGCGTCGCCTCCATTTCACTGGTCCTCAATGTAGGTTACTTTACCCTTTACTTTCTCTTCCCCCCCCCCCCCCCCCCCCCACCAGCATACATCCTTGTGTAAACACCGGAAGGCTCTTTGTATTGAGGGCACTGTTGGCCATTTTCTAATGCTGTGGGGTTGTTTTTTATTCGTCTGTTACGTTCTGGGACACACTTTTATTTCGCGTCGAAAGCAGCCCTTCGCGGAACAAAACAAAATCTACGGAGAAACGTGTTCCCAGCTGCGGCTAAATCGTGCTCTTGCCGCTCCTTTTAGCGCATTGTATGCGTCTACGCCGCACAGTTTTCTAAAGGCTCCTCTAATGTAAGTTTCTTTCGAGCGACTATCCTATATTTTTTACTTAGAAAAAAAAGGTCGGTCCACAGCTTTTCAGTTCAGCAAGTGCACACAGTACTCGAAGACGTGAAGGCCGTTAAAAGTTTCTCATTCAACACCGCCGACGTGATTCACTTAAGAGCTTTCAGATGGCGTTTCAAGCAGCTTTACGCCAAGAAATATTAGACACAAGAAAGTGTACCCATCCAAGAGACTGCTACTCCAGAGGTGTGCAGCAATGCTCCAAAGCCAAAGTGAAATAGGCAGCATTTTTATACTTTGTTTATTGCAACTGCAGGATATTTCGTCTAAAAATTTATAGCGTTCCGTGTTCTCTTGGTGCGAAAAATGGAATATGGCGCTAAATTTCTCCTAATGTAATCTCATGCGGTTTACGAAAAAGAAAAAAAATTTCCAAACAGACTATTTTCTTGGCAGCCCAGACATATCCGCTGTTCCAACTTATAACTACTTCGAGTCTTTTTCTCGGCTCACCTCTCATAGAACACACATATCCATTATATAATGGCTAAAGCCAGCCGCACATTAAACTTCCTCCGACGGAACTTTCGAGATGCGCCAATTCCACTCAAGGAGGCGTTATTCATGTCCAACGTACGCCCTGCACTTGAATACTTGCACCGCTCGGGACCAGCATACAAAACAGAATATTGAGGAACTGGAGTGTGTCCAAAAACGGCCTGCCAGGTTTGCCTCTGGCGATTTTAATTTCAAAAAGAGATCTTCTGGTTTGCGCGTCAAGTTGGGGTTGCCGTTACTTAAAAAAAGGAGAAAATGTTTGAGACTCTATTTCTTTTATAATGTTCTTAATGCAAAAACTGGTATTCCTAAAGAGAAATACATGCATGAGCCAAGTTACGTTTCCGGCCGCACATACCACCCACTAAAAATGTACCAGTACAATTCCCGAATTAATGCATTCAAATATAGTTTTTTTCCCACGAACAATACATGATTGGAACAGTCTGCCTGCCCGAATTACTGCTTCCCCTCCCACACCTTTTTATAACGCTTTGCAAAACCACCTGTTAATATGATTGTATTAAATTAAAATGACTGTTAGTGTCACTGATAATATGAGTGTAGCAATAGCTCTTATCCTGGTGCATTGTGTTCTAGTTTTGTGTTGCTAAAACCATGCGGTATTTTGAATGTCATTTTCTCCGCGTCTGTTGCGGGCGTGTTTTTCTTTCTGCTACGTTCCTTTTGTTTATGCCTTTCCTCCCATAGTCCATGGGTTTTCTCAATATATTGCATCATTTGCCTCAATTACTGTATTCCTTCTGTTGCTTTTATGATGTTTCCCCCCTACAACAATGCTCCAGTGGGGGCGCTGTAGGTATTCTGTATAAATAAATAAATGTGCATAAGTGTATCAGAGCTACATTGTGCTAATTGTGATCTAAATCCTTACGTCGATATTTACAAAAGAGTAGTCATACGTAAGTCTGTTAGCTCACCCCAGCAAACCTTTAATCTATCCTGGTTGTAATTGTTCTTGTTCGAATGGTACAAATTCCTGTGGAAAGTACAAAGGTCAGCAGCTTGTCTACAGCGCTGGAGCGATACGCTGCGCAACAAAGAAAGTGAAATCTTACCACAGCTCCTTTATTGCGGGCACTGCACTTGTGCGTTTAACGTTCGTGCAGCTATGCGACAGCCCTTAATCGTAATTATTACCTGTGAAAACCATTATTCGCTGTAACATCTCCGTCTATGCCCCGACAACCACAGCTCGAGCGCTCTAGATAAGCATTCTCGCGTCTCTACGTGTTCAGCACTTCAGGGGAAGAAATCTTTGTTCTTTCTTTTATGTGTTCACGAAGTGTGTTCGTGAGTACTGCACGCAACTTGTCTTTCGTCAGCGGTGACAGGTTAAACGATATACATGCGTCGGTAGACCATATTTAGCGGCAAATAACCCATACACAGAGGGTGCAGGCCGGTGCACCTTTCATTTACAAGGTGTTTTTTTTTTCTTTCTGAAGAGACTTCACGCAAGGAAGACCCTCTCCTGCGCGGCTAAAACCTTGCGTCAGTGATGCTATAGCTCGATAAGGAACGATAAGGAAGATAGCGTCAAAGCGCAATCAAAGCGGCTCCCGTTCGGCTACGATTTCTCCTCTCATGTGTGCGACCACTGCCTATACATACCCGCCCTTCTTTGTTTTCATACGTCCCATAAATGTATACCTGCATGCTCGTGACTGTAGTAAGAACAGCCGCATCGGAACTGTGTAACAGTAAACAGTAAGCCGAGATATAAGCGCACTACACCTCGTGACCTCCCTAGCCCAAGAGCTGCTTACCTGTGATTTTTTTATTGGAGGCCTCATTTATGTAGCGCTCATGGCCTCTAACTGCTATAAGCGTTACTCCTTCCCGATCTCACTGAACCGGTGAAAAGACTAGAGTCGGCGTCAACTGATCGGGGGCCGAATTTCATATGCTATAGTCGCCCGTGAGAACGATCCGTAATTTTAAGATGCCCATGTTAGGAATAACATCGGCAGCTCACAACAGATAGTTTGTATTCACGACCATGCAGTTTGTTCAGTCCACTCCCGATTTTGTGACGTAGGCTGGGCTTCTGCAGGACCAGGCGGTTTTAGAAAGTTCAAGCATGTACGATGTGGCCACTGCCATCAAGCAGAGCTCCCTTTTTCCCTCGCACTTACGATGGGCTCAATATTAGAGAAAAACGATTCATGTCTGCCTCCATCTTGCGATCGTAGGCAGCCTACTTTCGCAGTGGCTTCATCATCATAATCATAATTGGTAGGAATGGTGTGAGTAGTAGCAGCAGTAGTAGTTCCAGTAGTAGCAGCAACAACAGTGTTAGTGACAACAGCAGCACCGCCACCAGTTGCAGTTGTAATGGGATTAGTAGCAGTAGTAGTATAGTAGTAGAGGTATGTTTTAGTAGAAGTAGTTTATTGTAACTGAGTTGTCTTTTTCACCTTTGCCTTTCATTGATGTTCTATTCGGGGAATTTTTCCTTTTTCAGGGAATTTTAGTAGCAAAATCAGGCTAAAATGGAATCACCATGGCTTCCATAGAACTTTAAGAATCAAAGTTTGCTCGTTGTCTTTTTCGGAATAGCTTGCTTTTTCAAACTGCTGCGGAAAAAAAATTGCCAGAAACAAAACATTTTGGGTCTAATTAGGGCAATTTTCGGTTACGGAACGAAACATCGCTGTTCCCAGTGACCTTCCGCCCTTCCTCTTTCCCAGGAGCAATCCGGTATGGTAAGGTGAAGCCATGAAGCAGACAGCAAGAGAAGGTTGAGACGGTGGCAAGAGCCTTGTATTCATGGCCTTGTGCCCTATTCCGGTTCCCCGGGTAGTCGCCAACGCGCCACACATTACACTGAGTGAGAACGTAGAAAAGGAAGCACGACTGCGACTCCTTGGTTGCTTGGGGACGAAAGATTGAGAGGGTGAGTGAATAAACTGAGAAGCAATAACAAGTGAGGACATGGTAGGTGCACTTCTCTCCAGATACCGCGTCTTCACATAATTTTTCTTTCTGGTCAGGAAACTACGACCACTTTTAGAGCATTCTTTTAAAAAGCAAAAAGCCACTGTTTTTTAGTCCATGTGCGCAACTAAAGGTGACCGTTCTGCCGAAAGTCAGACATGCGTTCTCCTGTGCATAATCGCCGCCATCTTGGAAAGAAAGGAAGTGCCGAAGACGAATCTCCCAGCATGGCACAAAGAGGGCGCATCCTTTAACTACATTGTAGTTTCCCATCTTTCATGCCGTACAATGGCCTTTCTAGCTTCTCTTAAACGTCTACTAAGCGAAAGAAAGTAAGGTTGTGCCAAATACTTCGCGATAAAAAAGGCACAAATGTCCTTTGCCAGAAATGTCCCTGTCGGGTACGAGCTGTGGAGAAAGACAGCACGAAAGTTTTCGTTGAGTGGGAGTTAAGAAAACTGAGAAGAGATAACTGGTGAAGAAAAGATACAATCTTGGCTCGTAACCTCTTTCAGAAAATGTTCGCTGTACAACACAGGCGATGAAATCCAAGGTTTCGCCTGTGTCGCCTCTTCCCAGCGTCCGTGTCTTCTCGCGCTGTTTAAAAGGAACTCCCACCAACTCGCCCAAGCTTCTACTTTGGCTACTTTGGTGGAAACCCGTCTGGTCGAGAATATTCATGGAGAAAAAGTATCGAGCGCCGAGCAGTCGTTACAAGAAAAACAAAATCGTTAAATCGTCCTCTGTTCAAATGACTGGAACGATGATAAGAGAAGCAAGTATTTAATATATCTCACATAAAACCTTTTCAGTTAGCTGTTCACGTTTCAATCGCCCCAGTTCGCTTACCATTTGACGCCGTCAGCACATAAAATTACCTTACCCACAAACAGCAGAAAGCGGCGAAAACGGGAAAACACCCGTCGCAACCACCTTTGACCATACCAGACAAATTGGATCCAATGCGTGACCACTGGAATGATGAGAAGTCAGCTGCGCAGCACATATTATAGGTGCCTAACGTTCGTCCTTTTTTTTTTGCGCACTGCTCAGCGAAGAGGGCAAATGCAAAATGTCAGTTACGAAGAAAACGCTGTGAGAAGCTGCGACACAGCAATATGATAAAGCATTTTTTGATGTGAGAGAAATAAATAAAAAAAAAACAAGGCCTTCCACGGAGCATAAAAGTGGCAGCGTTAGGGGAGTTGTATTTGAGCGCCCCGTCCCATTAATGCATTAACTGGGGGGAAAGGTGAACAGCGCGAGCAAGCAGGAGGAGCCGTTTTATGGACGATGCGTGGGGCTCGTTAACTCATTGTGCGGAAATGTAGCACATACTCAAAAGCGCCTGCTCCTCCACGGCCCACTTGAGCGAAGTCCTTTTGTGACACTAGAACTCTGGAATTTTCCCTCATGAAATAGCTGAGGCGCTGACGCCTTTTACACAGGAAGCAGTTGCTCATATAGCTGTCGGTGCACGACGAAGGGGCCATCGTACTTATACAGAAACTTCTGATATAATCCTCTCCTGTGGGTTTGCGTTCGAAGCCAGACAAAGTCTCCAGGAGAGTAGCCTCTGTTATACTCCGACGTAACGCGCGCGCGCGGCACTGCCACGTCACGTTGGCCACCGGCGTTTTCGGCGGCTTCGGCGCGCTCTGGCTGGCGTCGAAACGGAACATGGGCCTATTCTGCGCCGGGCGCGTCGAAGCGGTGAACCCAGAATGCACCGCGCGCGTAGGCTGCGGAGCGCGTAGCCGCTACTCGGAGGCAGCAGGCCAGACGAATGGATTTCTGCGCATGCGCGCCGCTTGTCGCTCAGCGCTGTCTTGCGTCGACGAGTATGGGGGGGGGGGGGGGGGGGGGGGGTGAATTTCATCCCAGCGCAGCGTCGCCAACGTGACTTGTCCGACCACAACCGCCGCGCTTGCTCGCGCCGAGAACGTCGGAGTATAACAGAGCCATAAGTGACGGCACGATGATATAGGTCGTAGTCTTTCGAGTGGCGTTGAGAGGCCAGTGTAGGTAAACGGGCTATACGACGGGCTTCTTCGGTACGGCATAGTATCTGAGCAACGGACGCGTTGTCGTTGAAGGAAAATGGGAAGATGGTATCGACGAAAACGCGGGGAGTTCGGGCATATAGCAAATAGAATGGAGAATACCCGGTGACCTCATGATTTGCCGTGTTATAAGCGTACGTCACATATCGTAACACTGCGTCCCAGTTGCGATGGTGAGACGAGACGTACAGGGACAACCTAGTGGTCAGGGTGCGGTTGGTGCGTTCGGTAAGACCGTTGGTCTGCGGGTGGTATGGTGTGGAGTGTCGGTAGTCTGATCCACAAAACCGGAGCATTTATTCCACGACATCAGCAGTAATTTGCCGTCCACGATCACTTATTATAACACGTGGTGTGGTGCACCGTGGCGAAGAATAACAGAGTGTAGAAGAAACGACGAAACATCATCAACCTTGGAGGTAGCAAGAGCAGCGGTTTCCGCGTATCTGATGAGATAGTCTACTCATACAATCACCCAGCGGCGTCCCTCTAAAGACTTTGGGAAAGGACCAAGCAGGTCAACTGCAATCTTTTCAAAAGGGGAAGTAGGTGGTTTGACGGGCTGCAAAGGACCGGCCGTCGTGGTGGTTCGTGCCTTAAGTCGTTAGCGTTGTTCACATGTCGCAACGTACTGCTTGGTGGTCGTATAAACTTACGGCCAACAAAAACGTTGGCGAATTCGACGTAGGATACGAGAGAAGCCTAGATAACCATATGTGATGTCATCGTGCATAGCGTGCAAAACTTGCTCGCAGAGACTTTTCGGGACGACCAAAAACAGGGCAGCACCATCGACGGAGTAGTTCTTCTTGAACAAAATACCATCTTTGATAATAAATGGGGTTGAATCTACTCGTCCTTCTGCCGCTTCTGTAAGGGGCTGCAGTGAGATGTCCCTACGTTGCTCTCGGCTAAAGGTCGCCATACTGGGGAATGTCGGCTCGAACGAGGCTAAACACCCTTCGAAACCGGCTTCTTCATTGGCCGAGGTTGTTGGCAATGGGTGGCGTGACAATCAGTTTGCATCACTGTGACGGCGCCCACTTTTGTAGGAAACAGCCAAGTTATATTCTTGTAGGCGCAATGCCCAGCGCGACAGACGACAAGATTGATCGCGAAGTCCGATGAGCCAGCATAGAGAATGATGTTCCGTGACCATAGTAAAATGGCGTCCATATAGATACGGTCGGAATTTGTACACAGTGAACACAACGGCGAGGCACTCCAATTCAGTGACAGTGTAGTTGCGCTCACATTTTCTTAACATGCGGCTGGCATAGGCATTAACGTACTCAGCCCCATTGTGCAGTTGGACAAGCACCGACGCCACTGGCGTCAGTGTGGATCTCTGTCAGAGCAGAAGGGTCGAAGTGCCGCAGGAGTGGTGCTGAAGTGAGAGAAGATTTCAGCAGATGGAAGGAGGAGTCGCACTCGGGGGTCCACACAAACTGCGAATCCTTATGCAGAAGAGAAATGAAGGGTTGGGCAATCTGCGCAAAGCCAGCAATGAAGCGACGAAAATATGAAGAGAGTCCGAGGAAGCTCCGAAGGCTTTTCAGGGTGCGTTGAGGTTCGAAATCTCTTACTGCAGCGATCTTCTGCGGATCCGGCCTGATGCAATCCTGGTTGAGGAGGAAGCCAAGAACTAGAGCTTGCCTTAGAAATGTTATAGCGCAAAGACACGGACAAGAGAGACGAAACACACACACAAGCGCTTGTGTGTGTGTTTCGTCTCTATTGTCCGTGTCTTTGTTTGCGCTATAACATTTCTAATTCAAGATGAACTACCAACTCGCCCAACAGGAAGTTTTAATAGAGCTTGCCGTTCCCCAAAATGACCCTTCGTTGAGTTCAAAATGAGTCCCGCCGTGCCGATGCATTCGAGAACAATATGGAGTCTTTTTGTGCTCTCGGAAGGTCATGCCGAAAATGATAACATGATCCGAGTGTCCAGAAATCGCTCGAATGTTGCGGGGGCGTTGCATAATTCAAATGGCATCACATTAAATTCGTACAAACCATCTAGGATTACGATGGCTGTCTTCTCACGGTCGTATGGATGCAGGGGAATTTGCCAATAACCTGATAGGAAATCAACAGAGGAGAAATATGATGCCGAATACAGACAATCGACTGCGTCGTCAATGCGAGGTAACGGGTATACGTATTTCTTTGTTAGCGCATTTAAACGACAGTAATCAGCGTAGAATCGCCAAGAATTCTCTTTTTTTCGCACTAGGACCACAGGGGCGGCCCACGGACTGGAAGATTCGCGGATGACTCCTTTCTGAAGCATTTCGTCCATCTGTTCTTGAATTATCTTGCGCTCTGCTGGGGAGACTCTGTAAGGTTTCTGGCGAATAGAGGGTGCTTTTCCTGTGTTAATTTTCGGGAAACTGGGAAATGGCCACCCTATCCCTTGGAGGCAAACAAAAAGCCTCCTCACACAAGGTGTCCTGTTCCACTGGCAGAGAGAAGTATTTTTTCCACACAGAGCAGACGCCGCAGATGTACTATCAGCGTCAAATGAAATGCGAACCGCGGAAAGCCTGGCCACAGGTCCCACTTACTCATCAGCCTGTCGACAGGAAACACAGGCACGCTCATCCGGTTTGCGATGCTTTTGCTTGCGTTTTCTTTGACGTTCGTTGTCGCTTTTTGCCACTGGAGCGCCACAATCATTCTTTCTAGGTATGGAAGCTTGGGCAGCGCGTTTCCGCTGGCGGGCGCGGCTCTGGCCCGCGTGGGTGAAGCGAGCGCTTTGAATTTGCTTCCGTCATCGCCGTGTTATCAGCGACCGTCTACGATGCCAAGAAACTATAGCGCGGCAGGCAAGCGAGCCAAGAACGCTCGTTTCTCTGAACCACGCGGGCTAGAGCCGCTGCCGCCAGCGAAACCGCGCTGCTCAAGCTTCCATACGTAGAAAGAATGATTGTGGCGCTCCAGTGGCAAAAAGCGAAAACGAACGTCAAAGAAAACGCAAGCAAAAGCATCGCAAACCGGATGAGCGCGCCTGTGTATCCTGTCGCCAGGCTGATGAGTAAGTGGGACCTGTGGCCAGGCTTTCCGCGGTTCGCATTTCATTTGACGCTGATAGTACATTATCAGGCAGTTCAAATCTTTTTTTGGACGCGTTTATGCTATCGATGTCGTTGTTCCGGCCAATAAAACTGTGATAGTGACAGTGTCATCCTGCGTTTTACTTCCATGTGTTTGTGTGTTACTTTCGAGCTGACGCCGCTCAAGGCATGTACTAGTGAGCTCAGATTCAACCCACCTCACTAATGGCCGTTAAGGGAAAAGTATTTCACAGTAGTAGCCTACCACTACCCACCCTTGGGGCTTAAGGCAGCTTACGGAAAGGATTCAAATCAAATCGCGGACAGTGCAGCGAGCTACGGAAAGGGAAATACATTGAGCAACAGCAAGAGAGCAAAGTGGATTAGAGATCGAACACAAGTTAATGGTAAGAGCAGGAAATGATTATGAACGGTGTATGCAGGGCGGAGACGACATAACCGATGGTCAGTCAGTGGATTCCAAGGGAAGAACATAGCGGGGTACGCCATAGAGTTAGCTGGAAGGGGGAGATTTGGAAATTTGTGGGAAGGGCGCACAACTGGTCTATTTGCAGGCTAGTGGGTGAGGCCTTAATGAGCCGTGAATGTGACCTGGTGTTCCTGCTGCTTCTCCCGATGATATTGCGACAACGATGGCGATGATGATGAAACATTTACAATGAGGAGAAATGATTTCTGTTATGACGTACACATCTACGCTGAGCGCCCGATAGGCAGATGGATAACTACTGATTTTGTATCCGAGCTCCCTGTGAGCACACTTAAGAAGCTGTCATTTCGCCTTACCTGCTTGCGTTTCAGTGTTACATACCTGTATGTCCTAGTTCTGTTTAAGGGAGGCGTAGCGCGAAAAAAGACAGGGACGAGAGAGACACAAGACACAAGACCAGCGTGTCTCTCTCGTCCCTGTCTTTTTTCGCGCTACGCCTCCCTTAAACATGGCAGAGAACTGGCACAGAACACCACTATGCTCAAGTCCTAGTTCTGGCCGAAAGCAGAGCTCAGTGCTCGCGTTATAGATAGGCGCTAGCTCCAAGGCTGTATTGTGGAGCCCGAAAAACATACTTGGCGTTACTCTTTTCTAGATAGACGATAATACTGCGCCTCTGCATGTATTCTAGATTTTTTTAAGCGTTGGGAGCGTCATATCAGTTATCCGGCATCATCCCTTGCCAACGTCGGTCAAGTGCTCCGCAAATGGGTTTTCACTTCTGATGAAGCTTGATTCGCTAAGCAGATAAACTCTACTGAAATAACTGCAAAATGATATATATTTTTTTCAATGTCTAATGCCTCTCGTCCAATGTCCAATGCAATTTTTCAATGTCTTCTCGGTGGCATCTGTTGGTGCACTTGTGAGCTCAGTCGGCGGCGCAACCGCCCATGCATCGTTTCCCATACGCATCGGCCATGGATTCAAGCCGCAAACTTAATCAAAATTTTTTATTCACGTAAACGATTTTTGCAAAGAACAGATGCAGTGCTCTTGTGGTCACAAGGCTGCATTCATATTGAAGAAAAAAGTTTCCTTTCATGTCTGGTCATCGGCTCTGAGATCTTTTTTACGTTACTCTCAATAATATTTCTGATAATTCAGAAATTGTTGTGGTTTACAAGCTCTTCTGGTCATTTACTGACTCTCCACAAAGATGTTAACTATTTCAAAGAGCCTATGGAAGTGCGCTGTAATAAGTGTCACGGTAGTTGACCTCACTACAGTGTCGGAACAGTCCCACGTGGACTCGGTGTGCCTCTGATTCGGCAGCTCCAGGCGTCAATGTACTCTGGACCCGGAACAGTGTTTTATTTATTTCTGACGCCAATAGACGATATGCGAAATGCGCAGCGCCATCTCTCGGCGCTCCGAGAACTAAGTCCTCCATGTTGGTTCGATACAGAAAACGAAACCGCGGCCCAGCGTTGGGTTAAAACGGCTGCGATCCGTTTGAAAAGTGAAATACTGATGCACTCTTGCGCTACGCTGTCCACTAAGCTTTCTATGTGATTTACGTTTAAATTAAGATAGGGACCACAACCTTTGTTGTCTCTGATAAAAATTAGAGGCCGATTTTACGCATTCATTAACTCTCCGACAGCGCATAATGGGTCGCACGAGAATACACATAAACGCATACTTGAGCGGCGCAATAGAGAAGGCAATTTTTTTAGCCGGCCTACGCCTGTCCTCAAGCGTGCATTCCAGTCGCGAAGAAGCGCGTTCATTAATGTGCAGGCAAATCGTGGTCATGGGCGCTCAGTGCGCTCCATCTACAAACCCCGATAGCTCACGCTGTGGCGAACTAAGTGCACTCGAAGAACCACACTCCGATTACTGCTTAGTTTTCTACGTGTTCAGTTAAGTTTTTCCCGTGTTCAGTTAGTTTTAGAAGGGCTAGCAAGCTCTCTGGATCATGCGGTTGTTGCAAGATCCCACGCACTGTTTACTTACAATGTTGTGCGATCGCGCCCACATATATGTTGTGCGCCTTTATTCATCTTTGTGAAGCAATACACCCTGCGTATAAAAACTATGGCGATGACAGTCTGTGAAAAAAAAATGGATAATGTAAAGCTACTTTATTGTGAAGGAGGGACGCCTTGCCAAACTGGTAAGTACGTGCAACAGTGTTCTGAAAACGCTCCAGGCCGTCTGATTTTATTATAGTTGTGTCAAGCTCCAACTGCTTGCTTCGCAAAAAAGCCATTTGTCCAGGTTTCGGATCAAGCGAATTAAGTGTCGGAAGCAGCCGAACATGCTTGTTTCACCCCTGCATGCACACACAGCTTGACCAGCGTATCGAGTCCGTGCATGCACCTACAGCTCTAGCGTCTTTCTCTAATCAAGCCGCCGCGGTGGCTCAGTGCTTATGGCGCTCGGCTGCTGACCCGAAAGACGCGGGTTCGATCCCGGCAGCGGGGGTCGAATTTCAATAGAGGCGAAATTATAGAGGCCCATGTAATGTGTGATGTCAGTGCACGTTAAAGAACCCTAGGTGGTCGAAATTCCTGGAGCCCTTCACTACGGCGTCCCTCATAGCCTGAGTCGCTTTGGGACGTTAAACCCATAAATAAAACCATATAATCTAGCGCGCGCTTCATGGCAGCGGGGAATAATAATCCGCGCTACCGTCAGTGCTCTTATTTACACGGGTTCAGAGATCGTGATTGCTTCTTCGCGCAACTTTTTTCCTGGCTTTAATCGCAACACGTTGTTGCAAAATAAGAATATAGTTCGATTCAATATCGCAAGTACGAAATCTGAAGAAAAAAAAGAAAAACTGCGTCTATACTTGCAACATTTTGAATTATATCTTCCCCCTTTCCTCTCGTTACATGAATTGATAACATCGCAATACTCGCTTCAACTGCCTCTTAAGACGCGGTTTCAACGAATTGTGGTGAAAATCAACCAGCGCCGGTCTATGAAACGGCGACATTGAAAACCTCGGATGTGCATTGCACATTGCAGTGAAGGAATGGCATTACGCAGCTGGTCGAGGGTCTTGTGTGATTATACTGCAATGCACGAAGCTCCTGGCATCGGCGCGAACGAAAGTTCGCACTCTCACAGAAGTTTGTCAACACACGTGCGCACTCAGCGCAAAATAATCGCTCGCTACCCCACCAGATGAATTCGCGTCCACCTGAAAATAAATAGCCATGATAATGCACGATGCTTGAACCGGTGCCTTAATGCGCGCATTAAAACGACAACGGCACAGGGTTCGACTTTGTAACCCACTTTCGAGTGCCGATTCTTGCTATCATCAGCGCCAGATTCAAGAGAAGCTGAGCACGCGGCAGGAGTAAGCTGGCGCGTACTGAAAGCACCTACGTACATTTGGTATAAGATGGGCAGGGCAAGCAACGAAGCAGCTGAAGCTCGCCTTTTGAAATTCCACTCGCAAGATTCATGGCAGCTACACCGGTATCAAGAAAGTATGCATAGAAAACGATGCACCAGCTCGACGAGCTCGACCAAACCGATATGGAAACCGGAAGCAGTGGGCGCGGTGTTGCCAGATCGGCAAGCAATTCCGCATATCGTCTATTGTTCTTAGGACCGTGCCTCAAAATCAAAACACGCATGCACATCGCTCCTATCGTTGCCTCTAGGAGGGTGGCTGTAAATATCAATCAGACAATCCTTTCATTGTCTGAAACAGTGATCGATCTTCAAGGCGTCCTGCCGCTTTTCTTGTTCAATGCTTTATGCAGCCTATTCAGTGCGCTTTAGACCGGCGCGCAACCACACAGTGGGAACATGGCTCAATGCAGTTCAATGTCCCTTCTTTGTTGTAGCCCCGCGAAACCTGTTATGCATACGCAAAAGTTGGCTCGCGTGTGTGCTCCTAAAAGGGTTTGCTTTCTGTTTTTATTTTTTGCTTCTTTGGTTGAAACAAAAAAAAAGTCGTTAATGATAAGGAAAACAACCTGCGTAATGCAAAGTTGTAACTGAACTATCGTCTTTAATCGCACCGAAACAGATACATAAGCGGGCACCTACGACGCGAGCATTCGAAGATTCAAAAAAAGGAGGCCCAGATGATATTTGTGAGGCATACAAGTTTTTGTTACTGAGATGGGCGGTGAAGCTTGCTGACGCTCATTATAAGGCAGATGCTGCTCACATGCTGACACACAAGCTGTTCATACCCAGCAATTCCGGACAAAGGCATTTTTGAGTGGGAAACCTTTTATGCTCAAACGCAGTTTTTTTTTCATATCATGTAAGGTTTCACTATACCAATCAATATATCTGAAGATCACCCGATGGCAGTCTTGTATTTTTTTTTCTATTCGCGTTTTTTCTATCGTCAAAAGAGTTCCCCTATTGGTTTTCTGTGGCAGTCTGAACTGTTCGATGGGATCGATGGAAACACTGCAAAAGAAAGATTTCGCTACATTTCAGAATAATGGACCATTATCTTCAATATTTCTGTAATAGTATCTTGGAATTTTCCAATTTTCAAAATTTTTGCCCGAGAAAGCTTGACATGTAGTTGAAGCTGCATTGTGGCAGTTACTAGGTTTTCGAGTTACGAGCAGTTGCGTACGGTTTATAATCTCACTGACGAAAGGCTTTGCGACATATGTGACAAAGGCTCAAACGTGGTCGCTTTGTAAGTACTACAGTCGTCCTCTAATCATAGAGTTACTCACCACTTCCCACTAGCTGCGTTCAAAGGACGGCAGAACAGGGAGAGAAGACCAGTGTATGTCTAACAGAGAAGAGCAACTCTTTGCCACCTTCTCTTTGGGCGCACTTCTTGAGCGCTACGTTCTTTTCTTATCATTATCATCGCTTTCATTACCGAAATGCAACGTGGTATGCCGCATTTCCTGAGAGCTTTTTCTCGTACGGTCATTTATTACCGACAAGCTTCTACTTTATTCATTTATAGTTCCCTATTGTCACCCGCTCACTTGCCTTTGTACCACCTGTCGAAGGTTCGCGTGTGTAACGAGCGCACCGGCCCACCACTTCCTCATCCTGTATGCCGCCATTCGTTCTTTGAACAGCCCTGCTAAAAGCGCACCTGCCGCCGTGCTGTATGGGCGATAACGAATGAGTGCTCTCTTCTCAGGCTAAGTGGTCATTACCTTTGTGCATGTTCGGTCCAAAAAATGTTGGCCTATTAAGACGAAAGTTTTCCGAACTCTCTACATGGGAGCCCTGGCGCATACTTACATTTTTACTTCCATAGCGTTTCGGACTTTTTACTTCGCGGAGCTTGAATACTGCCTTCTTGTGTCGGTTCGTTTTCATTCCGTTTACGTTTTCGGTGTGTTGTGTGTTGTTTGCTTGGTGGCCATCTGTCTACGTTGGTATTGAAGCCATCACAGCGAAATGTGACGAGTACTCGCTTTAGTGAGAGAAATGAGCACTCGAATTTTGCCTTGCGCCCGTGGAAAGTGCCAAGCGGATTGTTATGTCGAATTCATTTGCACTTTGAGGGGGGCCAGTCCTTGACAAAACGTTTCTTATCGCTGTTGACTCGCTCTCAAAACGGCCCAAGGCTCACGTGATGTGGTCAACAACAGCAGAGCACTCTGTAGATGGGCTGCGCAACATGTTCACAGGCCACGGAAATCCAAAACGTATCGTCTTAAACAATTTTCCTCAATTTACTTTAGTAGAGTTCCGAACCTTCCTCATGCAAAATGGTGAACGACACACATCCATTGCATGATAGCATGGACGAAGAACGGGCTAACGGAAAGTCTTGCGCAGTCCTTCAAGCACAGTATGAAGGTTATCAAAGGGATTGATTCATTGTCAAGAAGCTGGCGAACGATGCCTACACTGCGCTACTGGCGAGACAGCAGCAAACCACTACTTCGGACGCGTACCACGCACTCGACTTACACTTTTCCCACGTCATCCTAGTGGACATGATGGCCAACGTTCATTTTCATTTCAATTAAAGACATCGTCTCAGAACACCAGACCATCTGAAGGTCAGGGTCAGCGCTCGCATGAAAAGTGCAACAAACATTCGTCTTCCTGGCAACGATGAGGCGATGTGTTACAGCACCTATGTCCACTTTTTCTGTAAAAAATTAAAAGACGCACCAACGATGTTCAATGCAGCGTTAAAAATAGCCAACGAAGAGCCTGCCGGTGGGCACAGCTCACTGGGGTAATAATGGTCGTCACTTAAACGGCGACATTGCGTTAGAACAAAATAACATTACGTGGGCCGAAATCACATTGTCTTTCCCAATTGCTCTTACCGCTCTACCAATTGTAAACCACCGTAACCTCAGATTGGCAAAACTAACATAAAGTATGGCTCTGTAGCTTCGGATTCAGCATTAAATGTAGTGTTAATGAGGTGAATGTTTGCGGGCAGCCTTTGGTGGCATGTGTGTTTCAACACACCGACGCTGCATGGGGGTTACGACGTAGTTGAGGACTCCAACTTGATTTCAGTAACTTCAGGTTATTTAGCGGGCAGTGACATCGCGAAGTACCTGGGCACGTATGCGTTTCTCCACGATCTAAATGCGGCTGCCGCGTCCGGGATTCGATCCAGAGACCGTGGTCTCCGTAGACGAAAGTCATCCCTCATTCACCGCGGCGTTTGTTAAGCAGTCTTTGAGCTAGCTACGCGTCGGGCTTATGACGACAAAGGCCAGCCGCGCATGCTATGCAATATAGAGAAAATACACCAAAAATCTGTAAGAATAATTGACCACCTATCTTGCAATTCGATGAGACAAATATGCGATATATTTGAATTTTAGCTTCTCGACGCAGAGTAGCTCAGAGGGATCTCGCGTAGGCTCTGGTGCCTGAGTCATTGCTGCTGTAGTCACCGATGGGGAAGCAACGGCAGTCGACATTACACTCTACAAAAGCCCGTGCAGAACTGAGTTTGCGCGACGCGAGAGGCTACAACGCACGCGGCGATCCCGCTGTCTTGAAGGGATCAGAAAAAGCAGTTAGGAGCATGTAGGTGTCACGTGCTATCCCTACGCCATAGCGCCAGCCAATATGTGCGCTTCACGCGGTGACGTCACGGCACGCGTAAGCCGGAGCGTTTTTGTTACGAGTGCGGCGCACGCTGCTAGGCGGAGCAGGGGCGGGGGGGGGGGGGGAGTTGAACCGGAAAATACACCTCCGCTACTTTGGCGAAAGGGGGACATAATGATTTAGCATTAAAAGGCCGCCCGGAGAAATAAGATGCAAAACTATCTGCCAAGTAGACGCTTTGCGTCTCCGTCGCCGATGGATAAAAAGTCAAAGCTTATTTTCGCCAGCGCCGTAAAACGTTCGGTAAATGCAAGCTTCAGCTTTCTACGCTTTTCGTCTCCTCTCATAAGCTTGTAACCCTGTAGCAAATCACTGTACGCTCGCACGCCTGAAATTCAGTACGTGGAGAAAAATATCCCAAATTTTATTACCTTTAACTTAGAGGGGCTGTGACACAGTGCTCCATGGGATGCAGGCTATACTTTAGGTTTATTCTTCATGTCACACAGACACTGACTCAAAAAGAATTACAGGAATCGGCGCATAAAAACAGCAGTTATCCAATGAACAAATTTCAAAATAGAAGCAAACAAAATGCTGCCCTCAACTCAATTTTCGGGGTACTTCCCATTCCCATTTCACTTTCCCTGTGGCAAAACTGTGTGCGACCAATCAATACAGCCTATCCGAGCACGTCGCAGAAGTTTGCACACCACGGTTGCCTGTTCGCTATACCTCCTTCTTGCCAAGGCTAGCAGCGTTGTTTCCATGCTTACAACAACCATGTGCACGCCCAGCTGGCCCAGCGATACTTCATCGTCACGTCGGTGGCTCGGTGGCACAGAATGGAACACTGATCAATACCCTTCACTGACTTATCCGAACTCGACCGCGAGATACAGCGACGGAGTGACGACCTGCGAAGATACTTTTAAGCATAGCGCGTACCGCTACCGCCACCGCGTACCGTGCCCTGCCACTGCGCGCTATTGACGGGAACGTGGCGCCATCTGGCGCCGTCGCCCGGTGATCGTCCACAAGTTGACAACGAGCACCGGTAAATGTGAGACGAATGGCCTTTTCTTTGTGTCCTTCCCTGGGACCGAAACGAGCGCTTGTAGACTGCAATGGCTCGAGCAGATCGATTCCGCTAAGCCGGTGTGAGATAAATAGAGAGTATCCGTAAGTGTTGTGTGCTAGGTAATCGATGTGTACAGAGAGGTGCAAAGTCCTCCGATGCAAAACAAAAGCCAGAGCCTCTGGAGGTGTTTTTTTTTTGTTTTCCTTGCTTTGCAGTGGTTTTACGCAATTCAAGCGTATTGGATTGATTATCCAATAAATGCAAAAAACCTGACACAACGTACGTATTTTCATTCATTTAACACAATTTGCAGTATATTTACTGTTTGTCCAATCATCAAGCTCCCATCCGATTAGGTGATATCCACTGTTAAAAACCGCCACTGTATGGTGACACCATCAGCGCAAGGAATTTGTTCTTGCGAGCTGCTTAAAACATTAAAAACAGGAATTTACGTACTACGACCGATGCTAGCATCATCATTATAACTCACTGGACTGAAACAATGCACTGAAAATGTGTTTCACGGCCTCTTTAAGGATGTGCTGCTCATTAGCATCCACAGCAGAGTAGTGGTCCGACTACAAATGAACGTTAGATACAGCTCTATCAAAATATTCGCCATTGAATAAAGAACCGTGCTGGTTAGGGGCTCGAACCTGGAACCCCTGCCTTTTAAGGGCAATCACTCTAGCTTTCTTTTGCAGCCGTTTGGCTGCACTCAACCGGATTCAAATGAGCAGTTACTTCCTAATTGTAGACGTGTAGTAAAGCTTATGACCCCAACTGCAGTGCGTTCTAACACGGGACTGGCCTACAGAACTACGGGCCTCCATAATGTACCATGTTTGCCAAAAGCACCCAGACTGCATGGATCGACATATAGTGGCTAGCGCGCAAGAAAGACGCACGCAGAAGGAATCCAGACAGTACAAACGCCAGACTTGCTAGTGAATTTTACTACTGAAAGGACAATTTATACAAGATTTTATCTTCCATTCTCTTTTAATTGCGCCGCTGGTGCCGCCTACAGTTGCAGCCGCGTCAAAGTGTGATAATCGAACCCAAAAAAGTCACGTTTACACTAAAAGTAATAAGGATGGAATGCAGAAGTGAAGAAATCATGGAAGATGTATATACGAGTAAACTCGAGGGAAAATATGAAAGTTGAGCACAAGAAACAACGAAAACGTAACTGTGATGGGGAACGAAGCTTGCAAAAGGCACGATAAAGGTTAAAACAGACCTGTGTATACGCAGGCTAGGGCAAAACAGAGAATTCACGTAAAATCGCTAAAACAAAGAAACAATAAAACCAAAAACAACTAAAGCCACCCCGACCCCTGAAACGAATGTGGAAACAACAAAAGTGAAAAGCACATACAAAGATACGAGACAACTATACTGCCGCAAAACACAGGTGCAGGCCAGAAGGCAGACGATGATAGTGCTCTTGGGGGCAGGGTAATTTAAACACGCCAAAAACCCACCGAAGGCTAAGTCGAAAAAAAAAATTAAACATGAGCTGACCGCTTGGGAGCAAAAGTAGCGGAAGTTCATAACCTATGGGGAGTTGCGTACTGTTCTAGCAATTTTGTTTCTTTATTGGTAAGCGCGACAGAGAGCCTGTTCACGCATTCGTTTCCAGCCTGTATAATGTAAAGGGCTTCCAGTATTTCCCTGCCCTCCCTAGTGCGCATTGTCCCTATGGCAGGGGTTTCTTTCCATTTTGGTCTTTCCATTTTGGAGTACAAGTGGGCTTGTGAGGGCATGTTCGGCCAAGTGGCCATCTATCGCGACGGCTGAAAGCTTTAGCTGGTGCTTTTTCAGTCTTTCATTTAGGCAACGGCCTAAACAAGTCTTCTATGTGGATGGCGTTTTCTTTTATTCCCTTCTCCAGGAAAAGATCTTGTGTGCGGTGCGGGAAAGAATAGAGGAATCAGACCCATTGAGATTTATGAATTCCTGTTGGGTATCAGTTGGAAACTTCGTGGCACTGCTAAAGTGTTATCTCTAGACTGCGTATGTATGTTTTAAAGGTAATAGGCATGTGCAAAATTATGCTGTGTGCATAGGTTCTTGTATAGCTCCTATTTTGCGTGAAATATTACTAGCTAAATGTGATAAGCGCATTGCAACGATGTTGGAAAAGAAAAAACGGTTGCCTTCCATCAGGGTGTTTCGGTAGGTACATGATTTCCTTGGGCTGTACAACTCGACACAAGCGCTAGCTGAAATGGAAGCATTAGAGAGTAAACTGACGTGTTTCACAAAGGTGCGGCGGGGCTGAGGTTCACGCATCAGCTTCCTGCCAATAACTGCCTGCAGTTCCTGGATATACGCTTTTTCCTTAGTGATTCACGACTATGCTGGACGTATCGACCCCGTTCTAAAAAGAAATTTTGCCCTATAATTTGGCCCATTCGAAGTTAGTCAAAAAAAGCATTGTGCTGAACTGCACTCGTGGTGCTCTCTACAAGTCTTGCCATCACTTGATTCCTGACAGTCTGAATGAGCAGGTGGCACGGCTGAGAAAATCGGGCTATTCGATGGAAGTCATAGCGTCCGTAGCCGAAGGGCTTGTTCGAGAGGTATATAAGGGGGTTTGCCCTAAGGGCTCTTAATAGAGTGTGCCAAACAACCGAAGATTGGGCGTTCCTTACATACACAGCGTGTCTCACCGCCTCAAAAAAAGTAGCGGAAAGAAACGGCATCTCGGTAGTATTGACAGCGCTGAGAAAGTTGGGCAGGCTATGCAGAGTCGTCAACGACGGCAAGAAGAATGCCTGCACCAAGAAGCACCGAACGAAACCCGTGGAATGTCAGAAGGGCATTCTGTACAACGTTCCCCTGTTCTGCGGCAAGCGCTACCTAGGACAAACAGGCCGTTGCCTAAATGAAAGACTGAAAAAGCACCAGCTAAAGCTTTCAGCCGTCGCGATAGATGGCCACTTGGCCGAACATTGCAAAAAATGCCCTCACAAACCTACTTGTACTCCAAAGTGGAAAGAACCCGCTGCCATACGGAAAATGAACACAAGGGAGGGCAGGGAAACCCTAGAAGCCCTTTACGTTATACAGGCTGGAAACAAATGCGTGAGCAGGCCCTCTGTCGCGCTCACCAATAAAGGAACAAAATTCCTAGAACAGTACGCAGCCCACCATAGGTTACGAACTTCCACTACTTGGCTCCCAGCCGGTCAGCTGGTGTTTAATAGTTTTTTGTTCCACTTAGCCTTCGTTAGGTTTTTGGCGCATTTCAATTACCCAGCCTCCAAGAGCAATATTCTCGTCTGCCTTCTGGCCTGCTTATGTGTATTTGCGGCAGCAGTTGACTCGTATCCTTGTATGTCCTTTCACTTTTGTTGGTTTCACATTCTTTCCATGGGTCGGGGTGGCTTTAGTTGCTTTT
Organism: Amblyomma mixtum; assembly: GCF_055824585.1. Taxonomy (NCBI): domain Eukaryota; kingdom Metazoa; phylum Arthropoda; class Arachnida; order Ixodida; family Ixodidae; genus Amblyomma; species Amblyomma mixtum. The sequence continues at coordinate 275,530,930 of NC_143014.1, read as the reverse complement.
GGATTTATTGTTTCTTGGTTTTAGCTATTCTATGTGAATTCTCTGTTTTACCCTGGCCTCCCTATACACAAGACTGTTTTAGCCTTTATCTTGCTTTTTGCAAACTTCGTTCACAATCACAGTTGCGTTTTCGTTGTTTTTTGTGCTCAGCTTTCATATCTTCCCTCGGGTTTACCCGTATATACATCTTCCATGATCACTTTTAGTAGCGCCAGTGGCTTTTTGTAGCTTGTGCAAGGGCGTCCGCAGAACTTTTTCTAGGGGGGGGGGGGGGGGCACTCGATGTCCTGGGATGGGGGCGGCGGTAGGTTAGCACCAAAAAAGAACATAAATAATATCAGTGCATAAATAGTGCATAAATAATATCCGTAATTCTAGAGGAGGGGGGGGGGGGCAACCGCTCTCCCTTGTCCCCCTTTCCGGACGCCCATGAGCATATGACTTTTTTTGGTTCCGTTATCCCACTTTGACGTGACGGCAACTGTAGGCGACACCAGCGGCGCAAGTAAAAGAGGATGGAAGATAAAATCTTACATAAATACGTCCTTTCCGTAGTAAAATTCAGTTGCAAGTCTTTTGTTTGTCCTGTTTGTATTCCTTCTGTGTGTGGTTTTCTTGTGCGCTAGCCACTGTGTCAGTGTATAGCAACCAACTAGCGCAATTAAGAGCCTTGGCAGGCTGCATGGTTCGCTTCTAAGTCGTGTTCTAGATCTAAGCCGCTAAAAAGTATAAATCTCTCAGTGCAGGGCTTGTAAGTCGCCTCTAAGCAGGTAGGGCACCCCTGAAGTGCTAAGCCACATCTGTAGTGAGAAGAAACCTCGTCCTTAGCTGCCAAGACCTTTTTTTTTGCATTTTGGACTGCAATAAGGGCTCCCCTAGTCAACAGACAACCATATTATGCAACCTGGTTACTTCTGGAAGAGGTTCTACAAAATCCTTGCTGCGTAAAAGCACGAAAAAAGACACAAGTTTTTCTTTTCTACAGCAAGGAGCTGCGAGTTTATTCTTTCTTGGCTATAAAGAACATGCGCGAAGAGACACTGTGTTAAAGCATCGAGTAGAAGATCGCAATCCCTGGTGCGTTATTGCCGCATTTTCATTTAACCCTCGCCACCAGAGCGTACCTCTACCTGAGGTCGTCTTTCAATGCTTGAATAGCTTTTTTTGAAATGAGCCAAATCCATGCACCGACATTAAGTCAAATTTTGTTGTAATGGAAAGCTCATCCACAGATCTCATTTTTGCAAAAGGTGTGAGAACGAAAGGTGCTTAGTAACGCCTATAAAACCTGCGCGTTAATCATATGTCAAATCTAAATTCAAACCAGATCTTGCTGATGTACGTATCAAAATCACTCAAATCAACTCGTGAAGGCCTTGTTTGTCAGCTTGAGCCTCAAGGTCATACTGTTGCGAGCATTGTTTCATTTATTCCTTCCACAGCGCTTCTTTCTCATCGAGCGCGATGGGCGTGAAGAGATGGGAAGAAGATAAGAACCCAGAATACGACGATAACATTGAGACCACTATCCCCGTCGCTGATGAAACAATGACCTTTGCTACCGTGAAGGTTCATGCCTTCTTTTTTTATACGTTATTTATTACCTCAGGGCATAAAGTGAGTTGGGAAGGTAGAAAGAAAAAAAATAGAGTTGGTGTGAAATGAAATGAAGAGGTGGGCCCATCTAATAAAGGCGAGGAGAGAGCAGAGAGAGCTCCTGCGTCCAGGCAACATATGAGGAAGGGTTGTTCGGCGGTGGACCCTCTGCTGCCAGGTGCCGAATTCTCGTTGGCTTCAGCGCCGGGCAAACTCACTAGTGGTGAATATCAGCCTCAGTATTTTGGGAGCTGCAGAAAGGACACCCCGGATTCTCCGAAGCACAACCTCCTCTGCACGGGTAAGACCACGGGGGGACGATTATCGCACACGGAAGGACGAGAGCAGTGCGGCGCCGGAGGTGTTCCCTTCTTGTGAGAAGGAAGGTAGCATCATCCATGCTGAGTAACCAAGGCGTTGATGAGGGTAGGGTCGCCAAGAAGGCTGCAGAATCTGCAAAGCTTTGTGAACTCGGCAGGTCACGTAGGACCAACTCAATTCGAGTGGCTTGCGGGATGCGACTCGCCAGACGATGTATATTCTGGCAGATTTCTGTGCTGCGACTGACGCGTCGGAGTAGACGTATTGCTTGAAGCACGTCGGCGCTTATGAGCTAATGACAATGTGGGCTAAAGGAGCCACGGTAACGGCGGCTACAGAGTGAAGTGCGTCTTGTATAGCAACCAGCTCAGTACAAAAGGAAGAAGGAGGTTCCGCGAATTAAAACCAGGCCGTCCTATGAAGTGCAGGCTGGCAAGGACAGTAAACTGCAGTTGTTGTTTCACAGCCCTGGATGCTGGCATCTACATGTATAATGACTGAGCCAGGTGGATATCTAGTTCCGCGATTTGCTCGCGAAGGAAGCTTTAAGTCGGGCTAGTTGGCAGTGGCTTTTCAAATTCATTATTACAAGCGAAATAGAAGAAGAATAGAAAACGGCAATAATGACCATTGTTCCGCCGTTTTGCGTCCTATATGCGCCTACCATTTTGCTACTATTCATGAATTCAGAATGCTAAATATGTTCCAGTTCCCATACATTTTAGCTAGTTTACTTTTTCACTGGCAAAGTGCAAACGCTCTTAAAACAAGGCTGCCTCGTCAGTTCTTGCGTCAGAAGCCTGCTATTCGCATTTCCTTGCTTGTGTTGAAGCACAACAGTCGCGTGTTGGCCCACAATGATTGTTCTAATTGTTTTTCTGCTGCATTCGCAGCATAATCATTTTAGGCATCATTTTAATAGACATATATTAAAAACAACTGCAGAAGAATCGTTTTCTTTACAAACCTTGGGCAGATATAAAGTCTCGCATCGCAAAGAGCCAAATAGAAAATTTAAATTCTGATACAAACTAAATTATTTGCATAATTTTACACTACATAGTGGTGAAGAATTGCTTCAACTAGCATGCAACGTATATAACAGCTTGGATAGAGCTTCGGTTTGTGCGGATAACAAACTTCTGCACTTTTTTAGGTTTGCGTCTAGGTGGATTTGGCTTATTTAAAAAAAAAACTCATTTATTCAGTGCGGAGGCATCAGAACAAGGCCTCGAGTGCGTCCCTTTCGGTTAACATATAGCCCTGTTCCAAAGAGCATGGCATTAAGGGTTTTGAGTCAACCAGAATTAACTTAATCACGAACTTGGCGTGTCTTCTGCTATAGGTGGGCAGCATCGAAAACGCAGTGCCCCCCCCCCCCCCAATTTTAAGCTGCTAAACTTGAGACTGGCCAAGTTGGCTCAGAGATTAGCGAGAAAACAGGGCTATGCAAACTCTCTTACAACTGCCGGCTTTACTGCTGTGACACATTAAATATCAACAAAAGCCAAGAAAATTTGCACATAAGAACTATATAAACTACTTACACCTCCTTCAAAATCCGTGATAATCTGCAGAACGTTCGTTTTAGTGTTCAGGATGAGAAGCAGTGAATTCGAGCAGGACTTGCGTACACTGATCAATCCCTTTTTTGTGTATGTTTCAAAAACGTCGGCTATATAACGAGTGCAAGAGTGCTTTCAGGAAACTTCGCTGCTGAAGTCTGGCTGGCAACGGCAGAAACAGCAATCTACGGCGTAATTGCAGGAAGCTGAAACATTTACAGCATAGGCATGCCCCCCACGACTATCGTTAACACACCTACCGTCAGTTCGACATTAGAGCCTGCGCGAGACAATTTGCAGAATATGGTGACCTTGCAGTCTCTGAAATTTCGGTCCAGCTTTTTTTCTTTTTTTTTGCACAGATCATTTTTCACTTCAGCATTGTGCACATTCCTGTCCAGGGTACGCAGTTTATTGTGCACGCGAAGAAAAAAACACTTCTTGAACAGAGAACAGCAGCTCTCACAAGCTGGGTAACATGATCGCCTTGCGGGGAGAGGGGGGGAGGGAACTGTTTGCATGACCCCTCCAAGAAAAATAAACAACAGGAAAAAATACGGCTACGTTGCAGCACGTAAATGCCACCACTCACCCCTTCAATACGGTAGGAAAAAATTGCCAAGACACTTTGGCAACTAAAGTGTTGAGAGGCGAAAGCCGCGGATACTATGCCGTGACGACTTCCGGTGGATGTGACGTCACACCGTTCCCGTGGCTACATCGATACCCAAATTATACATCTTTCGGGGATCTTAAGTGTTGATTACGCTTAATTACACATTTTTCTATCTAATTTGACACAAATTTGACCTTTTTCCGATCATTCTGTGGCAATTTTTACTATGCCGCGACGACTTCCGGTGGATGTGACGTCATACCGTTCTCGTGGCTATATCGATGTCCGCGCTATTTCGACGCAATTTCGACATTTCCACCTATAATTACTTAACTAATTATTCTACAGTCATCAAACTTGGCTCCTAAGTTTATTTTTTCCTCTTTTTAGTTCTCGAGTCAAACGCGTTTGACACGCTTTGTTAACGGATGACAATATGAGCCATATTAAAGGCTTTCGCCTTAACCCGCCGCGGTGGCTCAGTGGTTACGGCGCTCGGCTGCTGACCCGAAAGACGCGGGTTCGATCCCGGCTGCGGCGGCTGAGTTTCGATGAAGGCGAAATGCTAGAGGCCCGTGTACTGTGCGATGTCAGTGCACGTTAAAAAACCCCAAGTGGTCGAAATTTCCGGAACCCCTAACTACGGCGTCCCTCATAGCCTTAGTCGCTTTGGGACGTTAAACCCCAATAAACCAAAGGCTTCCGCCTTAAAAGGGATCGATCACGCGTGGTTATTTCTGTGGAATATAAACGGTGTAGTCTACGCAGGAAAGCAAACAATCAGTGGCTTGTGCATGAATAAGCGCGTGCAGCACTGCAGTGTCTGCAAATTTGTCTGCAAGGATGACGTGCAGTGCGCAGCGCAAAAGTGTTGCAGTTTAACATGAGGTTTGATCGGTGGCGGCGTTAGGTAACTTCAAACGTCAACCTTACCTGTAAAAACATGGCTTCGTGAGAAAGGGACTTTTGTGCCATGGTCTGCGAACTGCCGCTTGGGAGAGCACCCAGGAACATCATTGCTCTGTGTTCTGTCATGATGCAGTGTTTCTTTTTTTTTTTTGGGGGGGGGGGGGGGATTTTCAACCGACTATCAAAAAGGACATTGCTTGAGATTGCGCCCTGTACTATAAGATTTCGGTCTACAATGGAAGGATCTAAGGTTCCATGTAATCTTTTAGAGCTCATGGGAGTGTTTAGCCTGTGGAATAGCCGCATGACAGATCGCCACGCACAGCCGCCACGTTCATCCAAGTCTCTGTTCAGAGAGCAATGTGCTATGGAGCGGGGGGATATACTGCCTAGGATCGACCTCCTGCCTGGCTCCCTTTCCTCGGTGGATGCCAATGTCTCCCAGAATTTTGATGTCAGAGCTGGGAGCTGGTGCGATTTTGTATGACGGGTTGCGTGATGCGACCTGTTTAAGTCGGACTTGATGCCTGTCAGGGTGGGTGTACTTCCATGCAATAAAAGGAAAATTGCGTCGATTGCATAGTGCTCTCGTGCAGTGGCCAGCGAAGCTGATCTGTTCGCGTCTCCGCCGCTTCGAAACCCAGTGGCGGCAATATTTGCAGGCATCTAAGAGGCTTCACACAAATATCGCCTTTTTTAGGATTGCTAGTGAAGCAGCGGTTTCGCACTAAAACAAGGTTCCAGTGAATGTCAGAGCTTTTCAACGTGCGGACAAGAGAAACGTTTCCTTTTGTTTTAAGCTTGTTTTTTTTTTTTACGTGCATCCATTTCATTAGATAAACAAAGCCAGCAGTTAGCTCGTGCGTATTTCTCAGGCCATGCTGTTTTTTTTTTGCGCTGCTTCCCATCAAGTTTTCTCTTCCCGGACAACGGCACACAGGACGACAGCACGTCCTATGCAGCGGTGCCGTTGGGGGCAGCAAAAAAGTAGGAAATCGAGTTCGTCCGTTCGGTTGCTTGCTTCACCATCCTAATCAAGTCTCAAGCCAAAGCCACAGAAGTAGATGAACCGCAGTACGTGCTCGTCGAGCGTTGCGAGAGCGCTGCGGATACTCTCAGAAATTGAAGGTAGTGTTGCAATGCGAAATATTCAGAGAAGAAAAAGAAAAGGTTCGAGCACAGCACCGCTTTTCTATTGTTTCAGACCCCATTATTGCTGGAGCTGCAGCACACGTCTATTCGCCTCACTAACTGGATCAAGTTTCCCTTCAGTAACTTTTCCAGACAGGTTAGGAGTGCTTGTATGGCCTATCCCACTGTACCCCTACTCTAGGCAGTGAAAAAACGACACAGCGATTCGCAATGCCGGCGCACATGTCAAACTCCCGACGAGAAGTGCCTGCGCCTTGTCCTTTACTGCCCCTGATGCGACAGGGACGTTGCAATTCTTCGCACCAAATCATTTTGTGCCGCAAGTGACTTGCACCACAATCCTTAGAAACATATATAATTAGGTAAGAAAGAAAGATATGACACACATAATAACGAGCTCCTCAACTCTTCTATTCGTGTCTGTACACTTCGCCACAATGTAAATTTTGAAAATGCCCTGCATGTTTATGCGAAAAAAACCGCATGCGTCTGTCAACCTAACACGGTCATTAGGTTACACTTGTGCAATACGCACGATTTTCTCAGAATAGTTGAAGATATTCTGTTGGGGCTGCAAGAATTAAGCGTCTCGATTCATGAAGTCAATAACATTTTGCTTCCTAAAGACTTATCTTTGCTTCAGCTTGAACCTTTTGTACCTTCCCTCAAAGCTCTAGGTGCTCTCACAATGGTGTTAGGCCTTTATTATTATTTCCTATGAGAGAGAGAGAGTAAACTTTCATTCGTCGACAAAAGTTTGGTGGTAGTCTGCGAACATGATTCGTTTACTCTGAGACGTATGAGCATTTCAGCGTGATTTCAAATTTTGACAGGTGGAAGACCTGTCAAAATTGGAGGCCTATTTTTTATCCAATGAGAAGAACCCGGAATGATTTTGGTGGCGGCATCACAACAGAAAGTACTATTATTCATTTAATTTAATTTGGCGAATGTCCTGTCGCAGGAACCACACTGCTGTAGTATGTCTAGGGATTACGAGTCAGAGGTATTAGGCACATCATTTCAATCACACACGCAGGTGTTGAAAGTGTGGTCTTAGTTTCGGCCTCTTTTTTAAAATAAAAAGCTTCGAAGGGGGAAGGGGTTAGTCTAGCGATCCCTTTTCAATTGTGTTACTTTTAGAATGCAGCTCTCAGGCGCCCGTGTGTGGATTCCGCGTCATAGCCAGCGTAACACGCCACACGACAACCGACAACCATGGCCGCCGTAGTGGCCATGGCGAAATCGGAGGAATGGACAACTAGATTTCTGCCACGGGAAGATCTCCGGAGGGTGGCTGGCAGTGTAAGACGCCATCTGCCAGTGGTGGCAGGTCGCTTGTGACGAGCTGAGCTATCATAATCGTCTGTCAGTTTATTTCATTTACTCTCTGTGATAGGCTCAAATGACTCCAAGCTTGAGGAAACAGTACCCAAAAAGAACAGAGTAGCATGAAAATAGAATCATCCTTGTCATCTATTTTGTTGCTTAGGCACCAGATTTTTTAAGGATTGCTTTCCAATTCATGCTAAAGCCTATTTTCTATTAGCACCACCTTTGGTATTGAGCCGGCGGCTGTCATCGATCGCTGCCGATCAGCCCATCCGTCACAGGCTGCAGAAGGAACCTATGACGATGATAACGAATTTTTATAGCGCAAGGGAAGCTTAGCGAAAGAGCTTCATGGCACAAGGCGTTTTTGTCTGCACAATAACCGGTCAAGTAACCATTATCCAAACATTTCACCCCGGAGAACCCAATCGCAAGGCCAGGGGAAAAGTTGTACCCATTGGAAACAACAAGACCTGGCGGCACTGGGGATTGAATCTCGCACCTCCCGCGTATGAGGCAGATGCTCAAACCACTAGACCATCGCTATGGTGGCCTAGTGGCTTGATAGAGAGTGATAGAGCGGCTTATGAATGGGTTGTGAAGAGAATCGTTAAAAAATACGAATCCTGCAATTTGTTATTGCACTCAAGCAACAACCATTGCTGCCACGTTTCGTATAAACCCTTTTTTTCATAAGTAGAGTGTCTAATGATAAGGTTTGAAGCCGATTTGCATAAGGTACGGTCTAGAGATAAGGTTGGAGATGTCAAGTGACTGTTGTCATGTGCATTTCAGTTTCGACCAATGGCAGCGGCCAGCCTGAATGTAGGTGGTGAATGTGAACTTTTTTTTTTCTGCCAGGACAGAGACAGCTGTGCAAGCCTTACAACGCGTCACATGTTACAACCAAGATATTCTCTATTTAGGCGGGGTGGGCACAGCGCTACAGGTGGCTTGCTATTAAATGCGCAAAAGCCAATAAGACTTCCAAAGCCATTATTGTCCATTAGGTGACCCTATTTTGCGCAAACCAACCAAGCCATGTACTAAAACATACTGCCTGCGTGCGTGCGTGCGTGTGTGTGTGTGTGTGTGTGTGTGTGTGTGTGTGTGTGCGTGCGTGTGCGTGTGCGTGTGCGTGTGCGTACGTGTGTGTGTGTGTGTGTGTGTGTGTGTGTGTGCGTGTGTGTGTGTGTGTGTGTGTGTGTGTGTGTGTGTGTGTGTGTGTGTGTGTGTGTGTGTGTGTGTGTGTGTGTGTGTGTGTGCGTGCGTGTGTGCGTGCGTGCGTGCGTGCGTGCGTGCGCGTGTCAAAGAAACCAAGGAGCATTGAGGAATGTTTCGATTTTTTCAATTTGTGGTGTTAATCAATGTCAGATTAACAGTGTATTTATTCGATCGATGAAACAAAATTGATCAGATGAGTTTATATATACATATTCATTTGTTTTTCTTCGTTTGTGCTTGCGGTACGCTCTTGAGAGAGCGACCACTAAACTTGCGAGGAAATATATCAGCGCCCCTTATAGCTCATCAAATCTTGCGATCCTTTGAACGAAACGAGCAGCACAGCTCTATGCGCGCGTCTTTTCAGCGCCGTTTAAGCCAGGAGGCATTCTTTTTTTCTCTAGGCTCTCAAGGAATAGCCGAGATGCGCGTCATAGCAAGGTTGACGCTTTTTGTAGAGCTGGTCTTCCGTGATATTATTACGAGATTTTTCTCCTAGCGTGCGCGAGCCAAGAAGATATTTCCGATTACAGAGCGGGGCTTACAGCGGCCAAGTGCGACTCGCTTCCATCGAATCGACAGTTGTGTGCCCATGTGGATTGAGCTGGAGTGGAATCCGCTCACCCGCACACGGATATTACGAGCGCAGATTGATAGGTTCACGGCAGGAAGTGCGACGCATAGGACGGGTAGAATCAGCTCAAATGCACATAAAAAAAGCATCATTTGAAAGAGCGCTTAGTAATCCTGATAGATGAAGGGCGCGGGCTTAGTGCGCCATTTTGGTAAGTTTGAATTTCTTCATCCTATTCAAATGTAGGTCCGAACTCTTCTGTGCTCGCTGCAATCCCAGCTTATAGAGAAGCCTGAGATAAATTGTCAGTTTCGTGTCTCTGCGCCTGTTTGAATGTTAGAACCAACTGATTATGAAAAACACCCAAGCTGCAAAGCACATTCAATATTACATTGGCTAACAGTTTATGGCTCTCGGCTCTCAAAGGTGGGCAAATACCTTCTCGTTGCGTCTGGAACGTTCTTATTCGCATCCAAAAGCCTACTTGAAGGAACTTGAGGGAGTTCCTGCTTGCTAAATTTATAAACGCTGGATTGATTATGAGGGAACACACCGGATTGATTATGAGAGGAAGACACAAGGGTTGTCTTGGCTTCAACGGAATTAAGGCTAAAACTCTTTGGCGATTCTCGGCAGATCGTTTGGATGCTTTCGCATATTCTTATGCTGCTTATTCTATTGTAGCTCCGCCTTAAGGGTATGACACAATAGCGTTGTTTGGTTGATGGCCATATATGAGGAACTGGTCGCTTTCTACTTCCAGTTCATAGATCACTGGGGAGTCCTCATACCACTCATAGCGCAATGGTGCAGCGCTTTAACGGTGTGCCACTGCCCCGGCAGGTAGATGTTTCAAACACAGCAATCGGTGGGGCTTGTAAGACCCCGGGTGCTCTGCTCGAGCAACCTTTCCCGACCCGCCATTAAATTTATCTGCCCCCTGCCACGGTGGGGGGCTTGATCAAAATCCGGTGGGCAGGTTGTGATGACGCCGCAAGGTCACGTGGCCTAGCTGCCCCACCTAGGTTGCTTCTCTGGGGATTTTACAACGCTGGCGCCGACTACGGCGCCGGATTTTATTCAGAACGGGAAGCCTTAGCCCTATCGCTTTAATAATATCCTGAAATGACTGCATATCACGGCATCCTGCGCGCCGGCAGCCACAGCAGCCCCCCTCTTCCAAACAAAAACACAATCGCAACCTGACCCCATCGTTCAAAGGAAATGCGACAAATTCAAAAGCACAATGCGGACCAGCTAGCGCTGATCATCCGCATTACCATGGATGTTGTCGCTGTTGAATTTTTAAGTCATTAGCTTTTAGGTTGTCGTCTTGCCAGAACCGTCCGATATCTCCGTAGCAAAATTCTCTGGTTGTTCGTAACGTCATCACCGCAGCAACATTTCGAAATCTAAGGACTAGAATTTTCGAGTAGGTTCCATTGGATTATCATATGGGATAATAATAACAACAACCACTCTTATACACTAATTCTCACTAATCTACTGTATTCCGCCCACTAGTCCCCACTAATCTACATTTATCCCCACTTATCCACCGTATACACTTACTAATCGACTTTAATAAATGTAGCAATCCACCTGGATTTCTTTTCTGGGGTGGGCCTGCTTCTATAATATAATATGGGGTGGGCCTGCTTCTATAATATTCCCGGACGGGCCAACTTCCAAATGCTCTCGCATTTTTTTTTTTAAGGATGTGGTTAAGGAGCCCTCAAGTTTTTTTTGTTTTTTTTTATCCACGTAGTCAACACTGCATAAAAGGATACTAGGTAAATAGAGCAGCCTGACATAGCGCCCTTCACTTCATTCAGTCAAGAGCTTTTAAAATAAAATAAAATTGGTTTTTGAGGAAAGGAAATGGAGCAGTAATTGCCTAACATATCTCGGTGGACAGCAGAACCGCCCAGTAAAAGAAGCAAAGAAGGTGAGAGCGAATGAAGAGAGAGAATAAGTTGCCGTACTCCAGAATGACCTCGACCACCTGGGGATCTTTAACGTGCACTGACATCGCACAGCACACGGGCGTCTTTGTCGCTTTCGAAACGAGGCCAGGTTCGAACCCGGGAACTCCGGCTCATTAGCCGAGCGCCCTAACCACTGAGCCACCGCGGCGGGTTCACGAGCTTCTATTTTGCACAAGCAGAAAGGGGGTGGGGGGGAGAAAAAGCTACTGTGTTTATAACTTGATGAACCTCCAGCCACCTGTACAGCAGTCGCTTGTACAGCGCAGGCAGTTTCCAGTAAATAGGTACGCAGTCTCTTGGTGAAGCTCTGAGAAAGCAATGTTATTAAAAATGCCAGTGTCTTATACTTTGAATATCTTATGTTTGAGGAAGAGCGATCCTGTATGTTCCAGCAATGTAGTGCTTTCAAAAATGCGGATAGCCCTCTACTGGATCAAGGTTAGCTTACTTTTATTCGACTTGGCTGTATTGCCCCAGAATAATTCGGAGTAGCATAATTGTGAGTTGAAAAGTGCATTATATAAGAGTTTTCTCATAATGTATGGGAGGTTGTGGCGGTTTCTGTTTAACAGTCCCACAATCTTGCTTAATTTGTTCGATGAATAACATGTTCATCACTCGACATGGGTTCAGAAATCAATACGCCAAGAATTTCCCCACATTTTTCCAATCTATATGTGCACGAGCCGAGAGATGTTAGAAGGCATTACAGAGAAGGTTCCGGATGCACGAAACAAAATACATTTGGTTTTCATTCATTTAGAGTCAAAAAGTATCTTTCGACGCCATACTTGCAGTTTGCGACAAAATAAGATTGCATACGTTTACTTTTTTCCTAACCTTTCATTGCAATGAATACTGTGCAGTCGTCGGCATAAACTACAAATTTACAGTCTTTGTAGATTTGTGCAGTCATTAATGTGAATAAGAAAAAGAATGGGTCCTAAAAGGCTCCCTTGTGAAACACCTGATTGAATTTCGTTCAGGAGCGATTTATTTTGAATTATCTCAACATACTGACCGAACTGTCCAGGTAGGACCGAATTACTTGCTGGGTAACACCACGGAAACCATAGTGCTCTAATTTTTCTGACAATATTGAGTGGTTAACTGAGTCAAATGACTTGCTGAAACCTATGCATATTCCTAGAGTTATAATTTTGTATTGAAGTGCGTTTTCGGTAGAGCAGTGTTTTCGGAAACAAAACTGGTAATCCTTTATAGGGTTGCGTTTTCTTGAAAAACTTTCAATGCGACTGTTAATAATCTTTTCAAGTCCCTTGGAAAAGACATGAAGAATGAACACTGGTCTATAGTTGCTTAAGTTATTCCTATCCGCTCCCTTGTTCATGATCGGTACTCAGACAACTTGCATATTAGTAGGAAACGCGCCTGTTGGTAGAGTCAGATTGATATATGCATAAACGCAGGCGCAGTAATATCAAGAACGCATTTTGCGGATCGGATCTCCATTCCTCTGAATCACAGCTACGGTTGTTTTTAAGCGCTGGGATAAAAAATATTACCTCTGACACGTTTTTAGATTGCAGAAATAGACTTTGCGGTAATGTTTGCACTGAAGACGAGGCCTCCAGACAGAAATTTTTCCGATATCTATAAAAGTTTTTCGAAATAATCCGCAAACTTTGTTCCACTTACATCTTCACTATCAATAATAATGTTCTGAATTACGTCTTTCGGTGTATTCCTGTTTAGTACGTTATTGAGATTCTTCCAGACTATGTCACTGTTTTGCTGGCAGTTAAATAAGCGCGCAAAGTAATCATGCTTAGATTTTTTTTAACACCTTTGTTCAATTTATTTCCAGACGACTTAAACTCTCACCTTTCCGGCATCACCGGATTGCGCAAAGGGCTGACACAACTCGTGCTTTTTTGTTACAAGCCTGGCTAAGTTGTGGGTTATCCTTGGTTTGCGGCGCCTCTTGGATCTACTGTGTTTTCAGAGGCAAGCATTGAAATAATGCCACTTAATTATTTATAAAAACTTCTACTACGATTCATCGGAGTCTGTAATTGTAAATATTTCGCTCCCGTTTCTGTGCATAATAGTGTGTCAGAAGTGTGCTAAGGTACTCGATGTTATCTCAGGGTGCATAACTTGTTTCAATGGGCGCTTTAAGTTGCTTTGGCGTTTAACAATAAAAATCCTGGCATATGAACATTAGGGGCAGAACTTATGACACCTGATTTGAAGTTTTCAGCTGATGAATTCGTAATGAACAAATTTAATCTTCCCGATGTTAAAGGTGTTACCTGTGTGTGGGGGGGGGGGGGGGGGGGGGAATTACATTCTTAAAACCATTGCACTGTAAAATAAGTGGAAAGTCTGTCAAGCTCTTTGTTCTTCAAGGCATCAATGTTAAAATCAGCCCCTATTGTGAGTAAGTAGTCATTACAGTTTGCATAGGAGAGTAAAGCTTCAAAGAATTGCAAGAACGTGGTAATATTTTCATTTGGTGGTCTGTTTATAAGATATATTACGTTTTTTCTCTCCTTAATACCCAGAACTTCATAGTCGGCGGTAGCGGTGCTATAATCACGGACAATTTGAAAACCGGGTGGACTAGTTTGAATGAACGCGTCTCTATATTTTTCCGATTTAGAAAATACTGCCTGTACGCCATCAGCACAAAATAATCACATTCTTCAGTGTACCATGTCTCAGTTGGAATCAATACATCGAATGATATTTCAGAAGCCTCAAGAAGGAAATGTAAATCGTCATGCTTTTGTTTAATAGACCTCTTATTAAAATGAAACAGTTTCAACTATTTGTTTCTTTTCGTGGTACTCAAAAAGGCTAGCAATAGCTTCGAGGCCAATGCTCTATGCGGCCATCGTTCAAAATGAAGCTAAGTAGCCGAAAAGACTACGCACGCGCACACCCTTTGCAACTGCCTTCACAGATCTTCAGTAAATCACTTTCCTTATTGATCGGCACCGTCGAGGACGACTCTGTCTGGCGCGCGAAAATGCTGTCACTGTTTGTCCGCACAAACCACCAGCAAAATTCGCGCTTGTGCGCCGCCGCCTTTCCTAGCAACGTTTTCACAAAGCGCCAAAGATGTTCATTGATGCAGATAGCCTTATCCTTCTCAGGATCTGGTCCTGATTGAGTCGTTACAACCGGCGTCGTGAGCGTTTTCCTTGGCGCCTTCTCCGAAACCTTGCCGCATTTTTCTGTTCGCTGGAACTGGAATATTATATTTGTTTCGTTCTTTTTCTTTCGGTGGCATTCGGTGGCACACGTCGACGTCACTCTGTGATATGAGCTCGCCGATAGCGTTGCCAATGTTCTCTAGGAAACCAGGAAGGATTTCATTTGGCTCCTAAGTCATGCCTTTGATTTCAAGGTTTTTGTTTCTGGTATATTGCTCGGATTTGACAAGCTTGTTTTGGCATTCTGCGAACTCTTTTTTTTTTTTAGCGTGCAGACCGTTGCGGCAGTTTATTTTACGCGACAGTGTAAAGAGCTCCTTCCGCCGAAAACCAGCCGTCGGTCGTCGTCCTGCGTCAGTCGGAAAAAAATCCCAGAAGTTTAAAATGAAAAAAGAAATTAATCGGCATTGGGGTCCGAATCCAGGGCCTCTGCGTGTCATACGGGTACGCAACGCGTAGGCCACGAAGAGTTTCTTTTTTCGTTATTGTATAGGCCGCGAAGGGTCATTGGTTCAAGCGCATTAGAGGGGCACCTGGTGAATTCGTTGTGGTGTGTATGACTTGATAACGTGTCTTTAAGATGTGTACTGATGTTATAGTAATTAAAAATGAAACCATATATAAATCTGCAAATTCGGCATCAGAGCCTGAGCGGAAGGGAAAGGCGATGCCATAGTGCTTCATTGTAGTAAAAAAAAGGTGTATGTAGTGGTCGAGTATATCGTGCAGTGTAGCCTAGAGTGTGATAGGTGATTGGTAATCGATAATTCTGATTGGTGATTTGTAATCGATAATGCGATCGGTAATAGTGATTGTAATCGATGCCCGTGATAGGCAATATGATTGTGGATGGGTAATCGCTGAGAAATGAGAAAGAAAATGAATAAAAAGATAAAAAAGGAGAAGGCGCTGTCGCGTGTACTCTTAAAAGAAACTTAAGCTTTTTCCTAATTTTCCTTTCTGTTCTTTTCATTGAGCGTGGCTTCGAGCAGTTTATATGCTTCATCTAGGCTTTTGCTTGTAAAACCTACGCCCTCTTTCAGGTCATCCAGTTCTGTACGAAAATCGCGCTCTTCTGTTCGAAGGCTTCGTTCTATAACCTCCTTCCTTGCCTTAATTTCCAATTTCAGTTCTTCCCTCAGCTCTTTAACAGCCTGTGCAAGTTCCTTCGACATTCCACACTCAAGTTAAAGCACCTTACTTACTTAATTTTACTTTACTTACCTGCGTTATGCGGAAGAAGCTGTTAGGCACTGCACGCAATGCTGTCACTGCTGCCAAGTGCCGGGTATGTGATCCTTGCTGTGTTTACATAGCCAGGCTGGGGTCACGTGGTTTGAAGACGATGTGTCCTCATGCAGCTGTTTTGTGAAGTCGCCACGATGACAACGCTGGTAGAACTTGTACATACCCATTTTGCATACTGTCTACAGCATTTTCTCCTTGGTTCTCTTGCAGAGTAGCTGAAATACGACTTTTGTTTGATTTGTTGTAGCCCCCGTGTAATTCGTCATGAAGGACGCCCGAATTTCGGGCGAGGGCAAAATTTTTAGGTATGGAACACATCAACTTGGTTCTGTTTCAACGACTGGCACAACGGCTTTCAAAGATTTTCAGGGCGAGTTTCGCGAAGCGCCTTGCGCGAACTGCAGCGGGTAGCTACAGGAAGCCTTTAAAGCTTCAGACAATATCCCTGCTCTCCTTACCAATGAAATAACCACCGCACAAGTGTTTTAGGTTGCTCGACAAATATTGTCGCATTCCCGCAGAAGAAGAAGAAAGGCGTTTTCTTAAAAAGTAGCTCAGCCATACGCTCGACAACTCCGTCCACACGTTGCTGTCCTCAGTTCAGTTTACTAATGACAAGAACTCTTCCAATTCACAGTCTGAAGCGGAGGATGCATGTACATTTGGGCTTATTACACAGTGTGGCTTCGTCCATTTTTTGCCGCAGCATGCACTGGCTCCTTCCATGTGCTCTTTGTGCGAAACGCGGTGACCACATATACTGTAGATGGCCAAGGATTTAGTTTTTGTGTTCATTCGCACTAACTGTGTTATTTGCTCCAACGCTCCTGCGTACATGCCAGATTGTTCGGGAGTGGGGATGCGTCTATGTGTGCGGAGGCATGAGTGCGCGTCGTCTTGTGTCTGGTGTTGGCAATCATTTCAGGCGCACAGTTTCCTGGTCCAATTTCACGTGGTATATCGTCGCACATTTTCTTTTTTTTATGAACAAGAGCATTTTGTATGATTTATGTGCTCGCTGCCGTTCTAATCTCCTCAATCAGTTTTGTGCGCTGTACACGCTGACGTCTTTTGCTCGTCTGTTTATAACCACCACGGACTGTCAGGCTGCAAACAGTGAATGGATATTGAAAAATAACAATTTATAATGCATCGCAGTTTCCTCACATCCCCTTTAAGTGGGGTCACTTCTGTTTCTGCCACTATATCCAGAACAATTTTTCCTTACTGTTTCTTCAATCTGCTTGGTTACGTTAATATGCACACATCGCTAACTCAGATGCGTTTCTTTTGTCTGTAACAATAGCCACATAGTTTAGTTTGCCGCCCAAGTCCTGCTTTCAGTAGTTAACAACAATGTTGCGGATATTATTTTGACCCTTCAGCTAATGCATCGCATTCGATCACAATGCAGGCCGGTTCACGATTAACTAATGCGAACTTCCGTGTAATATAATGTAAAGCCCTTCGTTTCCGAGGTTTATTTTTCCGAAATTCGGTGGGTAAAAATCGGCCGCTGTTGCTTGAGTTTGGAATCAGGTGTTAACCGATTTTTCGAAAGTCCATTCCATAACTATGGTTTCTTCAGGTTGCCTTCATAAATAACTACCAGCGCTCGTTTGCTACGGCCCGTACAAGAATATTCACGCGTTCTCTGTGCATGCCCTGAATTTAGCGTCGAAGGAGCGTTGCTATGCCGTGCACTGGATCATCCTGATCGTCGCCCGCTGGCGAGGAGGAAGATTTTTATATGGCGGCCGCAGCGATTGTCGGCTCTAAATCCCTGCCAGGCGCTGTTCTATTTCTTGAGGGTGTCGTGCTTGCACTATAGGCTATGACTCTGCCGTATGAAAAGTGCGTACTTCTTTTCTACACTCGGCTCTCTTTCCTCCTATCTCTTTATATCTCATCGCCCCCCCCCCCCCCCCATAAGTGAGGCGTAGCCTTCTCCGATACCTTCTCCTGGTTAACCTCCCTGCCTTTATTTCTCCTTTCTCTCTCTCTATGGCTGCTGCATTCTTGGATAGAAAGATAGTTTAACCCGAGTCACGTGAAATGTGTAAAGGGTGTATGCAGGGATATACAGGTTGTCCCAGCTAAAATGCATGAAGATTAAAAAAAAAAGCATTCTTGAATTGAAATCAAGTGAATATGCTAGTTGCGTAAAGCATTGGCTAGTATTTTTTTAGTCTGCCTCTTTTAATATTGACTTCATATTAATTAATTAAATTTTTAAATATGGCTTTAAACGCTCAGGTGCGAATTCAGGAAAGTTGTCGACCGCTATGAAGAGAGTGACTCAGGCACTTCTGACGAGGTAGCCATAAGGGAGCCCCTTTTAACCAGCGAAATTTTAAAAATACCAAGTGACGGTGCACTGTGCGTCTGAATGCTCCGCGATTACAGCGCTCTTATCAGCGATTTAGTAAAGTGCTGACACCTTCACGCCTCCTGCGCTGCCACGACAGACCTCCGCGTTGCTATTCGTTCCGAGATAAGGCCCAGCGGCTCTTTCATTGTGCGACTGCTCACCAGTTTTTTTTTTTGTTTTTTTTTTTCAGCCGATTATCCAACGGTAGCTTCACAAGTTCCATTTTTGCTGCCATCATCGCGGTTCTCATCGTTAGTCAAGTTCGGTAAGAGCTGCTGCTTCTAGGAGGAAGGAAAAATCAAGGCGTCGGCCGTGCTTATGTACGCTTTTCAAACCAAACTACATTATTTCTCTTCAATTTTGACTCCTCTTATGGTTTCCCGGTATCCAAGTGAGCATCACTCCCACATCTCACACGCATTTGTAACACCATTTTGATTACAGTCATTCGCGTCGTTATCGGAATCGTTTCTCGTCGTCCTCACCACCTCAAGCGCCCTTCACCCTCCGAGCTCGTGCTTTTGTTCACTGCGCGCCGTTTTGTATAGCTGAAGCGTTAGTTAAAGAAAACAAACAGAATTTTTTATAGCTGCTTAATTATGCATATTAAGGAAGCCAGTAGTCACCGAAAGCAAGGAAAGCATAGCGGAATGTTTCTGTTTTTTTAATTCAGCTGTTTATCAATAGAAAATTAGAAGTGCAATCTTTTTATGGCTGAAAGATAATTGATCACAAAGTAGAAGAAAAAACAACCACAAAGATGGAGGCGCTACGAGCCATACGAAAGAGCACGACTAACATCTTTCCTGTCATGTGCCATTCAGTCCCATCCTTCGCAGAATTCAACCCTGTTTCGCTGTCCGTCAAAGTATAATTAACGTAAGCGTACACAGTATACACAGTTCTTGAAAAAGAACTAAATAAAGTTGAGGAACAGAGAGGGATTCATAAAAAAGCGCCTTTTTCCTGTTATAACACCTGGAATAACAAGAAACTGAAGATATAAAGAAAACGTGGCGGTCTGTTTACCGAATTGTTCATGTGCAGTTAGCAACGCAGGTATGAACCCGGTAGCACTTAACCCTGTAAACGGATCTCACATCAAGGGACAGACGCTAACTACACTCAAATTAGAATCCAAACTTCTATCCAAGCTGACGGCGAACCATGGCTTTGGTTTTCTTCATAAATGAAATATTGCTACCGTGCTCTCGTCACATGTTTGTCTGTTGTGGCTAGTAACGGCAGTCTATTATAATGCTGATGTTCCGTGGTAGACATAATAAAGAGTGCACCGGGCAGCTGGTGTGTACACTGCTCGAAAGTAGAAACCTGGGCTAGACGCTGCACTTGCCAATCATCGTACTGCGACGCGAACGCTTCGAAACACAAAACAGTGTAAAAACTGGCTTCATTTCTGCTTTTCCTTCATGGTAAAATGAAGTCTTGTCAGCATTTCTCAGTATTTACGACGCAGGTTGGTAAACCCGTACCCTTCTCGTATACTTTTTGGAGCCGGCTCTTTTCCTACAAAAAAAGGCTCCATTCCAGGGCTGTCCACAACAGCGAACCATCTGACTATAGGTCAATCACTCGAGCTGGGCTTGCTGTCGGCCACATATTTATTCCAATCCGAAAATACTCCAAAAGGCGAAAACGTTCCTACTTGTTTCTGTCTGCGACGTACTCATTCTCGGTTAGGTGCACTTACGCTAATGTAATGAACAGAGCATACAATTTCGGTTCTGCACCAAGCCTAAATGATTACGGAAATACGAATACGCGTAGTGTAAGAGATGAGGAAAAACCTTTGAAATGCAATGAAAATAAAAACAAAAACGCTACAACGGCCATTTTATTGACCAGAGGTTTATTCCTTCTCAATAATTTAATACTCGGTGTTCTACGGGCGTGAACGGCATTAGCGATCCAAGTTTGTCCTTTTTTGTACTGGCTCAAGAGGCCCTTGCAAATGTCGGATGAAGCAACGCAGATCTTGTCTTAATTAGGTGGAAAGTCACGCTTTCAATTCAGCAAAATCGGGCCGTTATTCACTTGATTTTGCCCTATAGAAAATCGTATTGCACGGGCATCGATAATCGAACCACAGTCGCAAAACTATATCCCTCATGTCGTACTCCCACAGGAACCGTGTCCACCTTAACTGGTCAAGGAGGCACCGTAGCTAAATGGGCCGCTTTAGTTTAACTTCGCGTTCAACAATGCCCGATTTTGATACGCTCTTCACCAAAGTGCGCGTGCTCTGGTATACTTTGAGGAAGCAGTTCTGTGTCCCAAATACGCCCGTCCGCTAGCTTCACGGGCGTCATTTTTTATTCTTCTCAGAGAGCGAGAGATATGGTGAACCCACTCGTTCATACTAAAGCATTCATACTATACTATGTTCATACTATCTTATTACTATACTCATGGTTATTTGTTTTTTATGTTTAAGCTTTTTAGTCAAACTATGCAACGTTACATAAATTAAATACCTACACTATGTTAATGCCTTTGCAGTGTACGCTTATAATATTTACTGTTCACTTATTGTCTACATATCATAACAACTGGCATTGTTCCCACATTTTGTTATTGTTTGTATAATACTACCGACATTAGCCTTATTTTATGTGCTATTTGATTGTTTTCGTCACAGCTCTGTTGTATTTCCGTTTTACCGTTTCTTGTTTTTCTTAACATGCTGACCAGTTGAATGTTCCGATTATGCTTGACCGCGTTCTGTTAACCTTACTAAGCCCTCCTGCCACAATCTCAATTGGATTAGCAGTATTTGTAAACAAACAAATAAATAAATAAATAAATATTTAGTTACTTTTCATTACTTTTTTTCCTGGAAACAGCCTCAAATATGTTTTTATAGCAATATGTGACTTGACGTATACTACCAGGCACTGCCCCAAAAGCTCTGTCTAGCTTAGGGAGACCCACGGTTGCAGCAAAAATTAGCTATAATAAACCTATATTTCTCGGCCACAGAAGAGCCGCGGTGCCAAGTAGAGCCAGGGCTATCAGCAGTGCTGAAGCTCAGCCTGTTAGCAGGAGTCGAAGAATAATCACTCGAACGGAAGCAATGATTTCAACACGTTGGGTGCCTTCGTGCACTGGGCTCTGTCTCGGATGGCGAACCGCCTCCTTGGCGCTCTGCGAAATTCCCCTGGCCGTTCGATGTAACGGCCGTTACATCGAGTAACCACTGCGCAAGCTGCGACGTAAGCGCTGCCGCGATGTGATGTAAGTTCCTTTTCGGGGCGGTCAATCAGTGAATGGGGCTCACTTGTCACCTCCGGCGGGAGTGAGAAAATCGGAACTCTAACAGCCCTTGTGAGGTCATTCGGAAGGACATATCGATTGACTTTTTCGAAACGCACTTTTGGAAAGGAGGGAGATGAAAAGACCAGCGGTTTAAGCCCGCCGAGCATGGAAGTCCCTGCGCTGCCTTTTAGCTACTTTTCTGTGACGCAAGGCAGCCAGACTGCTATTATACCCTGGTCGGCAACAGGTCTGCGAATATAGCAACGGTGATTAGAGTAGGAGAGCCGAGCAATCGATTGCTGACGAAACGAGAGCGAAGCCGAGTGTTCGATATCGAAACAAATCCACAGAAACAAAGTAGGCAGTCTCACTTTCAGTGATCGACGAAGCAGTTTCTGAGAAATTAACTGACATGCGTAATAGACACAGCTAGTGAGTTTTGTCGTCTACTCGAGGTTTGGAGAGCATCATTAAGGATGAGAAAGCTTCCGATGTTCTGAGCTGGTCAAGATCGAAGTCTTGACAGTCATCGTAAAAAATACAACCGAGCGGGCTGTTGTTTTTTTTTTCTTTAATCCAAATGCTAAAACAGTTTCTTGGTGTGACCATACACCGGGTACAAAAAATATTGGAGGCAAGTCCGCGATTACTGCATTAGAATAAGGCAACAATGCACAGTGTGCTGAGATTGACGCGGCGCGCTCTCCCTCCTTCTTTAGAGATCATCCTTCTGCAGCGCTAGACATCCCTTCCCTTTCTAGCACATGTTTCCTGACTTTGACTATCTCAGCCACTCTGTATAGTCCTCCTTCTTCAATCGCAATGTCCTTCGCCTCTCCGTACGCCTCCACTGACGACGCTCCTACGCGATATTGTAAAGTAAGGGACAAAAACTTAGAACCCATTTTTGCACTGCATGTAGTGGCCTCGCGTTATGTAGGCTCAAGAGTTCTTAAATAGAGGCCGGGCCGCATCATGGCTGCATTAGTCGCACCATCATTTCTGCCCAATAACGAAACGCGTATTGTCAGAAGTCACGCAAATTTCATTTTCACAGCTCTATTCTCGTCAACATAAAAAAGGTTATAAAAATTAAAACAAAGTGTAACTGGAAATTGAAAATTTTGCGACCCCTCTTTCGAGTCATAAACATCTTCCTGTTTCAATATTCCCGCACTTTCAGGACGTCGTATCTCCATGGCGACCAAACAACGTGTTCTCGCTAAGCATAGCAGCTGCGCAAATCGAGAAGCAATCTTTAATTTGCGGCTTTTTATAGCTGGAATTCCTTGTTGCGAACAACTTAAGGCGAAGTTAAAAGCTGCTTGCGAGTTTTCATCGCGACAAATACGAGACACAATGAAGCGGCAACGACGCATTGATGTTAACGCAAGAGGCCGCCGCTTCAACGGCCACTGCCACATTGTCCCGCCCTATCCGACGTTAGGGGCCCATGCTATTTCGTCCAGTTAGCGTTGCATCACTCGCATTCCGTTGTGAACCCGAAGACCTCGGTTATGCGCATGTGCGCTCGCGACCTGCATTTCTCTTACCCTTCTAACCGATAGGGTCACCCTTTTCTTAAGATATTATCTACGCCAGCCACATGGCTTTCCAGATCACTCCTTCGTATCCGCACCGCCCGCCAACATCGTGAACGCGTGCACTATTTTGCTGGATTCCATCACTTAATATCGTTGACGGCTTGCCAACGCTTCACATGGCTCGTATGTCATCACACAAGTCCCTCTCCAACAGTATGGATCGCGATTGTTTGGGTGTGTCACACTGGGCTGCGTTCGAGGCCCTGACACCTAGGGAGCAGTCACCGTGCACGGGTGATGTATGAACCCACTGAGTAAGGTTCCGCTTGCGTGCTCCGCACTCATAACACTCACAGCGTGTGATGGACCGGTGCGTTAAACCATTTCATTTGCAAACGGAGGAGACCTCGGAATGCAGACGTTAAATATATTCCTTCAGTGGGACGTTTGGCGTATTAGTCGGATTACTTTTGCAAGACCGTACAAGTTGGCGCTACTGAGCGCAGAAATATAGAGGAAATTAATTCAGATTTAGCACGGGAGCGATCAATTTTATGATATAAGTTCACATCTCCGCACAGACCGTGCGACATAAAATGGGCAGCAGCGCGCTGCGTACGCACATTCAGTGGTTCTTCCGACGGTAGGCTGATCGATAGCGTGCCACCGACTACACTCACAGGCAGTTTTAGTATAGCGGGCTTCGCGTGACTGCGCGCTTAGCGGAATAATGGGCCCAGTGTGCGCATGCTCAGAATGTTAATAGGGAAATAGCGCTACTGCGCACGTAGAGTTTTCAAAAGTTAGCTTTGCGGCTTTTGAGCACTCAGCGTGAAAACATGGCCGCGTCCTTCCAAGCGCGAGCTGCCCGCTTCAGCCAAGTGAGTATACGTTGAGGTTCATGTCGGTACGTTTACCGGCAGTACTAGTTGCGTTTCGCTATAACTTACCTTACTTCGACGACAAAGTGGAAGCCGTAATTAAACCTGTTTTGGGAGAAACAATCTAGATTATGGCGCGCCGAGGACTAAAGAAGCCTCCAACTGCATTGCACTAGATTGGCTATCAAGAAATGAAAGACGCACTGCCTCACTTCTTGGTCAGCACCTCGACCGCATTGTAAGGGAAGGGAGGACGGTGGGAGTGAAAGAAGAAAGACAGAGGTTCCGTAGAAGAGGGCTCCGGAATAATAATTGAAGGCGAAATTCTAGAGGCCCGTGTATTGTGCGATATCAGTGCACGTTAAAGAACCCCAGGTGGTCGAAACTTCCGGAGCCCTTAACTATGGCGTCCCTCATAGTCTGAGTCCCTTTAGGATGTTTAACGCCAATAAACCAACCAATCTAATATCGCAATGCGTTTTCACATCGCTCAACATTCCCACGATTCGACTGATTGACTGAAATAATCTGCTAGTTATATGTCCCACTTAGACACCTCCCTCGAGGCATCTGCGCGGGCGCCGCCGCGGTGGCTCAGCGGTTATGGTGCTCGGCTGCTGACCCAAAAGGCGCGGGTTCGATCCCGGCCGCGGCGGCTAGAATTTCTTTGGAGGAGAAATTCTAGAGGCCCGTGCACTGTGCGATGTCAGTGCACGTTAAAGAACCCCAGGTGGTCGAAATTTCCGGAGCCCTCCACTACGGCGTCTCTCATAGCCTTAGTCGCTTTGGGACGTTAAACCCCATAAACCAAACCAAACCAGCATCTGCGCGGGTGTGTAGCCCCAGCGTTGGCACGGCGGCCGAAGAGGATGCTGATTTCATTCTTGCGGATTGCCATAAAGTAGGTTGGTAAGGCCTTCCGAAACGAATTCTGCCCATTTTGCCAAGAATATAGCGATGGCCGCGCTCTCTTGCGTTGCTATAAGAACCCAGCCATCGTACTTGGCTAGGCGGATCGCGATAGGCAGTTCCACGACTTTCCTTGTGTGTACCTATACATAGTCCTGGTACTCCCAGACGATGTGGGCAGAGGCCGCCATGCTTCAGCAGTGACGGCACGTCTCTTCGTTGAGGTCATTGTGGGGTTAGTATATTTTTGTCAGGATCAGCACATTTTACTGCGAAGCGTAGGGCGAAAGTCTGCGTTCCCCTCTGTAGCTTCTCCGGCAGAGGTAGAACAGCAGTACCCACAAATCAGAGCGTTTCTCTCGTACTCCGCGGAGGTGCTGATGGGCCTATCGGTGTAGCTGCTTCTTGATTTCATTGAAGATTGAGGAATTCAGCAGGCGGGATTTGTGTACACGCTAAGGGGGTGTCTGCAAGGCGCGGCTGCCATCTTGTACACAGTTGCTTGGGTCTTCATGTGGGCCACTCACTGCCTGAAATACCTGCTATAGGAGCACTCAAGAACACTTATAATTGGCTCGCCGAGTGTGGTGAATGCAGCCTGTTGAAATTGTTCGTAGAAAGAGACCTCAACGATAACTTTTACAGCGAAAAGCTGTGATAGGGACCTCAACCGCGATGGCCGTCGTTCACCCGTTCACAACAGCCCAGCTGCAACCCAGCACGAGCACTCCTCACGCGTCCGTGCACGCTGTCTTTGGGGCTCATAGCGGTGGTCGCGCGAGGCGTGCAGTTTTTATGCCACGGCATACGCGGTACCATCGGATCAGCCGCGGACAGTAGCCGGGATGCGCCGTGCTCTTGGCTTGGTTTGGTTTGGTTTATCGGGGTTTAACGTCCCAAAGCGACTCAGGCTATGAGGGACGCCGTAGTGAAGGGCTCCGGATAATTTCGACCAACTGGGGTTCTTTAACGTGCACTGACATCGCACAGTACACGAGCCTCTAGAATTTCGCCTCCAAAGAAATTCGGCCGCCGCGGCCGGGATCGAACCCGCGTCTTTCGGGTCAGCAGCCAAGCGCCGTAACCACTGAGCCACCATTGGCGCCGTGCTCTTGAGCGTAACGTCAAGCGCCGACGCACAGCTAATACTGTCTAATGGCACAATCCAGCCGTATGTGGGGAGGAAGTCTTTGCGGTCACTTCATCGCCAGATGAGCGCAGCATCATGTCCGGGAGTATCTCAAACGTAAGATAAGACCATCCGTTCTGCATATTCTCCAACTGCATCCTGTACAGCCACAAGGTTCGTGACCGTATTTATGGACTGCGGGTAGTGAAGAGTGTTCCAGGATCTTACCTAAAAGGGATAACAAACAGAAGAGAGTATGTGAAATTGTATATGTGGCTGGTAATTTTGAGCTTAAATCCGGAAAATTATTGGTCACCCATGTTACCAACTAATCAAAAATGCAGGAGAAAATATTCATCGCAAAGCTTCCTAAACGACGTTACAAGTCGCTAAGCATTGTTATTTTCTACCTAAAAGCGATTAAACGAACGCAAGGATGGTAACGAGTTAAAATTGTAAAAGAAAACGCCAAAGAAAGTTGACTCTAACTGCCGTCCTCCATGCTCAAAACGCGGCTGTAATCCATTACTCCACAACGCTTTTTTTTTTCTATATTGCCACTACTCCACACCGCCGATGGCAAGCCGGCGTTTTGAATGTATTGCAGCGAATGTTTCTAGTGTTTGTTCATTCTTCAAAGCTGCCAGCACACCGCTTTATAGCTTTGTTTGTAATGCAAGACGCGCCTAGATCTATCTCGATTGATCGCATCCAGGCGGAGCTGATTCTACGTTGTTCCAGAGTGTTCTAGTAACTTTCCAAGTTTTATCTCGAAAGTTCGCTATCAGATTTAAATTTAGCACGTCCGAGAGCGGCCGGCATTCAGTTCGACGACCGCCGAGCACGCTTGTTGCTACGCCGCCGCCGACTCATTCAGTTCTTTGCTGCCGCAAATCAGACCGAACGAAGAGTTTCGTTTAGAAGCCATTCTCGCGGTTTTCCTGTTCGCCGGACTGCAGTCACCCCTACGTGACAGTTATATTATAGCTAGTTTCGATGCGACTGCCACCCGCCGGAGGGTGACCCTGATATCGCTGGCTGTACCGGCTGCATTTGTCAAATAGGCATCATGGTCTAGCTTCTCCCATGGCCGTGCTCGCACCGTCGACGGAGCCGCTGTTTTCTGAACGTGTGCTAACAGGTGAGCAATGCGCTCGCGAACAGCAGCAGTATCGCTGCCACGGGGAGAGCTTCCCGCTAAGTTGTGCATGTTAAGCAGGCACAAGAATACTGCACCCCCTGATGTCCTGCTATTACTACTAGAAGGTGTGGGCATTCAAGCAAGTGCAGTTAACCAGACTTAAATGTGGGTATGCGCAGTGGTTGCCGTTGCCGGCGCACTTCTTCTAAATGTGACGCCGTATACGGTCAGCGTCCGGCACAAGCGATCCTCAGAAGTCGATTTGCGCGTCATTTCTGGCTGCATTTCCAGATAGTAAGCCGCAGCAGTAGTCGAATGCACCAAGATGTGCGCGCCCACGCCATCCTCTATCCCGCCAAAATGAACGCATCAGCAGTTACCTGCATCGTTCGCTGTATTCGGTCCCACGCATGTTCGGATGCGCACCTTTGTTTCGTGCGCAGACTGCAAGTGCTTGTCATGCGCAGCCGACATGTGATGTGAACGCTTCCGAGGACTGGGGGGCAAGTACCGCCGCAAGTACATGAAAAGATTATTTTAGGCCAGTGTACCGCCTAATACTACTCCTGCTCCATAAGACATCAAACCAAACACGCCAGCAAAAAGAAAAAAAAAAACGGAGAACGTCGCAAAGAAGCAGCACTCGGCGAGGCTAACGCAGGCGCCTTGTGAAAGACGGAGCATGCGTGTTGCGCGACGGTTTTCGCGTGCGATTATCCACGTGTGCAAGTTTGCCAGCGGCCGCTATGGCAAACAAGGAAAGTGCATTTCCCGCGCTCCATCCGTTCTGTACCTGCTCCGATAACGCCATCACCGCTTCGTGGTATAGAGAAGTGGCGCAAATAGTACGGAGAGCGATCCTTTTCTTTCTTCCATTTATTATTTCGCCACGCAAATAAAACAAGTTTGCTGCTCCTGCATTGCTTCATTTTTTTTTCTGCGGGATCACCTTTAGATGGTCCATTGGCCGGAAAAAGTTGAGGTATGCGTCATTCTTAGTCTCCGGTAGGCAGTTCTGGAGAAACAGAGCCGGTATAGCATTTTTTCTTTGATACCAGTTAGCCATGTGGGCGATCTGTTGTCCCGAGGGCAAATAGACGCAAGACTGCCTCCTCCCGCTACCCTCGCCTTTTTAGAGCAACACGAGAATATGCCAACAAGAAGAATAACGCAAGGATGTCTGTGCTGTTTTCGAGGACCCGTAATGAAACAAGAAAGTTAAATTTCACATGTCGGCGTCAGATTCATCGCTAGGATATCAAGGTACATCCGAGAACCGAGATAAAGCGGCGCCGAGGACAGGGAAAACTGGGGATCTGAAACCTTGCACCAGTGCTAAACTCCTCCACTCTCTTCGCTTGCAATTCGGCCGGAAGCTCCGGCCTGCTGGTCTGGCGCCGAACATGAAGCTCTAGTTCGGCGACTTCTATCTGGATACGTAGAACGCTAAAATTGACTTCACCGGCAGGAAATTAATATATCTAGAATCTTAAGACACTTGAAGGGGATAGTTGTAATTGCCGACCACTGGAAGTAAACGCTGTGAATGCTCAGCTTTCTGAAAAAAGTTATATCAGAGCTAAAGCCTGCAGCAGACAAGCCTGCAAGCGAATCAATAACACACGATGAAAAACTGCTTGCAAAAAAATGCTCTTCACCTTTATCCTACCGCAGCTGTCAGCATTCGGTTGTCGATCGACCCGCAACTTTTCATGAGTTAATGGGATATACGCAGTGAAGTAATGCAAAGATCTAGTCTCACGTGCGCAAAGGTCATAATAACGGGCATTTATGTATAAGTTAAAGCTGGGGCCTAGTCCTTGCATCTTACTGTACCGCGACGGCCATTTAAACACCTCTGCAGCCTACATGAGAAGCTCTGCGGGCCGCATCTACGTGAATTAGGATGCATCGATGGAGCGTCCAGTGGCGCTGGTATCGAACCGCCCTAACATCATTGATGGCACCGACAACTATGCGGATGGGCGCCATGTTGTAGCGATATGCAAGTGCCTGACAGCCAGGTTGCCCTTTCCTGGCTCAAGACATTTGTGAGAGAAGAGGGTATGTCTCAAACAGGTACTTGGTTATTATTTTTGCGCGCTTATGTTCTCTCTCGTGTGCCTTGGTTGGTTTTAACGAAGGACGAAACTGCAGTACGGTCATTTGTTTTGCTCTGACAGCTATATCTGCGACTTTCGGCGACCGAGAGCCTCGTCGTATGTCCGCACCACACGTGACCACCCCTCGCCCGCAGCCGTAAAATACAGACGAGCCTGCCATGACTCAAACCCATAACCTTCTGATCCTCAGTGAGACGCGTTGTGCGTTGCGTGCCACAGGCCCGGGCGCACGCCGCCATGTTGCGCAGAGCAGGAAACTCGGACGTTGCAGTAGCTCTGGTCCGCAGTGATGACGCTTACCTCTTGATACACAGCTACACAGCATAACTCGAAGCACGAGTAAAGCCGAACCCACAAAGAGTGCGCGTCTCTGTATCGGTTATGAGAAGTTGTAAAAGGGGCGGCGCGGTAGCTCTCCTACAGTGCGCGGACTGCTTTACCGTACTGTGAAGGAAGGTATTAAGGAAAGAGTGAAAGTGGTGGAGATTCAAATCAACGGCAACGTTTAAGCTGGCTCTCGCTGAATTTGTATTACGTTCAAGACGTTGCATAAATAGACCATAGTCGTAATTTTTACATTTTCTAGCCTCGCAAATTATTCATTACGTTCACTAGTAAAAAATAGATAAAATAAACTATTTGTGGTCGTTGTGTACCAAGCGCAACGACCCATTTGAAGAACGAAAATTTCTCCCGGCAGTGAGATATATAGAGTTGGGTAGTAACTATAAAAACAGGAAAATTTCTACGGCAGCAAGCAACCCGGATAAAGTACCTAAGTCTGCGTCGTGTTCTGACCATTCCAACGACAGTGACCATGAAGTCATGGCTGAAAATGAGGAGAATCGACGCTTTCTCACATATGCACCCGGGTGCCAGTGACGCATCATTCCGCGACCGCAAACTATCAAGAGGAAAATTTTTAGAGCTAAGCTTACAGATTTACCAAATTAATCAGCGAAAGCTGTTATAGCTTTGTTTACGTAACTTAGCCCTGCATTTGGCGGTGGAATCTACATCGTCAACCGCACGAGAAGCTCGAATCAGTAAAAACTGACTGGCGACCCGTCGCCTCCCACCCTCTCTCGTTCTTCCCTCTCCCTCCTCTCTCCTAAATGGTTGGAAGGTGGCAATTGAACTTAAAATGATTGAATATTATCAAATTAAGTTAATTTATAAAGAGGAAGATGGGCAGCGCCGGCAGCCGCACCGCCAGCGCACGGCGCGAGATCGTCGGGTTGATTACCGGAGCTCGGACTGCCATTTTGGCTAGCTGTCCTTAGGCTGTTTCCCTGTAAATTCTGTTACAATTCGGTGGAGGTGCTGGGTACAGCCTTTGGCCTACGTTCGCAGCAGAACCATCGCGTCATCTATGTCCACCTACAAAACCCAGTCATCTTCCCCTTCGCCTACGCCCGTCATTTGCCCTGGCGCTCTCCGACAACGGGACCCAGCCATCTTTAGCGGGTCCGATGACCACGACGTGGAGGATTGGCTTGCCTCCTAGGAGCGGGTAAGCGGCCACAACCGGTGGGGCGACGCCATGAAGCTCAACAACGTGGTGTTTTACCTGTCGGACGTGGCCGGCCTATGGCACAGAAACCACGAAGCAGACTTTACCACCTGATCGGCCTTCAAACGAGCCTTTTCTGGTATCTTTGGGCGCCCTGCAGTACGCAAGCTGCGCGCCGAGCAGCGCCTGCGAGTGAGAGCCCAGCTGCATGGAGAATCGTTCACCAGCTATATCGAGGATGTCATCAACCTCTGTAAAAGGGTGGACTCGTCTATGTCCGAGGCGGACCGGATCAAGCACGTCCGGAAAGGCATCGAAGCTGATGTATTTCAGAGGCTTATCACCCGGAACCCTACCGCTGTTGCCGACGTGTTCACCCCGTGTCAGAGCTACGATGACCTCCGCAAAAACCGCATTTTGGTGCCATCACCTTCCGTGCAGCCTGACTCGCTTTCCAGCCCCGCTGTAACGACCTCTCACAATGATTTAAACTAAATTACTAAGTAATTAAGGTCTTACGGCTGACGCTATACATTTTGCGCTAGAGTTCAGGGCCGTATTGTCAACGACAGCTTTCGCTTGATGAAAAAATAAGAAAGCAATAGGACCAGCCGCCAGCAGTTATTGGAAAACTGCCGTCGAGTACGCGCACCGCTTTAGAAGGGCTAACGTCTGATAAGAAACGTACAGTGACCTTAAGAGGCAGAATAACCCTCCGTATAAACACTTGAACCAGCACCAATGAAGCCGAAGGAGAAAACGAAAGAACGTAACAGGCAAATCAGTCAACAAAATGCGGCAAATAAAAGTGAGGTGCAGAGAAGAAACGGATTAACTGCGAGGTGCCATGGCTCTAGGGAGAAAACAGGGGAACGAAGAAACGAAAGGAATTCTCAAGAGCGAAGGACAACTGTCCCCGCTGCACCGCGAACGTCCTCGGGGAATAGTACCGGACAGCAAAGGGCCATTTCATGGAATGCCGAGAAACAAGGAATAAAGGTACGCACCTTGCACTTGCTAGAGAGTGGCAATCACATTTACATGCGCTAAAACGCGACTCCCGCCAGCGCAGAGGGGCACATGGCATCGGCTTCCTGGATGCAGTACAAAAGAAAGTTTCAAATACTCACGCAGGATCGCGGAACAAAGGTTCTCAACGCAAGAAAACATATCGTACCCCTTTCTTGCTTTGCCTAACCGCTGTAGAACAATCAGCTGAGCTTAAGAAAATTCGCAGTTTTGCTTTCGACATCAATTTTATAAGTTGAAATGCGAATGAGTGCAAGCACAGTGTCCATTTAAGCCATGTACTCTTGAAGGAGGGGGAAAGGCAGAAGAACGGAGACGTTATGGCATTGTCGCAAGTATATAGTATGCATGTTGTACGCATGTCCATATCTCAGAGCGGAGCAGCTTCACGTCGTCCGAAGCTGAAACCAGCGTCTGGCGCTAACGCACGCACCCACTAATGCGGCGGCTCGGACGGGCATGTCGCTCAATGTCCACGGGTGGCGGGAAAACAGTACATGCTCCTTTTAAGATACCTTGCTTCGCTCAGCAGAATAAGAACGGGGAATGAACACGAACAGCTAGTGAAGAATATATGGAGCGAAAAATCCCCATTTGAGTCCCCCTCTGCGGACGTCACGAAGACAGACGACAGGAGTATTCGTTACTCAGCTACCATCTTTGAATCCACCGTATACATTCTCGCTCATCGCACTATTAATCTCGCTCAATGAAAGTCAACAGCTTACCTCAGCCGCGACACTTTTTTTCGGGACGATGCTTCCAGGGAAAGTCGTAAATAGCGGGAGCGAAGATCATTTCAAACGCTACCGAAGTTTTCTTGCGTTGCTGCCGTTATATTTTATCGTGAGCCTTTCTTAATGAACTGCCTAAATCAATACTCAACTTACAAGTTACATTGGCCACTGATGTTCGGAAGAGCAGACTAACTGCTGAGGTGCCGATTAGGACCACATACTGTCCTTGAGGTCACTGCTTGGGCTGGCGCAGATACCGATTTTTGCTCTAAGTCTTGAAGCGTCCTTTTGGCTTTTCATTAAGGTTCAACTAGAACCCGGCGCGCCAAGAATTTCCGGTTAGAATTGGCACCTTCCAAAAACATATTAGCATTCTAATATTGACACCGCATTGCCCAGCCGCATTGACCGATTTAGAAATACCTCGAGGGTCACCAAGTTACAAAATGGTTCAGTTCCCCTGAACAGGACACAGCATCATTCACTTCAATACCTGAAATGTTCGAACGTTTGCATAGCCCTGGAAATGTGCTTCCTTGGGGCCCAACATGCGAGGACTCTATGGAAGCTATACGCGGTAAAAGCGCAACGCTGCGGCAGCGCTAAGCCCACTACGTGGGCCGACCATCACAGGGAGCTCATTGACGAGTCTCGTCCACCTTCCGGCCGACCCTTCTTCGTTGCGCTGCGGAGCGGGAGGCGAACAGTGGCGGACGCGATCGAAGCAACATGCATGAGTGCGGCTAGCCACGGTGAGAGGGCTACACGCACGGCATCTGCGCCTGTGGCGCTGCAATTAGCGCCCCGCGTTTCCTGATTAGCTGCCGCTGCCCTCGGACATTGGCGCGTGCAGCGGTGCATTGTGCGGGAGGCTGTGCGGCGCTCGTGCCGGCTTCAAAGCGCATCGGCCTTCAAACTGGCCCGTAACGAGTCTGCCGGAAGTGGAACCGGGCCCTTCGTAACAAGGTGCACCGACGCAGCCGAGTTGGTTAGCTGCACTTAGCTAGCAGCGGCCGATGCTGCTTGCCTGAAGGACAAAAAATAAAGCCAGAAATAAATGTGCCTGCATCGTGCTTCTTAACGAGAAGCACTTTAAACTTGGGACTGCGAAACTGGGCTCCTTCTTTAACACGATTTGGTCACTATTCGCATATTCAGTGAGCCCTGGAATAATTTCGGAGGTCAGACATACAAACTACGCAAGCAACTGCAGGCTGCAATAGACGAGGGTTGGTTTGCTGGCTGTGTTATTGTTGATTTCTCGAAAGCTTTTCACGCAATTCATCATAAAATATTATTTAGCAAGCTAGAAGAAATACGTGTAGCCAATCTGCCTTTACTACTTATTCAGAGTTATTTATCTAACAGACCTCAGATTGCTTGTTTCGCTGGTGTCTGTTCTGAAGTTAAGATTTCTAACATGGGTGACCCACAAGGATCGATTCTCGGCCCGATATTATTTTTAATTTATATTAACAGTTTACCTAATTGCCTCGCCTCCTCGGAATGTAAACTATCTGCTGATGACACCAGGATATTTACACACATGCATACATCATGCATGCATACATACATGCATGCATGCATGCATACATGCATAGATGGTGGTATTGAGATGGAGATATTGAAACAAATCCGGGTCCCAATAATGCACAACTTTCAAAACAACTGGAATATATAGCTGCAGACATCAAAGAGATAAAAGAAAAACAATTGACTGACATAGAAACTAAACTGGACGCAGTATCGAGACTGGAAGCCAAAATCGCTCTCTGCCAAGACCAGCTCGAATCTATCAATCGCATAATTAAAAACCTGGAAAACAGAATAGATGACTTGGAAAACCGCAGCCGTAGGTCGAACTTAATTGTTTACGGCTTCAAAGAAGAAGAAGACGAGACTTCTGAGTCCCTGGAGCGTGATGTTAACCAAAAGATCATTCAA
The DNA here is from genome assembly GCF_055824585.1 of Amblyomma mixtum. Classification (NCBI taxonomy): domain Eukaryota; kingdom Metazoa; phylum Arthropoda; class Arachnida; order Ixodida; family Ixodidae; genus Amblyomma; species Amblyomma mixtum. Next base: position 275,496,626 of record NC_143014.1, on the reverse strand, counting down.
GACAAACTTGATCTCGCACCAGTTACCATAGAGCACATTCATCGTCTGGGAAAACCTGCAGAGAACAAAACTAGGCCAGTTATATTCAAGCTCCTGGACTCTCGTCAAAAAACCGAAATTCTAAAGCAAGGACGTAAACTGAAAGACCGTGGTATAGCTATCGGCGAAGACTTTTCCTATAAAATAAGAGACATAAGAAAAAATCTCTGAAACAGTACCAAGCCGAACCGCGATAAAGGCGACAAAGTTTCACTAGTATTCGACAAAATCTTTATCAACAGTCAAGCCTACGTTTGGGACTATGAAAACAACGACAAGGTGCCTTTGCGAAAAAAACTATCCTACAAAACAGACACGACCCATCACGCGTTCAGTGATGCAGTCAACTCCATAGATCACGCAATTCTAAGCCATAAAAAAGTTTCTGCTTTTAAATAGCGATTTCCCTAACATAACCGTAATAGAGGTGACAAAGGAATTGCGACAATAAATAAGCATCTCCGAATAATTAATGCTAACGCTCGAAGCGTCGTCAATAAGACTGAGCAGCTTGAAATCCTTTTCCTTCAACATGACCCTCACGTTGCGGTTATAACAGAAACATGGCTGCACAGCGACATTACCGATGAACTAAACTTTCCACCCTCGCACAAGGTATTTCGCAACGATAGGCCCTCGAGAGGTGAAGGAATTGCAGTACTCATAAAAAACAATATGCATGCTCTTTCGCTAGAAGATGTACCTGATCTTGAGTGTCTTTGCATGAAACTGTTTTGCTGGAGACATCGCTTCATTTTGTATACAATTTACAGGCCTCCTAGTGTAAAACAAGATTATCTAACTGAGTTACAAGTTCACCTGTCAAATTACAAAAAGAGTAAAATATTGCTATTCGGTGCTTTCAACTTACCTGGCGTTGTCTGGGAATGTCTGCAGCCGTGTTCCGTGCACAAAAAAAACGTGGATATTGTATTTGACATCATGTTTACGCACAACTTGTGTCAAGTGGTTCGGGAGCCAACTCGCGAATTTCGCATAAGTAATTCAGTGTTAGATCTTGCATTTGTTCCCCATGTTTTCCATGATTGCAACGTGTCTGTCGCACCAGGACTTTCAGACCATCATCTTGTTAGCGTTTTCTTTCCCATAAACCCGCTTGCCAAGACAAAAACATGTAAAGCACATCGTATCATGGACTTCACACGTACCGATGACGCCTCAGTTATTGAACATCTTGAAACATGCGTTGTCAAATTTGATGGAACCGACGCCTGCGCACTCTAGAATCAGTTTAAGAAAATGTCTCACTATTGCCTTAAAAATTTCATACCTGTAAAATACAAAAACGTTCGCAAGCAGACGCCTCGGATGACACGCAGTATCAAACATTTCAGACGCTGAATCAGAAGGCTAAAAAAGCAACACGCACAGCAGAGCACTACCAACCATTTAAGAGAAAGCCTCGCCCTTGCTGTACGCCGTTCAAAAGATTGTTATTTCAAAACAACTCTGCCGAACTTCATAAAAAAATGACCCGGGTAAATTCTGGCGCCACATTAGCGATAAAAAAGCACCTATATCAGAAATGACTATCAACGGTACAACGGTTACCAATCAGTCTGCCATTGCTCAGCATTTTAACAATTACTTTCACAGCGTATTTTCTCAATCAAAACCGTACGATGCACCAAGCACAACTTCAGCACATCCATCTGAAGTTAACTTCATCTCGTATGATGGTGTCGTTTCCATGTTACTAAACCTGAAAACTAAATCATCCCCAGGGCCCGACGATATTCCTAACGGTTTTCTTCGGAGGTATGCTGAATCTCTGGCCAGGTTTTTGGTTATTAAATTTCGCGCGTTATTGTTAACCGGGTCTGTACCTGAGGACTGGAAGATAACCCGAGTCGTACCTGTATTTAAAAAAGGCGACTGCCTTCAGGTGACCAATTATCGACCTATATCTCTAACGTCTTCTTGCTGCAAATTAATGGAACATATTGTCGCAACTAGCATTAATAAATTCCTCGATCGCAACAACATTCTGACAGATTATCAGTATGGTTTTCGCAAAGGGTTTTCCACAGTAACTCAACTACTTTCAGTTATTCATTCATTTGCGGCGTCACTTGACAATAACAGCCAGGTTGACGCGATCTTTCTAGATTACAGTAAAGTGTTTGACAAAGTTCCTCACCACAGCCTAATTCTAAAACTAAAAAGCATTGCACTTCCGCCTATTTTTATTTCCTGGAGAAATCATTATTTAACTAATTGGAGTCAACATGTTGCAGTCGGTCGGCACCAGTCTGGCTGTCTCCCAGTCACATCAAGTGTGCCACAAGGGAGCGTACTGGGGCCACTACTCTTTCTAGTATACATTAACGACATCATCAATGAGGTTTGCCCTGGTGTACATATTCGATTGTATGCTGATGACTGTGACTTATTTCGCGATGTTAGCAATGAAAACGATCAGGGTGACCTAAAAAATACGCTTACAAAAATTGTACAGTGATGCAAGCGCTGGGACATGACACTGAACGCAGATAAAAGCGTTTCTCTTCGCATAACTAACAAGATAAACGCTCTACAATATGTATACAAATTAGAATCATCACCATTGCAACAAGTGGTGTCCGTAAAGTACTTGGGTGTAACACTTGCTAATAACCTTTCTTGTAACTCTCATATAGATAACATCTGTTCACTCGCATTCCGTAAGCTCTGTTATATAAGGCATAAACTTCGAAACGCCCCCACTAACATTAAGCTCTTAGTTTATAATACTCTCATTAGGCCCAAGCTTGAATGTAATTTGGGACCCGTATACAAAGTCTAACATAAGAAAGCTCGAGGAGCATTCAAAGGGAAGCAATTAGATTCATATATTCAAAATATCTACCCCCTGACTCCCCCTCCGACTAGATGCATGCTAACGGTATTGAACAACTACACATAAGAAGACGAAATTTTCGTTTAGATTTTCTTTCATTACTTCTTAACAATAAACTCACACTTCACCCTACGGCTTATCTTTCCCCAGTGCCAACCCGGACCCGGAATACACGACACTATCACAAAGCTTTTTTAAAACCACATTTTGCCCGGACCGACTCCTACATGTTTTCCGTTTTCCCACGCACCATATCCGACTAGAACTCATTAACCGAACCTAATCAACCCTTAAAAATCAGACTTGCGTTCCTCAGCCATGTTTCATATTGCGTATTATGTATTTTTTTATTATTTGTCTTCAACTCTCCTGTAACACTACATTATTGTTTTATTGCTGTATTTCTGTTGCTATAATTTTGCTTCTTGCGAACCTGCCCTTCCTGCTTGGACCTAACCAAGGTCTGCAGTATGTACAAAAATAAATAAAATAAAATAAATCAATACATACCTGCATACATACATACATGCATATATGCATCCATGCATGTATACGTACCTGCATACATACATACATACATGCTAGCATACATACATACATACATACATACATACATACATACATACATACATACATACATACATACATACATACATACATACATACATACATACATACATACATACATACATACATACATACATACATACATACATACATACATACATACATACATACATACATACATACATACCGTGTACTGTGCGATGTCAGTGCACGATAAAGAACCCCAGGTGAACGAAATTTCCGGAGCCCTTCACTACGGCGTCCCTCATAGCCTGAGTCGCTTTGGGACTTTAAACCGCAATAAACCAAACCAAACATACATGCATGCATACATACATACATATATACATACATACATACAAGCATCATGTATTCATACATGCATCATGCATGCATATCTGCATGCATACATTCATTCATTCATACATACATACATACATACACACACACACATGCATGCATGCATAAATGCAGGCATGCATACACACATGCATGATTACATAAATGCATGCATACATACATGCTACACAAGCATGCATGCTTGCATACATACATTCATACATAAATACATACATACATATACATACATGCATGCCTGCATACATGCATGCATACAAACATGCATGCATTCATACATACATACATGTCTGCATGCATGATTTATAGATACATACATATATGCATGCATACATGCCTGCATACATGCATGCATACATATGTACAGTCTTTGTCAAAAGTAACCAGACTCCATCGCTTCCTTCTCATTCGTATAACAGAGCCTGCACAACTTCCCTACAGATCAAAAAGTTCTTTGAAGGTGAGAACAGAGGTTCTTCCTAGCATACAGATTCAGAGCCTGAGGGCTGGCATACTAGCTTTAATATTTATTTATTTATTACCTCAAAGGCCCCGGTTGTGGGGCATTACATGAGGGATGGGCGGATTACATGCAGATTATATAAAGATTACAGAGTACATAAAGATCAGGATACATAAAGATTACAGGATACATAAAGATTACTGATTACTTAAGGATGGCCTCAATCTTTTTCTTGAAGTCGATGCAGTTGACGATGAGTACGGCTTCCGGCGGCAGATCGTTCCAGTCCCGAGATGATATGACAAAAAAAAGAACGGAAATGAGATGTTGTTCTTGCAGCGGGTGGGTATACGGTTTTGATGTGGTTGTTGCGGCTAGAAGGACGATGAGCTGTTGATATGATAGATGATCCTAAAGGTGAATGATAGAACTTGTGGAATAGGCATAGTCGAGATATTTTTCTTCTAGTTTCAAGGTTAGGCAAGGATGCTCTGGATTTTAAAGAGGACACGCTAGTATAGTAAGAGTAATCACAATAAATAAAATGGATAGCGCGGTTTTGAACTTTTTCAAGGATTATAGAAAAAGGATTATATACGACTGAGCAGAAAAACGTACAGCCTGGTTACTTTTGACAAAGACTGTACATACAATATACATACATGCATATAGACATGCATACTTACAGACAAGCATACATCCATACATGCATGCATGCACACAAACATATATACATATACATGCATCCATACATACATCCATATATACATGCATTCATACATGCATACATAAATGCATACACGAATACATACATGCAAAACTATCTGCATGCATACATACATACATGCATCCATGCCTACATACATACATACACACATACGTGCATACATACATACATACATACATACATACATACATACATACATACATACATACATACATACATACATACATACATACATACATACATACATACATGCATGCATGCATGCATACATACATACATACATACATACATACATACATACATACATACATACATACATACATACATACATACATACATACATACATACATATATGCATGCATACATGCATACATACATACATACCGTCTTTGTCAAAAGTAACCAGTCTGCCGCGACGGCTGCGGGAGCAGGCGCGCGGCCGTGCGGCGGCGTTGCGCTCGCTGTCGCTGGCCGGCGCTCGCCCGCTCCGAGGGTGCAGCTGCTGACGTAACTCTGCACCCTCACCCCCGTTTCTTAGATATGATAAAACTAGGCGCGTAAGATGTGCGCGCTGCGCTTTCGCGTGTTCGGAGCATGGTTGCGCCGACCAAGGGCGCACTGTATAGCAGCGGTGCTAGTCTTTCGTTACGGGCAACTGCGCTGAAGTGGATACCTCGCGTTTTTCGCTGTATAATTACGCCTGCTTAAAATTATGCCATGTTCTATGAAATGGATAAGAAAAGTATCATTTTTTCTGCTCGTTTTGATGCGTCTTAATTAAAGCAGGGTAACGGTCCTCAAAATTTAAATATGCTTTTTCTGGGTTGTGTTGCGTACCGCTGCTTGAATGCACGCACATGGGGAAGCTTTTTAGCCTTTGGCGGTTTTCGAGGCCACTTATCTGTTTTTTTTACCCGCAAATCGTTTCTATTAGCCCCCTGGTTACTATGCCTATAATTGACTGCAATACTTCGGTTTGGTTTTTTAGAGTTTAACGTCCCAAAGCGACTAAGCCTATGAGGGACGCTGTAGTGAAGGGCTCCGGAAATTTCGATCACCTGGGGTTCTTTAACGTGCACTGACATCGCACAGTACACAGGCCTTCAGAATTTCGCCTCCATCGAAATTCGCCCGCTGCTGCCAGGATCGAACCCGCGTCTTTCGGGTCAGCAGCCGAGCGTCTTAACCACTTTGCGACCGCAGCGGGGTCAGTGCAATGCTTCATTGTAATAATTTCTTGCATTTGCTTGTTGCTAAGTTTTCTAAAAATTTAATTAAGACGCATCAAAACGAGCAGAAAAAATGATACTTTTCTTATCCATTTCATAGAACATGGCATAATTTTAAGCAGGCATAATTATACAGCGAAAAACGCGAGGTATCCACTTCAGCCCAGTTGCCCGTAACGAAAGACTAGCACCGCTGCTATACAGTGTGCCCTCGGTCGGCGCAACCATGCTCCGAAGACGCGAAAGCGCAGCGCGCACATCTTACGCGCCTAGTTTTATCATATCTAAGAAACGAGGGTGACGGTGCAGAGTTACGTCAGCTGCTGCACCCTCGGAGCGGGCGAGCGGCGGCCAGCGACAGCCAGCGCAACGCCACCGCACGGCCGCGCGCCTGCTCCCGCAGCCGTCGCGGCAGCCTGGTTACTTTTGACAAAGACGGTGCATACATACACACATACATGCTTACATACATGCATGAATGCATACATACATACATATATGCATACATGCATTCATGTCCACATACATGCATGCATGCATGATGCATACATACATTCATGTCCACATACATACATGCATACAAACATGCATGCATACATATATACATGCATGCCTGCATGCATGCATACATTCATACATGCATGCATGCATAGATACACACTTGCATACACATTCATACATACATACATACATACATACATACATACATGCATACATACATGCATGCATGCATACATACATACATACATACATACATGCATGCATGCATGCATGCATACATACATACATACATACATACATACATACATACGTACATACATACATACATACATACATACATACATACATACACATACATGCATACATACATACATACATACATACGTACGTACGTACATACATACATACATACATATGTACGTACGTACATACATACATACATGCATGCATGCATGCATACATACATACATACATACATACATACATACATACATACATACATACATACATACACATACATGCATACATACATACATACATACATACATACGTACGTACGTACGTACGTACATACATACATACATACATACATGCATGCATGCATGCATGCATGCATACATACATACATACATACATACACATACATGCATACATACATACATACATACGTACGTACGTACGTACGTACGTACGTACGTACATACATACATACATACATACATGCATGCATGCATGCATGCATACATACATACATACATACATACATACATACATACATACATACATACCTATATGCATATATGCATACATACATACATACATGCATGCATACATACATACATACATACATACATACATACATACATACATACATACATACATACATACATACATACATACATACATACATACATACATGCATACACACCTATATGCATATATGCATACATCCATGCATGCATATATGCATACATACATACATACACACATGCATCCATGCACACCTACATGCATGCATACATGCGTGCATACATGCAGGCATACATGCATATATACATAAATACATGCATACATAATACATATATGCCTGCATGCATGCGTACATACATGCATACATACATACAAACATGCATGCATGCATACATACATGTATGCATGCATGCATGCATGCCTATATACATGCATGCGTGTATACATGGATACATAAATATATATATACGAGGTCTGTTAGAAAAGTATCCGACCTTTGGCCGCAGAAAAAAAACTTGCATAACTGGAGCGTTGGAAACCTAATAACCTTCAAAGTAGTCTCCTTGGGGCTCCATATACATCTCCCAGCGGTGCTGCCGTTGTTGGAAGTATTCCGAAAAGGCCCTTTTCGGAACGGAATTTAGCTCTGCTGTCGTTGCAGCCATAATGTCCTTTCTTCTCTGAAATCGCGCTCCTTTCAATTGCCTCTTGATTTTAGGAAACAGCCAGAAGTCGTAGGGGGACATATCAGGAGAGTAAGGAGCCTGTTCAACTACAGGGGTCTGGTTTTTCGCCAGAAAACTCTGAATCAAGTGCGAGGAATGTGCAGGAGCAATGCCGCGAGGGATGCGCCAATTTCTTGTTGACCTCAATTCCGGTCCCTTGCGCCGCACAGCACCACGTAGGCGATGGAGGACATCCCTCTAGTACTCTTTAGTCATTCTTTGACCCTGTGGGGTGCTTACTCGTGGTGTGCCACACAGTGGGAGTCAAAAAAGCAGTCAGCATCACTTTGACATTGCTGCGCACTTGGAGGGCCTTCTTTGGTCTTGGTGATGTGGAATGCGTCCTCTGTGACGACTGGGATTTGGTTTCCGGGTCGTACCCGTACACCCAAGACTCGTCTCTAGTGATTACGGCGTCGGTGAAGTCAGGGTAACTGTTTGTGGATTCCAGCATCTCCTGTGAGACTTCAACACGAAACTGCTTTTTCTCCACCGTCAGCAGCTTCGGCACGAATTTCGCCGCAACTCTCTCCATGGCCAAATCTTCGGTGATAATGGAATGTGCAGAAAAATTGCTGATGTCCACCTTTTCCGCAATTTCTCGGATAGTCACACAACAGTCCCGCATCACCACAGCGTTCACTTCGGCAATTACCTGGTCATTTCGGCATGTTGATGGCCAACCGGAGCGTGGCTCTCTCTCCACGGATGCGCGGCCGTCTTTAAACCAGTTGCACCACTGCTTAATCTGTGTGCTCCTCACAGCATCATCACCGAAAGCCGTCTGAACATTTCGAATGGTTTCCACTTGGCTATCGCCAAGTTTCTGGCAAAATTTGAGGTAGTAGCGCTGCTCCTCTCGCTCCGCCACTTTCCTTGCAACAAAAAACCGACGAGAGCATTGCGCACTGCCTCACTCAAACGCTGCTTCCCAGCGACTGACGCTATCGGCAGGCGGGAAAAAATTCGTGCATGCGCACGAGGGTTCAAGGTCGACTGCTGTAAGCGCGCTTGTTTCATATCCGTGAGGTGTTCGCAAAAAAAAAATAAATTCGGATACTTTTCTAACAGACCTCGTACACTCGTACATACATACATAAATGCATCCATGCATGCATGTATATATGCAAACATGGCTATATAAATGCATACATGCTTGCATGCATGTGTGCATGCATACATACATATGTACTTACACACATACATCACATATTCTTTATTTCTCTAAAAGAAAGGCCCCTGGGCAAAAAGCTACTTCAGAGTAGCTTGACTAGGCCCAGGGCCTATTACAAAGCAGCTGAGAGTGTAAAGAATTCATAAACACAGTAAAGCACAGGGTGCATTTGGATAAGCCATGCAGTTTCGAAGCGCAATAGAGAAGAAACATGTATGTTTTTTTACCAATTCAAAGTAAACATGACACAATTTGACAGGTAAGAAGAACAATACATGAAATCACAATCAGAAATCTAGAATACAACATTATTAAATAGTTCTAAGTAATAGAGATGTGTACAAAATAAGATGTTCACTTTGAGACAATTGGGGTAAAGGAGGCGAGATTGAGAGGTTGTACAAGCATGTACAACAAACTATATTTAAGAGAAAACACTGTCATTGTCCTCCATACAGCTGAGAAAACTTCTCATAGAAACATTTCTTTTACAGCCGGTATTTCCACATCACCATTCATTTGAATTATGTGTGTTAGGTACTGGGAATTGCATCATTTGCCTTCCATAGTTTCTGCGAACCTTCCGTTTCTTCTTTGACATGTATACTTGGGTGGGCCCATTTTTTGGAATGATGCAAGTTTGAGAAGGAGTTCACTATGATGAGAGGTCGTGGATTTCATAAGAAGCAGGACGTTGTACTCTAACACTTTGTTTACTGGTAGAATAGTGTATAGGATAAGTAGCAGTGGTGTATGTGCCATGTAATGGGTGGAGGAAATGATACGGATGACCTTTTACTGCATGATGAGAATATGGTTGATATGTGTACAGGCTGCGGTCCCCCAGGCTAAGTGGCAATAGTTAATTTGTGGGTGAAATAATGCATGGTATATCATTTTCTTAACCTCTACAGGCAGTATATCGCGACATCGACAGATGACACCTACAGTTTTTGATAAGTTACTTGTAAGGTTTTGAATATGGTCAGATCACTAAAAATGTTCGTCAAAGATGAGTCCTAGATTTTTGTGTTTGGTTACGACTTCAGTGCTATTGGTTCCCAGAGTAAGGGACGTAAGTGCAGATACTCTGCGGTTTACTGGGCAGAAAAGTATTGCTTTAGATTTTGTGTTAATGTTTAAGGAGCTCATATTTGACCAGTGTAGCACTTTTCTGCAATGGAATTTCCTTTCACAAGTAATTCGCTTGCAGACAATCCCGAAAGAAACAAACTTGTGTCGTCGGCATAAATTATAAATTTTGCCATAACAGTAATCTGCAGCAGGTCGTTAATATATAAAATGAAGGAAAAAGGACCCCATATACTTCATTGAGGTACACCACACTTAATATATTGAAAGGAGGAACACAAGCCATTAATGCTAACAGACTGCTGGCATTTATCAAGATAGGATGTCATCAGCTGTAATGCACTCCCCCTGACTCCATACTTCTGCAATTTGTCTTATAGAATATGATGATTAATACAGTCAAAGGCTTTGGTGAAGTCAATAAATATGCCTAAGGTTAATAGTTTTCCTTCTATATTTTGTAAAATGACTTCTTTTTGTGTCAGCAGAGCAGATTCAGTTGATAGGCCTGGTCGAAAACAACACTGAGAATCATTTATGAGGGAGTGTTGTTTGGAGAAACATTCTAAGCGCCTTAGTAAAATCTTTTCCAGTGGCTTTGAAAATACGGGTAGAATCGACACCGGGTGGTAACTGCTAATGTGATGCTTTGACCCACCTTTATGAAGAATGATAACTTTCGCCAGCTTCATTTTATTTGGAAATACACTGGATGAAATGGATAAGTTAAAAATATGCGATTGACATGGCGCAAGAAGGTCGGCAATAAATTTAATTGGTTTAATAGTGAAACCTTCAGCGTCCGAGCTAGAGCTGTTTTTTGGTGCCATAAGCATAGAAAAACTTCATATTGGTCAGTAGGCTGAAGAAACAAGGACTTTCTTACTTGTTTTGCAATAGCGAGCCGCGTCTTTATTGTAAGTAGTGTTTGGCCGGTTAATGAAGTATCGATTGAAGCGGTCCGCTAATGCGACACCCGTTACTGGCGATCCATCAATGAAAAGTTCCCCGATGTTCTCATTAGTATTTGGGCTCTTTATTACCTCATTCACGGCCCGCCACATTAGTTTCGGATTGTCACGCGTATTTTCCTGGGATAGTTGTTAATAATAATAAAAAGTATTTATTTGAAAAATTACATTGTACAAATAAGAGCCTGCCCAAGCCAAGAATGGGCTTGTGGGGCAGTGCTCGGCAGAATGGAGCAAGGCAGAGAACGGCACAGTCAATCAATACTGCACAAGAATCAGAATAAAACTAAGGAAAGGCAGTAAGAGAGGACGGGGTAAAAAAGGGAAAAAAAGAAAAGAAACAAAATTACACATACAAATCAAAGATAGCAGATTTCACTTCTTTCCGAGTGCTGAAAGATAAAATATTATCTGGCAGGTCGTTCAACACATCTGATACATAAAAGGCCCGGACACGTTTACCATATCTCGTCCGTACTCTGGGCAAGGTAAAGCGGTCGCGTGGGCGTAATGCTTTGGCGGGGACTACGGGAGGCAGAACTCATTGCACCATATATACATAAGGATTACAGTTTCTTTGATAATAGCCTTTTCGTCCCCAACGTAGTTCTTTATTCAAAGAGTTTCTAAATTTTTTAAAAACAACTAAACCTTCTTTGTTCCTGCCTAATGAACATTTTTGATAAAGTTTACCTTTTGTTTTAATCTTTCGGCAAAGTTCAGGGGTAATCCAAGGTTTTCTTAACTTTTTGTGTTTCCTCTTAGTTATCCATGGAAAATGAGAACAGTAGATAGTCTTCAACTTTTCAATGACTGAATGGTACGCTTCATTCACGCAGGTGTAATTATAAATATCTGACCAGTCCATGTTCTGTATTGCTTGTGGAAACGAGATTAGGTTTTAATTACTGAATTATTGGAAGTTTATAAAAGGATATCAATTACACAACGGCGCTTCTTAAGGGATACAAAAAAGGAGAGTGGTCACTAATATCACAAGACAAAGTGTCAGCACAATGAACAGTTATATCAACATTAACTCAGAAAAGATCGATGATGCTCAGGCTAGAGGGCGTAATTCTTGTTGGAGAGGAGATCACATTAGTAAATCCATTCGATTCAATTATGCTAGAGCATGTTAATGATGCTGATCTCTTCTCATTCGTATTAATATTGAAATCTCTACACATAACTAAGCTATGTTGGTTTAAAGAGCAGAATTCTAAAAGATGGCTTAGATTTTGGCAAAAAATACCGTAGTTTTCGCTTGGAGGCCGGTAGCCTGCAGATAGTGTGTATTTGTTATGACATAATGTATTTTATAGTTTTCTGTTGAGGCTAGAAGTTCCTCAATCAGTTCTCATTTATAAGAATATTTTACACAAATGGCCACACCCCCTCCCCGTTACAGCCTGTTTAAGTAGAAAAGTGAGAAAGGGTCTAAATGAATAAAGTCGCTTTCTTTTTGACACCAAGCGTCAGTGAACATATAGCAATCAAAACATTTTGTCCATACACAGCCTCCATACACAGCCCATACACAGCCTCTTCTTCACCTCTTTACTCTAATCTAAACATTCTGCCGTTAAAATGCCTCCTTAATCTTAGGTTAGGTCTTCTAATTTACCACGCTCGCAATGATAATAATCAACTTCTCTGTTTTTCCGCATCTTTCTTTGCTAATAGCAATAACACTAAATTCTCTGAACAAAACAATATGCTTCTACCAAAAGTGAACGCAAATTATGGAAAACAAACTGCTTTTTTCTCCGCAATAAAAACCTGCAATTCATTACCACTAGCAATCAAATCCGCACGTTCGCAGCCCGCTTTCTATACTTTACTAAAAAAACATCTCTTATCAACACATTCAGCTTCATGCCATACATAAGGTTGCCTTAATCTCATTTTCTGTTCCCCACTCTGTCAGCAAACGGCCATATTGTTACTCATCTGGAGCATCTTTTTTTTCCTCCGCTTGTTTTATAATATCTGCATTTATTCAATGCCCGTTGTTCTCTGATGTCTTTTGTGTTCTTTCTCTTGCTCTTATGCTTTGCTGTTTTATGCCTTTTTTGTTAAATTATGCCCGCTAACTACTGTATAACTCATTCATTGCCGCAACCTAAAATTCTTAAAGGTTTTAACTTGATTGTATACTTTTTTTGCAGCTGCTCTGCCAGACTTGTGCACTTTTCTTATGTATTCCTGATGGGAGGTCCTCCAGACAGTTTTCACTTTGGGACCTCCTACTGTACTAACTTTTTATGGAACTTATAAGTCATTTGTATTTCGTTTTAATAAACCTTCAAGCTCAAACCTTCGATAATGATTAAGCTGGTTTTCTAAATTATACAATTATGAAATTAACTCGACAGGAGCTAATATATCCATGCACTGTGCATTACATGCTCCAAGCGCAAATTTAGCGATCACATTTTTCTCTCCTCTTCATTCTTCTTTTCTATTGTATAACTTCTTTAGCTATATACTACTTGTATATGCCCATGTTTACTTGCACCCACATTTTCTTTATTAACTGTACTTCTGCTGATAGCGAGAACTGCACAAGTGTTCACTGAGTTTTTATTGCAGTTTCTGTTTCACTAATTACTACTGTTTTACTTAGTGATATAAGAGGTCCCAGCACAGTCACTTACTACGGGACCTACTTCTGTATAAATTTTTCCACCTTAAATTTCTTTATTTCAATAAACTCATTCCGATTCTGATCCTGAACTATGAGTTCTTTAGAGGCGTAAGCTGCAAGAGACTCGAGAGGCGGCAAAGACGTGGGCATGTCGTCTGCCAACTGCCAGCCGCCGCAGAGGGGGAAAGGTAACTGTGAGAGTGGTTAGTGTATTATGTTGCATCGTTATATTTATCTCCACATTTCGGGCAAAAGGAGTGCAGCGAGCAGGGAAAAAAGGTTCTCAGAAAAAAGCTTCGTACGGTCTCTATGCCTTTACATACCGTTCGCAGACAGTGCATAGGCAAAAGCATTGTTAACATAAGTACTGAAATAACGACACAAGATCTTCTAACGAATGAACGAAAGGAAGTAAGAAAGGAAAAGAGAAAGCAAAAAAGGGTCAGCAAAAAAGAAAGTGGGAGAGAAAGGAAAAGAAACAGCAAAAGGAAAAAGAAAAAAAGAAAAAAGCAAATAACGAGAGAAAGGAAAAATATAGCAAGAGAACAGAAGGAAAAATATAGAAAGAAAAAAGTGAGAAATAAAAATAAAGACAGCAAAAAAGAAGAAAGTAAAAAGAAAAGAAGAAAATGGCTGTGGCTTAGCTTGGTTAAGCCCGGTAATTGCGAAAGCAATATCCGTAGCTACTCCATGGTTCAGCTGGTAGTGTAGCTGGTGGTGGTGCTTGTGGTTAGACTTGTGGTGATGCATCGGTTATACAATCCACTCCAATCCAATCCAATATGCTAATATGGTAGCTACCGGCCTCGTTACGCGACGGGCTGAAAGTGCAACTAGTATTGCTTTCGCAATAAAAAAGAAAGCACAAAATGTAGGAGAGAATGTATAAAGAGTGAAAGGAAAAGTAACGAAAGAAGGAGGGAAAGGAAGACTGAGAAAGAAAAGAAAGTAAGTAAGAAAGAGAAAGGGAATAAGAAAGAGAGAAAGCAAAAACAAAGGAAGGAGACAAAAAGAAAGAAACGAAGGAAAAAGAAATTAAGAAAGAGAAAGAAAATAAGACACTCACTGAACACAAAAACGTCATTTTGAGACCATACATACTTCTCGGCAAGATACGCGAGACGTCATGGTGACGGTACAAAAACCTCCACAGACGCCTTGAAAACATCGCACAAAAAATCTAAAGAACCTCTTGTATTTCCTATCAAAGGCATCTCATAACAGCTTGTACCTTTCCTGTAGCAGCGCATATGCACCGAAAATTTTGAGATATAATACGTTGGGCAAGATCTCAACGAGATATTTTGTAACGTCGACTATTCTTTTCCAAACAGCAACTTCTATGCCAAATTCGAAATTTAAGGAATTTTGTAAGACCAGTTTTAAATATAGTAAAAAAATGGTCGTAAGTGCCTAATAAGGTACTTCATTGAAAATGAGAGCCTTTAAGTCAAGCGTTCAGTGAATAAACTTTTATTTGGAGATTTTAAGTAAACAAGAATTAAGATCTTACATGTACAGGGGCAATGGAAAGAAATGCGAACAGAGCGGTGCCTAGGCGCTCCCCTGTTCGCATTTCTTTCCATAACGCTTTTACCTCGGAGGTAGCAAAAAGGCGTCAGAGTCGTTCGTGATGCATTCTAGGACGACTATAATGTCTTTTTTTTTGGCAACCCATGTAAAAGCGCGGTCAAAAAAAATCCTAAGAGCGGACCGCGTAGGCACCGCGTTGTTTGCGTTTCTTTCCATCGCGATAGTACGTAAGCTTTAAGATCGTGGCCGTACTATGCAAAGATTTTCTTCTGCACTTGCACATTTCACAACACATACTTAAATCGGCTAAAGGGCAAACATATTTAGGTTTTTTAATGAAAACCTGAGTAACTTAATACTCCTACAAAATGACTTGGGCAACTGAATGACAAAAGCCCTATTACTTCAGAGCACAGATTGGTGGCTGTGCATCAGAACAATCAGTCCCAGCAGCGCTGGGTAGCAGCAGCTGAGCTTGCAACCATCCAGCACAAACTGCTACGCAGAGTATATTAGCACAGGGGCCCATTTGCTCAGCCAGTTTTACAGACTGGTGTAACTCAGCAACGTATACGAAAGTGAATTGCACATATTTCAGCAGACAGCAGCTTTGTTGAGTGTTGCAACTAGCTGACAACCAGTCTCTGTCTTGTAAGTTCACCATCATGGTAGAACTAAGCATCAATTGAACCCACAGCCACCGAAAAGAAAACTGGCATTGTCAGAGGCACAGGGGTAAATTTAAATCACAGCCAGCTAACAAAATACCAGAAAAAGCCCGCGGAGAAGTGTTTTGGGCCACTTGAGCATAACTACCTTGACCAGCGACGAGGACGAAAAAGCAATTCACATGAAACTTACAAAATTATCAATCTGAGCTCTGGTGTCTGGTTTGAAAACTGTTTTGTAAGAACAGTACCACAGAACATCTGAGCCTACAACCTGCATAAAAGGCAGAGGTCAAACGGGCATAAAGCCATTCAAGCACTTATGCAGCTAGCAACATGCTATTTGCATAAGTAATGCTTTCCCACTTGAAAAGTGCATGGCGTGGTGCAGTAGCACAAGCAGTTCGAATTCGGCGCCATAGGAATTGCAACACGTCAACAGCGTGCGTTGCGTTTGCACGGAACTTCTTGCGGGCCTCATGCGCTCTGTTTTCGTTTTGGGCGGAAAAAAACACCGCGTTTTTTCGCTCTGCACAGTCTTGAAAGAGGGCTTATTCTTGGTTTAAAAAGCCTATACGGCATCGTCTTGTCCGCAACTACGAACTTGCGATTGGTCTAACCCCCAGACAGTGCTAATTAATATTTGATCAGTAAGTTTGTTTGTTTCTTTGTTTCTTTCTTTGTTTCTTTGTTTACCCACAGCGCTCGTTGGGCATTAAAGTGAGGGTAAGATATTCCAGCATTAGCAGTTCAACAGATTAGAAGGTAGAGTAAGAAAATGTAGCAGTAAACAATGCAGTACAATTCAAAACAACATAATGCAATAGTCAATGCAGTTTAGTATACAAACAAACAAATAATGAATATCACGAACATTAACCAAGAGATTTGTTAGACGTTGTGGACACTGCCACCAAGGGGCGACCGTTCCATTCATTTATGGTTCTTGGGAAGAAGGACGTTTTCACTACATCTGTTCTGTACTGAATTTCTTTTAAGTTTCAGTTAGTGATCCCTACTCGCTAATATGTAGTCCAATTGAAACAAATACTGGTTACTTTGAATAGCGGTTTGGCAATTAATTATGTTCCGGAAAATTTTCAGCTAAAGTACGTGCCGGCAGTAATAAGCTAATTAGCGCATTTTCGAATAAATGACCTCCGCCACGGATGGCATATTGTTCTTTAGGCGGTAACAGACTTCGAGCATAGCGCGTACCGCTACGCAATTGCGCATACGCATATCACCTTGAGGGAGCCAAGTGGCTCCAGGGGCCTACCAGCTGCGGGCGAACGCGTAAAGACCATCTGCACGAGCTCAAGTTTGGGAGCGTGTGCACGTGTGCACGTGCGACGGGAGAGTCGCGCGACCCGCAATCTTCGCGCTGACAGACGCGGTCTCGGCGGAGCAAAAAGGAGGTAGTACGAAGGCCGTAATGTAAAAACCAAAGCGTATGTACACGGTGATCCACTCTTACCGCGAACACGCGAGTATGCGGCCGCGCTCTTCGGAGAGCCAGTGAGCCTGTCCCTAGCATGCACGAAAAAAGTGGCAGACGACGCGCAGGCAAGTCGCTCGCTGCTCGATTTTCCAGCCTTGCGACTTCGAGTCGCAAGCCGCTGAACTAATCGGCGAGACAGTCGAGCTTTCGGCAACGACGTCGCCCGCGGCCACGCCGGGCGACGAACTGCGCTGCTCCCTCGCTGCCGTAGTCGTCGCTAAGCCTAACCATTTCGCATCGATGCTGCAGCTGAGGGATCTACGGAACTGGCCAGCGCTGTATAAAGGTGCTACTCGCGTCACCGTTTTGCTATGTTCCTCGTCACATAACAAAACAAAGACGTGATCGATTTCCGTGATGCCTTTAACAGCGGAGCCAGGTGACAACAGGCGAGCAGCACTGGGCATCAGCAAAGCGGCTTTGGAAAAGAAATATGCTTGTATCGCAATTATAACTTCTACCAGCAGCTCGGTATTGGCCAACGATGCTCAAAAATGATTCATTTTTGACGTTGCTCTACTCCAGGGCTTGGTATGAACGCGAACGAACAATATTAGCGTATTTTTCTGACGGCGGCGGCAGGCAAACAGGCCGGCAAGCCGGCCCTGAGAAGCGCGCCGCTGCCGCTGTCATCATGACGCTTGTACGGCTGCGGTGCACATAAATACCGTCACGACATCCTCCTGGTCGCCGTAGTGCATTGCGAATCGCACCGAGCGCGAGTGCAGGAGACGCGGTCAAAGCAGACGAAATTCTCGAAAGCGCGCAAGCAATGTTATTCCCGAGAGTTTTCGTTTCAAGCGAGAAGGCGACCCGCAGGTCGCACTTGCAAGTGTGAACAATGGTGGTCAAATGTTTAGGGGAATCCCCCAAGGTGGAGTAGAATGTTGACGAACTGTTGCCTGGTCGCATGTCCTTTCGACTCGCACGTTAGTGGATCGCCCTGCGCATCGCATGCAACAACTGACAACTACGATCAACAAGTGTCTCGCTTTATTTCGCAGAGCTGATAGTACTTCGCATATTTCGAGCATATAATTATACAGTGGACTTACCTGTTGTTAAATGTCATGCAGTACGACGTTATTACTCACTCGAGAAACGCATTTTACAGTGAAATGGGCCTCCTCGTCGTCGATCGTCTGCTCCAACACTAGACGCGACTAATCAGTTTTCCCCCTTTAATTAAGTTTGCATTGCGGAACTGCGCGTCAGTCTGAACGATCTTATTGCGGCTCATGCAGGCGATACAACGCGACAGCGCGTGTGCGTGCACGTGCAAGAAAGCGCGCGTGCAAAGAAGCGTGGTGAAAGCAGCGCGAGCAGCGAGCAGCGCCCCAGTTTTTACTTTTCTCCCATAGATGGCGCTGCGCATCAGGCGCAGCAGCGCCACCCGGCGATGCATGCTAAAAGTCTATTTTCTTTCTCTTGCTAACACCCTATCGTAAAGAATTTTGAAAGTGTTCTCTGAAAACGCTAAGTGTGCGTGTTTAAAAGGTGGGCCCCAAAGGGACTGTGCCTCATACGTCGCCTATACATCCCAAGACCTTCAGTTCTTCTAAGCGCTACTGGATGTACCCTAACATTAATTGCGCAGTTTTAGCCTGCACCCATAGCCCTAGTCTCATCCTGTCCCCATCGCACACCTGCTACTTGGTTGGACACCCAAACTCTGCTGCTGACACGCGCAGAAGTGGCCCTGCGAACCCTCCTGAAAACATCCTGTCAGGGCACTGCCTGAAAATATTTTTTCTCTCATTCATTCATGCGCATTTTGTGGGAATACACAGGTTTGTGTGTGCGTACGTGCGTGTGCGGGCTTGTACATGTGCGTGTCTCCGTGTATGTGTTTCACACACAGGCGCGTGCGCGCACACCGGCAGCTGCGTCTCTCAGTACTTGTAAGCCTGAACCCAACCGTAGTGTTTTCGCAAACTAACGCTTTCCACGCCCAGAAAACAGCCTGTTAGGCATGATACACGTTGTTCTACAGCGCCGTATTGGATCACAATGTGAAGAGTCCCGTTGTTACACGCCAGAACAGCTTTGGTGGGGGTGAAGCGATACACCGATACACATATGTGCGCCAGGGGACGCGGACTACCCGACACGGGCTGCATGCATAATGCCCTCATCGCTATGAACAACAGAATGACCTAGCTCTTTATTATTCATGTGGCTTTTCCCAAAAGTTTTCCCTCGAGTACGTCGTTATGCCAGCGGTGCATCCAAATGGATATTAGCAGAAATAGCAAGGGTACAATGAGTTGGCCCATAGAAACGTAGCTTTACTTGTTTTGGTTAACCAGTTCGATTTAATGTCTTTCTCGTTCTGTAGCATTCTTCACTTTGTTTTCATCACCTTTTCTTTAACTTTGGAAACACCTTTCTGGCGCTCTTTTCCCTCTTTGTCAGTTGCAACGTTGAGAGTAGACGAGGCTCACGACGGGATTATACACAAGTTCAGACTCGAATAGAGCAGCCTTCCGAAACTTTGTTTTCTTATCAATTTTGTTTTGCTCTTTGAGTTTTGTTTCCTTTATACCTCGATTTAGTGGAACTATATCCACGTGACGTAGCCAGCACAATCACCACGTTTGCCTCTTTTTACTTGTTTCACTAAAACTATGACAACCGCCGTGGTTTTTCCGCCGCAGATGAACGCGGTCGGACCCTCCTCTTCGAAATACGCCCGGAGAAAAGCGACCGCCCACTATGCACACAACACTGTCCCGCGCAGGCCTTCCTAGTCACGTTTCGCACATTCCCTCGATGACCCATCATCCTCTCGCCATAGTTTCAGGGAAAAAAAGAAAACTACTCACCGAGGCGCTCCTTCTCCCCGCTTTATTCTGCTCCTGAGTTAACGGCCAGCCTAGTTCGCTCGAAACTTACAATAGATGCCACGTTCTCACTAGAGTCTAACGGCGCCGCGGATTTTGTCGCTATGGATATGATTGCGTGAGAGCGCATAAGACTTTTCGAAAGAAGTGAAAACCTGCAAATATAGTGGTCCCTCTCATAAGTGCAAGTTGTGAAGTTGGCAAGAGTTTTATTTTTATTTTTTCTAGCCCCTTCGTGGTTGAAAGGCCGTTCATGCGCCTCGCCAGACGCTTTACGGGCTCAGGATGGGCAAACAAGTAAAAATCGGTTGTCTTTTCACATGCCTAAAGATTTTTTATGCGAAGCACATTATTAGAGCTACACTACAACCCGTCGAGCGCGGCGGTGGAGCTACCATTGACCTTTAGCGTGACCACGTGACACCACGTGACAACATGACGTCACAGCAGAGGAGAGATGGGCTGCCGGCTCGCGCGGTCGGCCGCGGCGGTGGAGGCTCCACATCAGAGGCGCGGCGGCTGACCACGTGACAACATGACGTCACAGCAGAGGAGAGATGGGCTGCCGGCTCGCGCGGTCGGCCGCGGCGGTGGAGGCTCCACATCAGAGGCGCTGCAGCTGACCACGTGACGCTACAGCAGCGGTATAAAGCTGAGCTTGCCTCGCTCTCCGGGCACTTACGAGGCGGCCAGGTGTTGGGATGCCGCCTAGAAGCAGGGTTGATTTGAACGAGAAGCGAAAGCTTCAGCGTGCCACAGAGACCGATGAAGAGCGGGATGAACGTCAACCAAGGAAAGCCAAGTATTACCAAGCCTAGCCATTAATATGCTTCCATCTGACTAGGCTTAACCTTAGCTAAGCCTCAGCCATTTTTTTTTTCAGCTCAGCGTTTATAGAGCCTCGTGAGCTGCACTTCATGCGAACCATAGAAAGGCATTATATACACAAGCGAAATATTCCGATCTTATACATAACTATAAGAAGATATATTCATTCCAGTGATGCATTCGCTCAACATTGGCCACATGGTCATCTTCCTCCTAATATTACTCAGCGACGCTAAGCGATCATCCGGATATGTTTTTCCATGTCCAACATTGTCGGACAAAACTTTTAAAATTAGAAAATTTTACGATAGGGTTATGGAAGTACTGAAAGTAATGGTTCATTTTTCTGGTATGTATGAAAATCTTTCTTTTAGAGTGTTTCCATCGATCGCGTCGAACAGTTAAGACTGTCGCACAAAACCAATGGGGAAGGCCTTGAACGATAGCAAAAGAGTTAATAGAAAAAACATGCAACACTACAGTCAGGTGATTTGCCGATATACTGATTATTATAGTGAAATCTTGCATTATATGAAAAAATTGCGTTCATAAACGGTTTCCTGCTCGAAACTGCTTTTATCCAGAATTGCTGGGTATTCTTTTTCCTGCCCTGCATTCAAATGAATACATTTTCTCTTTATCTCCTAACAAGTGATGGCGCGTCGTTACAAGCACGAGTAAAAGAAAAAGAAACTGCATGGGGGCAACCTGACTCTCTTCTCTTCTTTTAGGTCCACCCAAACAAGACTGTATCCCTCTGAGGCTGCATCAGCCACCGAAAGCTCACAGCCTAATTACCACTCTGCACCGCGAATTTCAGCGTGAGCTGTTGTATTTTAGCCAAGTGGATAATGAGCAACACTGCTGCAATGTTGGCTGCGACGACTAACCGCCAGAATACTTCGCAGCCGTACTGAAGCTCATTCCCGTCCAAGTGCTCGTCGCACTTCATCCACGTAACAAACATCGGAATAATCGCAGTGAATGTGGCGCGCGTGCGAATAACCCACGAACACAACTTGGCGGCCTGAAAACACCTCTTATAAACCTGTCGCGCGACCTCCGCGACTCGCCACTGTGAATTCGCCTTAAAACGAGACTTCGCCCAATCACACAGACGCGCGGATAGTCAAGCCTCCTGAACATTGGGGGCCACGTTCTCGGCAGCGTTTAGACGAGCTGTCCTCTTACGTGCGGAGGCATCGGAAACTAGACAGAAATTAGCTAGTTACACGCGGAAGCGGCGAGAGCGCCTTTCGCGTGGTATAATTTCCGTGCAGCAATTCAGGATTACTGCCGTTAAACGCACGACTTTAGCGGCACTTACGACGTGGCCGGTTTCTGTCAACTTTAACGGAACGGAATAAAGCCGTTTCCATCTCGCGTGTTTTATCACGCGTTGCTCAGAGCGAGGCGTCTAATTCCGGTGACAGGTTTCTCACGGCGCCACCGCAGCTCCGGTATTTAATGCGTTGTGCCGATCACGTTAACTGAATATTGGTAGCTTGTAGCCTCCACTGTCCGGCCAATATGACATTCTAACTCTTATTTTTTTATGAAGCGATAAGTCATGCTGGTAAAACGTGCAGTATGTTTCATTAAAACTTCCTGTTGGGCGTGTTGGTACTTCATCTTGATGTAGAAGGGTTTATAGCGCTAACAAAGACACGCACAAGAGAGACGAAACACACACAAGCGCTTGTGTGTGTGTGTTTTGCTTCTCTCGTCCATGTCTTCGTTTGCGCAATAAACTCTTCTACACCGAGACGTGCAATATGACAGCCAGCGGCACGAGTCCAGCAGATTGGGCAGCTAAACCTTTTCACTGAATGCGCGCAAGCGCTAGCTTTGCGCACCTGAAATCTTAGTCTACGGTCCCCACGTAGACAGAAAGGTGCTCCGCCGTCGGTTCCTTTCAAAAAGGCTGGGAACACACGAGATCCGGAGACCGCAGGGTCATAATGGCGCCACAGCTCTACCGCTCCACCAGTCGCATCGCGTGTCCCACAGGGATATGCTCGGCCTGCTCCTGTTTCTATGCATTAATGATCCACCATTATGCTAATTCTGATCAATTTTAATGGAGTAAGGGCATCTGTGCCCAAAGAGCGCCAAGCAACAAGGAATTTGCATTATCATCATCATCATCATCATCATCATCATCATCAGCCCGACTACACCCACTGCAGGGCAAAGGCCTCTCCCATGTCTCTCCAATTAACCCTGTCCTTTGTCAGTTGCCGCCACTGTATCCCCGCAAACTTCTTAATCTCATCCGCCCACCTAACTTTTTGCCGTCCCCTGCTACGTTTGCTTTCTCTTGGAATCCACTCCGTTACCCTTAAGGACCAGCGGTTATCTTGCCTTCGCATTACATGCCCTGCCCAAGTCCATTTCTTCCTTTTGATTTCAACTAAGATGTCATTAACCCGCGTTTGTTCCCTCACACACTCCGCCCTCTTCCGATCTCTTAACGTTACACCTATCATTTTCCTTTCCATAGCTCGCTGCGTTGTTCTTAACTTAAGCTGAACCCTCTTTGTTAGCCTCCACGTTTCTGCCCCATAGGTGAGTACCGGTAGAATACAGCTGTTGTATACTTTTCTCTTCAGGGATATTGGTAAGCTACCATTAATGATCTGAGAGAACCTGCCATATGCGCTCCACCCCATTCTTATTCTTCTAGTTATTTCCCTCTCATGATCCGGATCTGCGGTCACTACCTGCCCTAAGTAGACATATTCTCTTACTACTTCCAGCACCTCGCTACCAATTGCGAACTGTTGTTCCCTTGCTAGGCTGTTGAACAATACTTTGGTTTTCTGCATGTTAATTATTAGCCCCACCGTTCTGCTCTGCCTGTCTAACTGATTGATCATGCTTTTCAGTTCTTGTCCTGAGTGGCTTAGCAAGGCAATGTCATCAGCGAATCGCAAATTACTCAGGTATTCTCCATTAACTCTTATCCCCAACTGTTCCCATTCCAGTCCCCGGAATACCTCCCGTAAGCAGGCAGTGAATAGCATTGGCGAGATCGTGTCTCCCTGCCTGACACCTTTCCGTATTGGAATTTTATTGCTGACTTTATGGAGAACTATAGTAGCTGTGCAATCGTTACAAATATCTTCCAATATTTTCACATAACACTCTTCTACACCCTGATTCCGCAATGCTTGCATGACAGCTGAGGTTTCCACTGAGTCAAATGCTTTCTCGTAATCAATGAAGGCTATATATAGGGGTTGGTTATATTCTGCGCATTTCTCTATCACCTTATTGATAGTGTGAATGTGGTCTATTGTCGAGTATCCTTTACGAAAGCCTGCCTGATCATTTGGTTGACTAAAGTCCAAGGTTGTCCTGATTCTATTAGCAATTACCTTAGTAAATACCTTGTAGGCAACGGACAATAAGCTGATTGGTCTGTAATTCTTCAAGTCCTTGACGTCTCCTTTCTTATGAATTAAGATAATGTTAGCGTTCTTCCAAGCTTCTGGTACTGTCGAAGTCACAAGGCATTGCGTATACAGGGTGGCTAGTTTTTGTAGCACAATCTCTCCTCCGTCCTTCAACAAATCTGCTGTTACCTGATCCTCACCAGCTGCTTTCCCTCTTTGCATTGCTCCTAAGGCTTTCTTTACTTCCTCTTTCGTTACTGGCAGGATGTCCCATTGCTGTGCTCGACTGCCTCCCTCAGTAACTTGATGATTACATTCGCTACTGTATAGATTTGTGCAGAACTCTTCGGCTAATTCAACTATCTTATCCATATTCCTGATTTTTTGCTTTTTAGCGCATACATCTGGTTTTTACCTATGCCCAGATTTCTCCTCACTGATTTTAGGCTACCTCCGTTCCTTAGAGCATGCTCGATTTTCTCCATGTTAAACTTTCTTATGTCGGCTACCTTGCGCTTATTTATTAACTCCGATAGTTCTGCTAGTTCTATCATGTCTGTTGAGTTAGACGTCCTCATGCTTTGGCGTTTCTTAATCAGATCTTTAATCTCCTGAGATAGCTTGCTGGTATCCTGTCGAACCATCCTACCACCTACTTCTGCGGCGCACTCTGTAACGATAGCTGTAAGATTATCATTCATTGCTTCAACACTACGGTCGTCTTCTTCAGTTAAAGCGGAAAATCTGTTTTGCAGCGACATTCTGAATTCCTCTACCCTCCCTCTTAATGCTAACTCGTTAATAGCCTTTCGCTTCACCAGTTTCCTCCGTTCCCTCTTCAAATCTAAGCTAACACGAGACCTTACCATTCTGTGGTCGCTACAACGGACCTTACCGAGGACCTCCACATCCTCTACGATGCCAGGGTGTGCACACAGTATGAAGTCTATTTCATTTTTAGTCTCACCATTGGGGCTCTTCCACGTCCACTTCCTGTTTGCTCGTTTGCGGAAGAAGGTATTCATAATCCGTAAATTATTTCTATCTGCGAACTCTACTAATAACTCTCCCCTACTGTTCCTAGAACCTATGCCATAGTCACCTACCGCCTTGTCTCCAGCCTACTTTTTACCTACCTTTGCATTAAAGTCGCCCATCAGTACAGTGTACTGTGATTTTACTTTGGCTATTGCCGATTCCACATCCTCGTAGAAGCTTTCAACTATCTGGTCATCATGGCTTGATGTAGGCGCATAGGCCTGCACCACCTTCAGCTTGTACCTCTTATTAAGCCTGATTACGATAGCTGCCACTCTCTCGTTAATACTGTAAAACTCCTCGATGTTGCCAGCTATATCCTGATTAATGAGGAATCCCACACCTAGTTCTCGCCTATCTGCTAGTCCACGATAGCACAGTACATGCATTACACAAGGTGGGGCGAAAGAGCCATTGCCCAAGCATTTCGTACCAGATAAGCCGAGCATCAGGGCAGGGGAAAGCTTATACCTATTGTATCACCGATGGGTACCCAGCGGCACTGGGGTTAGAGCCCCGCACCTCCCGTATGGGAGGCGGATGCCCAAACCTCTAGTCCACCGCTGCGCTCCCTACTATTATGCGTATCGTGTAAAATTCGTACACTCGCCGATGACCCAATATTTTCTTGTGCTGTACTAACATTCATCATCAAATGGCACTCCACAACGACCTTAACAGAGTGCATGAATGGTGTGACCTGTGCTTAACTGTAAGCGCTAATAGATTTAAACTCTTCTTTTTTCATTTTCAACACAATCGCCTTTTTTACGTAATTCTAAACAATGTGTGCCGTCGTAAAAATATCTTGAAATCACCCGCGGCAGGGATCTTTCCTGCCGCACACAATCACTATCACTATAACATCTGCAAAAATATCTCTAGGATTCATGAGATGTCATCTTCGTCACGCGCCGCAAGACGCGAAACTATTGGCACACGAAACGCTCACCAGATCAAAACATAGGTACACCAGTGTTAGCCGTATACCTGGAACCCACACCAAAATATGCCTAATAAATGCACTCGAATCAGTTCAGTGCCTCGCCATTCCTTTCATTCTTTCTGCAAATTGTTGCACCATTAGCGTTTCATCTCGGAAGTCAAAATATGGTCTCAAAAGCCGTTAGCTCGTCGAAGTATTTGGCTTTTCTCATAGCTCGCTAAATCGGGCACCTTACAATGTCCGTCCGTCCCGCATATCCCATCGCACTGCGCATCCGTTTCAGATTACCAGGTCACTTGCAGCCCTACAGCTTTTTCAGGTTCCTTTTTTCCCTGAACTCTTGTGGAGTGAAGTGATTATCCGCGGCATAGCCTCCATCACGTGCCCATCGACATTTCTCGTAGCTGTAGCTTTGCATGTCTCAACGCAATAACTTCTACTTCGACTGTTTGTCAATCTGTAACCAACCGCCCATGCATGTAATTTATACCTCCCAAGAGTGGTATTTATGGAAACTCTGGTGAAGTGAGTCATTTTTCGCGACAAGTCGTACCTGGTAATACATATATACAGGTACTTCTGTGGAGGCAGTTCTGCGGCGACTTCTGCTAAGATAGTGATACAGCAAGGCCTTTTAAAGTGACTATATATACCGCCATCCACGCTTATTGCTAGGGCCTTCATTTCCCATCGCCAATACGCTGGCCCAAAAAACATCATTTTCGGCATTATTAAAGCTACACTAGAGGCTGGCCTGTATAACCCTCTAGGGCACTATAAATAATGATTATGGTGTGGAGCTTCAAGCATTCGCCTAAATACGCCTATAAACAACTAAATACGGCATTCTGCTAGAGTTGCTGCCATTTTTGTCAGTTTCAAGCAAACAATGCCTTTTGCTGGTTTGGTTTGGTTTATTGGGGCTTAACGTCCCAAAGCAACTGAGGCTATGAGGGACGCCGTAGTGAAGGGCTCCGGAAATTTCGACCACCTGGGGTTCTTTAACGTGCACTGACATCGCACAGCACGCGGGCCTCTAGAATTTCGCCTTCATCGAAATTCAGCCGCCGCGGCCGGGATCGAACCCGCGTCTTTCGGGCCAGCAGCCGAGTGCCGTAGCCACTGAGCCACCGCGGCGGGGTCAATGCCTTTTGCTATTCTATAAAAATAAATTACGAAATGTTTACGCTATGCTTAAATTGCGAAGCGCAGCGGGATCGGTGTTCCATGGGACGCGTGTGATGCATTCAGCGGTGTAGCGCATTTAGCGAAAACGCCATCTGCTCCAACCCTGTGTAAGCGGGTGATATATTTTACTGTCCGCCGACTTTGGGCTGGACCGTTGACATCACGCCTTCTCCCTGTCGTGAGGAAATAAAAACGAACAAGAAATTCTGATAACGCTGCTGCTCCACCTCCTAATCGCTCGGCGGGCGAGCGCGCTCGGTAAAAAAAAAAAAATCCCAAAATGATACACGCCGGTACGGGGGAACCCACAGCAGGTCCTAATGGAAGAGCACTGAGAATTGGATGAAATGCAATAAAGTTTCGTGCGATGAAATGAGGAGCTTGGAGAGCTTGAGAAGCAACCTGCATGGGCTCACGTCCATTTTTTCACGGGAGCCTGTATGTTTATCTTCGACAACCGCAAGGAGAGCCACTTTTAATGGGAATAGTTTTTCCACTTTCATTTTTTTTATTGACAGCGCTTAATCTCGAAATTAAATTATCGAGGCGGTTGTAGGCTGATATATTTCTCGGCGGGCCCGTTACTTTAACACGCTTTGCGATTTATAAATAATCTGGACATCGGTATAGCTCTTTATCCCCAGTCGCCGCGGTGGCTGAGTAGTTACGGTCCTCGGCTGCTGACCCGAAAGACACGAGTTCGATCCCCGCCGAGGCGGTCGCATTTCGCTGCAGGCAAAATGCTAGAGGCCCGTGTACTGTGCGATATCAGTGCACTTTAAAGAACACCAGGCGGTCGAAATTATCCGGAGCCCTCCATTACCGCGTCCGTCATAACCATAGTCACTTTGGGATGTTAAACCCCATAAAACCAAACTTAGTTCTTCATCTCCAGTTACTTTGCGTGTGGATTGCTGCTTGTGTCGGATTTGTTCTTTTCCTTACTGATACAGCGTTAGCACACGAATGCACCCCTCCGCCCTTCTTTTTGCATGGTGTGATAAATTCTCTTGCGTGGAGAAAAAAGTTGTTACAGCTAGACATAACTTCGCCTCTCCCCGCACACACACACACCCTCCTAAGAAATAAAAAAGACAAACATTCTTCTATGCTGCTCTTGGTATCAAAGACTGTTAGCTTCTATCGCATGTAATTAATGTGACGTACGCTAGCGGAACAGTGTCTTCCCGCTAAAAAACTATATTCGGCGAAAGTAAAATTTATGCGAAATCTGTTGAAAACACGTAGACGACCAGTTGCATTTATTCATTTATTGCATACTGCAGGGCGTGGAGCCCTAGAAGAAGTTTGATACAAAGGCCAAATATTATGATGTTAAACTGCAACTCAAACTGCAAGCAAAACAAAATACAAGCAGCAGGGAGTGACGGGCAACGCAACACATAAAACCATACATGGTCACTTATGAGGTCATCTAGTTAGATCCAATTGTACTTTTTTTCTGTTCAGAAGTGGTTTCCTAAACCGCTGCGTTCTTGTTTTACATCTCAGTGCTGCTCATGCTTTAGATAACTTGAATAAAATGTGAAGCCAATTTTTTTTTCTGCTCCAGCACGCAGCAAAGCCTTAGGAAAACTTGCATCTCACTTTTTAAATCTTACCTTGAATATGGTATTCCAGTATAATACTTTCACCTTTGTCTTGCAGCGTCTTCACAAATGTATGCTTCACGTACTGTTTGAAGCGCCAAAAAATAAAGCAGCAGATGTTTCACTCCTCTACCATCGGACATATTTTTTTTAGGCTCCTTGTCGCTGTGAAAAAATTAAATGTCAAAAGTCGGCACTATAACTGAGAGTAGGCAGAAGTGGAAGTGTGGGTAAAACGGAGATCTAATCTTTTGCAAAAACGTGGCAGAGCACGAGACAACAGTAACAATGAAAGTAATGCAAAGAACGGCGTCAAGTTGTACACTCCTTGTGGTATGATACTTGTCTATCACAGGGCTATATTTTGTAAGACCGTTAAAATGTAGCAGGTGCCAACCCCAATTAAGCCCACTCTGTGCCTAAAATACGTACCCCCTTTGCCAAAAGTAACCGAGCAACAGGTTTTTGCTTCGCACCCGTATAGTGGAGCGTTTACCACGCCCTTAAAGGCCGAAAGGTGTCAGAACGTGAGGGCAAGGGTTCGCCTTACTTTACACAGAATCAGAGCATAAGGGCTGCCCCAAGTGCTTCGCGACGCGGCTAAGAAACAAACCACCACTGCCCGGTCACTTTTGGTAAAGACTGTGCATACATCCAGCTAGAACACAGGGACTTACTGTTGTTCCTCCTCATTGCCTTACAATTCTCAGCAGCCAGTTGCTGTCTGTGATTATTAAAGAATGTCTCGGCACACTTTCTGATAAGACCAGTCGTGGTGGTTCAGTTGCTTCGGTGTTCGGCTGCTGATCCCAAAGTCGCGGTATCGAATCCCGTCTATGGCGGCGATGTTTTTATGGAGGCGAAGTGCAAAAATGCCTGTTTAGTGTGTGATGTCAGTGCACTTTAATGAACCCCAAGGGGTATAAATTAATCTGGAGCCCTTCACTACGGCGTCGCTTATAGCCGAAGTGTTGCTTCGGGACGTCGAACGCCACAATTTCACTTCATGGTGAGCAGAATGCTGCAAGCAGATTAATAAAAAGAAAGGCGTTCTTACGATCTTACAAGGAAAACAAAAGTGATGTGTAAAATGAATGGGTTCTGGCACAGAAGCGGTCATTATACGGAAGTTATTCGGCGTAAATGTATAAGCAGCTAGCGCAGCTCGAAGTGCCTTATGGCTCAGTATTAAAACACTTGCATAGACATATGTTGACTGGGCGACCAGGTGACACAGTGTTGAGTTTCCTTGAGTATGAAAGGAAATTCAATTACTTTTGAGTGATTTCATGCCGATGGAAACAAGGGAAAACTAAATTATCTGAGGCTGAAATTAAAACAAAAGCAGAGAAAAGTGAAAGTCCAACTAACATTTATTGCTTGGCTTCGTCTCTAATCCCCTATTCCTGTCTACGGCCGCTGCGGTGACTCGGTGGTTATGGTGCTCGGCTGCTGACCAGAAAGACGCGGTTTCGATCCCGGCCGCGCCGGTCGAATTTCGATGGAGGCGAAATTCTAGAGGCCCGTGTACTGTGCTTTGTCGGTGCACGTTAAAGAACCTCGAGTGGTCGAAATTTCAGGAGACCTCTACGGCGTGCCTGATAGCCTGAGTCGCTTTGGGACGTTAAACCCTCATAAACTAACTATTCCTGTCGGCGCTTAGAAAGCACGGTTAAAAAAACTGTGGTCTTTGTTTTGCTCTTTGTAAGCCGTGTTAGAGTACTCAGAAGACAAATAAGTCAGCTGGATGAGCGCTGCAGTTCACTGGACTTAAGACTGCGTGAGTAAGACGAGGACCAGAGAGAAACGAAACGAATGCGACAGCACGTGTGAAAACTGCCAACTGTTTATTTAAGGGGGAGAAATCACCGGCTGTATTAGCAAGGAATCCAAACACGCATCCACCTTTGTCACTCGCACATGAACAGACCGTCACTATCACACTGCCTTCTCAGTAAAATTCACACAAAGGGCAAAAGAAAGATAAAACCGTGGTCGTATCATAGAGTGAGGCCGGATCAATCAACAAGGGAACGCCAAATTACACACCCCTAGGAGCCTCATGACAAAAACAGTAACAAGAGTACGCAGATGGCGGAATGGAAAACAGCAATCAACTAATCTAAAGGTGAAGGTGAGAGAATAAAACGCGAAATGAGAACAAATGACTGTGTAATCAGTGTTCTGCATGAAAGGCCATCGTCTTTCATCAAGCACGTGGTGAGAAGAATATACAGTCTGCGCCACCCTTGCGTAGAGCGCTCGATCAGTGCGTACCGGGCAAGAAAAACTGAAATTAGAGTGCAGCCCCTGATTTCTGGCCAACGTACTCGTGTCTGCTTTGCTTGCGGGTCTATCTGGCACTGCTTCCGCGCAAGTGTTCCTCTGGAACCTAGCAGCTGAGACAAGATACAGCTTTGTTTGAAAGGAAGAGCGCCGTCCGAGCGCTCTACACAACGGTTACGCAGACTGTACACTGCGTTGTAATACATCGACAGTGGTGTAAGCAGCACTGGTGTAGATGGATGGTTGGATGTGCAGTCGCAGACTTCCTCCGGCCGGCACATAGGAACATGTCACACCCAGAATTCGTGCAAGTATTTTAGCACGACCAACTTTTCTTGCAGACATTACTGTAACGTTATTAGCTTCACGTTTCTACCAAATGAAGATCAAATCTAAAATACTTGGGTTTAAATGACCGCACAAGTGCTCAACGCTGTGCACAGTTGCAGAGCGCTCACTGCCTACACATTCTAAATCTGGTGTCGTCTCATCTGATTAATATGCAGAAAACATAGGTAATATGTTCAAACGTCTTCGAAGGAAATACCAGTTTGCAACTGGTAGCGAGGGGCTGGAAGTGGTAAGGGAATACGTCTACTGAGGGCAGGTAGTGACCGCTAATCCGGATCATGAGAGGGAAATAACTAGAAGAATAAGAATTGGGTGGAGCACATATGGCAGGTTCTCTCAGATCACGAATGGCAGTTTACCAATATCCCTCAAGAGAAAAGTATACAACAGCTGTATCTTACCGGTACTCACCTATATGGGGCAGAAACGTGGAGTCTAAC
The DNA here is from genome assembly GCF_055824585.1 of Amblyomma mixtum. Lineage (NCBI taxonomy): Eukaryota > Metazoa > Arthropoda > Arachnida > Ixodida > Ixodidae > Amblyomma > Amblyomma mixtum. The sequence continues at coordinate 275,463,890 of NC_143014.1, read as the reverse complement.
AAAGAGGGTTCAGCTTAAGTTAAGGACAACACAGCGAGCTATGGAAAGAAAAATTATAGGTGTAACGTTAAGAGATCCGAAGCGGGCGGAGTGGGTGAGGGAACAAACGCGGGTTAATGACATTCTAGTCGAAATCAAGAGGAAGAAATGGGCTTGGGCAGGTCATGGATTCCAAGGGAAGCGTAGTAGGGTGGGGCAGAAAGTTAGGTGAGAGGACGAGATTAAGACATTTACGGGGCTTGGATGGCCGCAGTTGCCACAGGGCAGGGTTAATTAGAAGGATGTAGGAGAGGCCTTTGTCCTGCAGTGGGCGTACTCAGGCTGAAGGTGATGATGATGAAAGGAAATTTCTACTGCTGCTGTCTAACACGTCCAATTATCAGTTATTTCGTGCTTTCGTCTTCTGTGCGTTGTTCTCAAGGTTCTGTGCAACTAGTTGTTTCCCAATTCTCACTTTCCATTTAACATGCAACGCGTATCGCAATCATACGAACAACTTTGCGTGTCTTTGCAGAGCGCTGAAACACCACTCAATACAGCGGCACTAGCAGCTAAAAGCTGCTCCACCCTGTGCTACTTTTGGCTGCCAATAAAAGCGCCATGCATCATTTTTATTAATGAAAGAAAATTGACAACACTTCACTGGCCCTCCTCTGTTCATACCTCATGCCTCATTGCAAGCCTTCGGGAAACAAGAAAACCGAGTACGATACCTCACATCACTGGTCGCCGCCGTTATTAAGGCGAAAGCCTTTAATGGCTCATAAATAACACCAAATCCAGACTTGTCTGTTTTCGTAACCCGCATAAAGATGTACCAAGTGCAGGTTCCATATATTTACACACCTCATACTGCTCTTTGTGTTCTTGTCAACCTATAATTAGCGTCCCGTCGATTAAGTATCTTGGTATATACATAGACAGTGATTTGGCATGGAATACTCAGATGGCTCACATTTGTAAGAAACTCAGAAGTGTTGCATGCTTGTTGTTTAATTTGCGAACTATGATGCCATTTTCTGTGAGAAAATTAGTCGCCCAGGCTCTGGGGTATAGTGTCTTGAGATACGGTATATGTTGTTTTTTTAACTGCTCTTTCACATGGAAATGTCGTGTTAATAGGATTTTGAAAAACATTGCTACAAGCGTTCTCTACTTGCCGCAGGAAAATCTGCCCAACAGTGTCTTTACCGCAGCCGGTTTGCCTTCTTTTGACAATCTTTTTAAACAAATTCTAGTACTGAAATATTTTTGGAATAGCGCATACAGACACATAAATACGAAACCGGTACCGTTGAGACATGTTCCTCGCTATCATAAACCGAGAGTGCGCACTCACTACGGCAAAGCAACTAGAAAATATTACGTGCCAGCTATCTTTAACGAATTACCGGATGATTTATTTTCTTTAACCACCCGCAAAAAAACTGCGTGTTGCTGTTCAAGCCTTAGAGAATCTTTAACATGTACTAAAATCTTATCAGTGCTTTTTCATTCTTTCCGTGCCAAAATTTTTGTGTTCTTCATGTTTACGTCTTTTAATTTTTTTTGCCTCTGATGATGCCCGAAAGGATCGTGCAGGAAAAGAAAGAATATGGAAGTCAAGTACGAGCGTCCCAAGATCACGGTCAAGACGGCGGGAGGACAGGTAATACCGGAGGTCGAGAAGATTCGGGTACTCGGGCTGCTCGTCCAGCGAAACCGAGTCAACGGTGAAACGGTCAACAAGCTCGCGGGCAAGGCGGCTGCGGCAATGAGACTCATCAAGAGGGTGTCCAACAGAAAAGCGGGGATGAAGGAGGAGAGCCTGACTAGGCTCGTTCAATCCTTCGCAGTTAGCCACATAACGTACGTGGCCGCCTTCCACAACTGGAGGCCGAGTGAACGTAACAAGATAGACGCCACCATACGCAAGGCGTATAAGGCGGCACTCGGTCTCCTCGGGGGCACGAGCACCGAAAAATTCATGGCGCTGGGAGTCCACAACACGCTGGACGAAATAGCCGAAGCACAGAGAACGGCGCAACTCGAGCGTCTCTCCGAAACGAGAACCGGAAGACAGATACTGCGGGACCTTGGCCTCGAACCGAGGGAAGGCAAGCCGCAGAAAGACGTACCTATACCAGACAGCATCAACAGAAAGCTCAGGGTCTTCCCGATCCCGAAGAACGTGAACCCCGAGCACAACAGGGAGCGGAGGTTGGCGAGGGCCAGGGCTCTCGTGGACCTCCACGCCAGAGAAGAAGGCGCCGCCTACGTGGACGCGGCAGAGTATCAAGGGAGCACCGACGCATACGCGGCGGTGGTTGTCGGGGCATCGACGGGTGCAACGAAGACCGCGGTGAGCGTCCGGACTCGAGAAGCGCACCGGGCGGGGGAGGTGGCCATCGCCTTGGCCGTTTCCGACCCCGGATGTACTACAGTGTTGTGTGACTCTAGAACGGCAGTGAAGAACTACGCCAAGGGTAGGGTATGTAGTGAGGCCGCGCGCATACTGCGCAAGGCCGAAGACATCGGACGCAACAGTCCTGTGGTGATCAAGTGGTTTCCGGCCCACATGGGCAGTGACGTGTCGGAACGCGGAAACGTGAACCACAACGAGACGGCCAACTCGGCCGCGCGAGGACTAACCAACCGCGCGGCTGAAAGCACGGCCGACTCGGAGTCCTGGTCGCGGCGCAGTGCCAAGGACAAGATGACCACCTTCAACGAAATAGTGAAATGGTACAGACTGAACAGACAGACTATGCCGCCACCTCACCCGGGGCTTACCCGGAAGGAGGCAGTGTTATATAGACAGTTACAGACGGGGTCCCTGCTCACCCCGGTGCTAGCTAAGCACGTTTGTCCGAGTGTGCACGCGAGCGACATATGCAGACTGTGCGCGAAGGAGAGAGCCACCGCGGCTCACATCCTTTGGGACTGTAGCGTAAATCCGCGCGAAGCCAGCGAGAAGACGACGATCCCGCCGCAGCTAGAGGCTGCAACGAGGAGCTGTGATCAAAAGACACAACTCAAGGCCGTCCAGCAGGTCTCGGCAGCTCTCGAGAGGCAGCGACCGAGCGAAACCGAGGAGAGGGGGGCGGCACCCCCAGGAAGGGGGCGGCGGCCCTCTCGAACCCGCGGAAGTAGCGAGGGACGTAACAAGACCTCAAGGAGCACAACGCACGAGATTGACGTAGTGGCCGCGTCGCGGTAAAAGCTTGTCCTCCCTGTTTGGAGGGAGCCTAACCGACTCTGCAGGCTTTCTAAATAAAAGTTGTTCTCTCTCTCTCTCTGATGGAGCTCTGATGTAGCGCGAAGATTGCCGCGGCTGCCGGTTGTCGCCGCACAAGCCCACTTGTGGCTTCGGCGCTTCCGTTTCTTTGCATGTTCAGAGTATGCTGAATAAAGATTATTATTATTATTATTATTATTATTATTATTATTACTGTCGTCGGTTAGCAGAGGGTGTCACACCTTTGGCATCGTGTTAACTCGGGAATGAAAAAAGATAAGTGAAAACTAATCGTTGCTTCAGATAGAGGAAGAAAAAACGAACCTAGAAGCCACGTTTGATGACTGCAGAGTAATTAGATAATTAAATATGGTCAAAGGTGTCAAAATTGCGTCGAAATAACGCAGACGTCGATATAGCCACGGGAACGGTGTGGCGTCACATCCACCGGAAGTCATCACGGCATAGTAAAAATTGTCACAGAATGGTCGGAAAAACGCCGGATTTGTGACAAATTAGATGGGAAAATGTGTATTTAGGCGTAATTAACACTTGAGATCCCCGAAAGATGTATAATTTGGGTATCGATATAGCCACGGGAATGGTGTGACGTCACTTCCACCGGAAGTCGTCACGGCATAGTGTCCACGGCTTTCGCTGTTAAACACTTTAATTGCCAAAGTGTCCTCGCAATTTCTGTTGTGGTTTTCTTCTTGAGCTCGCTCACCGTTCTTCTCAGTTACTGTGTGTCGTGATCTGCATCGGAGTAGCGAACTGCTTTGCATGTACGACTTCGCCATTTTTGCAGTTTCGCGCAGGCGCCCAAGCCCAATTTGACCTTACCGCTCTCTTTATTTTCTTTGTTTTTTTTCTTTAAATATCATGTCAGAAAATGAACGTGGCTTCAAAGCCCCGCCATATGGTAGCGGAGTGTACAAAACCTGTCCCGCATAAGCTCTCCCCTAACCATCCCCGACGCTTCGTTTATTGCAGATGCCGTTACCTGCCTTCCTCAAGTAGCTTCAACAGCGCCGTACCCTCTCTCACGTAGAAGCCACCGCCTGTGAACGGGGCATGTGCAGAGTGTGGTGTCTGGTTCAGACCAGACGCATGACACGGGACCACGCAAGCGCAGTATGCAAAAACACTCCCCTTTATTCGTCACAGTGAAGCCACTTATATAGGAAATAATATTGAATGACGATGACGATATGTACACTGAAAAAAACGAAACTGAAACAAGAAAGAAGGATACAACATCGCCTCCCGCTTGAAAATACAACATAGTAATTTACAACAACCAAAATAACACGAACTAAACACTTATTGTTCAGGTAAAGAAAACCCAAATCTTTCTACAGGTCGGCGTACCCTAGTGCTTCGACGCAAAGGTTGCTCCACCGAATCCTCTAAAGGAGCAACCACTTCTTCATTAACTTCAGCCCTTGTTTCCGGCAACCGCAACAATTCACCCTGTCCAGCGCCTGCGCGGCTTTCAGGCGCAGCGGTACCGAGTAGTGATGAGGCAATTCCCATGCCCATTGTTCTATTGTCTGCGATTGATGGCAGGGAACCCGAACTAGTTTAGACGCGTTCCAGCAACGACCGTCGTTCATCAAAAAGCTATTTTTGCCTTTTCTGCCGACAATCTTGAAAGGTCCCATGTAATTTACCGACGCTTTCCCACCGCCTGCTGGCTTGCGTACACGAACGAAGTCCCCTACTCTAAAGGCTGGTCTTTTCGCACCTCGCCTCCTGTACGTATACTGTTTTGCATACATCTGCTTCGCCTTAACCCTACCAGGAACATTTTTATTCGAACCGGCATGGACACCCTCTCTTGTCGGCAAACCCACTGTATTGAGTATTGTCCTTGGCTGGCGCCCGTGGAGCAACTTAGCTGGCGACACACCCGTTGTCGCATGCGGCGTGGACCTATATATGCCGAGATAGTCAGCCACAGCAGCCTGGAGGGGCCGTTGTTCCAATCGGGCAACCTGCATGAAATCTTTCAGCACGCGATTAAAACGTTCAATCGCGCCGTTTCCCTGTGGATAGTACAGAGAAGAACAACGATGCGCAATACCCCTCTCTCTCAAGAATGTTTCAAACTTTTGCGATCTAAACGGAGGCTCATTATCTGTGACAATTTCTTCCGGATAGCCTTCTCGGCTGAACACCGTCTGCAAAAAATCGACCACACTCTGTGACGTCACTGTAGATGAAAAGGCAACCTCAGGCCACTTGGAATGATAATCGATCAGCGATATCATGTACCTACAGTTTGAAGGGGCCCAGTCAATCGGTCCCACTATATCCATTGCCAACTTCTGCCATGGTAGCGCTGTAAACGTCACCGGCTGCAACGGTGCAAACGACGGTTTAGCGGACTTGTCAGCGGCCTGGCAGATATGACAAAAATGAATTGCTTCTTCTACCTGTTTATTCAAACGCGGCCACCAGTAAAGATCACGTAGTCTCTGCTTCGTCCTCACAATTCCTGGGTGACCTTCGTGCGCAAAACCAACCAGGAGCGAGGTTAATTCACTCGGAACAACTACCTGCTCGCCGCGCATCAAAAGGCCATCAACGAAAGAAAGAAAGCTCTTCCCGTACGTTAAAGTACGGCATTACTTCTGCTGGCAAAGCTTTTCTAGGCGCCCAACCATGCACCACGTGCACAACAGCCTGTTGCAGTGTGCTGTCTGCAGCAGTGGCCACCTGCAGCCGTTCCTTTGTTAGGCACTCTGATACAACGGACACAATTTCTTCCTGCATCATCTGCTACGAATCACAGTCAAGAGGTAGGCGTGAAAGCGCATCGGCCACGACATTTTGCGATCCCTTTTGGTACTCTACGCCGAAGTTATAATACAAAAGTCGAGCTGACCATCTGGATATACGCAAAGGTCGGCGTCCTGTACCGGCAGCTGAAAGTAACGTCACCAGTGCCTGGTGGTCCGTACGTAACAAAAATTTTCTACCCCACAAGTAGACGTGCCAGCGCTCGCACGCGAAGGGACAAGCAATTAAGGGCCTCCCGTTCCCCAGCGGAGTACTTCCGCTCAGCAGGAATCAGGGCACGTGATGCGAAGGCCACCGTACGTACGCTGTGACCATCGCGTTGCTGAAGAACGGCTCCCAGACCCTTATCAGAAGCATCTGTCGTAACAATTACATCAAGGTCTGGGTTAAACATTTGTATGACTGGGCTTGAAGACAAAGCTGTCTTAACAAGCTCGAAGCTACGCTCAGCCTCATCATCCCACGTGAACTGTTGACCAGACCGCAGGAGCCTTCTAAGCGGCTCGACGAGATCAGCAAATCGCGGCACAAACCGAGCATAGTAACCAGCGAGACCCAAAAATGACCTCAAAGTGGCAACATCGTGAGGAGCAGGCACTTTGACAATAGCGTCAACCTTAGACTGCAATGGTGTGAGCCCTTTTGAGCTCACCGTATGCCCTACAAAGGATAGTTCTGAAACAGCAAATGTGCATTTCTGGTTGAGCTTCAAACCTGAATCACCAATGAGTTTTAGCACCTGGTGTAGATTCTTGTGGTGCTCCTCACGTGTCTTGCCCCACACAATCACATCATCAATGTAACAAAGTACGCCTTTACAATCTTTCAAAATATGCTGCATCATTCTCTGAAAGGCTGAAGGGGCAGATGCAAGGCCAAAACACACTCTCTTAAAACGAAACAATCCTTCGTGTGTGATAAAGGTGGTTAGTCCCCGACTTTCCGGAGTCAGTTCTAGCTGGTGATATGCCGACGCTAAGTCGAGCTTTGAGAAGCACGTTCCTCCAGCTAGTTCATGAAGTAATTCCTCTGTATGCGGAAGAGGAAAAGTATCGGCAATTACTGCCTTGTTCACTTCACGTAGGTCCACACACAACCTAATTGAACCGTCCTTCTTCCTCACGACGACGATCGGTGAAATCCACTCCGATGCGTCGACAGGTTCAATTATATCTTCGGCCAGCAGGCGTTGTATCTCTACCGATACCTGTTGCCGTAGCGTGAGCGGCAGGCGTCGGAGTTTCGCAACGACTGGTTTCACAGATGAACGGCAGTTAACATTGCGAACAAAGCCTTTCACATGCCCTAACTGTTCCGTGAACAAGTGCGCAAACTGGTGCGTAAATTCTGAAGGCAGTGAATCAAGGCTGGTTTGGTTTGGTTTGGTTTATGGGGTTTAACGTCCCAAAGCGACTAAGGCTATGAGAGACGCCGTAGTGGAGGGCTCCGGAAATTTCGACCACCTGGGGTTCTTTAGCGTGCACTGACATCGCACAGTACACGGGCCTCTAGAATTTCTCCCCCAAAGAAATTCCAGCCGCCGCGGCCGGGATTGAACCCGCGTCTTTCGGGTCAGCAGCCGAGCACCATAACCGCTGAGCCACCGCGGCGGCAGTGAATCAAGGCATGTCACCTGGCAGCAATTCAAGGTTGAGCCGTTGATAGTGATTCCCAGGCTCCGAACGGCATCAAGCCCCAGCAGCGAAGTGCCCTTGGTTGTGACATGAAAAAGCACACTGGCTCTGTTTCCCTTTTAAGATACGTCAGCAAGAAAGCAACCGCTTAACTTGATTTGTTCTCCGGAATAGTTGCACAAATTGGCAGTCGGCGGTCGTAATGAGTACGTGTCGGCTAGATATTTGTGGTAGTGCTCTTCACTGAGCAAAGAAACCGTAGCGTCTGTGTCGACAATCAACGACAATCTTATTTTCCCGATAGAAATGTTGGCTCGAATATCTTTCGCCGACGCATTGCGGTCACCGATTTGAAGTACCGTGACGGCGTTGGCCTTCTCGGGCTTTCAAACGGCATATTTCGTTTTCTTCGATTTGCACATGCTTGAAAAGTGACCAATTTTTCCACAAGAGTGGCAACGCTTGTTCCTCGCCGGACATGCAGTCGAGTTAGCCATATGCGATGACGAGCCGCACCTGTAGCAAATTCCTTGCTCAGAGTCTGACCTTTTTCGCACATCTTGAATCTTGTTCACAGTGCTATGCACGAATTCCCCGAGCTCTTCTTGTGTTTGCTCAATTTGCTTCCCGATGTCAACAGCACGCTGCAATGTAAGCGAAGACCCTTCATAAAGCATGCGTTCACGTGTTGTTCGGGACGAAGTGCCTTCCAGTAA